>NC_045426.1:114208312-114856312 GCF_902635505.1 Sarcophilus harrisii | reverse complement strand
TTTTTGTGACTATTTCTGAGAAGCATTAATTAAACACTATTTAATGAATTTTACATTAATTATTTTATATTATATTAATCAAGGTAGAGGGAAAAGCAAGATGGCTCATTCCTTTTATTAGGAGAAGCTAATTCATACTGGCTTAATTCTATTCAATTCAACAAATTTTTATTAAGTACATGTTATATGAAAAACTATTATAAAACATTGGAGATAAATGAGATGATGTATATAAAGCTATTACTATATAATAATATTAATAATTAATCATATTATTACCAATGATAATAAACAGTCCTTGTCTTCAGACAATTTATATTCTAAGTGATAGAAAGGTATAAAATGTCAATCAATAAATAAATACAAAGTAATTACAAGAAGAGAACTAATAATCATGACAGCAGGAAGTAACAACTAAGCAGAGCCATGAAGGAAGAGGGGGATTCTAAGATATGCAAATGAGATGGGAGGACATTCTAACCTTTGGGGATAGCCTAAGCAAAGGCACAAAGAAAGGAGATGATGTTTTAAACTCAGTGAACAGCTATCTGGTGGACCACTTTTCCAGGAACATAAACTCTTTGAGGGATTGCCTTTTGCTTCTTTTTGTATCCTTAGCGGAGAATGAAGGAGTAAAATGTTTAGGGCTAAATAAATGTTTCCTGATTATTAATTGATTTTGCGAAGGGAAATACTTTACAATAAATCTGGAAAAATGAAATAGGAGCTAAGTTGTAGTAGTTTTTAAATGATAGAGAAATTTATTTTATCTTAGAGACCATTGGACCACTGAAGCTTTTTGAGAAACGGAGTGGTATAGTCAGACTTAAATTTTAGGAATATTGATTTGGCAGTGGTTATAAGAACAGAGAGATTGGAATAAGGACATTCTCTCAGGAGGCTATTGTAATCAATCTTGGTGAAAGGTACTGATGCACTGAATTAGGGTCATAATTGTTTTAAGTTGAGAGAAGGAAACAGGCAAGAAGTATTGTAAAGCTAAAATTAAGAATATTTAGCACAAGCTTAGTATAAGTTTATGAACTTTAGTGACTAGAAAGATTATTTTTAAAAATAGAAATAGGGAAGTTTGGAGGAGGGATTAACGTTTTTTTTGGTGGTGGTGGTAGTAGTGGGAAATATAATGAGCTTTGCTTTGGACATGTTGTTGACTTTAAGATACCAGCCACCATTAGGTGACATAGAACTAAAAAATATTTAAAGGAAATAATTAAGACTGGCTATATAAATTTGGGAAACTGAATCAATTCATAAAGTTCCCATTGGTGGTTTAATGTCAAAGTTGATCTGCTAACCCTAGTGTAAAATCTTACTATATCTAACTATTTCTGTTCATAGTTTCAATGACTCCTTTATTCCAGATGTATCTGATACAGTAATTGCAGCCCTGTTTCACAGTGTTAGCATTGTTCCTAGCCTTGTTGATCTATTAGAAGATGACAGCTGGCAGTACATGCTCCAGGATAGAAACATACTTTTTGTTTCCCTTAAGAGCTAACCTGGGAGAGGCCAAGATTTGGGGAGGGAGTAGATGAGAACTCTGAGAACCAAAGAATTAGAAAGGAAAAGCAAAACTTTTTAAAGGAAAATATGGAATATAGAGAAAAAGGAAGCAAGATTGGCTGAAACCAGTGATTTTTTTAAAAATTAAAGTTTTTTTTAGAAAGACTTTAAAGTTCTTTCATTTCACAAACCTCATTAGACATAATTTCAGTTCAATAAACATTTATTAAGTGCTTCCATTTGCCATGATCAGTTAGATTTTGTGAATATAAATATTAAAAAACAACCCAATTCTTGACTTAATAGAGACTATCATTTAATTGGAGAGTGGGGGATATGACATTTCAGTGCCATTCCACTTTGTTAAAGAATATGCCTGCAGGTTATTATGGTGGTAGTGTAGTGGCATGTGTAAAAGCACAATACCCCTAATGAGATTAGTTTAATTGTGCATATTGGAAAAATGTGTATGAAAAATGTGTGTTGCCCAAATTATGCATGTATTTGGACAGATGGTCAATTCAATTAGTCTCTCAAAATGCATGCATATGTATATATACATTTATACATACCTTCATACATTTATATGTGGCTATGTGCACATACGGATATAGAGACTAGATCCATTGATTTCACATGTATGGAAAATTCTTTTTAACATCTGATTTCATCCATGTGAAAAAACTCCCACTGGGGCAATTCTTTCCCCCAGTAAAGACCTATATCTTGATGTATCTTTCCCAGGGTTACACAGGGAGTGAGTAAAGAGACTTGAGATCAGTTTTTCCAAATTTCAGTGCTGGCTCTCTATCCATTACATCAGCCTGCCACTCTATTGGCATTGTCCTTGAACCTAAAGAACACTTTGGTTAATTTTCATAAGTAAAGTCAAAGTGATTATATCCCCAGATGAAGTTCTCTAACTGTTCTGAAACTTATCTGAGGCACTGGGGGGTTAACAACTTGCCAGAGTCTCAGAGAGCTAGTATATGTTATAGAAGTCTGTGTATTAATAAAATATTTATTAATTATTACTATGTACCATGCACCATGTCAAACATGGGAGGTATAAAAAGAGGCAAAAGAGTTGCTGCCTTCAATATGCTTATGTTCTAATGGGGGAGAAACACACAAACAAATATAATTAACAGGGAAAAAAAAAACCATTGGGAAAGGCTTGAACATCAGCAGTCTCTGAGGCAGTAAAAGTAGATTTGAGAATCATCGATATAGAGATAGTAAATCCTACAGGAAACTGATGAGATAAACAAATAAAGTAGAATACAGCAGGTCATCTTAAGCTTTTCCCCCTCTGATCTCTTGTCATCTAAGAAGTCTTTATGTGACTACCAAGCATATATATATATATATAATAGGTAAACTAACCAAACATTTCTTGATAATAAATCATCATTTCATAATTCAGTTATGCTATCCCAATGATGTGACAAACCAGTTTAAGAAGCTTTGATACAGAGGGAGAAAGGGTGTGGGATAGAACCCTAAGGCACATTTATAGTTTAAGGGCATAATCTGAAGAAAAATTCAGCAGAAACTGAGAAGGAATAGTCAGGAAAGAGGAGAACCAGGAGAGAGTGATGTTCTCTAGCCTGGAGAGAGTGATGTTCTCTAGCCTAAAGAGAAGAGAGTGTCAGAGAGGAGAATGATCAATAGTGCCAAAGGCAGCAGAGGAACCAGAGAAAATGAGGAAAAGAAAAGGCCATTGCATTTGGTACCTAAGAGATCATTATTAACTCTGGAGAGAGCAATTTTGGTGGATGAGCCTTTCTGATTGTAAAGATGACCCTTCTATCCATTTTACCAACTCATCTTTCCACTGTCTTTGTTCTTGTTCCTAGGATTGTGGCAAGTCATTAGAATAAGAGCCAAACTACAATATCTTCAGGTTTATGGCTAATTCTGCAAAAACTTGCTAGCATTGTGTCTTATTATATTGATTAATATATTAGGTATTAATATGTGCTATTAAGTCCACTTTAATTAATATATTAACATATAGGTTATTAAGTCCACTTTGCTATAAAAAGTAGAGATGGCAAAATTGGACACCAAAAGTCAAGAGTGATGATATGGGCAAGAACAAAAAATATTGTTTTATTTTAAAAATTAATTTCATTGTTAATTTTGGTTTCATAAACTTTTGAATTCCTTTTGGATATTTTAAGTTGCCTTCCCTTCCCAGAGAGCCATTCTGAATAACAAAAATAAAAAATAGAAGGAAAAAAAAAAGAAAACAGTTCAGTAAAATTAGCCAATATATAAACTGTGTCTAACAATATGTGATATGTCTGTATTCATGTTGCTTAGAAGCTCAGTGGATTAGAGCTGTTCCTGAAGTCAGGAAGACCTGAATTCAACTCTTTCTGAAATGTATTGGTTGTGTGACCCTTAGCAAGTCCCTTAACCTCTATCAAGATACCTCAATTTCTTTAAGTGGTCAGAATAATAGTACCTACTTCATAGGTATTTTTGTAAGGTATAGTTGAAAGGCAGTTAGCACAGTGCCTGGCACATAATAGATACTGAATAAGTGATTCTTCCCTCCCCCATCTCCAATGAATGGGGGAGAGGGAGGATATATTTTTCCTCATCTCTTTTTCAGGGGCAAGCTCAGTTATTATAATTACAGAGCAGAAAATGGTATTTTATTATAATAATGTATATTTGAGGTTTGAGGAAATTATACTTTGCCTGGCTCTCATTTCTCATTGTGAGGTAATCTTTCATAACATCCTTATTGAAAGTGAATGTCTCAGGAATGTATGGAGGACTCTGTCTAGTCTGTGGTTTGGGGACCGATGGGAGAAATTGCATAGTCTGGGGCTGCCAGACCTTCATTCTCAATGAATGAGGCCAGATGACATCAGAGCCTTTAAGATATAACACACTTGGCAAAAATGTGAGGGTTACATGAAAAAAAAAAGCTTTTGCAAGGTCTTCCTTCTCTTGATTTTTCCCCTCCTTTTTAGAAAAAAAATATCTTATCTTTATTATTCCTCTCCTTTTGAGAAACCATCATTTAGTCTCCCTGGGACAACATTAGTTGTGTGAACTAGAAGCTGTTAGGGCACTTGAGGAGGAGAAAGAAAAGGAAGAAGGAGGAAAATAGTTCCTTTTCTTATCCATGTAGCAAAAGTTGGTCCTCTATTGTAGGGGAAAGGAGTAGTTCCTGCTCCTGAGACTTCCAGTTTAAATAGCTTTTAGTGTATGTAATTTTTGCCCTTGACAAGTTATCTTTTACTCATAGCCATAAATTGGCAAGACTTCTTTTCATATTAAGTAATATTAATAATGATAGTAGCATGTATACAGTGCTTTAGAATTTGCAAACTGCTTTACAAATATTAGTTTATTTTTGTAACATCTTGGCGGTAGTAGTGAGTTAGGATATATTATGCCCAAGTTACAGATGAGGAAACTAGGGCAGATAAGGTTAGATGACTTGTATGAGTTCATAGAACTAGTGTCTGAGGCTAGATTTGAACTTGGGATTTCCTGACTCTTAAGTCCAGCACTCTATCCACTGTGTATCTGACAGTATTACTATTTCACTTTAATAATCTCAAAATATTTTACATAAATTGTCTTATTTGATCCTGAGTTTGTAATTACTAGGGCTTTTGGGAAGTCACTTGACCTCATTAAACCTCAGTTGCCTCATATATAAAATTATAGAATAATACTTGCATTCTCTACTACAGTATTTATGTAGGAAAAATAACTTAAATCATAAGGCTTTAAGATGTTTTGTTTGTTCGTTCAGTCATTTTCAGTCATATCTGATCCTTATAACCCCAGTTGAAGTTTTCTTGGCAAAGATTTTGGAGTGTTTTGCCATTTCCTTTTTTGCCTCATTTTACAGATGAGGAAACTGAGGTAAACAGGGTTAAGTGGTTTGCCCAGGATTACACAGATATTAAGTGTCTGAGGCCAAATTTGAAATTAATAAGATTTATCTATATGTATATTGAGGGTATCCTTGATGAGAGAGGGTAATAAAAGGGAGCAAGTAGCTTTTGCTTATCTTTTCCAATATTCAAACTCTTAAAATATATAGACAAGGAATAATGATCCATTCCACTGGATGAGTCTTCCTGGTTCCAGGCTGACACTGTGCCACTTAGAGTTAAAATAGCTGAAGTGGTAGGTCTGGACAAGAACTAGCTCTATGCCAAGAACCCAAAATTTCCTAACACATTTGATTTTATAAAAGATAAGCTGGTTACCTGAAATTTCATTGCTACAAAGCATGACTCAGTTTTTGATACTCTCCACCTTCTCAATTAACCCTCAGTTTCCTCTCTCCTTTGAATGGAGGCCTGGAGAGCAGAACATTGAACTCTCAAAGCCTTTCTTTATAAAGGGCTCTTACAACCTTCCCGGGCATTCCATTTTCCATCAGCAACTCTGCTTAGCTTTGGCTCTACAGAACAATATGCTCCTATAAACCCCATCCTTTTCAGATTTCTTTTGTATATTGTCTTCCCTCATTAGAGAGAAAACTCCTTAAGAGTGGAAAGGAAGGAAAGTGTATTCCTTTTTCAAAGGAATTGTCCCTTGACCTGTAAGGATACCACTGGAGTATATGGGCTTATCAATTATCCATCATCATTCATGTCACATGACTAGTTCATTTTTGTTCATGAATTTCTTCAGTGATATTCCTTCCACTGCCTCATCCATTTGATTCCTTGTTTTAGTATGTTAAATTGTGCAGTTTCCCATTGCCTTTTGGGGAAATCTTCATTTCTTTGGAGACTGTAGTGTTTTACAACTCACAGATATATAATATCACTGGAAAATTGTTGATATTTGAAAAAAAAAAACAGGCCTTTGTTTCAGGAAGAAATTTGGAAATGTTAAAAAGAACTCTTTAATTTTCCAAAAGTAATTTTGTTTGCTTTCCTCTTCCTGCTCAATTTTGAGTCCAGATCATTGTCCTTTTATAGTACCAGTCCAAGCTACATATACTGATCAATGAGCCCAAGAATTTACTCATCCAACTGAATGTCATAGTCAGGACAATAAGAAATTCTCATCTCCATTCTTTCTGAATGGAGAGTTGGATCAACTTTCTTTTTGAGTGATTATAGATTTCATTTAGGAGGTTTTGTAATGTTCTGGGGTTTGATGTAACCAGTGCAGTCATAAACAAACAGTAGCATCTGGAAACTCTGTATATCTACAGAAAATTCCATTTTGGCTTGGATTCTATTCTGGATGTCCTCCATGACAGCGGCAAACACCTTTATGAGCATATGTCTCCTTGTTTTATGCCTCACTTGATATTAATAACCTGAGGGCTTTCCAACAAGGTTATTTCTGTTGTATCTTTTAAGGAATCTTGTATAATTTTAACATATGCAGAGGAAATACCTTTTTGGAGGAGAGTATACAATGTGGGACCTAGTTCTACCGAACCAAGTACATTGTCAGCAAATAAGTGGAGTGGATCTTTCATTGTCTATATATTTTAAAAGTTTGAATTATGGAAAAGAGAAGCAAAAACTACTTGTTCCCTTCTATTACCCTCTCTCACTAAGGATACCCTCAGTACACACATATAGATAAATCTCATGAAATGTAGGGATGTCAGGAATTGGGTTTCTGATCAATTAATTTCCCTTCCACCTCCTAAGCTCATTTGATGAAAACACAGAAGGGGACAGGCAATAGAGAGACAAGGTGTTAATGTGTTTAAGCAAAGTGCAAATGGAGTTTATATCCTGTTTTCCCTTTAGAAAGTGTGAAGAAGCTTTCCATTGAAATTGGAAGGACAGCTAGCCATTGTCTAACTGAATACAGGCTGTGCTCCTGGTGCACTTTTCAATAGAGATTTGTTGTTGTTGTTATGTCTAGCTCTTCATGATCCGATTTAGGGTTTTCTTGGCAAAGATACTGGAGTGGTTTGTCATTTCCTTCTCTGGCTCATTTTATAGATGAGGAAACTGAACAAATGGTTAAGTGTCTTGCCCAGGGACAAACAGTTGATAAATATCTGAGACTAGATTTGAACCATGAAGATGAATCTTCCTGATTTCAAACCCAGTGTTCTATCTACCGTTCTCTATCCACCATGTGCTATATACCCAGTTGTGGGATTAGCTTTCCTTAAATAGTCCACACACAGATGGGACATTTTATGAGGTTAGATGACTAGGAAGCTGTGAATGGGAGGCAGGAGCCAATCAAATCTCAGGGACAGTTTTGACATTAAAGGTAAGGTGGTAGCTTGTGAGCTATAGCTTTAGTAGTGAAAACCTGAATCTGAAAGAATAGCTGCCCACTAAGAAACCCAACCTGCAATTAAGTTTAGGAGTTGTAAAAGTAATCCAAAAAGGTAAACCAATTGTATATAAATGAGAAAGTATGGATCAGTAACTACTGATACAGTAAGTTACTGGTATCAGTAACTAATATGCTCTCAGTTGTCTTTTTTGGATAATAATAATGTTGAGGATTTATTTTTTCTTTCCATTCCTTTAGAATCTTCTTTAGATGCTTTGAAAATTGATCTCTTTATGCCCTCAACATTGTACTTCCAGCTGAGACTTCTTTTGTATGTATTTGGTTTATAGCTGTTTTTTCCATCTCTTTCTTCCGTGTAATTTCCACTTTCTTTGTAGTCCCATCTTGATTGTGATTTTAGGTTCCATTTACTGAAAATGAAAAGAATTTGTTATGAATATCTTTTCAGTCCTGTTCCATCTTTCATAATTTCTCATCCTTCCAGTTTTATTCTTAAGTGCCTTGGGGATGATTTTGCTTAGTTGGGTCTTTTCTTTCTTTAAAACCGTTCCCTCCTGTGTTTCTTCTTATTTTACAAGGTGATATTGCTTATGATCTTCTCATAAAAACTTTTCAAATGAGTTTATATTCTCAACAAATGTTGTCCTTAGATGCCTTCCCTTTCTACTTGTCAAGAAGATGAAGTATCTTTCTCATTAAGACAGTTCTAAACTTTTTTTGGGTTTTTTTGTCAGTTGCTTTACCTCAGTTAAACTTCCTATATAATTATAATCAATGTCAATGCCCTTTCCTCTATCAATATCCTATTTTTCAATATTCCAGTTACCATAATAAACTTTCTTCATCCATGTCTGGCTTTCTTCTGTTGCAATGGATCAAACTCCTTGGAGTCATCTCCACTGACTTTAAATTCTCTCTTCATAGTGCTAGATGCCATTTTTCCTGTTGGACAATTAGTTCTGTTGTAAAAATACTTTGTTCAGTGGGGTATGAAGGAGAGAGAAATTCCTAACATTTTTGATTAGGACAAATATCAAGTCTTATACTCCCCACCTACTGTAATGAAGGGGAAAACAATATTTTGTTGTCATATTTTATATCTTTAAAGATTTTTTTTCTCATGGCAGCAAAAAATCAAGATACACAGATGTTATCAGGATGACAAAAAGTTATAATAGGCCAAATGCAATTTCTCTGCTTTCTTCTACCTGTGTACTGATGTTGGTTATAGCAAGAAATATTTCACACTTTGGTAAGCTTACAAAAAAATACAAATTAACTTTTTGGAATTACTTCTTACAGGACTGGTCCATGAAGATGTGGTCTTGTAGTTTCATTATTTTATTTTCTTTAATTCTTATTTTGCCTCATTTTCCTTGTTCTATTCCAATCACATTATTTCAAGAAACACAGCTTTTGATTGAGTTTTTTCTCTATTGCCTCTAACTCTATGGCCTTCCATCCTAATGCCTTTACTTGTCTACCTTTGAAGATTTCACCTAACAGAATGCTCTAGACTCCCTTTTCTGGATGTTCCTTATATACACTTGCACCTCCGTTTTCCCTCCAGCCATTACTGTCAGCATATTTTTTTCTTAGCTATAGATTTGATCATGCATGTCACTGTTCTGCTCAAAAATCTTCAATGGCTCCCTATAGTCTAGTGAAATTAATGAAGTTGAAAACCCCTTGGCTTGTCATTCAAGGCCTTGTATCCACCATCTGGTCTCATCCTACATTTTCAGTTTCATTTCATATTACAACCTTCAAGAAATTCTATGCTTTATTTAAGCTTTAAAATTTTTGGATCCCTCTTTTCTATTCTTACTAGCTTAATTGCTATCAGATATCTAAAATCTTCCTATTTGTATGTTTATGTATGTTTATCCCACCACAAAATAAATTTAAAAATGCTAATTAGCAATTAAAAATCCAATTCAAATTACATCTGCAGGAAACCTTCCTTTATCTCCTCAGTTGGTCATAACCTCATCCCCTTACTTTTGGATCTCAATTTGCTCTTAATTTTATAATTTTAAAAATACATTTATTATGTGAAATTGTAACTATCTGGTTTTGGATTTCATCTTAGTAGATTTTGAAGTCCTTGAGAAGAGCCAGTTATATATTCTAATTTTGTAAGTACCAAGTGGATAGTGCTCTTCATAAAGTAGGTAACCAATTAGTATTGTTGTTATTGCTTAAATTGTGAACTTCTCCTGGTTCAGGTTTGATGTTTTCCTTTGATAATGGCAAGTTGGAAGTAGCAATGAAGCCTGAAGGGTTAGAGGGAAGACTGCAGAGGAGGGAAACTTGGCATAGATGTCTCCTCTAAATCAGGATAACAGCAGAGGATGCATGGAGAAATGGAAAAATCATCTGTCTGGGGGATTTATGTCAAAGTGTCAAGAAGGAAAAGTAAACAGAACACATAACTTTTTTTTTTAATCAAAAGTTGTCTGCATTCCAGGCTCAATTCCTGCCCTCGGCATCGAGAAGGATGACCAGTGGCAAACAGTGGCAACATATCATTCTTTATTTTAATGGAGTCTGAAATAAAGCTGGCTCCAGGTGAGCAGAGTGTAATAAATTCATAAACATATAAAAATAAAATGGGATTTTATATTTTAACATTTACTCCTATCCTTGAGCATTAGAATGGCTTTAAATTTCCATCCATGTAGAGAACTCAAAAGAGCAGATGCAACTGGGAATATTTTATCAGTGTGCAAGGATTGAATTATAAGAGCCATCATCTGATAGTATAGCTTGGGCTAAAGAATGCAGGTACAAAACCAAAAAAGTCAGGGTTGATTCTGGTGCAAGATAGTAACTTCCCAATGGAGTCTTATGAGTATGGAAGGGCTTTTCTGGAGTCTTATGAGTATAGAAGGCCTTTTCTGTAGTCTTGTAGCCACTTCAATTGGGCATCCGGAGAGAGAATTAAGTTTTCTCATCTGTAAAATAAAAGGGTTGGAAGAGATGACTTTTGAGAGTCATTTCAGACCCAAAACATATGAGCCTATCACCTCAGTGCAAGAAAGAGCCACTTTGGCCATATATTTTATTATATTCCCTGGCCCTTTTAAAGTAACTAATATTGAGGACCTTGCTTAAACCAGGCTAAAGTAAGTTTGGGTCCTTAGAGGTTGAAGGGAAGAGAAAGGAATAAGCATTTAAATAGCATTTACTATGTGCCAGGCATTGTGCTAAGTCTCTCACAAATATCTCATTTGATCTTCATAAAACTCCTTTGAGGATGGTGCTTTTATTAATCCTCTTTTACAGTTGAGAGCTTGACCACATCTGAGACCTGAATTCTGGTCATCCTGAACTCTAGGTTCAGTATTTTATTCACTGCAACACTTAACTGCCTCATCACAGTTTTTTCTGGCATTCCTTAGATCATACATGTAGATAAACGGTCACGTATTTCAGAAAAGGAATGGAGAAAATGTTAATATATTGGTATTATGGATTGATGCTATACAAGACCATAAATAGCATAGGGTTAGGAGGTAAAGGATCAAAGAAACCCTGAGTTATAAGAAACTTCGGGGGTATCATACAGGATATAATCTGGGATCTGGAAGACTTAAAGTCAAATGCCCACATGGATTAACATGGGCAGACTCCATTTCCTCAATTACACAATGGGGTTGAAAATGCCCATAGCACTTGTTTCACAAGAATGTTGTGAAGGCCAAATAAAATACCATATGTAAAGCACTTTACAAACTTTAAGGAAACATGTCAATATCATTATCATCAGATGTCATTATTATCATTACCATCAATTATCAGAGATCATCATTATCATTAATAAGTCCAACTCATATTTGAAAAATAATCCTCTCAATGCCATATGTCCACAATAGTTAGCTAGCCTCTGATTAATGTCTTCTCACTGCAAATTCTTCTATGTAGTAAATTCCTGGTCTAATGCTAGGAAAATTTTTCTTCACATTGAGCCCAAACTTGCCATCTGCAGTCCATATTCATTCTAACCATTTTTCTGCCCTTTGGAGGTGAGCAGAGCAAATCAGATATCGCTTCACTTGATAGCTGCACAAATCTTTCAAGACTCTTCTCGTGTCCTCTCCATGTCTTGTCTCCAGGTTAACCATTTTTAGGTTCTCCAGGTGTTCCATATACAGTAGGATCTGGAGGCCCTTCATCTTTCTGGTCTCCCTTTTCTGGATGTTTTCCAGTGTATCCATCACTCTAGAGCTGTCATTTTAAAATAGAAAAGTAAAGCCAAGAGAAAAAATAGTTTGCTTAAGGTCAGATAGCAAGTAAGTTGCAGAACTATAATTCAAAATCCAAGTTTCTGATCCATTTTTCTTTCCATTGCTGTTCTCTTTCTCACATTTAAAAAAAGTAGGTTTTTCCATCACAATGGTTATGTAATATATTCTCCACTATTCCTTTACTAGTCAGAGAGTCTTCTCTTGTAGCTAACATAACACTGTCTCTCCTGAAGAAAGAAAAATAAATCAGCAAAAACCAACCAGCATGATAGCCATTTCTGACAATATATGAAATAAAGAGTAGAAATTGCATTTTTTTTTCAATTCTTATTTTGGGGCCAAGCTTAGTCATTATGATCTCAAAGTATTTAGTTTCCCTTTATTATTATGTTTATATCATGATCATTCTGTATATTGTTTTCCTCTTCCTACTTATTTCACTCTGCATCAATTTACATGGCTTCTCATGTTTCTCTGGACTGTTCAACTAGATGGCTCAGTGGATAGATTTGAGCCAAGAGTTAGGGGGACAAGAGATCAAATTCAGCTTCAGACATTTACTAGCAATATGATCATGGGCTAGTCATTTAACTTCTGTTTTCCTCAGTTTCCTCAGCTATAAAACGAGGACAATAATAGCCTGTACCTCTTAAAGTTGTGAGAATAAAATAAGAATATTTATATGGTGCTTTGCAAATATAAAAACATTATATAAGTGCTAGATTTTATTATTAGTTCTCTTGAAACTCTAGACTGTGCACTTCAAAATAATTTTTATTGTCTACCTCTATAGAACAATCTCTTAATAGTTTGGCATAGCACTAAACACATAAATTAAACTAAGATCAACTTTTTTGGTTTGTACAGTCCAACCATGAGCAATTTATATCCTTTAATTATTTAACTCAAATTTCCTAATTGTATTTATGTAGTACTTGAGTGTTTCTTACTGGTTTGATGCCTCAGATCATGTGATTTAAAAATAAGATTATATTGAGTTCTTAACTTGAAACCATCTTTGCATCTGTGGAATATATTCTACTTATACAAGGGGAAAATGTTTTGGCTATATTGCCATAAACCTTTTGCCAAGATTTAATTTTAAAATTTTGCATCAATAGTTTTGTACATATCAATAGTACATAGTTTTCTTTGCTTTATTAAAATTTAATGACTCTGTCTCATTGTTGTTCCTGTTCATCCTTCTTTTTCAGAAATGATCCATGATATCACAGAGTAATGTCTTGACTTAAGGGAGTCAGAGCTGAACAAAGTTGTCAGCTTCTCTTTTCTGGAATCACTGAAGTTCTATGGCAAAACAAAAGCCAAGAAGACTGGTAATAATCCAGGATGCAGTGGATGAAGACATCTTTGATGTCTAATCAAGCTCTTAGTGTTCCACAGTGCCTACTTCTGATGCCTTCATGACTATTGGAACAAATTGCTCTCATCTATCCATCTGTCTTGGAAAGTCTTCATATACCTGGAGTAGATATCTCATGACAGGTTTGGGGTCTGTTGATTACCTTCATCCTGATTTAGCCCATCTGCTGAGATGGTTTTACCTGAGTATGGACACTATATATGCATGTTACAGCTTTCTGGAGTCACAGGTAAGAGTTGGGTGGCAGGTGGACACCAAAGACAGATGAACATCCCTGTAAAGGGCTCAGCAGCCCTCATACCAGAGGGGCTAGTCCTCCTTGAATGCCTAGAGTGACTTTCTTTCTCAGTTTTTTAAATAATAATTTATGTAGTTTAGTAAAACATAAACTATAGCTCTTCATTTGACAGAATTCCCCTGAAAAAATGCACTTTTCTGTTTTTCTTTTATAACTTGTTTAATTTCATTTTATGAATTTGATTTAAGATCTCTATTTTATGTTCTATTAATGTGGATGCTTTTATACTTTTGTTCAATCCATCATTTTGATTCATCCATTTTTTTCTAAATTCTCAGTTTTGCTAATGTTTAATTGTAAATAGGAGGTTTAGTAAATAGTTTTATTTCTTTTCTCTTGTTTAAACAACTTCCAACTCATTCCTTTTTTTAGTTTGACATTTGACTTCCCTTCCCTCCCCTCCCACCCCTTAGCTTTCTATCTCTTTTCTCCTCTCCCCTCATTTCTCCTCTTTTCTGGTTTCCTCTCTTCTCTCCTCTTCCCCCAGACTTTAATTACAGAAGTGAATGTTGACACTATAAATGATACTTGAAGCTTGAAAACAGGAGAGACATGATCATAGCAGCTTACACATAATGAAGATGTTTTGAATATAGTATCTCTATATTCAAGAGGTTGGATCAGGAGGTTGGAGAGATAACTCAGGCTCTCAGGTCTATAGCACCTGGGTTCAAGTCTTGCCTCTGACACACTTGGATGGAATGACTCTAGGTGCATTGACAGAGTGTTCAGTCCTTCCAGCTCTTGATCTGAGGGACCTGTCAAACACACAAAGGAACACCTGGCATCTTGCATTGCAGGATTTTTTCCACATTACCATGGGTTAGAAGATTTTCTCTCCTCAATAGCTTCTGTTCTTTTCTTTCCTCTCCTCTTTTCATCAAGGTATATAGAGTTCACTCAGCTCTCTAAGCAACTCTGTTAAAAGTATAAATTGGGGAAAAGATGACATATTGATAGAGGGAATTCTTTCACCTAGAAATTCTCTGTATTGAGGAAATGATAGGTTTAGTCTCCATTCCCTATTTGATAAACTAGGAAAATGATCCAAAAAAGTTAAGTGATTTGGCCAAAGTCACACAACTAATAAATTTCAGAACTGATTTGGCTAAGGTTAGAATGACTGCTAGGAAAAGAATCCAGACCTTTTGGTCCCTAATTAATAATAATAGATAATATTTACATAGTGCTTACTTTGTGCCAAACATTGCTAAGTGCTTTACAATTATTGTCTTACTTGCTCCTCATAACACAGAGATGTAGGTACTATTATTATCCCCATTCACAGATGAGGAAATTGAAACAAATTGAGATAGTTTTGGAGGTTGGATTTAAATTCAGATCTTTCTGACTCCAGATCTACTTTACCAGCTAGGTATTGCCAATTCCCTGTTTTGTTCACTTCAACATCCAGCACTTGCTCCCTTTCTTCTCTTTCTGTGACCACTAGAAAAGAAGGGTTTTTTTTTTTAAGATATGTCCCTATATAGAATAATACTAAAATTTATAGTAAACAAGCCCCACATGTGGTTTCAAATGGACACAATAAAATAGTGTCCCCAAAGATTGCGGTTCCTTAATTTATTTCATTTTCAGTATAATTTCAATTTCAAAGTATTTGCTAGATATGATTCCTGGAGTAAATGGAAGAGGAAAATGAAAGTTCAGTGGTAGGCCCATTATATTTTTTAAAATGTAAAACAGAATGATGTTTTTAAAAATTGACATGTGGTGATGAAGGGTGGGGTAGAGTAGAGTAGAGATTGTATGAAGGATTTTTATTTTCACTTACTATGATATGGGTCACTGATAGGGCATTTTTTAAGAGACAGTGCTCATGAAAGTGGCCTTGGTTTCTCCCAAGAACAAATTGCCACCTCTCTGAGTTTCTACTATTGATTTATCAATGAAAAAGTGTTCCTCTGAGCAATGAGCATCTTCGCCAAATGCTGGCCACCATGAATCGTCCCCAACCCCTCCCATCTCGTTTTTTCTCTGATCATGGAGCAGCACCTGTGGAGAAGCACATGGAGTCCAGAATAAGAAAATGAAGCCAGAGGGACTGGAAGCCAATGGGTCTGTGATACTTTTGGCACGAGGAAAGAGAAGAGTTATTCTCGTAATCCTGCTTTACAGAGTATTCATTCCTGCCAGCTCTTGATCTGAGGGACCTGTCAAACACATAAAGGAATACCCTGGCATCTTGCATTGCAGGATTTTTTCCTCATTACCATGGGTTAGAGATTCCTTTTCTCTCCTCAATAGCTTCTGTTCTTTTCTCTCCTCTCCTCTTTTCTTCAAGGTATGTACAGAAGGAGCAGAGCTGGGAGTTTAATTCAGACATTGGTCATCCAAAAACAATGCATCTCCCATTCTCTCTCACTCTGTGTAGTTTATTGTCATTTGAGGCAGCCTGTGTGTGTGTGTATAATAAGAAGCACATTGGTCTTAGAGTAAGAGCACATAAGTGGGTTCTGGTTCTAGCAACCTGTCATTGCATAGTCCTGAGTAGGTTAGGGTTTTTGGCTATCTCAATCTCATTTATAACATAGTTTTTTGTTTTTGTTTTTTTTTTAAATAGGCCATTTAATTCACAGGGTTGTTGTGAAGGAAACAATTTGTAAACTTAAAACACTATAGAAATGTGAGCTATTATTATGTCAAGAACGTAAAACAAGTGGGTGGCTATTATATCAGAGATTCAAAAGAATGACTGCATGAGGAAATACATCAAGTACAAATTAGAAACTTGATTTAAGAGGAAATAAATGGTTTACACAGTAAATAAGTAACCAGTTCAGGATTTTCCTTTTCCTTCTGCTTTCCTTTTCCTTCCTTCAAACTCATCAGCTCATCGATTCCCTCAGCCTCTGCCAGAAAGGGATTTAGAATTAGCAT
Source organism: Sarcophilus harrisii (assembly GCF_902635505.1). Lineage (NCBI taxonomy): Eukaryota > Metazoa > Chordata > Mammalia > Dasyuromorphia > Dasyuridae > Sarcophilus > Sarcophilus harrisii. Next base: position 114,839,688 of record NC_045426.1, on the reverse strand, counting down.
TTAACTATTGAAAACAACACCACTACAAAGAAACTTGGCTTTTGCAGAGCTACAATGCTTGATATAGTGTTAGGAACATGGGATTTGGTGCTAAAAGGTCAAGATTTAAATCCTGATTTTGTTACTAATTTCCTTTATGTCCCTAGACATGTCATTCTCCCTCTCAGTGCCTTGGTCTTCTCATTTGGATTGGACCAGATGACTAGCAAAGCCCATTTCAATTCTAGGTCTCATAACTCTACAGATCTGACATCCCCCAGTCTGACCAGGGAGGTAAAACTTACACTGAATTAAGTCATCAGTTTTCACTGTAGAGTCAAGAGAGAAAGATTCTTACAAGATTTATGGAAGTCCATGCTGGATTCTCTCTCTGTTTGTGGTCTTTGGACTTGCAAGGTGCTAATCTTTTTAATGACTATTTTCCATTTTAGTTTTTCTGTATATATAAACACAGTAGAATTATAAACATGAATTGTTAGAACAGGAGGGGTCCCAGAAGAACATCTTAGTCCAATCATCCTTTATAGGAAATTAATTCCCAGGGAAATTTTAATGACTTACCATATTTCATACCTCATATGAAGTTTGAAATACTCAAATGATATACTCACTCACTACCATAATTCAACACAAGGAATTTGCCCTGCAATGGTACTTGGTGTTTGCAAGATCAAAGAATTAGAGCTACAGTATAAGAAAATACTGCTCATACATGGCTCTCTTCAACAATGTGATGATTCAAACCAGTTCCAATTGTTCAGTGATGAAGAGAGCCATTGAAACCCAGAGAGAGGACTGTGGGAACTGACTGTACTTCACAACAGCATTTTCTCTCTTTTTGTTGTTGTTTGCTTGCATTTTATTTTGCTTCATTTTTTCTCTTGTGTAGCACAATAATTGTATCAATATGTATGCATAAAAGAATACTGTCCATGGTGGAAAAAAATCACTGAAACACTCAGATCTTTTAAATGAGTGATAATAAAAGGAGGTAATATGTTTTATTTTTAATGGACAGAAGAAGATGATTAAAGGGAAACAAAACCTGAGAATTCAAAGCATCTATCCGTACTTGTTGAAACAAGAAGACATGATGGCTGAGTCTCTGTCAGGGGTTGAGTATAGGAGAGATATTATGGCACTGAAAAAGGGGGAACATTTCACAAAAGGGAAGAAGGCAGAATTTGAAAAAACATAGGTTAGTGAATTTTACTTCAATTTCTGACCAAATTCTAGAATCTATCATTAAAGGGATAGTCAGGGAATAAAAGGAAACTGATCACTAAAAGTTATCATAGTTCTGCAAGAAAATGCTATGTCTAACTAACTTCCTTTTCTGACAAACTTACTAGATTAGTAGATCAGAAGAGTGGTACTCACAAAGTTTACCAAGATTTGGGTAAGGTATTAAATTAAGTTCCTTGAACTGCTCTTTGAGAAAAGATGGAGAGGTATGCTAAAAAAACAGTAGTTAGGTGAATGGATTTAAAGCTGATTAAATAAACAGACTCAAAGGGTAAGTAATAAATCATTGGAATAATTTTAGGAGGTACTCAGTAGAGTGCTCAAGAGATGTCATTGATCTTGTGATTTTAAAATTTTAAAAATGCTTTAATGTCCCTCTTTTCTTTCTTTTATCTTAAAAAAATTTGTATTTTTAAAAACATTTTTACACAGAAACTAATAAAGGTGTAGATAGTATGCTAGGCAAACTTGCAGATGACATTTCACTAGGAGGGATAGTTGACATGCTGAATGAAAGAATCAACAAAAAAAAGCACTTTTCCCTCAACAACGCAATTTTATTTTCATTTCTCAATTCTCTTCTTCCCAACCTTTTGAGAAGGGATGAAAAACAGAGATTCTTATAAATATACACAGTCATGCAAAATAAATTCTTATATTTATAGTGTCCAAAAATAGGAAAAGAAAAGAGAAAAAAAACTCATATAGAATGAGGGCTACTGAACTACAAATAAGGATCCCTGTGGGTTCTTACCTATTTTGTGGTATTTTTATTTATTTTGTTGAATAATATTTCCCAATTACATTTTAATCTGGGAATTTTGCTGCACTTGGTTGCTGCAGTTGGGAATCAGGAAGACATGAGTTCAAATATGACTTCAGACATTAGCTGTGTAGCATTGACTAACTCACTTAATAGAAAACCACTTCAGTTTGTCAAGAAAACCCCAAATGAGGTCACAAAGAGTTTGATATGACTGAAAATGATTGAACAACAAAATCTAGAGAAGGTTAACAAAGAAGGTATAGTTGAAGCAATGAAGTCATTTAACATAAAGAATTTAGGGGTGATATAAGAGCTGCTCAAGGGTTGTCATGATATGAGGAAGAAGGATTAGGTTTTTAAAAAATTATTAAAGCTTTTTATTTTCAAAACAAATGCATAATTTTCAACATTCACACTTGAAAAGTGTTGTGTTCCAAATTTTTCCATCTTTTTCCCTAGACAACAAATAATACAATATATGTTAAACATGTGCAATTCTTCTCTACAAATTTCCATAATTATCATGTTGCACAAGAAAAAGAACAGATCAAAAAAGGAAAAAATGAGAAAAAAAGCAAAATGCTAGGAAACAATAACAAAAAAGTGAAAATGCTGTGTTGTGATCCATACTCAGTTCCTACAGTAATCTCTTTGGGTACAGATGGCTCTCTTCATTATAAGACCATTGAAACTGGACTGAATCATCTTATTGTTGAAGAGAGTCTCATCCATCAGAATTGATCATTGTATAGTCTCGTTCCTGCCATGTATAATGATCTCCTGCTTTGCTCATTTCACTTAGCATCAGTTCATGTAAGTCTCTCCAGGCCTATCAGCCTGCTGATCATTTCTTATAGAACAATAATATTCCATAACATTCATATACCATAACTTATTCAGCCATTCTCCAACTGATGGGCATCCATTCAGTTTCCAGTTTCTTATCACTACAAAATCATTAAAGGGATAGTCAGGGTTGTCACTACAAAAAGTGCTGCTACAAACAGTTTTGCACATGTGGATCCCTTTCCCTGTTTTATGATCTTTTTGGGATCCAGGCTCAGTAGAGACATTGCTAAATCAAAGGGTATGCACACTTTGATAGCCCTTTGGGTATACTAAGGATTAGATTTCTATCTTGCTCCAAAGGATCAAATGAGAAGGTACAAAAGAACAAGATGAAGAATTATGAGGAAAGCCTTTCTAACAATTGGAGATATTGCAAAGTGGGTTGCCCTTGGAGGGAATGGAATCCTCCTCATTAAAATTCTACCAAGGGCTGGATGATCACTTGTTAGATGCTATAGAAAATATTCTTCTGCAAGGAGTTGGAATAGATTGATGGCTATTGAGACTCCTTTTAGTCTAGATATAAGAAGTCCTGTGATTTTGTACCTGAATCTGGGCCAGTGAATGAATGTTTGTAAAGTAAACTGAGATAAATGATTTAAAGGATGAAGGACAACAAAGGCAATAAACAGCACCACATTATCCTATAGGAAACATCTATTTTAAACTAATTTTCTAGGGATATTTTGTGTATAAAATTAAGGATCATAGAATTAGAAGGGACATTAGAAGTCTTTTAGTCCAATGGTGTCAATTTCAAGAAACACAGATCAATAAAACACATACTGAATATTTACTTAGAAAAACATATTTTATCATTATGTTTCTTTATAATTTTGTTAAATATTTCCCAATTATATTTTAATCTGGTTTGGGCTGCATTTCAGAGTGTGGCTCACATGGAGTCCTGGTGATTGACCCATATGATCTGGAATAAAATTCATTTTAAAGATGAAGAAACAAAAACTCAGAGAGCTAATGACTTTCTCAGAATTGTGTAGGTGGCAGAGTTAATTCCAATCTAGTTCACAGCATCATAGTTTTGAACTAGAAGGGACCTCAGGAACCATTTCACCAAACCCCCTCAATTTACAAGTAGGAAATTAAAGCTCAGGGAGATTGATTGATTTAGCCCAAGATAACACAAATAGCATTTAGGGTTAGGATTAGAATAACAATATAATAAGCCCATGGCTTTTGGCTTCAAATTCAGTACTTTCTCCCTACTTCCTTTATCTCCCCACCTTCCAAAGACCCAAATCAAACATGGCATTTGAATAGCAATTTCAGGTCTTCAGTGCTAGGAAAACAAAACAAAGTTCTATATTTGTCATATTGTATATTCCTCAAGAGTTTGGAGGATGTGTTATATATCACCATAATTCTCCTAATGTCTAAGGCCATTGTGCATAGTATTTGCTAAATTATAATTCTAAATATATTTTTATACAACAACTACTCAGGTCATATATGCTGGATGACAGTGTTTATTTTCTCCTATGCCAACAAATGATTTCCTATTAGAAACAATCTATTTTAAAACTTGGAATGGATCTGTGATTTCATCAATGTGTACTTCTTTCAAAGATTCCAATCACAACTCATCCAGGGCATTTCATTGCATGCTACCCTTGAGCCTGACTTTCTCTGAAACTCATGAAACAGAGAACATTTTTTGAAAAATAAGATTTATGCTCTTTCTCCTTCCAAAAGGATTTAAGGTAACAAGAGCTGATGATAATCCTGAGGAAAAGATCAAAATAGGAAGAATTATATGAGGATTTATTTAATCGCTATCTTTGGAATTGGTTCTTAAAATTACAGATCTGGAGGTGGAAGCAACTTTAGAGGTCATCTACTCTAACACTCCTGTCTTACAGATGAGGAAACTGAGACTCAAAGAGTTTATTTAAGTTCATGGCAGTTGGAATTCTAAGCAAAATCCTCTGGTTTCAAAGCTTCCTTCCTTTTCATTGCACCACACTGCCTCTCTCATATGGTTCATGTTAGTTACCTCAAGTAATAATTATGGTCCTTTGAAGAGAAAAAAAAATTAGAATCAAAGAAGTTATGAGCCAGTGTTAATGTGAAAATTTTAATAGATAAATCTCTATACAATTCATTCATGGATTATTTTTGAGGACGAATTATGTCTAAAGGATTAGCCCTATGTAGAACATTAATATATATAAGAAACAGACCCTGCTTCCAAAAATCTGATACTGAAATAAAACAGTAAAGACCAATTGTAACTTTATAGGAATGAGACTCTGGAGAGTCCTAAAAATCAGTTCTATCTGACTTGTGAATCTTGATTATTTAATTTTCAGTCTGAGAATTAATATGTCAGAAATTGCTACATATCAAATGATTTATTGCTTTGTTCATTGTTTAGGCTTAAGAAAGTTCCAATAATGCATATTAAAATTGCATTTGTGGATACTTTTTTTCTGGAGTTTGGTTGTTAAACATTTATAAGTACATCCATATATTGCTTTAAATATATTGCTAAAGTTTACTAGTAGTACAGTGGAAAGCTAAGGGAATGAAGTCTTCACCAGACTGGAAGCCTAGTATTTAGGATACTAACTTCCATTTATACAGAGCTTTAAGGTTTGCAAAGGACTTTATAGCCATTATTTCATTTGAACCTCATAACATCCCTGGATGATAGTAAAATTTGTTTCTTAACTCTTGGGAGAGAGGAGATAGACAATAGTTGGTGAATGTGCCATACATTTTCATTCATGGCCAGTGTGAGGATTTATTTTACCTCCCTACGATTGATTGTTTCCCCAAAAAGGGTTCACATAGAGAGGATAGTATTTTTTGAAGCATCAATTAAACATTCTAATAGTCAAAAAGGAAAAGGATTTATTTTAGCTCCCTATAATTGATTGTTTCCCCAAAAAGGGTTCACTTATAGAGGATAATGTTTTTTAAGCATCAATTAAATATTCTAATAGTCAAAAAGGGAAAAGATGAGAAAAGGAGCAGATTTCTGTTCAAACACCAGTTCTTCCACTTACCAATTTATGATTTTGAGAAAATCACCTAACTTCTCAGAATTATCAGTTTCCTCATCTACAAATTGATTTCTTTCTCTAAGATTCCTGTGTCACTTTGTACAGAAGCTTATGTTTGTAACAAGCTGATTCTACTTTTTTGATAAAGTCTTTTTCAAAACTATATTTTGGAAGGTGTTAAGTTTATCTTTAAAACAATCTGAGGATTCTTAACCTGGGGTCTGTAAACACTTAAAAAAATCTTTTGATAACTGCATTTGAATATAATTGGTTTCTTTTGTAATCCTATACTTTTTATGAATTCAAAATTATTCTGAGTAGGAGATCATAGGTATCATCAGACTATCAAAGGAATCCATGACACAAAAATGGTTAAGAGGTAACCCTGCTCTCATAAAATTTAAATATTCCTATTAGTTACCCTTAAAGAAGAGTTATAGATGCAGCAAAGACAATAACCAGTCAAAAGCACAGTGATTTACAGAGATCCTGCATTACAAGAAGTGTCCAGAAGCATTGCAGCATCATGAGCAGCAATAAGGTATACCATGGTGAGCCATGAAACTGGCACTATTTTCCATAAAATCCTGCCATTCCCTTCGGTTCACTTGGAACCCTCTGCAGGAGTATTGTTTTGATATGCAAATTTCATTGATCTCCCTGCAGGATCCAACAGAGCCTGAAATTCCATCCAGGGAATTTGATGTTGCCAAAGGGGACCATTGAACATCAGCATCCATCATGGCCCTTGCACATCTGAATATAAACGCTTTCAGAAAAGCACTGAGTGATGGTCCATTTCAAACATAGCCCTTTAGTGCTCTTAGTGACAGTCTGTAGGGGAGAAGTGATGTGCCAGAATGCAACAATAGACACAACAATGGGTGTGTCAATAGGGAGAAATTATCTCCAGGCCTATCATTTATCAGACAATACTTGATAATACCATAGGAAAGCATTGAGCCCCTCAGCTATTACTCCAATATGGAAAGTGAGTCCAGTGGTCAAAGGGAAGACAAATGTCCATTTGATTTATCTACTTGGATTCAAGAGATCTAGACTTAAGATCAGGTTTTGTCATTTACTTGCTGGGTGATACTGAGTCAGTCACAACATTTTGTGCCTCAGTTTTCTCACTTGTAGAGTGAGGAAAATGATACTTATATTACCTACCTCTCAGGGCCTGCTTTGTGACTTTAAAGTACTATGTAATTTATATTATTATCAAGATCTGGTTATTTATCCTTTTCATTCTGGAAAGCAAACCCAGCCATAATAACAAATTCTAGTCCCTTAGTGATTAAGTTTATATAGCATTTTTCTTAAAACAGCCTTGTGCTATAGATAATAGTTAGCATTTATATAGATTTGAGATAGCAAAAATATCATCTCTGTTTTGCAGATGAGGAAGCTAAGTTTAGGGAAGTTAAGTGACTTATCAAGTGTGACACAGCTGATAAAAGTTGAATTGAATCCAAACTTAAAATCTAAATCTCCTGAAATAGATTGTGAATTCCTTGAGAGCAAAAACTATCTTTTCCCTTTCTTTGTATTGCCAGTACAGAGCATACTGTTTTGTATGTTCTTAACCATTTTTTATTTGAGTTGGATTGAATTAAATTGAGGTTTACAGAAAAGAAATTTTTCTATAAATTCACTTTTTTTTTTTTTTTTTTGAATTAGGAAACAAGGAGTAGACACTGAACCTGTGATTTCACTGGCAGAGGCATTCCCTGCACCAAAGCAGATCAGTACCTTCCCTGCAATTTAAAGTCTTTGAAAGTTTTCTGAAGAAGAAATTAAGGGACTTGATCAGGGTCACATAGTATGTATCAGAAATGACACCTTTATCCTATTACCTGAGTTGTCAACAGTAAAGTTTTCTGAGCACAGAAAAACTTTTAAACAAATCTACATGAGAAAAAGTTTAGTCATTTAGATTATTTTAAAAAATAACATTTTCTAGAATATTTCTAAAATATCTAGAAATATATTTTAGAAAAAAATCAGAATAGGTATTATTTTTTTAGGATTAGAATAACTTTAGAGAATATCTATTTCAACCTTTTACTTTTACAGATGAATACAAATTTTAGGAGATAATTTACCCAAACTTAATAGTAAATAAAGGAATAGAACCAGTTCTCTCTGGAGCTAATCCCATAGAAGCATTGCCTAGAAAATGAAAAAAAACCCTTCCAGTTGGATGATGGTTTGAATAAAATAGATGCCAAGTAAAAATGGAAGCAATGATAAAAATCTTAGATGATTACCTTTTAGTTTTATCTTCCAATTATTTTCCTCTGCCCTTGGTCTTTAACCTTTTCTAGCATAAAGAGAAATCCCTTTTTGGTATATGATACAGAATTCTGGAAGGGACCTTCAAGATTGTTCTGCCTATCGGTTGTTTAGTTGTTTCAGTCTTGTCCAACTCTTCATGACCCTGTGGAATATATTGTTTATGGGGCTTTCTTGACAAAGATACTGGAGTGATGTGCCATTTCCTTCTCCAGTGGATTAAAGCAAACAGTGTCTGTGATTGAGTTTGAACTTGGGTCTTTTTGATTCCAGACCCAGTACTATTTCCTCTGAGTCACCTAGATACCTACTTTGCCTACCAAATGGGAAAACTAGGGTTCAGATTAAATAAATTATAATTTTATTATAATAATTATTATTAACATAATAATTATAGAAAAAAGTATTATATATAATAAATATATAATTTTATCTAAAATTATAAAATGAATTATGTAATGAAAAACTTCTAAGTAGATTTGGGGAAGGGGTTTTAAAGCAAAAGGTTTTAAAAAGCAAAGGAGGGGTTTAGAGAACCACAGAATAGAAGGAAGTAATACATTTTGATGTATATAGTTAATCATCAAACATTATTTTAAACTATTTTCTCTTCTCAAGCACTTTGCTAAGTGTGGAAGATAGAAAGAAAGGTAAATAAAAACAACGAAACAACAGTCTCAAATAATCCCAGTCATAGTCTAGTATGAAGGAGGGAGAGAAAATCCAAGGCACAAACTATGTGACACTGGACTTTTCTGGGCCTCAATTTTCCTCATCCATAAAATGAGGGAGTTGAACTAAATGGTCTCCACTTTTTGCTATGATATTTGGTGAATAAGCCCTGGGAGAAGACAAAGGGGCCAATGAGAGCTTTTATGTACAAACACCTTCCAAATACACAGTCTTTCTGTCATTTCTTTCATGTAAAGGTTTTTGTTTTGTTTTTTTGTTTTTTTTGTAGGTGCACACTTTAGGAAGCCAATTATTTACAAATATCGCCAGACAATCTCAGAGCCTGTTTCCTAGTCAACTCTAGCTGTTGTGCATTTTCTTCTTCCCTGCAAACACAAAGAGACTTTGTGTACTTTGCTTTCCTGTACTGAGCTCTGTCTGTGTTTATCTGATCTCTTCATCTACTACAAAATCATTGAGAAGCCACTAAAACCTACAAAGCAACTTAAAATATACCTTGCATTGTTAATAGTCACACAATTGCACATAGTGAAAGAGAAGTATGTTTTTAAAAAAACCACAAAAGTCCTGAGTTGCTGCCTTGGTTTTTTAAGATGACATTGTAAAGACTATTATCTGCCTTTACTGCAATGGCTGGAAAAAAAAAAGAAAACAATATTTAAGCAGAGATTGGGAATGCAGATTGTCTTAAACCCAGGTCTGATTTCCCCATCCAATTCTGAAAGAAGAACAGTGACTCAGAAAGATACCCAGTGAAGGCAAAGAGGGGGAAGACAAGGAAGTTCTTAAAGGGACATTTAATCAGTCTGCAAAACTCCTCACCATCAATCACTGAGTCAAAGCATAAAACTACTCAGAGATTCAAAGGTTCCCATGTAATGCACCTCAAAGATTGGGAACTTCATTGCAGGTCACATATATTTACTATAATAAAAGTTTTTGCAACATAGAGTCAGTGTTCATCAGTGGTTCCACTCAGACCATTGTTTCTTTTTTCCTTTGGTCTTTCATTCATATGGGAACTTCAAAAATTTTGGTTTGGAGAAAAAAGAAAATAGCCATAATTTTAAATCCACAGAGTACTTATGAAGGTTCTTTTGACACCCTCACCCCCCCAAAAAAAATGAATTTGGGACCTTGGATAGTCTAAGGCAATTATTCAGGATTTTCAAGGACTTCTATAACTTTTAATTAGAAGCTTAATATAGGTAACAGGGTACTTTTTAGCAGGAGGAGATTAAAAGATTAAATACTTTTCTTAGCTGAGTGGCTAATCTAGGTTTCAAATATGCTTTGACCTTGTTGTCAAAAGCTTTTTGAAGAGAAAGGGTATCTACAGGTGATGGATACTTCATCACAAAGGGTAAGGATTCTCTAGAAAGGCTGATTCAGGGAATTTAGAGTATGTGCTTCCTTAAAAGAGCTGAAACTTTAGCTTTTGTATCTTACCTGAAAGAGGTAGCACCTCAGCTGAGGATACTAGCTGAAACCAGAAGCTGAGAGCAGAGAGAAGGTTCTTCATTACCTGCACAAGACAATATTTACTCACAATTTTAGACCAGCAGAACCTGCCCAGGCATATCACCACACATGTGCTCATACATATACAAAGTAAAACGGGTGATGTTATTACTGAAAGACATCAATGATACATAATGTTGGAGGTTTGAGTTGTTCCTCCATTCTGTGTATCCTGGCCACACACATTCCTTAGCCATACCTGTTCTCTACAGGTGCAGCCCACATGAGAGAATTCTTCTTTCATTACCCCCTGAGTATGTTCATTTTTCTATTTTGTAGGGAAAAAATGTGACACCGATTTACAGGAGAAATGTTCCATTACTCTCATATATCTGTTTTAATTATACTATGTCATTAAATTCCTTTGAATTAATAGTGCCTTCCAGTTGACTTGTAAAAACATAAATAGTGGCTCATGAACTTTGGTTCTGGATGAAAACAGACTCAGAAAGTCCCATAGTATAGATTCTCTGGGTGTCCTAAAGGAAGGGGTAGGTGAATAGGGAAATCCCCAGGAGTTATACATAGGATGTTAGACCCAGAACTCTTAAGAATCACCATTCATTGACTATTAGATATACTAGTGCTAGAAAGGACCATCAAGTTCATCTAGACAACAATGTCTTCCTATAATATAACCAAATATAATATAATAGTATCCAAACTTTTTTTAGGAGACTGCTAGTCAGGGAGAATCTATCACCTCATGATGCAGTCCAGTCTAGTCTGAGAAAACCAAGATTATCAAGTTTTCCCTTACATAGAATCTTCTTCCTTGTAATGTTCCATCTTTTGCTTTTCATTTTGCCCTCGGAGTCCAAGCAATGCAAGTCTTATCCATTTTCATTTGACAACTTTAAAAAAATTTTAAGGAAGCTGTCATATACTGCCTTAAGCCTAAGTCTTTACTTTTTTATACTAAACATCCCAAGTTGCTTCCCTGGTCCTCATAAATCATGGTCTCCAGGTCTGTTAACATCACAAATGCTTTCTAAGAAGTGGGGTGGGATAGAAGAATAGGAAGTAATGGGACTTTTAGTCATTTATCCCAATGAGTCTGTGTCTCTGTGTCTCTCTTTCTTTGTCTCTCTTTCCCTTTGTTCCTTTCTCCCTCCTCCCCTTTCTCTCTCTGAGAAAGCACAATCTACCCACTTATTTTTGTCATACCCACTTATTTTATCTGGTCATAACAACCAGTTTCTTCTCTAGAATACGTTAACGTCATGTTCCAGCCTATGACTTGCTTTTTGATGTCACATAAGACTGTTAATCTTTCTGTGGCTCCTTATAAAAATAATAGATCTCTCCTTGGACTTTCCAATGAGGAGAAATCTTAAAGATCCAATTTAAACCTTTCATTTTACTGATGATCAAACTGAAACCCAGAGAGGGTCCAAAGGATCACAGATTTGGAATCAGCAGAAACTTTCTAAGCCAAGAAGGTTGGCTCCTCAATTTAAAAATGAGCAAACTGATACCCAGAGAAGATCTGGGTGATTTTTCCCTTGATCACACAGTTGTAAGAATCTGAAGCAATGTTTAAACCCCCATCTTTGTGACTCTAAGATAAATGCTTCTCCATTCATCTCCAGATCGATCTACTTTGCCCAAGGTCACATAGTCAGGGAGGGGTATAGGAAGGCATAGAATCCAAGTCCTCTGACAACCCTCATTTCCTCTCCTCCACCTACATCAACCAGATTGCCCTTTTTTGCTACTTGTTTTCCCTTTAACCAATCCCTCCCATGCTCATTTTGCTATGCTTTAACCTATAGAAAAAAAAATAGGGTCTATCTAGCCTTGCAAAAATCCTTATTCTGCAAAACTCCAATGTCTTTGCTCTGAAAGGACCTCTCTGTACCTAATTAGAATGTCCACACTGGCCCCTCTCAGCGGCTGTTGTCATCTAGTGCTCTTTGGCCAGGCTGTGTGCCTGGAGTTGTACTCCAGTGTTTCCCGAAGATGCTTCTTCTGCCCTCCTTGCCCGAGGTCATTCCATTTCAACTCGCCATATGGCAGCAGCTCAGCCATCCTGCTGTTGGTCCTCCTCCCTACACGTGGCCAGCAGAGCAGTGATGCAGCCAGTTGGCAAGGCTGTCCTGCCTTGCTGTTTAGTGTTCAAGCTAGGTTTCCAAGGGATGCTGAGTCTCTCCCCTCTACTAAAGACTTTCTAGTGTTCTCTTCCCTAGCTAGAAAGACTTTGAATAGGGCTCGAATAGAGAACGGCTGGCTGTCATAGAATCAGAGTCTTTGGGAACTGAGGGAGCCTTATAGACAACTGAATTCAATCCCTTGATTTTAGAGAAGAGGAGATTTTAACCCAGAAAAGTTAAATAATATGCCAAAGGTCAGACTACTTGTGAACCAACCTAATTTAGCTTAATTTTTTTTTCTTTGACCACAGCAATTCATAAAACCAGAAAGTAGAGAAGATGCTATCTGTACCAGTGGAGAGACACTAGGTAGCACAGATATAATTTATGCCTATTTTACAAATGAGGAAACAAGGAGTCAGGTGTTAAATGATTGCACAGGATTACCGTATATCTGTGAGTGCTGGAATTGTTATTTGGATTCATCACATTGTTGTAACTAAATTATGTAAAAACCCCTACCATTATATAGGAGGAAAGGAGTATCAGAAGAATATGGAGAGTTGTTTCTAATAAAGAAGGAATTATGTTGACCAGTAGGCACAGTGTTCCAGTAATTGGAATTGGAAATGTCCTTTTATGATGCACTGTATTTTAGGAAACTTTTGGTCTGAAAACTTCTTTGCAGGGAGAGACAAAAAAAGTATAGTGGCAAGATTATCTCACATGTTGATTTATTTTTCTTTTGCTTAATAAGGAAGAGGGTCAATAGGAAAAGATATGACTTGTCAGTTCACCTCTCTTGCCTCTCTGAAGACATTACCCAAACAAATTAATAAGCCTGCTGAGTTGGAAATCTTAAATGAGATGAAGTTCTTTATGACTTTCAACCTTTTTTTCCCTTTCTTTTCTGTTGCTTCTAAATGTAATCCTGTCCCAGGGGATTTTCAAACACAATCTGCTGCATAGGGGATGAACTCAAGTGTCTTGCTGATGATAAAACCCAGAATAAACTTATGAGGGGACATCCTAGAACAAGGGTAATTTTCATTTTGCCTTTCCCAAGGGTTCAGACTGATGTTTCAGAGTTGTGGCCCTCTGAAAACTGAGCCCTATTGTTGCCACTGGAGAGGAGAAAGTACTCGGTAGAAATTGTTCAGCTGTGAATGATGGCCAAAAACCAGAAATAGCAACTCAGCCATAGGTCTTTATTATACCTTTATTCATTAAAGCCCAGTTTAAACAATGCCTCTTCCAGGAAAATAACAGAATTTCAGGTTTGAAAGGAACTCACAGGCAATCTTGTCCAAAGCACACATATACTAATGCTTATTTTTGTAAAACTTGGAAGCACTATGTATATGTATATATTTATATATATAATATACTTATAAACATATTTATATACTTACATATATAAGTATACATATATTATACATTATACATACATACATATATATTATATACTTACATATATAAGTATATATATACATATATATTTTAATATATATGTATAACACACACACATACACACATACACTCTCATGGTGTCCCAAAGTCCTACTGTGGTTTTAAGCTTTCTTCCCTTAATGTAAGCTTAAAACTGCATTAGTTTTGGGATGTCCTCTGTAATACACAAATACATTTTACATATTATATATATATATTTTTATATAAATATATGCATTTTAAAATTTACATTATATATTAATATACATTTTACATATATAAAGACTCAAAACAACTTTGGGAAGTTTTGTTGTGGTTAACCCTATTTTATAGATGTATAAACCTCTGAGACAAAAGGCTTCTTCATAATCACAGAGCTAAATTTCAGGGCTTTCCGACTTAAATCTCACTACATTGGCTATTATTTCATGCTGGTTCTACTGATATTTTATCTCATCTAAATATTGTCTCTTCTCCAGTCCATAAGGCAATGCCCCCCACACAGCAGGTGCTTAATAAATGTTCTTATTGTTCAAATAATTAATGGCACTGAATTTTAATTTAAGTTTATGAAAGATATTTTTAGATTCACTATTGGGATAAATAATATGCTTTCGGTCACTCGTCATTTTGAATAGAATCTGTGAATATTAATTTATTCAGAATATTACCATTCATTTTCAAAAGGAATTGTCACCTGCTTGCCCATTTTTTGACCTACAAACATACTCATAGAAATTGGGCTAGACCATTCTGAGGAGAAGAACAGCTTCTCAGGCTTTACAGGAGGAAGAGGCAGATTTATAGATGCCACCAATTCTTAGGAAAAAGAGGGAATCTTACTGGCAAGCACAGTGATAGCCTATTGTACATAAATCTTATGTGAATAATAAAGAATGCTGACTAGCTAGCCAAATACATTAAAGATTCAACAGAGAATCTCCTGAGACTTATAAAACTTAAGGGTTTAAACCCACTCCTGGAAATTAATATGGAACTAAATGACACTGCTGAAAGGATGTTAGGAAGATTTTCTAGCTACTTTAAAGACTAAGCAAAGAAAAGGAGGAAACTTGGTTTTTACTACTGCTATAGATTAAAAATATGATGGTTAGAAGGGAAAATAGAATAATGAAAGGGGACAGCTATCTCTAAAAAGAATGTAGGAGACCAGGATTTGGCTTTCTGGGCCATCAAGTAAGATATAAGAATGAAGGTCTTTTGGCCAGAAGAAGCATACCTGATGAGGGCCAGCACAAATGCATTTGTCTCAATAATTGATTGAATTGATTAAGGAGCTTTAAAACTGGACTGGAAGAGGAAGGACAAAACTCACCAGATATTGTTGCCATTACAGTAGAGAAAAGTAGATGAACAGAAATAGAAAACATTTAGTAAGTCAGGAGAGTATCACAGAGATGATAATCCATGAGCTCAAGGGAGCACATTAGTAAAGGTAATAAAATTACATTTTATTTATTATATAATTATATATAATATACAATTAATATATATTATATTTATGAAAAATAATATTACATAAATCTGGTCTTATAGGTGTCATTGGGATAAGCTGAAGAAAAAATGCCAGACTTGGAGTTAAGAGTAATGTAGATTTTAATCTGGCCCCTGGAACTTACTAGCTTTGTGCTCCTGAATAAGAAACTTATTTAATCCTGTTTTCTTGCAAAAACGGATAAGATCCCTAGTCCTTATCAAATAGAATTTTTAGGAAGATCAAAGGAAATGTAAGATATGCCATAATGATAATTAAAGATAATAAAATTTACCATTTATTTACCAATTTATTTAATATTTAATAAATTACCATTTATTTATATTGTCTCATTGGAACCTCACCACAACTCTATGAGATAGGTGTTTTTATTATTCTGTTTTTATAGATGAAGAAACTATAGCTGAAACTTACCCAGAAGTAGGATTTGAATTCAGGTCTTCTTGACCCCAATCAAAGGCTATATCGCTGCGAAATAAGTTAAATAAGTTTGCTATTATTAAGATATTCATATTTAAAAGAGGGGAAAATATGCTAAAAGGGATTGAAGAACTGCATTTTACATGAAAATAATAAACCAAAATGGGAACCTAGCTGGCATAAGCCAGAGATCCATTAGTATCAGTAAAGCACCTCTATTTCTCTTCATAATATATTTATACTCATTAGCATCCACTCTGTCAATTCTTAGAGCTGTCTCTGTATCTTTATATATCCTACTCTATCTGGTATTGCTAGAACTGTTTTTTTTTTCTCTTGTATGGTGATTAAAATTGTCCTACCCATAATAAAAGAGACTGAAGCAGAATGCTGAGCCCATGGCAATTTTTTAAAGGGTCCATGGTCCCTTCTAACGAAGTGGACTTTACATCTTCTTCATGATCTAAGATACCTCTTCCAGGATCCCATTTTTATAAGACTAGAAATTCAGACATTCAGGAACAACTATACAAGTTATAAAATAGTTCCATTGATTGACATATGACACAAGCTAAAATAAGCAAAATAATATATGAGAAGGGTCATGATTTGGATGAAGCAATATTTCTACTGATGTGGTTATAAGGGGTGTTTATAAGATGAATGGATTTCTCCTTAGGTTAGGCAGGAGGAGATAATTTAAGCTATCATAGGTCGAGTGAAGCATAGGGCTTCTGAGTGGTCATACCACGATCACCAGCACCTGTTGGACAAGAGAGAATGGTCTGGGAGTACAAAAATACATAGGGGGACTTCTCATATGCTTGAGTCACCTCCATTGCCCTGGGCTTGGTCTCTGTTACAAGGAAGGGGGGCCTCTACCTTCCTATTATTAATCAAGTAAGCTTAGAACCTGCAGCTTACAGCTCTGGGGCTCAATATACAGAAATTTGATGATATGATTTTATCAAATTGATTAATAGTGATTGGAATAGAGTATGGGTACAAATCAATTGTTTCTCATACTTGCTTATATTCTACATCTCATACAAGTCAGGGCTTCTGTTCAAAATAAATGGCATTTGCTTTTCTGAAAAAACATGTGATTCAATTGGAATGAGTCCTCAGTGAAACCTAGATTCATAGAGTGTGTTTTTCCTTTATGGATCAGTCAATCTTTAGTATTTTCTTGTGATTGGACCTTCTGCAATGCTTAATCTTCATTGGAAAATTATATACCCAACACACTTCTAGACTTCAACCTAGGGCTTATTTTTGTCTTATCACTATCTGGACTGTCAGTGTACTCAATTTTATGATCAGAGCATCAAACTCAAAATACGCCCTAATCAGAGCCTTACGAGCAGTTGCACTAACAATTTTATATGAAGTAACACTAGTCAAAGTGCTGTAAATTGATGGATGCAAAATAGTGATTTTTTTGATGATTCATACTACTTGAAATTATATAAAAATTCTTTAAGTACATAGGTTTTTTTCTAATATAACCTACAGTCACTTCAGGTTACCTCCTCCTATATGATCATTTCCTAACTGTATTGAAAACCTTTCAGATGATAAAATTTTCAGTGATATTTGTGCTGCTACACAGCCCAGATTTGGGGAACCCTAGGAGATAGGAGCTGACAGCTTAACTGATGTTGCAAGTCTTCTTTCCTTATATCCTTCACCAAATAACTAGACAAATCCGTCCTTTTTTGGGTAGGTGTATCAGGATTGTCCTTGTCTTACACTCCAATGTCAGCCATAGTCATATGATGAAAGAATTGCTATCAAATATAATCTCAACTAATGTGATAGGTGCTACATTTGATCGTCATAAGCTACAATTTAATCACTATCAATGTAAAAGTTCCCCATTTGATTTAATAAAATAACTGTACAAATTACAAAATGGGTAGATGAATTCAAATCTGGCCTCAGATTCTTATTATTTGTATTGTTTGGGCAAATCATTTAATGTTGTTTACCTTAGTTTCCTCATCTGTGAAATTAGCTGAAGAAGGAAAAAGCAATGTGATATTTTTGCCTTGAAAACCTCAAATGGGGACATGAAGGTTTAGAAATGAGTGAGCAGCATCAACAGACATGGCTAAAAAGTAGTTCATTTAAAAAGACTTAAGCGATAGCCTGCAAGTTCAATAGATGCTAGATCAAATGGATACCAACATAAAGTGGTAACCCCTAAATAAAAACTACTTCCACTTTACATTGCATTAGTAGAAGTATTATTTCCAAAGCAGAGGAAATAATAGCCCCATCTAAATTTGATCTGAACAGATAACTTCTGTTGTCCTCAGTACTGGATGCGTTATTTTAGAAGGCATGAGGAAAAATCCAAAGACATTAGTGTAGAGCAATGGGGATGGTGGGTAGATTCAAAGCCATAACATGATTGGTTAGAAGAACTGAGGAGGCTGAGGTGAAAAGACTTTTGTCAAGTAAAAATTGTTATGGAAAAATTGATTTGTTCTGGTTAACGCTGGAGGAGAGGGCTAGGATAAATGCACTAAAGTTATTGAGAAATTGATCTGTGCTCTTTGTAATGGAAAAACTTCCTAAAAATTAGGGGTGTCCAGAAAAGCAATGAGTTTCCTTTGAGTGTGATGAATTCCTGGTCACTAGTGGTCTTTCAGCAGAGATGAAATAAATACTTGTTCAGGATATTATAGAGGACATTCATGCTTTGGTAAACATTGGCTATCATGATCTCTGAGACCTCTAATAAACTCTGATTATTTTTTCCAATTCTATCAGGCTAACTTCTTATTAGACTATAAAAGCTCCTTGAGAATGTCATTTATTTTTGTGTTCCACAAAGTACCCCAAATAATGTTTTGATCATTATTAGCTTTCACTGAGTATTTGTGAAATGAGAATATGTCCAAAAACTCTATATAAATGTAAAGAATATTATTATTCTTAATAATTCTTAATCATTATTAATTTCCTATCTCCAAGTCAACTTTCTTCAGGTCCAACATTATAGCATAAAACAGCTTTAAAGTTATATCATTAGAATGAAAACTCTGGCTCATTTGGCAAACTAGAAAAAAATTAAATATGGGCCTAGAGATATTGTATATCTTTTGTCTGAAAACCAATTTAGCTCAGCACAGGGAGGTTCATCACCATAAGACTAGACACCCTATATTCATTTAAATTTTGGTCACAGAAGATCATGAAGATGATCTATTTAGGCACAGAAGAGTTTCAATTTATTGGTGAAGAGAGAAGTCAAGCTAATGAAATGAAGATTTTAAAAATATTACATTATTATAACTAGGACTAATTTTGATGGACCAAAGTTCCAGACACATGCAATGATTTGCTACTTCAGGATAAACAACTATGACTAAGTATGTCACATCAAATTCACAAAAATTAATAGAAAGAGCATGGGGGAAGGAAGTCCATGTATTGAGTATTTTGGGAGGACCTTGAAAAAGCAGTCTATATCAGTGTTTCTTAAATTTTTTTCACTCATGACCTTTTTTTTACTTGAGGAATTTTTATGCCACCCTGGCTATGTAGGTTTATAAAATGGGTATATAGATCAAACAGTTACTGATAATAAATAACAATTTCACAAACCTCACATTCAGTTACATGACCTGACATGGGGTTGTGATCCAGGTTTAAAAAGCTTTGGTCTACAATTCTCTAAACCTTCTGTAATTGCATTTATCATCTTGTCATTCAGTTGAAACTGTTCTCTTCAAAATGACCAATGATCCCTGAATTTCTAAATCTAATATATCTTTTCTAAATTCCTTTTCTACTTCCCCTCTTTAGGTTTCCATGATGCTGCTCTCTTCTGATTTTTATCTTTTCTGATCTTGTATCCTATCAAGTAAGATAGTGATAAAGTGCTTAGCTCAGTGCCTGACTCACAGTATGTGTTCTTTAAATGCTTATTCCTTCCCATTTCCCCTTTCTTGCATTTCCTTCCAGATCATGATTATTAACCATGAATTAGTGCCTCAAGTGTTTGTCTGGGGCTCTCTTACCAATCATATTATCTCATTTGGTGACATCATTTCTATTTGTTGTTTAGAGTTATCCAACCTTAACCTCTCTTATCTCCCCCCAATCTCACATCAGCAATCATCTCTTGGACATCTTGAACTGAATGTACCATAGATATGTCTATATCCTGTAGACATCTCAAATTCTATATGTCCAAAACTGAACTCATTATTTTTCCCCCAAACCCTCCTCTCTTCCCAGGCTTCCCTATTACTGTCCAGAAAACCATCATTCTCTTAGTTACTCAGACTCAAAACCCTGATGTCATCTTTAATATCTCATTTACACTCATCTTGTATAAACAATTTGTTGTCAAATCTTGTCGTTTTTATCTTTATGACATCACTCATACCTTTTCTCACGTAGCCATCTCCCCACCACTTCCTTACACTTAAAACACTCTAGTAACTACTTATTAACTTCATAATCAAACAAAATCCTCTCTTTGGTCTTCAAAAATCCTTAAAAAATGGTTCTTCCTTATATTTGAAATATTTTGGCTTGTCCCTCTCCTCTGATTATTCCACAATTTTTCAGCATTCAGAATGGTCCTGTTGCTGTTTCTAGAATCTAACACTAAAGACATGCTATCTTCTTCTGCTTTCAATCTTTACCTTTTCCTTGGCTTTCCCCCATGCCTAGAATGCTATTCCTCCAAGCTTCTCTGATTGCCTAATTCATATCAAATCTCACTTTCTTTAAGAGGCCTTTCCCAGTTTCATTCCATTGGCTACCATCTCTCACATTCTTACAGCAAATGCTTTCTAGATTACCTCCCATTTTATACCGTATGTACATTGTATTTATATGCAATTGCCACCATCTGCCCCCTTCCCCAGAATATGAACTTTTTGAATATAAGGAGTGCAAAGGCATATTTCCCTTTTTTGAATACCCAGAAAGTTAGTACAGTACCTGGCAAATAAGTGCTTATTAAATATCTGTTGACAATTAATTTATATACTTTTAGAAGTATTTAATTGACCTTGCAATAAAAACAGTACATTATATTTTTAAATGATTCAAAAGCCAGACAATCAGAATTACTTAAAACAATGAATTATATAACCTGCTGACCAATGGACATTACAACATTTTGCTGCATTTTATGGCAGACACTATTCATATTAATAAAAGGAAAGGCTTACGTATATGTTTTAATGGCTTCAATAAGTCATATGAGTTGGTTCTTGACACTTATTTCTGGCAATTAGTTATTTGCCAATTTCAGCTCTAGAGTAAAAAAAAATGTCTGAAGGGTTAGGGAAGTCAGGAGTATATAAGAATATACAAAATACATTTGATATTTTTATGTATGATAGAAACTATTTATTATTAATTTCAACATACTCTGCTTGTTTTTGTTGGTTTGTTTTTTACTTTGAAGACAGCGTTTAGCTTCAACCTTTGATAGATTTGTGATCTCATCAATGAGGACTATTCTTTCACCAGTTCATATCACACTCATCTATTTCTGCTTTCTCTCTCTCTTTTCCTTCTTTCTTTTTTCCTCTCTCTTTTCTCTGTCTCTTCCTCTCTCTCTCTTCCTCCTTTCTTCCTTTCCCCTTCCCTCCACCTCCCTTCCATTTTCTACTCGTATGTCTTCATTATTGAGCTTTTGGCAATATATGGCTATAACCTACTCATACTTTGATTTATACCCTTGGGTCACCTGAGAGTTTGACTTTTCTGAGCAAAGCATTCCATGACTGATAGTTACATCCCTAGGAGGATTAATCTATTTATTTGTTTGTTTAACTGAACTTTGAGTATGTTGACATAGGAAGCATAGTGAGGAACTCTTATCCCTGAAAATGGGTACTTGTTCTTTAACTTCTGGTCTTAGAGAGTTGTCTTGAGGATTGAGAGATTAAGTGATTTTGCTCAGTGCCACAACCAGTTTATATCAAAAGTGACACTTAAACCAAGAACTTTTTATTCCAAGGTTAGCTATTTACTACACCATGCTGTATATCCCTAGGAGAATATTAATGTTGAAAAGAAATGATTACATTTTATTAGATGCAATTAATCAATCAATAAGTATTTGCAACGTGCAATGTATTGTACTGGGAACTAGATGTACAAATATAAGCAATGAAACAGTGTTCACAAGGAGTCTTCCCAATCCAGTATCCTTTCTGTTTTCAACTTTTACCCCAGATCCTTGTGTGCTTAATAGTTTGATGGACTATCAATCTAATTATATATCACAATCTGAAAACTAGCCATTCCTCTTTCATTTTACTTTTTCCAGTGTGAATGGCTAACTGGCTTCTTTTGAATTACCATGGATCACATCAAACAAGCTCTATAGTATTCCAGGTCTCTCTTTACTGAATGCAATAGTGTCTGCAAACAGAAATATCTAAAGAAGCCTATGCCAATAAATGGAACTATCATCAACATCATATAGTTTGAATTTATACAAGACATCTGGAAACGAATGTGTAGAGGGCCAGAAGGTGAGAATCCATTCCAGGTCTTGAATCTTACAGCAACTTGGCTATTAAAACTCCCTTTTCTTATTGAAATAGCAAAGACTGCTTATCAATATAATAAATTAATAATCTACCGACTGAAGCAAAATGAAAACGCTACTCTTTGGATTAAAGGCAATTGAATTTAGAACAGGAAAAAATAGCCCATAATAGAGACTAAAGGCTTTTGGGAGAAAGATATTTGAGACAATGGTATGATAAACTTTAGCCTGATGTGTATCTCAACTATTTGTATCTCTGTCTAAATAACCAAGATCTGGGGCTTAATCATTTAGATCTTGTTTGTTAGAGAAAAACTATAGGAACTTCAAGAGTGTATCAAGTCTATGAGGTGTGTGTATATATATATATATATATATATATATATAATTATCTCTCATCAATAAATTTTGAAGGCTTCATATTTGAAACTCTCTCTGCCTGGCCCCGGTAAATTCACACCCTTAATTCACTACAGGAGCTGGACTTAATAACCACAGGGTTGTTGGGCAAACTTATTTCCATATTTTTCTATATTCTTAATTATACATACTTATGCATATATGTGTAATATATATAATATATACAAACACATACAGATACACATATGTATGTACAAGCATATATATGTACTTTGAATTAGCTGATTTTGTATTCTCCAGTATCTTTATTTATTTATTTTTGCTGAGGCAATTGGGGTTAAGTGAATTGCCCAGGATCACACAGCTAGGAAGTATTAAGTGTCTGAGGCCAGATTTGAACTCAGGGTCCTCCTGACTTCAGGGCTGGTACTCTATCCACTGGACCACCTAGCTGCCCCCCCAGTATCTTTATTTAAGAACATCTTGTCCTTGAGAAAAATCATTTACTATGAACATGTACTAGATATTGTGAATAAACTGATACTACTGCAACAGATTTTACTACTTAAAAAAATAAAGCTTTCCAAACATGTGGTCTTGAGCACTGTGGTTAAAATCAATAATGTTATTCATGGAATTCAGGGGTTTTGCTTCTTTTTCTTAATGAAAACTTTAGGTAACAGAGAATTGGAACTTTCCCCATTTTTCTACCCAAAATTCAGTCCTACAACTGAAGCTCACATTCAAGTTAGCCTTGTGCACTCATAGACCCAAGAACCAAAACCTTATATGTGTGTCAGGCTTTGATATTTCCTGAACATGTCTATAATATTTAAGAAAGTGACATTAGTGGATCATCAGGATCATGGTTCAGCTGCCACAAGAATGCCTTGAGGGATGCAGATGTCTTTTACATGACCTCTAGGAAAGGGGAAAAGAACAGCTGTGTGGCAAGCTGTTCTATTGCCTATTCTCCCTCAGTGTCAACCTATTGAGGGCCACCCTCATCAGCAATATGACAGCTGACCTTGGACCCAGAAGCTAAAGAATAGATTGAATCCATTGTAATCAGTCATCTTCAATGTAAGAAATCTTTAAAAATAGAGAAAAACTTTAGTGTTCATGTTTTTAGTGTTACTTTCTGTTATAATAGAATATTAACTAAAAGGAATAGAAGAAAGGTGTTAATGAATGTTCAAAATGTATTTAATTAAATGCAATTTGAAATAAAAAGAGGAAAAAAGTGATGCATGAGCCAGAATTCCCAACAGTCACAGAATTGTGTGTGTATGTATGTATATGTATATATACACATATGTGTATATATATGTAGATATACACATACAATATGTGTATATCTACATATAATCAAAATCTGCAAAGAGGAATATGTAAAGACACCTATACTAGTAAGTGTATCAATCATCATATACTTTGAATTTGTACAAGACATCTTCTGGACACTAATACCTTGAATAAGAATCTATTTCCATTTTGAATATTGAACTATTCTCCCCAATTTGCAACTTATTGGCTTCCTGAGACAGGAGGATTTGAGGAGATCATAAGCTAGAAATAGAAGGTACATGATAAAGGGAGAAGGGGAGAAGCAGAAAAAGGAGAATTTAAAAGAAGTTTAAAAGGTTTTTAAGATACCCGAGTCTTTTTAAATAAGCAGTGTTCAGAGTAGAAAAAGAAATTGGCAGGGACTTGTCCTCAGAGCCACATTTATCAAACACTACCTTTAAAGGTCTTAGATAATACTGATTATTGCTTATTGGGCTGAGGGAACTATATATTAAAAAATTGCAGAATTTTAGAGCTAGAAGGAACCTAATTAACCACCTAGACCAATACACATCTGAAAAAGGATCTCTACAAAACACTCAGCTTTAGCCTGGAGAACTCAAGCAAGGGTGAATACCTAACCTTAGAGCATTAGAAGTTTGCCATTATAATCCCTACACTGGTCTCAGATTGCTCTTTTAAGGTCTACTCAGACTTTAAGGCATCAGAGGATGTGGTATGGCATAATGAAAATGACTTGTCATTTACTTCCCTTGTGGCTTCAAGAAATGGCCTGAACTTTATTGGACCTAAAATTCTTCAACTGTAAAATGTGGAATTGTTTGAGATGATGTCTAAAGTTTATCCCAGCTTCATATCCCATAGTGCTTTAAGTTTGTAAGACCTGCTATTACTAATAGCTTTGCAAGGTCACTCTACAGTAATTTGGACAGTACTTAAACTGATGTGTAAAAACAATATCAGCTGATGGGAAATACTGTAAACCTAGGGATGAGAAATAAAATGGAAAGGAAACTAAAGTAGTGGATACCTTCATATGCTATATTCCTTTTTTCTACAACAGATTTTGCAAAAACTTAGTGACTTAAACTTAGGGTCTTTGGCAACTAATTAATAGAGTAACTTGGGTAAATAACTTCATTTCTTTGATCTCAGTTTTGTTATCGTTAGGGATATTGAAGAAGAGGTAGTCATGCTGCCTTCAAGTTCCTTACAGTTCTGACAATCTGTAATCCTATGACTTTTTCCTCTTTCTTACCACAAGTTAGTATAATGAAGTTTGTTGAGTGAGAATTTCCACTCCTGTTATAAGCTCTAAGAAAATTATTTTGGAATGAAACTTGGCACAACATGGTCTTGGGCTGCCAGTAATTTATCGTAAAAGATTTCAAAGCAATAACTTTTAACATTCACTAACAAAGGATGCCTATTTTTGCTTAGAGGAATGCTATTGTTCAAGAGGAAAAATCAAATTTAAGGCATTTGTGCATCTGGAACTTCTAATATAAATATAAAAACAATGACTTTGGCCTCTTTCCCCAACTTACACAGGCTGCAGAAATGAACACACATATGGAATGATCTTCACACTCAAAAAAAGTTAAAACTGGTAGAGAATGAAACTGTTTCTGTGAAGTAAGAATTTTTCTTTTGATGGGTGAGAAAAAAACTAAAGAAATTTTATAGCATGTCAATCTTTCAAAGAGAAACTTTTTCTTCTGTTCTTATAACTTCCTTTTAGATCATTTTATTGATTGATTTTTGTTCAGTTTGTGCTTTCATTAGTTTGCGGCGCTTTAGAGGTGGACGCTCCCTCTGTCTGTTGCCAATCAACAACTTATTTGTGTCAGAGATTCAGCAATTTGCCCAGAGTCACAGAGCTAGTAGGTCTAAGAGATACAACTTCAACAGACATTTATTAAGCACTGGGTATGGGACACGTACCATATTAGGCACCTGGCATACAAAGACAAAGTTAAAATAGTACCTATCTTATATGCATGTATAGTGAGAAGTAAATAAATATAATACAGGGATTTCAGAGAGAAGTAGAGAAGAATTAATAAAACAGGAATGGCTTTCTGGAGGAGGGGGCATTTGAGCTGAAACTTAAAGATCCTGGGGTGGGGAGAGGTCACCCAGGATTGGATTGGAGAAAGGAGGGTATTCCAGGGATGGGGGCAGTCACTGAAAAGGCACAGAGGTTGAAGAAGTTTAGAAAATATTATATAGGCTATTTTGGCTAGAAAACAGAAAATATCCAAAAAAGTAACATATAAACAGCATGGAAAGATAGATTAAAATCAGATTACAAAAGGTTTTAAATGCCAGAAGAATTTATATTTTATCCTAGTAGCAATAGTATATTACTAACATTTTTTTGGACAAAGGAAGCATTCCTAAATCCAAGAATTTAGTATTTCTAAACCCAACCTAGCTCTTTTCTCAGTATACCAAGATATTTCTCATGTCCTATTTGACAGTGAATAATTTGTTGACAATACCAAACACCTAGATGCCAGTTTTCTAATCTTGTAGGTGAGTCATAGATGGAACAGCTTCCTCAGTGGATCCATTCATTCACTTATTTATATTCAGTCATAAGAGTCTTGTCAATTATACCCTCCCAGCATTTTTTCCCCTTCTCTTTGCTCACGTGGTCAGTGTCCTAGTTCAGGTCCTTCTGTCTCTTCCTGCCTGATCTATGATATTAGGTTCTAACAGGTCTCCCACCCCACCTCCCTCACATAGCTACCAAAATTAACTTCTTAAGGCACAAGCCTGACTACATCATTTCTTGACTCAAATAGTTCCATTAGAACTCCTTTAGCATCTAAAGTGTTTCACAGCCTCAATTATTAATTTATACTTATTTTAAAATAATTTAACATAACACAACTTATTTTATACTACTCTCTTTCCAAAACACTACATTTTAGCCAAACTGAACTAATTAGCATTTCTAGCTCTTGCCCTATGCCCTTTTACTTCCATGAAATTGTACAGACCATGTCTTTGATGTCCTCTCCATTTATGCCCGTGGAAATTCTTTTCTCCCCTTAAAGTCCAAAATACTGTCTCCTCCATGGAATCTTCCTTGAATCTGAAAATGATCCCTTCCTCCTTAAATTTTGTTTCTATGACATTCTATCTTGTATCATACTTTTTTTTTGCATATATGTCAAATACCATCTATGAGACTGTAAGCTAACTAGAAACAGAAAGAAGGGATCCACCATGAACAGCTCCAATGCTGAGCTAAAATCTACCATCTATACTTTTCATGAATTAGTTTTAGCTTTGCCCTGGAATGCTACAAAAGTAAGACTAATGTTTATGGAAAGAGGAAGATCAATCCAATGGCAGTGATGGATTGAAAAGGAGAAAGACTGGAGGTCAGTAGACAAGTTAAGAACCTCTTGTAATTGCTGTGGTAGGAAGTGATAAGGCAGTGAAACCAGTATTGTCAATGAGAGTGGAAAGAAAGGGACAGATTTCAAAAGATACCACAAAGGAAGAATGAACATTAATCGATTGGTGACTGATTGCTATAGGGATCAAGTGAAGGGGGTCAGAGAGGTTGGGATTCAAAGGTGATTCAAAGGTTTTGAATTTGGTAGCTTGGGAAATCAGAAAGTCCTAAGGAAGAGCTAGTTTTTGTTTTTTTTTTTCGTTTTTTTTTTTTTTTTTTTTTCAGGGAGGGAGCGAAGGGGGCAAGATGTTGAATCTAGTTTTCAATGTTGAATCTGATGTGACAGTGAGATAATACCCTGGAATGTGACAGGAAGATGTTTGCAATGGCAACTTCCAGCAAGTCTGGATTTCCCTTGAGAGGCCATTGCTAGGAATGTAGCTGGATATTTCTCCACATAACAGTGATGGTTAAGAGTTCTCAGAATGGAAGTTGATTGAAATAAAAATAAATTGGATTGGATAAATCCATTAAGTCAGAGATATAAATAGAGCCTTGATCAAAATTTAGAGGGTATTTATCCCAACAGATCACAGATTTAGAGATGGAAGTAAGCTTAGAAATTATCTGGTTTGACCCCCTCGTTTATCAATAAAAAAACTAAAGCTACTAGAACAAGTTCAAGTGATTTGTTTGAAGGCCACACTACTAATAAGTGACAAAGCCAAAATTTGAACTCATTCTCTGACTCCAAATCTTAACATAATTTTCCTTATGCCAAGCTGTTTTCTGCACCATTAACACAGCCAAACTTCACACCTAGTGATCCTGAACAGGTAAGGTAGTTAGTTCTTTGCTTCCACCCCACCACCCCACCACCCCACCTTGACTTATATTCCCACCCCAAGACCTCCCTAAAAGCTGCCTTTCAATGTTCAAATGTGTCCCCATTTTTTCCCACCCTAGCTAAATTGATGATGAATTTCTTATAGCTTGCTTCAGGAGCAGAAGTTGGCAGTTAAGACTTAGCATCCTGTTTCTGTATATGGGCTCAGGTTGAGAATTAGGGCCAAGTCGATAGAATCTGTGCTGGGATGCTTTCAGTAATAACAACATACTATAAGGCACCTCTCATTGCTTGCCATGTGAGTCTTCAATTTCCAAGTCTTCCCAAATCCAGTAAAAAAAAAAAAAACAAATAAAACACCAACCGTTGCTGAATTTAGGAGTCTTATTGCCTGGGCTTCCTCCCTGACTGCTCCCACACAAACTCTAGCCTTTCTCTGCTGCAAAGTGAGAAATTATAACAAATCTGTCTCTGATCAAAGGATCAAATCAGATTACGTGATGCTTTCTCTTGACCTGATATGGGCCAAACATTTCTATTTCAAAAGTGGTTTTTGACTTACTGATATTTCAGACTGAACTGCAAAAACATTGGAAAGATTGGATTGAATTGCTAGCACTCAAATCATGCCTGCTATTACTTTTGTGCAATTGCTATGGGATTCTAGGGTTTAGAGCTGGAAGGAACCTTTCAAGACTCTTCCCACAATCTCCTCAGTTTACAAACAAGGAAACTAAGATCCCAGGGAAGGAATAAGACTTAACTAAAGATACATAGCTAATGAATAACTGAGTTGATACTTAAGTTCATGTTCTCTAATTCCAAATCCAGTTCTTTTTCCACTGTATCATACTTATCCAGAGATATAAAGAAATACAAGATACTTTTGTTGGGGCTACAATCCCATTCCTCTATCCACTTAATCTTTCAGGCTAATGAATGTGCACATGCAAAAAAAAAAATTAGGTAATGTTCACAATATACTAATAGCATTCCGAAGTTTTACCCCTGGGGAAACAAAACCAGTAGAGTAAAATATGAGTTTTTAGCTGACAATATAGAAAGGCACTGTTTAGAAATAGTCCCAATAGTAAAATGGCTCCCTTGTAATTTTCTGGACTAAAGAAGCTCTTTTTGCATATAAAATTTAATCTTTATTGATGCCTTTGGGGTTTATGTAACTATCATTTGCCATCAATTGGGATTGGTCCTTTAAACACTTGGAGTATTTATTTAAATCTAACTTCACTTCAATCCACTCCTAACTCAGCTGCCAAAACACATGCTTGATCATATCATGTCTCCTTCTTAATAAATTCCAGTAGGGACTCTTCAAAAGTAAATTGCCTTTTGGGATCTCTTCTTGAAGAAAGTCTTCTTTGAATGTAATGTTGAGTTGGCTTCCAGACTTGAGAGGGAAGATAGAAGACATGCACCTCATTTCATGATGCTGAAAGAAAAGACATGGAATGGATAGTCTTCATCATGTCCCTTTTATGTCCTAGGCTCCCTATTATTTTGAAGTACAGCTCCTGTCCTAACCTAAGGCCTACTGGTGTGGAACTCTTTCCTTACTGATGGTGGAGATGAAAGTCCTGACTTATGTGAAAGTCAGGACACAGTTATTGAGAGTAGAAGAGCTTTAGTTCTTAAGCAGTATCCCTTTGGGGACTCTTCAAAAGGAAATCTCCTTTTGGGATGCTCCAAGTGAGAGTCTTCTTTGAACATAATGTTGAGTTGGCTTTCAGAGTTCAGAGAGAAGATAGAAGACAGCCATTTCACTTCAGGTTGCTGAAAGAAAAGAGGGGAAATATGAGAGGAATGGATAGTTTCCATCATCTCCCTCTTCCTAATTTGCTACTCTAGAGACTTTGTGAGGACTTTCCATTTGCATGAAACTAGGACATTCTTGGCTGAGCTATCTTGCTTCTGATGGAAGAGGTCTTTCATTCTGGACTGCCTGATATATATTCTCCTATACATGTACCTTCTCTGATTTGCTTTGTTATGACTTGGATATATGGGTTCCTTTGCTATCTCTATGTGTGTTTAATGCGAAACTGGTTTTTGATGAGAAAAGGGGCAAGCTTTGGATCTAGAACTTGGAGTCCTCCCTTCACTCTGAATTGATAAAGCAATCAAAAGTTAGAAGGAATCCAGATGAACAGTATTTAAGGGAATATATAGATAGGCTTCTAGTCTGGTCCTTCATTTTTCTGAAGAAAGCAACGTGGTCTCTGGTCCCAACCTCCTTCTTTACCTCCTAGCAAGAATGAAAATTTCTCTTGGAGAAGGTGAGGGGTAGAAGAGACTAAGTATGTCTGTTTTACCTTCCTTTAAGCCAAACTCAAAAAGAGCCCCCTTGCCACAAATGGGACTCCCCTCTCTGTACATAGAGTTCTTTGCCCACACAGCATCAAATATAAAATTTTGTTTGGCCTTCAAAGCCCTTCAGAGCTAGCTTTTCTACCTTTCATTTTACTGCTTTCCTCATACTATTCTGTTTCCTGTTTCTTTTTACTACTTGATCCCATGCTTTCTACCTCCTTTCCTTACTTCCTGGCTTCTTTCCAAATGCAGCTCCCATTTTATGTTCTGCAAGAAATATTCCCCAGAAACTTCTCACACTTACCTCACCCCACTTTGTGACTTCTTCCTTCCCACTAAGATGACATTCCATTTATATTACAGCTAGGGGCAACTAAATGGTGCAGTGAATAGAGCACCAGCCCTGAAGTCAGGAGGACTTGAGTTCAAGTCTGGCCTCAGTCTTTTGACATTTTCTGGCTGTGTGACCCTGGGCAAGTCACTTAACTCCAATTGCCTCAGCAAAACAAAGAAACAAAAAACCCCAAAACAAAAGCCTTTATATTGCAGCTATCTTCTATGGAGAAGTTTTCCCTTGCTTTCTACCCTATTAAAATGGAGCTCATCAGCTGGAACTGTGCTTTTCCTGTTTTGTTTGTATGTTTGTTTGTTTGTTTATTTTTGAATCCCTAGTACTCATAATGACCCATACAGAGTTTACACTAACTAAATGACTAACTGCATTTTAATTGCTTTTGTATTGTGTCCTGGAGAGGAAAGTAGGGTGAAAGACTGTCACCCTCTTGAATTCAAGAGTCCCCCCAAACTTATAAGTTCTTACTTCTATGCTGATGATTTACTGTTGATATTCTTTAAAATGCTTTTCACTAAGTACAATGGCACTAATAGATTATGACTCATAATAACTATAGCTAGTTGTTCAATCCTGTCTATTTGGAGTTTTCTTGGTACTGGTACTGGAGAGGTTTCTCATTTCCTTTTCCAACTCATTTGATACATGAGAAAACAGAAGGAACAGTTTTAAATGACATGCTTAGGGTCACACAGCTAGAAAGTGTCTGAGGGCAGATTTGAACTCAGAAAAATAAATCTTCTTGACTCGAGGTCTGATACCCTATTAACTCTAACATCTAGCTGCCCTAGCTTATAGCTATATGACTTTTTTTTTTTATTACTAAGCAGTTACTGACAAGAAATAAGACTTCACCTTCCTTTCTCAAAAATTTTGTCTTAGTTTCATTCAAATCCTCCTTGTTTTAATTTTCAAAAGTGCTTATGAAGAAAGAGAAAGAACAAGAATTGTACAGCCTAGGGACGAGCCCTCAATGCCCTTCATCTCTTCAACCTTCTCTTTGTAACTACATAGTCAAGTATGTATTCTTAGCTGGTAGGGTAGAATTTACTGTCTAAAAATAACTTCAGTAGCAAAATGGCCATCTTGTATTATTCTAGAGAAGCTCTTTTTACAAATATTTTCTTGACTGTAGTTTTATTGATGCCTTTTGTATTTATGTAACAGTCAATAACCATCAACTGATAACATAACCTCCTCACTTCACACCTAGATTCTACCCAGATTAGGAAAAGTGCAAAAATTATATCTCTCTACTCATCCCCTTTTCTTTCATACCTAGTGAAATAGAATCTTAATACAAAAAGCAACCTTAGAGATCATCTAGTCTAATCTTTTTCTACTTCTCCTCTTACCAGTTGTACAGATGAGAAAAGTGAACAGAGAACAAATGACTTGTTCATTCTGGGTTGTGGAAAGCTATAGTAGTGAATTTTACTGTTTTACAGTCAAAGCTTTTTTGAACCCTTAGTCATCTGGTCCAGAAGCCTCATTTGGATTAAAAAAAAAGAGTTCTATGAGATCAAAGGTAGTCAACAGAAAAGTGAAAAAAGTAAGCAAAGCCATAAGTAAGTATTTTTATGCCCAGGGCAAATAGTACACACACTCTTAACCTGCCTGCCCCAAGTACAGGGTCCTTGTGGAGGTAACTGATGCAAGGGAGAGGGGAGAAGCAAGAAAGGGGAAAAGTTCTGTCCATAGTGGCTATTTAGTAGCCTCCTATTTTAAATTATTATCCAATGTTAACTAGGTGATAATCATTATTCTGGGCATGTAGTCCAGGGCCAGTGTCTCTTGGGGAGGGAAGAAGGGAGGGAAGAAAGGAGGGAGAAAGGAGGAAAGGAGGGAGGGAAGGAAAGAAGGATGGAGAAAAAAGAAAGGAGGGAGAAAAGGGGAGATATTCAGAGGAACAAAAAAGAAAGGGAAAGAATAAGAAGAAATATCAAGACAAGAGAAAATGGAAAAAATGAAAGAAAGAAAAAGGAGAAGAGAACAGCTAAGTTGAAAAAGACAACAACTGATATCAAATATTCTTTAGAGGGTATTCTAAATTTGGCATCAGGGGAGAAATATGGTTGTGCCATCCTAGTTATTTCTTCCCCTGACTCAGACTCTCAGAGCTTAGTTTTCACTGTTTTATATTGAGGGGCTAATTAATATAGAAGTCAATGTTCTTCCTTCCACAATGGGAGATCTGGGAAGAATAGCTCTAGAGTAATTATCTGTGTCAGAAAGGGGAGGAAGGAAAAATACACAAGATGACCTTCCTTCATTAAATGGGCCTAACCCACCATAGAAACAATCAGTTTCAATAGCTATTTGAGATCACTTTGCTCATGTTCTAATGAACATATGAGTATATGAGTGAGATCCCAGGGGAGAACAAGACATAGACTCTCGGTGGTTTGAGTAAGTCAGTGGCAGAAACCCTAGGGAATCTTACACTCCCAGAGGTCATGACCATTTCAGATGTTCATAGAATCAAATGCCAGATGGGTGATCTTCAGTATATTTCATGTCATCAATTATATAGTCTTTTTTGCCCTTTTGTATTTCCCAGAGGACAGTGAGCTCTAGAGAATGGAGAAATAAAGAAAAGAACAGAGAAAAAAGAGAATGAGAAAGTGAGAAGAGTGAAAAAAAGAGTAAAGGGGAAACAAATGATAAAAGGAAAGTGATTGTGGAGAGATAGTAAGAATAGAAAATGGAGATAAGATTGTAAATAATAGGAAGAGAAAAATTGGAAAAGAAAAATGTTTTCTTCTTATCAACTCCGTGAGTACTAGCATATTATTATTATATGTTTTGTTGTTATCTCCACTTTACATCAAAGAGACGGCAACTCAAAGAGGTAAACTGGCTTTCCAAGATCACTCAGATGTTAAATGGTAGCATTTGAAGGAGATGGGTATGTAGTCCAGGAAAGAGAGAAAGAAGTAGGAAATATTAGGGGGAACTAAAAAAAAAAGAAGAAAAGGAATAATATGGAGATAAAGAGAAGTTAGAAAAAAATGAAAGAGAAGGAAAATGATAAGAGAACAGCTAAATTGTAATAGCATGGGTTACTTTCTATAATGGCTCACATTTCATATACTACTTTAGGGTAGCCAAAGGACTCCCTTCTAGCAATGCTATGAAGTCATATTATCCCCATTTTATAGATGAAGAAACTGAGGTTCATAGATAGGAATAACTCAGTCACACAGCTGGGTAGTAGCACAGGTGAGGGTCAAACCCGGGTCTTTTTATTCCAAATCCAAGGTCTTTCCCACCTTTTTTTAAAATTAAAATAAGAAAAGGGAAGAATAGAGAGAAGAATAAAGAGAAAGGAGAGAAAGGAGAAAAATGGGGAATATTTCTCTGCCTTATGATTGCTTTTTTTCCCCAACATGTTTCAGTGAGGTTCAAGTGTATCTGATTAAATCAAATGGTACCCATTCATCTACTGCTAATCAGACAACTCACAGAAGATGCTTACTGAATCTCATTTCAAACTGACTTATGACCCTGATTCTTTTTAGTAACGGAATATATGAAGACAATGACACTGACCACAGCAGTCACAAGGATAATGACTTTTGAGAAAGAAAAAAGAAGAAACACGCCTGGTTTCATAAGTTATAGAACTAGCCAGTGCTTACCCCAGTCATACATATAACAGGTGCCTTTGGTTGCCATGGACAATTGAATAAATCCCCAGGTAGATTAAAAAGAAATACGTGATATTGTGCCTGATTGGTTCATAACAACTCTGTAACTGTTTCTAAGGATCAGTTCACCTGTGGATAGAGGAATATAGACTATGGAATTTAATTCAGGTCAGGTCAATTCAATTCAGCAAACATCACAGCATCTCCATAAGTCTAGTGAAAGATTCTGGACTGCAAAAATTCTGGTCCCCAATCTGGCATTCTCTCTCCTGTGTTCTCTTCTGGGAAGCTTCCTCATATCCATCAAGGAATTTATATTCCTCTGTATACAAAATGTGCACATTTAAGTAATTAGCAGGCAATATGAGGCAGGAGAGAGTCTTAACACCTGGAAATTTGAGGAGACTTCTCACAAGAGGACACAGGAAACAGAATGCTAAATTTGGGGATCAGCTAGTAAAATAGTTTGGGATGAAAAATATATGAAAAGGAATAATATGAAATCAAGCTGTAAAGGCAGGTTGGGGCCAAATTGTCCACAGCTTTAATTTCTTATGCAGGGACTTATTTTATCCTAGAGATAATAGGAATTTGGATATGTTTGAGTAGAGGAACAATTTGGTAATATCTGTTCCGTGTGAAGATTCCTTTGGCAGCTGTATGAAGGATAGAGTAGCAAACAATATTCTTTGAAGTTCTTTTTGTTGAATATTAGGCAGGTCTCATGTACTACAGCTTTGCCAATAGTGTTATATGTGAACCCAGAGCCTGAAAAGAAAAAAATATACATGGCATTTCTGCATCAGCAGGGATGTTTGTGGTCATCTCAAAACATCCTACCTTTTCATTCTATAGATTAAAAAAGCTCATAAAAGGGGAGTCATATGTTGGTGATTAGTGATGACATCACTCACTGAGTAAAAAGATAGGGAGAGAATTCTGTTTTCATTCAAGAAGAAAGCTGGAAAATCAGACTGAAATCAAAAAACTTAAAAAGTTTAATAGTTAGTTCAAACCAATAATACAAGGTGAGAAGAAATGATAAAAGGGATGAGGGTGAGAAAAAAAAATTAAACAAGACCTTTTGGTTTAACATAATGACAAGACAAGAAAAGGTACCACGTAAGGGAGGTAAGATGGTGAAAATGAAGGAATTATAGGATATCTCAAATACTTTCAACTTCTACCATACACTGATTCTGTGAAATGAAAGGAACATAATTTGGGCTCACGTCATCTGGATTAAGTTACTATCTCTATCATTGACAGTGCTTTGAATTATATAACTTTCTATCTGCAAATGAGCATAATAATATACCCAGGGCCAAATGTGAAGGACCTGAGTACCATTGGGCAATTTTTTTCTTTTTCTGCTCATTTTCCTTCCTTTTATGTATTATCTTCACCATTAGAATGCAAGCTCCTTGAGGGAAGGATTGTCTCTTTTTGCTTGTATTTGTATTCCCTTGGCTTAACACGGTGCCTGATTTATCCTATGTCCTTGATAAATGCTTGTTGGCTATCCAGATGACAGGTTTGAATTTGCTCTTGCAGTGCAGTTATATAGGCCTCTCCCTTCCTACACAAGGGCCTGCCCAGTCATCAACAGCATCCCTAATTTCCCCCCATTATGCTTAGGATCCCACATGTCTCTTATCAGCTCAGGCCTACACTTCCCCTACACTCAGCCTTCTTTTGTTGTTCTTGGGTAGATGGCCTGGAACCAAACACAGTCCCAAAGAGCATCCTGCTAACAAAGACTTTCACTAATTCCTGGTCTGTTGTAAGGAAAGAAGATTGAAACTCTTAGAGTACTTGGGCATTTAACTTTTTCCTATGAAAAAGAAACAATGATAGTATTAATTTGATAATTTTTTTCAAGACTGAATTCTGGCAAAGTACATTTCTATAAACAGAAATGTACTTGGTATTAGTTTAGTTGATATTTGGATTCTTAACTGAAAGAGAAAGAACATTTTCAGGTATATCAAATTCCATAAGTGGCATATGTATATTACTAAGATGATTCAAAGCACTATTTGTTGTTGCCTTTGAGTTGTGTTACCCATATCTGACACTGTACAGGATTTTCTTGGCAAAGATACTGGAGTGGTTTGCCATTTCCTTTTACATCTCATCCTATAGATGAGGAAACTGAGGCACCACAGAGTTAAGTGACTTACTTAGGATCACACAGCTAGAAGGGTCTGAGGGTGGATTCAAACTCAGATTCTCCTGACCCCAGGGTTGGCACTCTATCCACTGTACCACCTAGCTGCTCTTTATGCCATTTAGACCATGTTATACTATTATTTATTCTGGAAACTGGAGTCCACAGCTCTGAGAAATCAAATCGATAAGGTGTATTTGAAGAGAGTCACCTACTTAGTACCATTTGCCAAATAATCTTCTATAGCAGCTTGACCTCTATCAATTAGCCAGTTATTGACAAATATTAAGATATTATCCTATATTCTCATATTTTTAAACTATGCAGATTGAAGTGAGAATGTTGCTTGGACAGAAAGTGCTTATTCTTAAGAAAAGCATGAAAATCTTATGTTCCCATCCCCACACCTCTATTCTACCCAGTGAGAATAGGAGCTTAATTTTAGATCATAAAAAGTAGTTTATTTCAATTGAACAGTTTAGCAGCAACAGCAAAACAAAATCATAGTTACTTATATAGAGCTACAGTGGCAAATTGAATAGTGATTGCAATACAACTTTTCTTGCTCTAATGGCTGAGAAGTCATTGATCAAACCATCAAAGTGAATGTGCTTTCCAATATCCTAGTCGATGATTTCACGGTCCATCCCCATTTATACTCCAATGAGCTCCATGCCTTCTTTTTTTTTCCTTACACACAAAATTCAATGGACTACAAGTTTCATATCAGTCAGTGGTGTGATATGGCACTGAAAAAGAGCGAACACAACCTTGGGTGGCAATAGGAGAAACACTGATTCCATGAAAGAGAAGGTCCTAAGTCTGTTGTGCTCTACCCTGATCAGAACATATGTGGACTATGATGTTCAAGTCTGAGTACAAAATATTAAGAAGGGCATTGATAAGTTAGATGGTGTCTAGAGGCATTAACCAGTCCATTAGAAGCTATGAGACTTGTATACTTTACTATC
Organism: Sarcophilus harrisii; assembly: GCF_902635505.1. Lineage (NCBI taxonomy): Eukaryota > Metazoa > Chordata > Mammalia > Dasyuromorphia > Dasyuridae > Sarcophilus > Sarcophilus harrisii. Next base: position 114,801,882 of record NC_045426.1, on the reverse strand, counting down.
AGCGGTTCTCAGAATGTGGACCCTGGACTCCTAGAGCTCCCTCCCCTTTTATGGAGTTCACAAGATCAAAACTATCTTTATAACAATTTTAAGGCATTATTTACCTATGAATATACTCTTCTTTCCAACTACATATCTTCAGGAACCTGTATTTTCTTCACTTTAACCAAAATAATATATTCCAAGAAATTGAATGAAGAAGCAGATAGGAGAATCCTTGATTGTCAGATGTTGAAAGATATTTGGAAAAGAAAATATATATATATATAAAACAATGTTCCTTTTCTCACTAATGTTTTCTGCTTTGGAAAATGTAGTTTTTTAAAAAAAAATGTTATGTTAATTTACAATAGGTTTATAAACTATTATATTTATTAAATTTTTAATTAAACTTTTTAAAATTTGTTTTTAATTTCCAATATGTTATATATTGATAGATATAACACATATAAATAAAAGCTCTATTGGGTCCTCAATATTTAATAGAGAGCAAAGGGGTCCTGAGACCAAAACTTTTGAGAACCACTGACAAACTATCATAGGTAATACACCTAGAAATGGTAAGGATCACAGGTCATTGACTTGCATTTGGAAAAGGCACTAGAGCTTATATCCTGTAAACCACTTCCAAGATTTTGGATGCCACAAGGTATGTCTGAATTCTCATTTTGAAGTTGAAATAACTCAGACCAGCAGAAGTTTTTTGCCTCTTTGGGCCTCATAGTAGAAAGTGACCAAACTTCAGTTTCTGTCTTCAGATTCAACTTTTTGCACCTGGCTGCTATTTTGTGACTTGGCTGCTCACAAAATAAATGTGTGGGCCATGGTGATTTTCTAGCATTAAAAAAATATAGTTATTTATTTAAAAAAATTGAAAAGTGTCCCTTGTTAATCATTTCTCCAACTGTTGAAACCCTAGGGGTCTGTCTACCCTACCTACTCTTCAAACTGGATTTCTGAATATGGTTCCTTAGAGGAATGTTATTACATGAATTTAGTCTAAAAATAAATTGCAAAAAAAATGAGGCTTTGGGAACATGTTTTCTTTCTCTCTCTCTCTCTCTCTCTCTCTCTCTCTCTCTTTCTCTCTCTAAAACATAGCAGCTGATCAAAGTAGTTACATTTAAATGAAATATAGATTTATATCCATGTAAGGGCTGGTGGTATAATGAGACAATATGGTCTGGCAAGGCAGTGTAGTTTGGGGGAAAGAGTACTTTCCTTGGACCTAGAAGACCCAAAATCCAGCTCCAATACTTATTAGCTGATTCATCTCTATGCTGTAATTGTTTCATCTTTTAAAAAATGTGGACAAAAATATTAGTTTATATCCATCTTGTACTTTGAGTGTTGTAAAGCACTCTCTATATATTATCTTGCTTAATCCCTACAAGAATTCAATGAAGTATAGGCTACTTGTATTTCTATTTTGTACATGAAAAATCTGAGAAATAGAAACTTTAAGTGACTTGTTCAGAATAACACATTGAATAACTGTCTGAGTTGAGATTTGAACCTGAGTCTCTCAGCATTCACACTGTATCCACCAAGCCACAATATTCATGAGACTAGCAGGCTATTGGGGGGGAAGCACTTTATAAACTTCTGAAAATAAAATACTATTATATAAAGAAACAAAAAACATATGGAAATGTTTTACATGATAGCACATGTATAAACTATAGCACACTGCCCACCTTCTTCAAAGAAGAGAGGGAGGAAGAGAGAAAACTTTGGAACTCAAAATCTTCTAAAAAAGAAATGCTATAAATTTTCTTGTCATATATCTTGGGGGGATGCTATTATATAAACTTCTGAAATAGCCTATTTCCACTTGTCCCATTCCCCAGTTTGGGGAGACATCAATGAATTGAAAAGGATAGCCATGGAATACAGAAGGGACTTTTATCGATCTTATAGGTCATAGATTTTTTTTTTTTTTTTGGCAAGGCAATGGAGTTAAGTGATTTGATTTGCCCAGAATCATATAGCTAATAAGTGTCAAAAGTTTGAGGCCATATTTGAATTCAGGTCCTCCAGACTCTAGATCCAATGTTCTATTCATTGCACTACCTAACTGCACATAGATCTATGTATTTGTTAAGGTCTCTGTCTTTCTTGTTAAGTCCTGAGTATGGGGATCTGTTTAGATAAGTTGATTGAAATAATAAGATCCTGAATAGACTTGACATGTGCTGTAGCTAACTTGAATCATGACAAGAGAAAGAAATCCAATTGACTGTGTCATAAGCTAACGCATACCTCAGAATCTCAGAGGTGGAGAGGACCTGAAGAGGTCACTTAATCTCACTGCTCCTTATCAAGAATCTATTCTTCTGCAACATATCTGACAAGTCTTTCCATCTTATTAAAATCCAATTTAAATCTAACCAAACCCACTTCTATGGGATGATTATCCTTTCCACTGGCTGTTTCTCATTTCCATCTGTTAGAATATTTAACTCCCTTTAGGACTTATCTCAACCATCGCTTTTTTGGTAGCAGGGCTTTCCTGATTCTTCCAAAGACTAGTGACTTCTTCCTTAGGGTTACCTTCAATCTATTCAGCATATATATCCATTTATGTACCTATGAACTACCCCCTTAGAATATAAACTCCTTGAGGGCAGGGGTTATTGTAGCTTTTTATTTATTCTTTGTTTTGTTTTGTTTTGTATTCTCAGTAGTTAGTACCATACATAGCACTATTAAGTGCTTAATAAATACTTATTAATTGACTAACATTAACCTAGTCCTGGACATTATGCTTCTTTTTAATGCAGTTGAAGATGCCATTAGCTGTTATAATGTTGGATCATATTAAGCTTCCATTCTTCTAAAACCTTTTTCAGACTGCTACTAGCCAAGCCTCCTTCATGTTGGATTTGTAAAATTGATTGTTTAAACCCAAATGTAAGACTTTACATTTATCCCCTTTTAGTTTTATCTTATTAGATTTGATCCAATGCTTTATTAAGAATCCTGTCTTCTAATTTATTAATTACTCTTCTTATTCATGTAATCTGCAAAATTAATAGACATGCTAATTGTGTCTCAATCCAAGGTAATGACTAAAATGTTAAATCCCGAAGACTTCCCAATTGGGATGGCCTTATAAGCTGACATCAATTCATTAATGTCTCTTCTATGATCCTACCCCAGCAACCGGTTTCAATTCTGCTTAATTGTACTGTTATTTAGTCCATGTTTCCATCTTGTCCATAATAACATCATGAAAGTCTATGTGAATCCCTCGACTAAACTTTAGGTAAATTGTCGATAGCTTTCCTCTGAGTTAGCAACCTGGTTTTTAAAAAAAAAAAAAAAAACAGACTAACCATATAGGGATTATTCTTGATGAAATTACTCTGCCCCTTTAATAATGCCTTGTAGAATTTTCCCAAGAATTGAACCCAAATTCATAGGCCCATGGAGTTTATAGGAAACCAAAGCCCTTACATGAATAGTAGTAAAGGCTTATAAAGCTCCTTTATGCAATCCATTATATTGTTAAAAGCTAAGACTATCTTTTCCCTAGCATCTTTCATCAATCCTTCACACAGCAGCCTATAAACTTGCTTATTTCCTAGTGTGCTTAAAATGGCCCTGGTGCAGAGAAAAGGAAGGCTCTCATTTGCTAGGATAATGTTTCTTATGTGTTTAGTGATAGGTTAACAGATTGTTAGTCACTAAATTCAGATACTTAACTAAAGCAGACTATTTTCACATTTTCAGAAGAATAGCTCACATTTGTGAAAAGCTCTCTGCAGTTAATTTTTATCCTGGAACAAGATCGTAATAACCATAGAGTCTAGAGTCCTTCAAACAGGCTCAATTACTTATTATAAGAGATGATGGTCACTTGTCCCATCCATTTCCAAAACATGCTCTCTGCACTCTAATCATATTCTTCGCAGTTGTTGTGCAGTCCTTTCAGTTATGTGTAACTCTTCATGACCGCATGTGGGGTTTTCTTGACAAAAGACTGGAGTGATTTGCTATTTCCTTCTCCAAATCATTTTACAGATGAGGAAACTGAGGTAAACAGGGTTGAGTAACCTTGTCTGAGATCCCACAGCGAGGAAGTGAGGCTCTCTCTTGAGGTCTCTCTCTGTTGTGTCTACACTGGGGCCAGGGGAGGGAAGAAAGGGAGATATTTTTAGGTCTTGGGGAAATGTTTATATAATTTTATTATTTGAATAACTTATAGTCATTTTCCTTTTACTCCCTGCTCCCATCCGCATAATTGTGTACTAACTAGGGTAGACAAAAATGTCTTCTTACTCATTCAACTGCATTTTTCCCAGTATGAAGACTGAGATGAAAATGAGGGAGCCGAGAGGTCAGAATTGAACTCAGGAACATCAATCTTCCCAATTCTAGGCTGAACAGTCCATGCATTATGGTCCCACCTAACTGCCTCAACCACTTTTCTTATCCTCCTCTTAATACTTCCCTCTTACAACATTTAACTCTGACCCTGGGATGTTGGGCTCTGATAAGTGAATTTTCTTCTTACTATGCTTGGATCAAGGCTTCTGGATATTTCTAAACACTGCCAACATGATGAACTTCCCCTCTCCCAGTGCTAGCTGCCTTATTGCTTATGGATTAGGGACTTGCTCCATTAGAATGTAAGTCCCTTTGAGAGCAAGAAATATATTGTTTACTTGTATGTGTACCCTGAACTCATAGCACAGTACCTGGTACATTGTAAGCCCTTAATAAATGCTTTTTCATTCATCCACTGACTTAATAAAGATCACTGGTTGAGCTTTGAGATCTCTTTGCACTCTGAAACTTTGGAAGGCAATAAGAACCAGAAACATTTCTAGTATATTATATGTTCTTGACAGATCTTTTCCTCAATCTTCTACCAAGAAACAACTAACTATTAACCTAGGACCTACCTAGAGAAAACGTTTTCTTTATTGCTCTAAAATTTTTCCTGCTTTTATTAGTTTGGAAGGTAACAATGACAGAATGTGTTGCCTAAGTGGGCAAAGCCTTGAAAACCAAGAAGAATAGATTTGATGAAAGCCAGTGTGAAGAAAAAACGGGCCAATGTAAATCACAGCAAACCCACGGAGCTATAATGGCAACATCTCATCTACATCCAACTCACTAACACATCATTATTTAGATAACAAATAATGTGTTCTTGGATCGAGAGCCTCAAATTTGATTTCAGTTTCATAGTATAAAGAAATAAGAAAAGACTGCCAAATTTGCATCTATAAATCTCGGCTCCCTCATTTTCATCTCAGTCTTCATACTGGGAAAAATGCAGTTGAATGAGTAAGAAGACATTTTTGTCTACCCTAGTTAGTACACAATTATGTGGATGGGAGCAGGGAGTAAAAGGAAAATGACTATAAGTTATTCAAATAATAAAATTATATAAACATTTCCCCAAGACCTAAAAATATCTCCCTTTCTTCCCTCCCCTGGCCCCAGTGTAGACACAACAGGATGAATCTAATAGGTAAAAAGTATGCTAAGCGTGCCTTGTTTTGTTTTGTTTAGTTTCATTTGGAGGTTTCGTGTCTTGAGATGGGTGGCATGGAGTAAAATGTTCATTTGGAAGAAAGTGTCAAGTGACATGTTTCCTATTAAAACCAATTTAAACCAGCTGTAAGAAAATCTTCTCCTAGGCACAAACTGTGACAGCCATTTCATTCAGAAACCAAATCAGCTATTGAAATCACTAGAGAAGGGAATGTCAGTGAATTATGGCTTCTGGGAGAATCTTTTGCTTTCCTTTTTTTTTTTTTTTTTCTTTCCTCTGACTTTGCTAGGTTGAAATTATTACTGCAGCAAAGATATTGACAAATGGATATAATCCCACCATGCACCCACCAAGGTTCAATAAAATGTTTTTTATGAGAAAGTACTGGCCTATATGAGCTATTTGAGTTCTTCCTGGGCCTCTGGGTGTCTTTGGTCAGTTGCTTAATCTCTTCCAGAACACTGACTTTTTGATTTGGAGCCCACTAACTCATCTGCCCTCCATTTTTACAACAGCCCTCTTTGTGCTCTCTATTCCCATGAAAGCTAACCTTCTCATTCACACCTGAATTCCCTGTTAAGCCCATGAACGTACAAATTTCTTCCTGCCATCCCTGGCTGGAGTGATCTCCTCTGTCCACAAGTGTGGTCCTTCTCTGGAGGACTAAGATTTAAATTCATCTTTGCCCTCAAAGTTTGTCATGCAGCTCTAGTCACTCTAGCAATATTTATACACATCTAGTTGTATTCATCTACAACTGGCCTTATACTTCAAAGGAAATAAAGAAAGCAAAGTAAATTGTTTAGATCTGAAGGAGACCTTTAAAGATCATTTGTTCAATCCTCTAATTATACAAGTGGAGAAACGAAGGTCTGGAGATTGGACATATTTTATCTAAATCCACACAGGTGGTAGACGTGTTTTGAACCAAGGTCTGATTGTAATGCTCTTTACTACACTATTTTGCCAGCTAAGGAGATAGGTTTCTGTTGAATTTTTTTTTTTTTTTTTTTTTTTTGAGGCAAAAAGGTTAAGGGAATAGCTTAGCTAGTAAGTATCTCTGCCCTGATTTGAACTCAGGTCCCCTTGATTCCAGGGTTGGTGCTTTGCCATCTACCTGCCCCATTGGATTTTTGTATTTTTCTTTATCCAATCAGATCAGAAGCTCCTTGAAGATAGGGTATCTTCTGCTACCTTTAGCATTTCTTATACTATTTTTTGCCCACAGTGGACACTCATAAATGTTGTTGAAGGCTTGAAAAATTAGACTCCCTTTATATTCTTTTTCTTTAAACTGATAATAAATATGTAAACAGTACAACAAACAATAAAACAAAGATGTAAATAATTATTTACAATGTATCCACTAAGATAAAGAGAACCTTTAACCATCACCTCTGGAAGCACAGGCCCACCATTCAGATCTCTCAGGCTCTCCCTTAAATTTTCTTCTCAATATTTTTTTTCACAATATTTCTTTAGAAGTTAGGAGTTAAACTTAGTTCCCCTGAGAAATGTTTCCTCAGATTCTTCCTCTTTGACAGTTATATACCACTCAGAAAATTTCTTGTACTCTCTTCTCTCTGTCCTCACAACTTCTCACCAATGTTTACAATTACAAAATCTAGAATGATAATTAAACTGCCAGTCTTCTCAAAGATAGCAGTTAAACTAATTCCCCAATATTCTATTCCTGCATGTTTCTTTTTAAATTTTGCTTTCTCCCCTGAATTTAAACACTCCCAAAGAGCACTTCTAAAAGCATAAACAAAGAGAATTATATATAAAATTATGAACATCCATTTTATATAGCTTGCTTTTTAAAAGAAAAAAAAGTACATAATTCCAAATGTTATTTTCAAAACTGTCCTGCTTACCTGTGCTTTCTTTTGAAATTCCTTGGGTAATATTTTATGTAATCTTTAAAATATTATAATGGCTCTCCCTCCCTCTCTCTCTCTTCTCCTCCCTCCTCACTCCCTTCCTCTCTGTTTCTCCCTCTCTCTCTCTTTTTTTTTTTTTTTTTTATTGCTAATACCTCCTCTCCCCAGTTTCCCCCAATTAAAAATTAAGGGAAAGAAAACTTGCAAAACATAAACATAGTCAAGAAAAATGTTTACCAAAGTATCTATGTCCAAATATTTATGTCTTTTTCTATACCTCATGTCCATTACCTTTCTGAGGAGATGGGTAACATGATTCATCATAAGCTTCTGGAGATGTGACTGATTACTAAATTGATAAAAAATTCTTAAGTCTTATTTAAGTCTATACAATGTTTTTGTTTTTATACATTTTTTCCCTGATTTTGCTTCACTTTGCATCATATTTCTTAAGGCATTATAATATTCCATTATATCCATAACACTTTATTTAACCATGAGCATCTACTTATTTTCTTCATCTTTTTTGGGGGGGGGGCCACTTTAATTCCCCTCTCAGGATCAAGGACTTTGTTTTGTTTAAGACTATTGCCATTCTGGTTCTATTCTTCCTCAACCACCATCCCTTCCCTTATTTCCCTATTGGGTTTAGTATATTTTTAAACTAAACTTTGTGTGTTTAATACTGCTTTATCCATTTCAGATAAAAGTGAGGTTCATCTCATTTTTACCTCCACCCTTATCCCTTTCTTGATATTTATATATTCTTCTCATACATTACAAGTATGAGACAGCAAATTCTATTTCTTTCTTTTTCCTATTCATTAGGGTATTCCTTCTTTTACCTTTCCTTCTTTTTTGGTCCCTCAGAACAGAATCAATCCACTTCCAGGGTTTCTTTCTTTCTCCATTCCATTTTCAGGGTTCTTTCTTTTTCAATACCATTTAAAGATACTAAGATTCTGAAAAATCAAGTTTCTGTTAAAATGTTAGCATAATATCATCACACATACCTTCCAATTGTTCAAATACCTCTTATGTTTGTATTTCAAAGTTTCTATTCAGGTCTGATATTTTTATTTTTAGAAAGTGCTTAAATGTCTTCTTTTTGATTAAAGTTTCTTTTTTCCTCCTAGAATCAGTCAGCTTTTCAGAGTATTTTATCCTTGATTGTAAGTCCATTTCTTTTACTTTTATTGATCTCTGGTTTTTAGTAGAGTCTGCTAGGACTTATCTGATCCCAATTGTGGTTACTTGGTTCTTGTGGATTCTTATGGCATTTTTTTTTTTTCCTTTGATGTGGGAGCTCTGAATTTTGGCTGCTACATTCCTGAGACTTTGCTTTTGGGATTCTTTTCAAGAGAATATCAATTAATTCTTTCTGTACTCAATTTGCTTTCTGGTTCTAATGAATTTAGTTTAAATTATCTCTCTTTAACCTGCTTTCTGAATCAGTTGTCTATATTATCAAATTTTCTAAATGTTCTATTTTTTCCATTTTTAAATTTTGTTCTAATATTTCTTGATGTCTCATAGAGTCATTGATTTCTAGTTTTCAGGGAATTGCTCTTTAGGTTTACTACTTGCTTTTCTAAATTACTTATTCTTTTTTCAATTCTTAGTTATTTCATTTTTAAATATATCTCACTTATTTACCTCTGTTGGCATTGGCTTTGTCTCCTGGCTTCTTACTGACTTTTTTGTGTAGTTCTGCATTAAGAAGAATTACTTATTTTAGTTTCTCATTGGGTTAAATTGACATTATTTGATGTGGTGTACTTTTGAGATATTTATTAGAGCAGGTATATGGAAGCTAGGTGGCCTACCTCCATTCAGATAGACCTTTCATTTGGAAGTCATATAAAAATCTCTTCTAAAAATAAGTTTGCTAATTAAACAAAGCTTACAGTTTTGTTTCGAAAAATGACTCGTTCCTTCACTGAACAATTATTGAATTTTTTACTGTGTATAATGCTTTGTGCTAGGTGCTTGGGAAGATACTGTGTCTAGTCCTGCACGAGCTAGAGGAGTCCAGTCCAAGAATCACATAGCTCATATCTCATTTGTTGTGGTTCAGTCATGTCCTATTCTTTGTGATTCTGTAGACCATACTGTCCATGGATTTTTCTTGGCAAAGATACTGTAGTAGATTGCCATTTCTTCTCTAGTTTATTAAAGCAAACAGAGGTTAAATGACTTCCCTGGGGTCACATAACTAAATGTCCGAGGTTGAATTTGAAACTCAGGTCTTTCTGGCCCAGCATTCTATCTATTGAGTCCCCATCAACCTCAATCTATCTCATTTAGCCTCATTCTAATAGCCATTAGAGTACTGACTGTTTTTCTTCCTCTGCCCCTGATACTTTAATTGGCCTCAATTATCCCCTTTCTCCCCAAATTTCTATTTCCAAGCTTCAGGTTTCCAGATTTTCTTTCTTTTTCTGTTTAATATTGCTCCCTCCTCTTCTTTCTTTGGACACCCTAACCATTCATCATCTTCCTGGAAGTAAAACTCTGGAAAATTCCTTGTCCTCCCCAACACAGAGTCTCCATGATCTAGTGAAGGCGGCTAGAAGAAGCAGGCTATTCCCTCCTTTTCCCCCTCAACCCACCAGGATTTTAAAATAGTAGCTAGAGATTTCTAACTTCACAAAATAGAATCTAAGCTCTTTCCTTTTGGAGTCAGGAAGAAATGTGAAGTTGTAGGTTGGGAAAAACAGCAATTCTAGGGAAAAGGAAATAAAAAGATCTTTCTGCTGTCCTCAAACCTTGGGAGAATATATTATATTCTTTGCAGGAAAGGCTGGAGAGAAAGAAATTATTTATACAGAACCCCAGGCCTTGCCATCTACCAAGCCATGTACCTTAAAGACCTTTAGACCTTGCCATGAAGCCTATAGCTATACAACCACATAAGCATTATCTCCTCCATTAAATTACAAACTTCTGGAGGACAGAAACTGCCTTGATTTTGCATCCCTAGCATTTATTAGTACATTGCTAGACATATATTAGGTACTTAATAAATGCTTGAGATTTTTCTGTCTCTGTCTTGACCTTCTCTCTGTGTCCCCCTCCCCTTGCTTCCTTCTCTCTCTCTTCTGCTTTCCTTCTCTCCCATTTTCCTCTCTTCCTCTTTCCAGTGGGTGAGGGATAAAACAAGTTCACAAGTAATTATAATATAAATCTGAATGTGATATATGCATATAATTATAACATATTACTGGTTCTAGAGAGATTTCTGTGAAAGAGATGAGATAAAAGTGAGATCTTGAATAGTGGGGAGATTGTTAGCTTTGCCTATTTTTTATTTATCTGTGCTCTGACCTTCTTGTTAGTGTCCACCTAAGAGGAAAGTATAATAGATACACTCTTCAGTAATCTTATTTTAAGAAGTAAAAATTATAACAGGTAGTTTGATTTTAAAAAAATGTGTATATATATATATATTATATATATATATATATATATATATATATATGTGTAAAACCTATTTAAAGAACATTTTTCTCTTTTTGAAAGCAAGACTGTGTCAGAAAATTCTGGATTGTTGGAATAACAACCACCCTCATAATAACTTATCTGACCTCAAGGTGAGATGTTGTTAGTTTCTTCCTAGATGGCCTGAAGAAATATCTGCACTTTAAATAAATGCTTTCAATGGAATAAGTTTAATTTCAGAAAATGAAATATGTCTTTCCAAACTTAATTACTTCCTCTGGTTTAATTAATGTCCTGAAAGTTTCTCTATTGGGAAAAAAAAAAACAAAAACACAATTCTGTGGAAAGTAAACTATGAGTCAGTTTCTTCTCCTGTATAAAGGTTATGTCTGATTCCTAGTAATCTTGATCTTCCTGCAGAACTTTTTCCTGATACCTATCAGGTATTAGTGCTCCCTATCTCTTGATATTATTTTATGTTTCTTCGTGTTTATATGTCTACATTCATGTTCTATTCTCACTTCCAATTCCCAAGTACAAAATTAGCTCCTTGAGGAAAGAGTTTATTTATTTAACTTATGGTTTTCTCTATATGTAGTATATAGGACCTTGAAAGAAAGGCATGGGGAAAGGGAGGAAGGGAGGAAAAGAATACACATTTTATATATCACTCACTATTTACCAGTTACTGTACTAAACAAATTTTTTTCTAATTTTTACAAACATCCCATTCACTTCTTACTGCAACCCTGTATGATGAGTGCTATTATTTCCCCCATTTTACAGTTGAGGAAACTGAGGCAGATAGAGTTAAGTTACTTGCCCAAGGTTACATAGCTTACACGAATCTGAGGCTGGTTTGAATTCCTACTTCTAGGACCAGCCCTTGAATCGATGTACTATTAACTGCCTCAATTTAGCATGTTTTTAACTGTGTAGAATTAAATCCATTTGACTTATATGATAACCCATTTCCTTTCCCAGATCTACCAGTGAGCAGTATGGGGGTACCCGAAGTAGCATTCAACTTCGGGGCAGAAAATCTGAGTTTAAAATATTATTTGTCTACTTAATAGCTATGTGACTTTGAATCATTAATTTCTCTTCCTAGACCTCACTTATTCTTGCCTGCAAATGAGAGTAATCCTTTAAGAATTACCATGCAAAATAGTCCCTGCCCTCAAAGAGCTCAGGGGGAGACAAAATGCATACTTAGCAAAATTTAAGATAGCATGAATTCCATTCCAATAGCAGGAATCTAAGAATAGCCAACATTTTATCTGGTATGACAAGGATCTTAAAAGCAATCTTGTTAGGTTAGAATCTTTTTAGATACAATTTTGTAGGAATATATGTAGTTTTACATCTGAGTTTAAAAAAAGATCAGTTTTACCAACTAAAGGTAAAAAAGGTAACTACATAGTATTAAGTCTGAAAAAATCTGGGAACTTTAATGGTATATTCAATTTATATTATGCTTTGGTAGTAGATGAGAAGCCACTGGAGGTTTTTGAATAGAGAAATCACTAGATAAGTTATAGGAATGCAGTAGAGAGGCAGCTAGATGGCATAGTGGATAGAACACTAGAACTGGAATCTTCCTGCCTCAAACACTTACTAGCTATGTGACCCTGAACATGTTATTTCATTTCTCTCATCCCCCATTTCATCAACTATAATATAGGATTAATAATAGTCTCCTCTTACAAGGCTGTTGTGACAATCAAATGAGATCATGTATATAAAGTGCTTTGCAAGCCTTAATGCTAATTAGAATGGTGAAAAGTATGTGTGGCGCCTTGCACATACTAAGTGCCTAATAGATGCTTTTTGATTTGTACTGAGTAATTTGGAGCATCATTGCTTCAGCTCTTGTATTCCCCCCCCCCCCCAAAAAAAAAAAAAAAAGATTATTCAATTTCTTTGGACCTCAGTTTCCTCCTATTTAAATGAGAAACCTGGTGAGATAATGGATCACCTATGAGGTCAAAAGTCAAAAATCTCTTCAACTGAGAGAGGTTCTATTATAAAGTCATGGAATCTTGGGAAATGTTTTACCCAAGATCACACAGTCAATGAGCAGCAGCCTCTTCTGATAACTTCTAGGTTTCTTCTAGACAGATCAGTTACTGTGACTCCAAAGGCAGCAGCAGTGGGAAGAGGGAGCTAGAACAACTGGTACTTCTAAACTAGATCTCTGTCAGTGAGCTTTAGTTTTTTGGGCCTGATCCAAAGGACAGAGGGAGCAATAATATGGATCCTGGAGCACTAGAGAAAGCTGAGGAAAATCAGGGAAAAGTGACAATGAAGGCCCAGATTCTCCAGGTCTCATTTCACAATAAGATTTACCAATCTTCTTTGTAAGGGTGTGGTTGGAATTTCAATTAGTAAATAGTAAAGAAGTGTGTTTTAATTGTTTGGATGTTGTTACAACTTAAGTACAAGAGGAAATTACAAGGTTACTCAGTAGCAACAGGAGATAATAAAAATGTGAATATAGATGTTCCCATTGGAACATCCTATTAGCGGAATGTGTCATTTTTTTTCTTAGATTACAGTAGGCAGCTTACTAGGTAACTGGAAAGTCGCTTAGCCTACAGTACTCACATTACTGTGCAAGAAAAGGCTCAGGGGAAAGAAGTGAGGGGAAGAGGATGAAGAACATTTTAGGTTCAGAGGAATCCATTGCCAAATCCTGTCAATGAATGCTCCCTACCCAGCACATGTGTCACATTTTGTCGCCTTCTCTTCCCTCATGACCACTTTAGTTCAGGTCCTTATTACCTGCAGGGTAGACTATTTTTTTCCCCCATTTTTCTCTTTTCATAATTTTTTTTATTATAGCTTTTTATTTACAAGATATATGCATGGGTAATTTTTCAGCATTGACAATTGCAAAACTTTTTGTTTCAATTTTTCCTCTCCTTCCCCCATCCCCTCCCCCAGATGGCAGGTAGACCATTACATGTTAAATATGTTAAAGTATATGTTAAATACAATATATGTATATGTGTTCATATAGTTATTTTGCTGTAGAAAAAGAATCGGACTTTGAAATAGTGTACAATTAACCTGTGAAGGAAATAAAAAATGCAGCTGGACAAAAATAGAGGGATTAGGAATTCTATATAGTGGTTCATACTCATTTCCTTGAGTTCTTTCGCTGGGTGTAGCTGGTTCAATTTATTACTGCTCTATTAGAACTGATTTGGTTCATCTCATTGTTGAAGAGGGCCACCTATATCATCATATAGTGTTGTTGTTGAAGTGTATAATGATCTCCTGGTCCTGCTCATTTCATTTAGCATAGACTATTATTAATACTCTTAAATGGTGTCTCTCTACTTTCAGTCTCTTGTCTATATAATCCATTCTTCACACAGCTCCCAACTTCCTAAAAAACTGGCCTGACCATGTCACTCTACTGTTCAAGAAGCTTCAGTAGCTCCCAGTTGTCTCTTTGATAATATATAAATTCAGGCTGGCATTTAAAGCCCTTTATAGGCTAACTCCTCTTTCATCCTCTTCACACTCTCTACATTCCCTCCAAAGGGGCTTACTTGAATTCAGTACTCCATCTCTGATATTATGATTTATGTAAGTTGCTCTCAATTCTTGAAATGCACTGCCTCTTCACTTCAGTTTGATAAAATCTTCTCCAATGTCTTAGCTAATTAATACCAACTGCAACATAAAGCTTTTTCATGTCTATTTTCTCTTCCCCCAATTATTAAATTCACTGTTCCTCTTCAAATTTCCTTGTATTTACTTAGGTATGGAAGTGAACATGTCTCCCTTTAGGATGTAAGATACTTGAGGACAGAAACTGATAGTTTTTTCTTTGTATCCATAGGACATGGTAAAGTACCTTAGATATAATAGATGCTTAATTAATATTTGTTCAAGTCAATACTTATGGGACCTTAGGTTATATATAGTTTTTCATTTAAGAGCTCTCCCTTCCTCCTTCCTTTTTCCCACCCAGGAGTTCTACTTGAGTTCTTTCCATAGATAGGGTGCATCTGAGAAGCCAATCGGATTAAAAATGAATTGTATATACCAGCAACTAATGAACTTTGTGTAAAGGGCATGTGGGCAAAGCAGTTCCTCTTTATTTGGGTGGGGGGAATGAGCTAAAATTCAGGCTCAAGAAAGAATTGCTTCAGGATATAAGGGACCACATGGATAGAGATGGAGATAGAAAGATGCATATGGACTTGGAGAGAGGCCTAACATCTATGTAGCCCCTACAGGGAACCATATGCACAAAGGAACCAGAGCCAGATGGAGATGCTGAAATAGTAACAGCTCCTTGCTGGGGTTGGGGGGGGGGGAAGGAGGGAGGAATAAAACTGCAGACCTTGCCTATTCTAGTTCTTGAAGTCTAATATAATGGGGAGCCAGGTGCACCAAAGAACAATAAAGCATGATATGAAGGATCATTCTGGACAGTGAACTGGGGGATATGGATTGAATAGGACTAAAAGGAAGGTGGTACTCAGCAGAGCAGAGGATTACTTTATTCTCTCTGGAAAGGAGAGAAGAATTTTCATAATAGTCAAGTATTTCTAGTCTGAAATGAATCTCTATTGTTTGGTTAAATGTTACAACAACAACAACTACATTTATGCAGCTCTTGCTAATTGCCAGCACTGTGCCACTTTACAATTGTCTCATTTGATTCTTTTAACCACCTTGAGAGAAAGGTACTATTATTATCTTCATTCTATAAATGAGGAAACTGAGGCAAACAGAGCTTAGATGACTTGTCCCGTGTCACACAACTAATAAATGTATGAAGCTACATTTGAACACAAGACTTCCTCACTTTAGGCCTGACATTCAATCTACTACTGTACCATATATTTTTTATTAATTTGTTATTAAATGATTTCAAAGAAATTGAGGGACCATTTGCAGAGGGCAAAAATCAATTAATAATGTTTTCCTGGAGGAAGGTAATAGATTTTGTGGGAGATATTCTTTCCCTTCCTTTTAACTCCATCTCTACCTGCCAGATTATACAAGACTTCATGTATATAGGACAGACTATATTTAACTTAGAAAAACAACACAGAAAAGACTCATACCCAAACTCATATATAAAAGAGAACTTTTCCCTCAAGTTGTTGCCTTCATCCTTTCCCTTTGTAAGGACTTCCCATAAGAGAAAAGAACAGATATTTTCTAGAAAGTCAAACAAACTTCAGCTCTAGGGAATCTCACCTTCTTAGTGTTTAAGGATTATAGGTGGGAAAAGTACACCTATATGTATGAGGAAGTACAATCTAGATAGAAGGGACAGAAAAAGCAGAGAGAAGGGAGATGGAGTATCACATATAAAGAACAGCAAGAAGGCTAGTTTGGATATAAAATGAGGGTGTAAAGAGAACTAATTTGCATTGCAGAGCCATATTATAAGAAGCTTTAAATGGGAAACAAAGGAATTTGCATTTGTTGTTGTCATTTAGTTGTTTCACTCATGTCCCACTCTTTGTGGCCATTTTACCGGTTCCTTCTCCAATCCATTCTTATAGGTGAGGAAACTAAGACATTGAGGGTAAGTGATTCATCCAGGGTGACATAATTAGAGTAAGTATCAGAAACTAGATTTGAACTCAGGAAGATAAGTCCAGATAAGCCCAGAGCTCTATCTACTCTGCCACCTAAATGCTCCATTTGTATTTGCTCCTATAGGTAATAAGGAGCCACTAGAGTTTGAGGAGGAAGCAACTACATGGCTCAGTGGACTGAGTGCTGAATCTAAGGTCAGTAAGATATGAGTTCAAATTTGGTCTCAGATACTTACTAGCTGTGTGACAATCCACTGGAGAAGAAAATGACAAATCATTTCAATATCTTTGCCAAGAAAACTCCATGGACAATATGATCCATGGTGTCATGAAGAGTCAGACATGACTAATGACTAAAGAACAACAGAGTTTGATGAACAAGGAAGTAATATGCTATAGGAATATTAATGTGGCAGCTTTGTGTAACATGGGTTGAAAGCAGAAAGATGAAACAAAAGTGCCAAATAAGATGTCATTGCAATAGACCAGGTGATGAGGACCTCAATAAAAGCGGCAGTTATGTACATGGAGAAAAAGATGTGAGAAAGATGACATAGAAGTGACAAGATTTGATAACTGACTGGGTATGTGGGGCAGGGTGAGAGTAAAGAATAATTCAGGTTTCACATCTATATGAATGGGAAAATAGTGAGTGTAACTGATAGAAACAGGGAAGCTTGGAAGAGAATGTTAGGAGTATTGGTGGTACAGATAATGAGTTCTTTTTAGACAGAATGAGTTTAAGATACCTACAGGACACCAACCCAGAAATGTCAGGCAGGCAGTTGGTGGTAGGGAAGTAGAGTTCAGAAAAGAGGCCAGTACAGGCTCTATCTATTTGGGAATCAATTATGTAGAGATGATAATTGAACACATGGCAGCTGATGAGATCACCAAGAGAGAATATAGAAACAGAAAGGAAGGGGGCCTTCATATCTCTACATTTAGAGGGCATAATACAGATAAAGATCCAGCAGAGGAACTCTAAAGGACTTATAAGAAAAGAACCAAAAAGAAAACCACCCAAAAACCAAGACCCATATAGATTAAGTGAGTTTCCAGGATTAAAAATCAGGATTCAAACAATTTTGAATCCACAGCCAGAACTCTTTTTTTTCAAACTGTATGGAGAATGAGAGAGAGGTGCCCAAGTGTGCCAGTACTCCCACCATTTTCTTTGTCATTGATCTCAAGGAATTTGTGTCAGTGTCAGATTCAAGGGCCATGTCCATAAGGCAGGTACATGACACACTGGATAATATGGACTTGGAGTGATGAGGATCTGATATTTTCTAAGTTATATGACCCCTGGGAAAGTTATTTAAATTCTTACAACTTCAGTTTCTTCATCTAAAACAGTTAGGATAATGAGAATACCTATCTTACAGGGTTGTTTGGGGAATCAAATGAAATAGCATAAGTAAAGCTCTTTATAAACTTAAAATCTCACTCTATATCACCAGTAGGACAACAAAGCTAAGTTTGTAGCAAGTCAAGAAAGAGAATGAGTTCTTTCTGGAGTGTGCTTGGTGCATGGTACAATTTATAGACACATGATACTACCTCAAGAAGCAAGTTATCCTGGAAGGGAGAAATTTGCTTTGTTGTAAAGAATAGGTTAGATGACAAAGAGAGAACTGTGGCAATATTATACATTTTGCTTTCTTGATAATCCTAGGAAGGATAAGGGGGGGCAAGAGAGAGCCGGGAATCTTTGAGAGGACTAAATGAATCAAAGAAGGCTGTCATGTCAGCCCATGTTAGAAAGTTGTAGGATTTGGTAAATATCAAAGAGAGTGCACCAACCTGACCTTCAGACTCTTTGCCTTGAATTTTTTAGTGTGGGAGATGAAGTGAAATTCAAGTTTGGAGTGATGACTAATGGGCAACTAATTAACCATAGAAATGGCACTTAACACCCAAATATAAGTGCAAACCATTAAAGACTTCTAAGCCAACCCAATAACTGAAAAGTCAGAATCCTGTCATGTTCTTTAGAGATTTATCTGGCATACTCTGCATGTAAAGCTGATTAAAGAGGAGACTGTGGTGAGAGATGAGGGTTGACACATAGGGTCATCTGATTACTCTTCCTGGACACTAGGTGTCTATAGTCATCCCATTATATTTAAGAAAGTAGGGGGAAGGGGAAAGGGGACAAAGGGAATATTTTGTCATCTCTGCCTTTTCATAAATCTCTAGTTGTGCCCCCTTAACTATCATTTTGTCTTTTACTATAAAGAAAGTGGTAAATTGTACAATACTGAATTTGGAGTTGGGAGATGTGAGGGCTGCCTTGATCTAACTTTTGCTGTGTGGCTTTGGGTACCGAGTGAGTTCTTTGAGCCTATTTCCTAATCTATAAAATAGGATCTACAATTACTGACTACACAGCATTTTGATGAAGAAAATATGAGTCCATCAACAGATAAATAGTAGAATACAAAAGCATTAATTACCCTATAATGGAAAGATTATTATATTTCATTGATTCCTTCCAAATTCCTTCCTAACAGTGTGTCTGACCAGAGGAGCTTTTCCTGCATGATCATCCCTGATGGGATCTTGTAGCTTGGGATGTCTTGGGAGAATGAGAAAAGGAAAGGGAGAAGGGGATGTCAAAGCATTCTAGTGTTTCCTGTTGTTTGGGGGGTTAATTAGAACCATCTATAACTGGGAAGAATACCATTGGTTCTCTGGCTCTTAATGTGCTGTCTCAGCCTCTGTTCTGTCTCCTTTTAAAACTGACAGGCAACTTTCCATTGAAATTCACATCCCAGATAAGGGGCTCGCTGCAACAGGAAGATAGCAGACATCAAGGCTCAGAGAGGATGGACGGAATGACCAAATGAGAACTGTAGCCTATGTCCTGGTGGACAGAGATATGTCATTTATATTAAAATTTGGCTAAGTTTCTCAATTAGCGATTAAATAAATAAAGCCAATCTGCGTAATAAGGGGATGTAATTCTCCTGTTCAGATCAGATTTGCATTATGAATCCTCTGTGGAACAGGTATGTCATATTCTTACTGGGGAATATTATCTCCAGCTTGGATTCTGTGAAGAGGAAGCATTTTTAATAGAATCTGAGAAATAGTTCATTTCGCTTAGGGTTTTTCCTTTACACAAACCTTTGAAATAGATTAGGCCAGATAGCTGCTTACCAAATCAGCAGAGCGATTTATTCCGGGAGATGTTTTAACCCTTTCAGACCACAATGTGCTTTGCTACTTGAATCAATTCATACACTCATTGGTATACACACTCAACCCATGCCGCTTTATTGACCTGTGCAATCCTTGTCTGTGTAAATTCTCCAAGGAAGATCCATCTAGAGGTCTTTCTCACCCTCCCTCTATTTATCTCTCTGTTTATCTCTCTCTCTCTTTTTATACACACATACAAACTTGAATATGCACGTATGTATCTGTATATATGCAGATTTGCACACATATTATATATACAAGGTATATTCAATTTTAAACTCATTGTCAATGGCTTAAAACTACACTAAGATTTTTGCCACTACATACATATATATGTACATAAATATATGCATGTGTGTGTATAAATGTATATATATATGTATATTCATTGATTTATTTCGGTCATACTTATGCAATTCTCAGACCAAACAGCTGTTTTCATTTTTGTTACATGACTGATTCTTTTCCTTTTCTAGTCTGAGATATCCCTGAAGACATCTTTTACACTATGGTCCACTTAAACCTCCCACCCCAATTCCCTGTGAATAAATGGCAATTTTTATTCTTCTGAGTTCATGACATTACGTGATTTTTAGGTATATAGCAATAGTAGAAGAAGGCTGTTATTAAAAGGTGAGCTTTTGTACTTGAGAAAAACTTGGAATCTATAAAGTAGAGCGATTTCCTAAAGGCAATACAATCTATCTCTTTCTCCTATTTCAGCTCTAGGTTCAGCTCAATATTAATGTATTTCAAAAGTAACTTTCCAAATACATATATACATTGTGCATATACAAACGAATACAAATACTCAGGACCATTATATATGGATAGATACATATATACGCACATCTATATCTATCCATTTGTATCAATGTATATAAAATCTATAAAATTTGTACATCTATACAAACACATTCATATACACAGGAGAGAATGGCATAATAGAAAACTGGCTTTAAAGCCAATTGGATTTGGATGCAAGTTTCATCTCTAAAACATGTCTATGTATTCCTAGACAAGTCACTTTTTTCTTATTATGCTAGTAGTATCTAAAATGTAAATTGCAAAGAAAATACTAACCCATATCAATACAGATATATAATCAAAAATCAATCAATAATCAATTCCTTCACCTAGGAGTTCCTTATCCCATTGAAACTATTGGTCCAAAACATACCCATATATATATGTGTGTGTGTGTGTGTGTGTATGTGTGTGTGTGTGTGTGTGTACATATGTAAGTTGTTCAGGTATTAATATATGGGGTCCAGAGTTCTCTGATTTTTAATTAGTATAAGAAACTCTGGTGATGATAAAAGTCCTTTTTTTAAAATACAGATTAGCAACTATTCTGAAAGTCATTTATGGTTACTAAGTGACATCATGTGACTCAGTCAGGGTAACAGCTAGAAGGTATCAGAACAATCACTTGGATTTATGTCTTCTTGACCTCAGGGTACTTGTATTTTATCTCTCTTCTTGCCTTCCTTCTCTCCTCACATCATTTATGAAAACACACATACACATATAATTGATGCTTATCAGTTTTCTCACTTACATAGGAGAGTGTGTTGGCTTAAATAGCCATGATTTTCCATGACTTTTCAAGTGATAAAGCCTCTAATTCATTGACTGTGTACCTAAATCAATGGGTTATTTCCCAACCTACATATCATAAGGTGAAGGAAAATGTGTTCATTATATAATTCATTTTTTTTATTATGTCAGTGGTAAGAGAATTGGATTAAACATCCCACAATGAGGTTTGAATTTCAGCTCTGTCCCTTAACCAGAGACAAGTCACTTTATTTTTCTCTGGCAAAATAGAGGGACAGACTCAATGATCTCCAAGGTCCTTTCTAGCCTGGTAAGATAAGTAGGCCCATTTCTTTTGAGTGTCTATGGATCTCACTAAAGTGGCCTTGTCACATTCCAGGGAAGGATGCAATCAGTACAATGTCATCCAGAAACAGGATTATAGTAGATGCTTACTATCCTTACAATGGCACCTTTTACTAAACTACTGTTGCCCCTGGCTACCTGGGATAACAAATAGTACAGAACTCAAACTTTTCAGCTCATGGGACTAAAGGAATGGGAAAATAAATAGTTGTGGTTTTTTTTCCTATGAATAATTTTCTATAGTAATATGGTAGCTTCTTTATGCCATCCATGAGTATGGGTTTGCTGTTTGGTTTTTAATAAATGAGTCCCATTTAATGGTGCTTTCGAAACACACTTCTCAGTTTAGTAATTTCCTTTTCATTTCAAGTTAAGAAGGTTAAACCCTAAGCACAAAGTCATATTTTTAAAAGCTGCTTTTAACCTCTCTAAGATATATTTTACTTCAACATAAAAGAAAATTTTCCATGACTTCATATCTCATTCTTACTTTATCGAGCTCTTAAAACACTCAAGAATAACTTTCAGATTTTCTAAATTCTCTTACTAACATTCAAGTTCATTGTTCAACTATTTATGCAATGGCAAAAGTGATCTTTTCCTCCTTTTGGCTATGATGAGGTCAGTACTATGTTATTCAGATAATTGTGCCTGTTTTATTTTTGGGATAAATTTAAAGCCCATCAACTGAGCTCAAAAGAATTAGCTTTTTGTTTGTGTTTGTATCCAAGTGCCTTGCACATAAAAAGCACTTAATACACGTTTGTTAGAAAAGACTGGGGACAGAACCTTTAGACTGATATTGACCTCCCTAGCTTCCTTTTAGTGCAAACTGAAATCCAATTTTTTACTGGAAGACTTCCTCAACCTTCTTCTAATGTGTTCTTTCTGCATATGATTTATCTTTATCTTACTTTGTCTATATTGGTGTGCTTGTCTCTCCCTTTAGATTTTAAGTTCATCAAGGGCAGTCTGTCTTTTGGTACTTTTTGTATCTCTTGCACTTGCTTATTGATTGATTGAAAAGAACAGGAGAATGCCATGAAAGAGACAAAGAAAAGGCACCTACATGGGTCTCTGGCTCTATCATGACCAAGTGACCTTCTGTTTTTTTAGTTGTGTTTTATTAAACAATAAACTCAGAAGTGGAACCATTCTACTTTAATTCAGCTTCCATTATGTGTTATTGTTGTTTTTCTATTCTTCCTCAAGCCAACGATTAGAAAGAGGACTTCTAATTTCTAATTTCAGCTCAGAAATACTTCAGGCTTTTGTATGCACTACACCTCTCTCTTGGCACAAGCATGCAGAAACTAGGGAGCTTCCAAGGGTGGGAAGCTCAGTCACAAAAAGGTCTGCGGGAGATAAAAATAGCCCTGTAGTTTATCTTCTACTTGTGTTGTTGGCTTACTTTGCTCAAAAACCCCAGCTTTAATTACAGAGTGAAGAAGAAGCTGGACTTAGTTCTTTCTCAGAAAAACTGACATTTCAGCTTCCCAACCCTTATTGATGTTGATGCCAGAGGAAGAGAAGATGCAGAGTACAAAGAGCCTTTGTATTGCCTGTGGTGGAGGAAAAAAAATCTTTTGTCTCCGTTTGGATGTGGAAATCATCAGAGAGAGAGGAAATATCAAAAGCAATATTTGTTATTCCCCTCCCCTCCATATCTTTTGTGCCTGTGTTTTAGAAAACATTATAAACCAATTGGCACTTTTTCCCATCCTCCATGGGGAAAAAAATCTAGTCAATAAAAACTACCACTTCTCCAATGCATGCTTCAGAAAAGACATTATGGAGAGTAATTATATCTGTATTATCTAAGTACTCTCTGAAAGGCAGCTGATGATTTAACAGTGGAAAGAGGAAAGGGGGAGGGAACCCACTCATGCAGAGTAATGAATGACCTACAGACCCTTCTGGTAAAAGCAGTGCCAGGGAAATTAACATTCACCTGTTGTGCTATACTTAAAAGGGGAGAAAACACAGGGTCTTCAAGAGCTGGGGAGGTCAGGAATTCTCTTTTCTTTACAAGAGTGGGTTTCATGAAACCCCTTAGAGAAATATTACTTGCAAGTCGGTAAACATCTGCTATTAGCTAGATAAAGAAGGATGGAGTCAAACAATGATGGGTAAATAGAAGAGGATCTAGCCAAAGACAATCCTTAAGTACACATGTCCCTGAAAATCAATTGAATCCATTCAAGGAGTTATACTTGAAGAGCTGGTACAAAGTGGGAGCAGGATTCCTGTGGAAAATAAGCCCTGGATAGGAAGGGATGAAGCATTTGGAGGATTGGATGGTCCTGGAGCAGAGCTGATGTGTTCTTACACCATTACATGCCAAAGGAATTGGAGATTAGATTGAAGGGAGGCAGGCTGGGGTTGGGAAATTGGGAGAGCAGGGACTATCTCCGTGATTCTTAAAAAATCTCCTGGAGGAAACTTTTGTTTAAGCATTGCTGCCTAAAATGGATAGAAGTCGGGAAGGGAAACAGATTTGAATTCTCAGAAAAAAGAAACCTGTAGAGCTAAGAGGTGAAAAATCACTTGCTTGCAAACTTGTTTCCTGATGTCCCTTAAGAGAGTTTAATGTTGGCAGATTGACATCGAGGCTGCAAACCAAGAACCCACTCTATCAGCTCAAGCCAGCTCTTGGCACACTCAAATCATCTTTCTTCAGTCATGTGTGTGTGTGTGTGTGTGTGTGTGTGTGTGTGTGTGTGTCTAGAAGGCATAAGGAATGCTTTAAATAACTCATGGAAATGGCAAAGTAAAATTACATATTTCAAAATATTTCAACATGAAACAACCCAAAGGAACAACAGCAATATCAGTATGATTATCCCATAGCAGCCTTTATTATCTGAGTTGATAGGAACATGCTCAAGCCTTACATAAAGCAAATTGAACCAAAAGATCTATTAACCTTCTGAAATTATATTGACAGTAATAATGAATTAATTCTGGTCAGAGAACCTGGATTTGAACCCTGGTATATGGCCTACTCCCTCTAAGACCTTGGACAAACTCATTTCTTTCTAAAATTTGTTTCCATAGCTATAAAATGAAAAGGTTAAGATATATTATCTCTGAAGTCTTGTTCTAAATCTATTATAATTTTGAGTTTTATCTCTAGTGGTGGGTCATGGAAGCTCTGTTGGAAGGGATCATATATTAGTGTTAGAATGAAATTGGGAGGTCATCTAATCTAAGCCTCCCATTTTTAAAAACAAGACTTATTTTTGAATACCTCTAATTATAAGGAAAATTTTTCTTACATTAAACCAAAATCTGCCTCTCTAGCTTTCATCCATTTTCTCTTAATTCTGGTCTTTGGAACCAAGAAAAACAAATCCAAATCTTTCTATATGACTTTAAGTATCTAAATGCAGCTTTCATGTATTAGTCTCTTCCTTTTAGTACTCAATGACCAAAATATTAGTTATCTTTCCAATTTATAAATCTATAGGATACTTTATACTGACAATCTTCCCAAAGACCATCTCCAATTCAAATCAATCTAATGAGCTCTTAGTCTGTATACAGCAGGATTGTGGACCCAGGGAATGGAATGGAGGATGCTCAAAAATAAGACACATGGGGTATCTTTATGGAATTTATAGTCTAATACAGGAAACGGAATTGAAGAAAAAGAGAATCTGGAAACAGATCAAATTGGCTCTGATGAACAAAACGTGGGAAACAATGAATCAGATTGGACTAAAAATAATTCCTGTTTTGGATAATTTGTTAATAGTCCTTTCCAAGGCCTGTTTACATGGATAGAGTCCTGGATTTGAGTTCTTACTCTACCACTTGCTGTGTGATCTTGGTTTCCTCCTTCATTCAATAAGGGAATTGTAGTAAATAATTCATAAGATACCTTCTAGCTGTAGCATTCTGCTGTTCTCTTCTATTTTGATGACGTCTGCCATTTTGTGATTGTCAGTTTTTCTGAGAGAATCTGAGTATTAGAGAAAAATTTGTTAATGGATTTCTGTAGAGTATTGAGGTTGAGATAAATTTATAGGACATGGGATCAGAACTTTCATACCCCTTTATGTATTCTTCAGTCCCCTCTTGCTGGCTTCTAACAGAACTCAGAAAGGCTAGCTCCAGATCCTTGCTAGCCTTACCAAAAATCCAGAAGGGCAAACTTTGATCTATCAAAATGAGTGCAAAATTCATTACTGAAACAGAGCTTTCTGCAACTTGGTTCAAGCAACCAAGATTCTCAATTCTTGGAACAGTTCCATGGGTCTGACTTTACAGATGCTACAGGACTACTATGATTACTCAACTCCCCAGGCTTCAGGCTATCAAACCCAGCCACTGGTGGTATAACCTACACTCCAGACAATTTTTCCCTCTTACAGGCAACATGTATTTCAAGGCCAAAGCAAAGGGGATAGTTGGCAGCCATTGATAACTGAAGACAAAAAAGTCATGATGTCCAAATAGGCTGGCAGTGAAAGCTTTCATATTCAGGAATTCATTCTGAGACAATAAATTTCCTTTGTTCTGAGGTAAAGCCCACCTAGGATCATGAGCTCTGATCACTAACTAACTTCTTTTGTAGTCCACAGGAAATATAATTTCATGTATATACTAACTTCAACTGCCTGAGAGAACTTGGTTGTCACTTTTCTTGAATTTGGAGCATTTTAAACCAATGACCATTCCTACCAATTCTAAATCTTTGGATGGTATACATGCTCAGAAAAAATAATCATTCTATAATCTGATACTATGATAGTAATATGCATCACTTGGAGTCTTGAGACCCAACTTCAAATCAGACCTAAGACATTAACTAGCATTGTGATTATAGGCAAGTCTCTTAAATTATTGAAGTTTCAGTTTCCTTACCTATAAAATAGGGATATTATACTTGTATACCTATTGTGTTTGTGTTTGTGAGAAAAATATTTTGTAAGCCATAAGGCTTTATTCAAAGGTGACATTTTAAACTATTCTCATTTATTAGATGTTATATGGTCTGGAATGTGAGATGGACAGAAAAAGGCAGAGCAGAATGAGAAGAGCTTATTTTGACTCTACACAAGCTTTAGGAGAAGACTCTGAGAAAAGACAACTGCAATTAGGCTCTGAACAGATTGATGCTTTAAAATACTTCGTTTCACCCACTGGTCAGCTCTATTGGAATTCTTATACTGTCCATATGATGTATGAGCAGAAAAGCATTTATCAGAAGACAATCCTTAAATAGGTTGCACAAATGTCACCAAGTGAGAAGCCATACATTATTATGCAAACTTGGGGGAACATTTTATATATAAGGTAGACTTCCTATGATAAATGTATAGGACATGGGACCAGAACTTTCATACCCCTTTAAGTATTCTTCAATCCCCTCCTGCTGGCTTACTTGTGGTTCTCAGATAAAACCCTCCATCTTTCATTGATGTCTTTGTACTGGCTGTCCCCCACACCTGTACTGCTGTGCCCCATCACCCTGAACTCTTAAGATTCCCTGGCTTTTTTCAAAATTTAGCTCAAATAGCTTAAGGAGGATAGGACTGGTTTCTGCTGGTGCTTTCATTTTCTCTTCTCTCTACACTGTATTTATCATGTAGGTACTGCAGTTTTTATATCTTGTTTCCTTCATTAGAATATATATTTCCTGAGATCAGAGGCTATGAGTTTTCCTAATGTTATTGTTTGTCCTTTTTGGGTACTCCCAACATAAAACACAGTTTCTGGTGCATAGTGAATGCTTAATAAATGCTAATTAACTGATTGGAGGACGAAAAGGCATAGATAGGATGTATAATTGGATGGAATCTTGCTATCCTTAAGGATTCTCACAGATTCATTGGAGTATTAGAATATTTTACTGAAATTGTCTCCAAAATTCTGTGAATTTTGGGGAGGGTAGATAGAATTCATTGATAACAATACCAATAATAGATAGCATTTACTTATGCCTTAAAGTTTGTAAAATGCTTTACAAATATCATCTCATTTTATCTTCACAGCAACACTGGGACATAGGTGCTATTTTTTAGCTTTTATATTTTATAGATTTTATAGATTTCTAAAATAGATTTTATAGATTATAGATAAGGAATTTTATAGATGAGACAACTAAGGCAGAGTGTTTAAATGACTTGCCCCAAATCACACAGCTAGTTAGTGCCTAGGGCCAAATTTGAACTCAGTCCTCTTAATTCCATGCCCCCTGCTATATCTGCTGCTATATCTAGCTGCCTACAGTTTCTTCCATTCCTCAATGAGGCCTTTCAGTAACTATCTATATCTTTGACATTGGTAGCAGTATTAATAAAAAGTTCTTTAGACTTGAAGCCTTGGGTAAAATCATTTAAAATTACTCCTATTTAGTGCAATTGTCCTCTAGGACACTTCAGTCTAATTGAACTATATTTGCCCTTAGCATTCAGCAAAGAAATCAATAATTCCAGAAATTAGTTCACAAATATATAAAATTATAAGATTACAGTGAGGAAAAGAAGTTTATGCATTATCTAAAGTAAGGCCCTTATTTTAGAGAAGAGGAACTGGAAACTCTATGAAGGAGAATGTCTTGCCCAAAGAAATACAGGTAGCAAATGGCTGAACTGCTGGGAGACTATGAATTGTCTTCAACTTTTATAATAGGATGGATACACTGAACTAAGATCTTCTGACTCTCAATTCAATTCTTTTCCCTTTATTGCAGATCAAGTGAGAACAGGATGCTCCTGTTTAAATGGCACATTATATTCAGATTAAGTATTCAGGATATTCCTTATTTGGAATGCTAATCAGAATATTAGCTGCATGTGAAATCATGCTGGGAATGTGCAAAGATTAGAAGTGAGCCTAATTTCTATTTCACTGCGTGAATTTTTTTTTTTTCTGAGAAGCTGTGAATTGTCTCTAGCTCTTGTAACACATTTCAATGTGTTAAGAGGGATAAATGGAACACTAGCCTTCCTGCCCCCCCCCCCCAAAAAAAAATCAGAGCAAAAAAAAATTATCCCAAGCATTGAAAGGGAGAAAAACAGCTTAAGTAATCAAGCAGTGTCCTGAGCAGTAAATCTAGTCCAAGTCTCTGAAGAGCAAATACAGCAGAAGAAAGCAAATAATTGAATTTCTTGAGGTTGTAATCAGAGCCACAGTCATGATAATAATAATAACTGACATTTATCTAGTGCTTTACATACATTAAATTCATTTGAACACTATAAACTCCTAGGGAGTTACTACTACTGTCATTTTTATCCCCACTTTATAGATCAAGAAACTGAGGCTGGATGAGGTTCAGTGCTTGGCTATGAACACATATACTCATTCAGTAGTTAAAGGGTAGGTAAGAATTGAGGCAAAAGATGGCCTTCTTTGCCCAGATTCATTCTTATATGAAGACAGACAGGGCTATCTTTTGCCTCAATTTTTACCTAGCCTTTAACTACTGAATGGGTATTACTTCAGACAAACTGGGACCCAGGAAAGATCTTAGTTTAAAAGGCCAGGGTCTCCCACTGCATCTGGACACTGCTAATTTTCCTTATCTATGTGTTGCCACCATAATGCCAGAGAAACTGAGGCAAGATAGAGATTAGAGAGTTTTTAAGATTTTATTTGAAAGGGAGAAATTTACTGGGACCAAATGGATCCATGGTTTGGTCCCAGGGCTGAATGAG
This sequence comes from Sarcophilus harrisii, assembly GCF_902635505.1. Classification (NCBI taxonomy): domain Eukaryota; kingdom Metazoa; phylum Chordata; class Mammalia; order Dasyuromorphia; family Dasyuridae; genus Sarcophilus; species Sarcophilus harrisii. Next base: position 114,772,697 of record NC_045426.1, on the reverse strand, counting down.
ACTATTGTCTCCAAGAATCCAGCATCCAGCATCCAGCAGCCCATGTGAGTTCTCAATGACATATTTATACACAGTAGCTAAACAAAGGTAAGGGGGTAGAGTCCAAACTCTGGTGAGTGAGAATCTTCAGGCAGGAACCATCAACTTGGTTCTGACAGGTTGGGAGGTAGGACCATAAATTCCTACTAATTGGGAGTTAAGAAAGTGTCTGACTACAGACAGAATGTCTTGAGTCCCCCTTTCTGGGTTTACATATTGACAATTTATAACCTTAGAGCAAATAGCCCTGAGTTATATTAGTCTTCATGAACCAGAGTGGGGAGGGGAGTATTTGCAACTAAGGGGATTGAGGCAGAACAATTAGGGAAACGGAGGCAGAATAATTTAGGGAAACTGAGTCAGGACAATTAGGGAAACTGAATCAGCACAATAAAAGAGAACTGTGGCATAGACTCAGAAGACACTGGAGGATAGAGTTAGACTGATAAATTTGCACAGGTCTACCTTGCTTAAATCTAATTCACTTGCAATTCAGGACATCATCTTCCTGATGTCATTAGTTTGCTCCCAGAAAGAAGGACAAACAACATCCCTTAACATTATTTTAAAATTTTTCATCAAGGGACTATTTCTACCGAGCTTCATGACCCAGAACACTATAAAAATAAGGCAAATGAGACATGAGGAGGAGTCTGCCTTGTAGGTCAAGTTCTAAAGAATGGCAAAGCTATCTTTGGAATCGCTTAATGCTCATTTAGGAGAGAGAGAAAAAGGAGAAAACCCCCACAATAACACATTAGCCATACTTCATGAGAACAAATCCATCTCCTACTGCATAATGTAGTCTGCAAATTCATTAGTGAATATTCCAGCATTTTTCAAAGTACTGAACTCTTGCTCCCAGGGAAGCCTGTCATACCCCTTCTGAGATTCACGGATATGGAGAGAGAAATTGGTAAAAGAATAAGAGGCAATTTGGGGGATATTTAGTAATGTTTGCTTCTCAGAAATCTATTAATTAAAGAGAACGACTTGCAACTGTTAACTGTGTTAAGGACCTTGGCAAGCAGGAGAGTGCAATTAATTTCTGCTACAGTGTAAACAACAAATAAACTATTCATAGGTATGTGTCTCCGTATGTATATACATCTCTTCTTCATTCTACTGCAATTAACATTGTCTAGAAACCCTATTTTCCCTCCAGGGATCTATGAAATTTTCTGTCATAAAAATATGGTTTCCATAATTTGCACATTGGAATTTTTAGAAATGGTTGAAAAAATCTTTATTGATTTCTATGAAAATAGCCCTAGAGAGAAGGCATAAATAGTATATAGATGTCTTTATTAAAGGGTAGCACTTTCTTTAAAGAAATTTCAGATATAAAAAGAAATATAAATATGTTAGTAATAATTCACTTTGACTTCTGAGTCATCAGACCAATAAGATGAAGAACTAAACTCTTTCTTTTATCTTTATGACTTCTGAAACTTCTCAAAAATAGATATTAAGGAAATCAAGACATTTTAGCTGTCCCCACAGTGGAAAACACCAAGAACCTAGGTCCTGTCACTCTAGAATCTTCTCTGTTTTACTACAATACTCCCCTTACAGAAATGGCATGTAATTGTGAAAAAAAAGACATTTTTGGAATTAGAGAAAGGAGACTTGGTTTTTGTTCCAAATTAGCTACTCATTAATTGTGTGACTTTCCAAAAGTCATTTAACCCTTCTCAGCCTCAATTTTCTCATCTGCAAAATGGGAATGATATGAAAAATATGAACACTTACTTTACTGATGCAAAAGAGAGTGTGGTAGAATAGACAGTTGTTTGGAATTAGAAAATGTGTGTTTAAATCCTGGTTTTTCTACTTGTTACTTGTGAGATCTTGAGCAAGTCATCAAACATCTAGCTAGTATTATAGTAGCTAGTATATTAACTAGTATAATAGACCTTATTTTCTTTATTTGTTAAAACAGAAGTTTGGCTTATGTGATCTCTAAGATTCCACCAATTCTAAGTCTTATTGTCCTAAGCAAATGCTTTGAAAATTACAAAATGTTAAATAAATGAATTTATTATTTTTATTTGCTTACAGAAAAAGCAAAAACAAACAGAAATAAAAAACCCAAAACACTCAAAAAGAATCAATAAGTTCAACTAGATAGAGTTGATAAATATGACTTTGGAAATTATGGGACTAGGTTATAATGAATTGGATCCAATGAAAAAATTTATGGATGTAGGGGAAAATTAGCAATGTAAGGGAACTCAGTGCTCATCTGTTCTAGTTTTTTTATTTTAATAATGCCAAAATGGGAATAAAATGATTTGTGTCATAAGAACCACTCATATCAATGTAATGCTTCCAGGATGATACTACCAGGACAGGAGCACAAGCACCATTACCTACATTTCATTAATGAGAGAACTGGGGCTCAGAGAGATTCAATAATGTTTGTATGCTTAGCTAATAATTGTCTCAGTCAGGTCTCAGATGCAGGTCTTCCAAATTTCATGACTTCTTTACTAAACTAGGTCATCTTTCAAAGAATGCCAGAGTTGAATCTGAACTTGGACATCATATAGTCCAATATTCTTGTTGATATACACAGACACTGAAGCTCAGTCAAGGAGAATGATTTATTCAAGCTCACAGTGGAATCTAGTTGAGAAGACAGAACTTGAATACAGGTCTCTTTGAATTACAGCATAGTTCTCTTTCCATGTCCTTTCCTCATTCTGGACACTATACTTCTATTGAAGAGCATTTGATCGCATCAATTATTTTGGTTTTGATTTTACACATACGAGTTTGTAGAACACTAACCATTTGTAGAACACTAACCATTCAGGGTTTTTTTTAAATAGAAGCTGTAGTTTAATCAAATTTCCCACATTTTGTCCTTTTGTAGTTGATCTTCTGAACCTAAGAATAAGATTTGATACTTCTCAATTTTACCATATTGGTTTCAAGCTATCATTCAAGTTTATGGAGATAATTTAGTATCCCCATTCTAACACTCAAAAAATTAGCTCTCTCTTTTAGCTCTTGCAAAATCTATAAGCATAACAATGATTCTTCCTTTCAAGGATCTGATAAATGTGATGCAAAAAACAAAGCAGAGAACAGATGCCTTGGAACTTCACTAGGGACAGTCCTTCAGGTTTTTCTCTATCTTTCATTGTCTCCAATCATTGAACCAATTATGAGTCTACCACACTGTACAATTATTCAGCCTATATTTTGCCCACAAGGATATCATGAATGGCTTTGTAAGAAACTTTGGTGAAATCCAGGCATTCCATATTTTCACCATTCCCCTAAAATTTGTCCAAAAAAAATGGGACATAGTATGACTTATTCTTAATGAACATTATCATTTGCTTTACCACTATACCCTAAGAACAGACTCCTTGCCATTTTCTGTGGCTCTAAAATCTCTTGGATGAGTTAATTCCCCCTATTAGAATATCAGCTCCTTGAGAGTGGGAACTGTCTTGCTTTTCTGTTTGTATTCTCAGCTTAGCACAGGGTTTTTTATTTAGTAACCATGTAAGAAATTCTTCTTTACTCATTCATTCATTAACCCACATCCATTAACTCTAAAATTTTTCAAATTTATATCAAGGCTACCCCTTTAGACTCTTCAGACTCATTGCCATCCTCCTCCTTGGTCTTGCCTATTTGTTTTGTCTCCCCCACAATTTGCTCAGTAGCTTCCTAGCTTCTTTTTAGTAGTATACCCTATAGCTGGCATACTCTACCATCTCTTGATTTAGCCACGTCCCAACTGCCTTTAAAATCCAACTCAAAATACATGGAACCAAGACCATAGCAAGGTGTCCTCCTTTGCAATGTTAATGTTGTTTCTATTATTTTATGTTTTAGATTTTTCTTATTTTTACATGCCAGCACCACAGATGTGGGAATTCTGCATGGTAGACTCTCAGAAAGAGTCACTGTGTCTGTTGATTTTGCTTACCAATTTTCTTTGCTCCAGGGATAGGCTCAATAGTAGTAGAGGGGATACATTTGAAAATGCCAAAGATATAAAAACCAAACTAGATCATTAAAAGAAATTAATTTTTTTAAAAATCCAGTCAAAACCAATCAATATGACTTAAAACCAAAAAATCCTTAAAGTGCTGTATAGAATATTCTTTACCTATCTTCCCAGAATCAGCTCAGAATTCAACTCTTTCATGAATCCTTTCCTTATGTCAGTGGGAAGTAATCACTTTTCACTTTAGACTTGTGTCTTGTGGTGTCTCACATATTTTATTTCTTCTAAGTTTTTGAAGGGGAAAAACTACATCTTATAGGGACAGTTAAGTAGAAGAGTAGATTAAGAGTTAGTCCTGGAATCAGAAAGAATTCAGTTTCAATTTTATTTCAAACACTTGCTAGCTATTTGACTCTGAACAAGTCACTTAACTTCTATTTGCCTCAGTTTCCTCTTCTCTAAAATGGGAAGAATAATAACACCTACCCTTTTAGAGTTGTTGTGAGAACCAAATGAAATAAACATTGGTAAATCCTTAGCATAGTGCCTGGCACATAGCAAGCTCCAGATAAATGTTAGTTATTATTATTTTTAATATGTTATATTAATTATTTATATATAATTATATTATATTATATATAATACTAATATGTATGCATGTTCCCAAATTGCTTAGCTCGGAGATTTGTATGTAATAGGAATCAATCAGTATTTGCTAAATGAATGAGCTCACCCATTCATTATTTTTGGCGACAGTTCTCATCTTTAAACATTAGCATCAATATTTCACAGAGAAAATGCTTAAAATTAAAGTTCTAATTAGGGCAGCTCTTTAATGTTTAATAGAGAAGTCTAGGTCTTTGGAATGGTGTGATGGAGTGAACACTAAGTGAAAAGTAAAAATATCCTAGGCTCTAGTTCAATTCTGTCATCATGTGTTTTAGGTATAAAAATTATCTGAGTCTCAGTTTCCTCATCTTTTAAAAGAGAATAATATTTCTTGTATATATCTCTACTGAGTTGTTGTGAAGAACAGTTAAAGTAATAAATGAGATAGCAATATAAAGCAATAGACTGGGGATGAAGAAAAATGGGTTTCTCATGACTGGAGATGTTAAAGGAAAAAAAAAGACTGAATGACCACTTGTAAGGTTTTCTATAGGAATGGATCCTGATTAGGTATTGGTTGCAACAGATAATTTCTGAGAATTCTTACTACACTGATAATACGAAAATCTGAAATTCTGATTCTAGTCTCATCTATATCACTTATGATCTTAGCAAGACAACTTCTTTGCACTTCAGTTTCTTTATTTGAAAATGAGAGAATAGAATCATTTATCCATTCAATAGCCAGCCTGTGTATAAAGCATCTTTTCTATACAAAGTAGTGGGAGGCCAGAGATTCTACTAAAAAGTTATTAGAAATAATCCACAACTTTAGCAAAGTTGCTGGTTATAAAATAAACCCACATAAGTCATCAGCATTCTTATATATCACTAACAAAATCCAACAGTCAGAGTTACAAAGAGAAATTCCATTTAAAGTAACTACTGATAATATAAAATATTTAGGAATCTATCTGCCAAGGGAAAACCAGAAACTTTATGAGCAAAATTACAGACCACTTTTCACACAAATTAAGTCTGATCTAACCAATTGGAAAAATATTAAATGCTCTTGGATAGGGCGAGCAAATATAATAAAGATGACAATATTACCTAAACTAATCTATTTATTTAACGCTATACCAATCAGAGTCCCAAAAAACTATTTTAATGACCTAGAAAAAATAACAACAAAGTTCATATGGAAAAACAAAAGGTCAAGAATTTCAAGGGAATTAATGAAAAAAAATCAAATGAAGGTGGCTTAGCTGTACCAGATCTAAAATTATATTATAGAGCAGCAGTTACCAAAACTATTTGGTATTGGCTAAGGAATAGATTAGTTGATCAGTGGAATAGATTAGGTTCAAGGGATAAAACAGTCAACAAATATAGCAACCTAGTCTTTGACAAACCCAAAGATCCCAGCTTTTGGGATAAGAACTTACTGTTTGATAAAAATTGCTGGGAAAATTGGAAACTAATATGGCAGAAACTAGGCATTGATCCATACTTAACACCGTACACCAAGATAAGGTCAAAATGGGTTCATGACCTAGGCATAAAGAATGAAATTATTAATAAATTAGAGGAACACAGGATAGTTTACCTCTCAGACCTGTGGAAGGGGAAGGTCTTTATGACCAAAGCAGAACTAGAGATCATTACTGATCACAAAATAGAAAATTTTGATTATACCAAACTGAAAAGTTTTTGTACAAACAAAACTAATGCAGACAAGATTAGAAGGGAAGCAATAAACTGGGAAAATATTTTTACAGTCAAAGGTTCTGATAAAGGCCTCATTTCCAAAATATATTGGAGAGAATATATTGAAGAGAATTAACTCTAATTTATAAAAAATCAAGCCATTCTCCAATTGAAAAATGGTCAAAGGATATGAACAGACAATTCTCAGATGAAGAAATTGAAACTATTTCTAGTCATATGAAAAGATGCTCCAAGTCATTATTAATCAGAGAAATGCAAATTAAGACAACTCTAAGATACCACTACACACCTGTCAGATTGGCTAAGATGACAGGAAAAAATAATTATGATTGTTGGAGGGGATGTGGGAAAACTGGGACATTGATGCATTGTTGGTGGAGTTGTGAACGAATCCAACCATTCTGGAGAGTAGTTTGGAACTATGCTCAAAAAGTTATCAAACTGTGCATACCCTTTGATCCAGCAGTGTTACTACTGGGCTTATATCCCAAAGAGATTATAAAGAAGGGAAAGGGACCTGTATGTGCACGAATGTTTGTGGCAGCCCTTTTTGTAGTGGCTAAACACTGGAAACTGAATGGATGTCCATCAGTTGGAGAATGGCTGAATAAATTGTGGTATATGAATATTATGGAATATTATTGTTCTGTAAGAAATGACCAACAGGATGATTTCAGAAAGGCCTGGAGAGACTTACACGAACTGATGCTGAGTGAAATGAGCAGGACCAGGACCTCATTATATACTTCAACAACAATACTATATGATGACCAGTTCTGATGGACCAGGCCATCCTCAGCAACGAGATCAACCAAATCATTTCCAATGGAGCAGTAATGAACTGAACCAGCTATACCCAGAAAAAGAACTCTGGGTGATGACTAAAAACCATTACATTGAATTCCCAATCCCTATATTTATGCACACTGCATTTTTGATTTCCTTCACAAGCTAATTGTACAATATTTCAGAGTCTGATTCTTTTTGTACAGCAAAATAACATTTTGGTCATGTATACTTATTGTGTATCTAATTTATATTTTAATATATTTAACATCTACTGGTCATCCTGCCATCTAGGGGAGGGGGTGGGGGGGTAAGAGGTGAAAAATTGGAACAAGAGGTTTGGCAATTGTTAATGCTGTAAAGTTACCCATGCATATATCCTGTAAATAAAAGGCTATTAAATAAATAAAAAAATACATTAAAAAAAAAAAAAAGCAGCGGGAGGTCCCTTCTGGTTCTAATATTCTGCAAAGCTGTGATTCTTCACAGAAATGATCCCTAATCATCAAATATATATCAAGTATATTTTATGCTAGTTGTGGGGGAAAATAAGAAAAATGAGTAAGACAATCATACAATCTCAGAGTTGGACAGGACCTCGGTGATCATCCAACAGCTAGCCCAAATTAGTTGATTACATTATATTTAATTGAACATTTAACTAATTATATCTAATTGAACACAATATTCCACATATGGTCTGATTAGGTGGGTCGCCATACAGTGGATTAGCACCTCATGCTAGCCATTCATAGTCATAATTCACCAAGTCCACCACCCAAATGCCCTCATCTAAATAGAGTGTCCATAGAAAATCATGATTAATCTCAGACAACCCCAGTTCATCCTGAGTAACCAGAAAACTAACACTTTAAAGCTGCTGAATAGAGAATAGTAAAAAACAAAGAAGAAATAAACAAACTGACAATGTTTGTTATGAAGCCTAGATCAAGAATTAATATTTCATATGTCAAAATCTCTACAAAGGACTATCTAGATTGAGGATCTAAGTTCATAACCTTCTGGAGAGGCAGGACAGTTAAGTGGAAAGCACCTTGGACTTGAGTCTGCAAGGACTTGACTTTTAGATCTGCCTTTTTCTTATTTACTGTACAACTTTGGGTAAGCCACTTAACGCTTCATCTTTCAAATGGAAAGCAAACTACTTGAACTCTCTACCCCAGAGGTCTGCTCTAAAGAGAGAAAGTGCTGTGTAAAGCTCAAGAGTGTCATATAAATGACATATAAATGAATTAATATAAACCCAAAGGCTGTCAATTGTTTTTTCATTTACTAAATGCCTTCATTTACATTTTATTTACTAAATGCCTTTTGTACTTGGTGAGGGGAATCTGGGATACAAAGGTTAGATTTTCTTCTTTGATAAAATGAGGAAGATTGCAACAATAAAAAATCCAAAACCCACAAAAAAGCAAAACAAACAAACAAACAAACAAACAAACAAAAACCTCCAAAGAATTTTAGAGGACTAAAAGAACTTATATTTGTGTATGTGTATATACACACTCTTATATGTATGTATGTGAATGGGGAAGACAAAGATTTCCATCCACAAACTATATTAAAAATATGCTTCTCAGTATACAGTATATGTGGTCATAAAAAAATGAAGACAAATTGAATTTTTGTAAATAGATAGTAGTCAAATTATATTAGGAAAATTCATTAATTTAAACAATTATGCAAATGTAAATAATCATTTATAATGTGATTTAGTATTCCCCAATTTGCTGGTTAAGGTTGTATTTTTAGTTATGATTTGTTTTCTTGAAGCAGAGTCCATTTACATTATGAATTGATAGGATTAATATGCTCTCTCCTCCAGACCTTAACATAAATTCACTAAAGGGCAAAATTATTTCTAAATCATTTGCTGACAAAATGTTTAATACTGATATAAACATTCTCTGCTTACATGGACCAGGTGGAATAATTTTAGTCGGTTTGTAGTTTTAGTAGGATCGCAATGGCTTTTCACATTTTACCTGACATTTGAGGAACTCTAATTCTGGGGGAGGCAGGCTGGCTAGCACTCATGTGATTTAGTTTCAAGGGTATTGGGAAGACTCCAATGCCCCTAAATCTCTCCTCCATCTGCTTCCTAATACCAGAAATCTTTCTGTAGCTCTTTGGAGTACTCAGTTTCAATATCTTTAAAAACAAAAATGATTCTGGAAAATACAAACTAATGGTTATTAATGCATTAAAGAAATTAACACCAGATCTTTTCTTCAGCACAGATTTTGACTTCGTGATATTAGATGTAGAGGAGAGAAAATGGAAGAGGTCCTAAGGGATGAAGGTAGAAGACGGGGAATGAATGAGGAGAAAAAATTTGGCGTAAAGTTGGGTTGATTGGCAGAGTTGGATTTGTAAAAGTTGTCTGTTCTGTTAAAAAATTATATAGAGAAAAATAAAACCTAATGTGACAACTGCTGATCAAGGGCTAAGAAGAAAAGCTTGCTGAACATAAAGGTTCAAAGGATTTAATCTTGACTGAGCTACTGCAGAGGTTGGTTTGTCCACTGTCTAACCACTTTCCATAGTCTATCCTTAGATATACCAATAGAAACAAGTCTCTCTAACCAAGGCACTATAAGGTAAAGCCCATAGCATTCAGGTTCAACAAAATCCTATACTTTGAATACACTCATGTAGAAAATTTAGTGAAGTTAAGAAATTAGAAAGAAAGAAATGCTACACATGGTCATCAAAACCATCAAAATCTGGCTAAGAAATAGAGTAGTTGATCAGTGGAATAAGTTAGGTTCACAGGACAAAATAGTCAATGACTATAGTAATCTAGTTTTTGACAAACCCAAAGACCCCAGCTTTTGGGATAAGAACTCACTATTTGACAAACACTGCTGGAAAAATTGGAAACTAGTATGGTAGAAACTAACACCCTATACCAAAATAAGGTCAAAATGGGTTCATGATCAAGACATGAAGAATGATACTATAAACAAACAAGAAAAACATAGGATAATTTACCTTTTAGATCTGTGGAGGAGGAAGGAATTTGTGACCAAAGAAGAACTGGAAATCATTATTGATCACAAAATAGATCATTTTGATCACATTAAATTAAAAGATTTTATACAGGGGCAGCTAGGTGGGACAGTGGATAGAGCACCAGTCCTGAAGTCAGGAGGACCTGAATTCAAATATGGTCTCAGGCATTTAAAACTTCTAGCTGTGTGACCTGGGACAAGTCACTTAACCCTAATTGCTTCAGGGGGAAAAAAAAGTTTTTGTGCAAACAAAACTAATGCAAACAAGATTAGAAGGGAAGCAGTAACTGGAAAAGCATTTTTACATTCAAAGATTCTGATAAAGACCTCATTTCTAAAATATGTAGAGAACTGACTCAAATTTATAAGAATTTAAGCCATTCTCTGATAAATGGTCAAAGGATATGAACAGACAATTTTCAGATGAAGAAACTGAACTCTAGTCATATGAAAAAGTGTTTTAAATTACTATTGGTCAAAGAAATGCAAATTAAGATAACTCTGAGATACCACTACATACCTCTCAGATTGGCTAAGATGACAGGAAAAGATAATGATGAATGTTGGAGGGGATATGGGAAAACTGAGACACTGATACATTGTTGGTAGAACTGTGAACAGATCCAATCATTCTGGAGAGCAATTTGGAACTATGCTCAAAAAGTTATCAAAACGTGCATATCCTTTGACCCAGCAGTATTTCTACTGGGCTTATATCCCAAAGAGATCTTAAAGGAGGGAAAGGGACCCACATGTACAAAAATGTTTGTGACAGCCCTCTTTATAATGGCAAGAAACTGGAAACAGAATGGATGCCCATGAATTGGAGAATGGCTGAATAAATTGTGGTATATAAATGTTATGGAATATTATTTTTCTGTAAGAAATGACCAGCAGGATGATTTCAGAGAGGTCTGGAGAGACTTACATGAATTGATGCTGAGTGAAATGAGCAGGACCAAGAGATCGTTGTACACGGCAACTACAAGACTATATGATGATTAATTCTGTTGAATGCGGCTCTCTTCAACAATGAGATAATTCAGATTAATTTCAACTGTTCATTGATAAAAAGAGCCATCTACATCCAGAGAGAGGACTGTGGGAACTGAATGTGGTTCACAACATAGCATTTTCACTCTTTTTGTTGTTGTTTGCTTGCATTTTATTTTTCTTCTTTTTTTTGTACTGGTTTGATTTGATTTTTCTTGTGTAGCAAGATAATTGTATAAATATGTATGCATATATTGGATTTAACATATTTCTACCATGTTTAACATATATTGGACTACTTGTCATCTAGGTGATGGTATGGGGGAAGGGAGGGAAAATTGGAACACAAGGTTTTGCAAGGGCTAATGTTGAAAAATTGTTCTCGCATATGTTCTGAAAAATAAAAAGCTTTAATTAAAAAAAAAGAAAGAAATGCTTCAGAATTCGAGTAATCCCTATGACCACCTAAATCAAGGATATCAGGTACTCATCTGAGATTTTTTTAAAAATCATGTTACTAATGAGTCTTTTGCTGCTGTTGTTCAGTGGTCTCTGATTATTCATGACCATATTTGGACTTTTCTTGGCAAAAATATTGGAGTGATTTTCCATTTCCTTCTCTGACTTATTTTACATATGAGGAAACCAAGGCAAACACGGTTAAGTGACTTTCTCAGGGTCATAGAGTTACTAAGTTTCTGAAGCTAGATTTGAAACAGGTCTTCCTGACTGCAAAACTGGCACTCTGTCCACTGCACCATCTAGTTTCTCCTAGATTTTCCATCAAGGATCAACTGAATACTCAGGAAGGCTTTAAGCCCTTTTTCATTTTTGTAGATACAAAGGGAAAGTCTTTGGCTACTAGCATACATCTTGTTTCATCCCTTGCTCAACATTAATAATCAAAGATCTGTGGAAAAATTATCTATAATGGTGGAGGATTGGTAGGAGTGGCTGCTGGGTGTGCAGACATTTGGTAACTAGATCCATCTTGCTAATGATCTGATGAAAACGTAGACTGTTGACTGATTGTGCAGCTAGAATCAGTGTATAAAAATGCACTAGTTACCCAGGGTCTGGCCATTGGTTGGTACTTTTCCTTTCCAGCTCCAGTTCAGATAAAAAAGACAATACTGTAAGGAGAGAGAACTTAGACCTTCCTGTTCCAAGACCAACTTGTGGTCCTTGAATACAGGCCTCTGTTCTTTGTTTTTGTTTTTTTTTTTTCCTGTTATAAGTGAAGGAAATTGTAGGACTTTGGGAATGAGTCACCAGAGTCTAGGAACTAAAGTCCATGTTGAGATTTGCTGGACATCTAATGCTGAGGAATGAAGCCTGGAGTGACTAGTCATCAGAAACAGAATCGTAAACTCATCTATCCATCAGTCATACTACATTTTGAATTGAATTTGCTGGAGTAAATTTTATGAAGAATCTGAGTTAAGTTTAAGCCTTCTTCCCAGGTGGTCTGGGGAGAGTGTGCCCAGAGGGGTTGAGGGAAATCTTTGTACTTCTGTCCTTGCTATATTTTCACATCAAAAATAAATGGTAAAGGCTACTTGATTTTAAGTGGTTAACTATATAATTGAGGAAACACATTAAATTGAGAGCTCAGACTGATAGCATTAAAGAAGAATGCCTCAAAACCTTTAGAGATACCTTAGAATCCAAAAGGTTCACATAGCTCTGTCTAGCTCTGGTAAAGTAAGACCAAGCAGTTGGTACACCTGTTGCTTTTATCTAGTAAAGTAAAATCTAGTAATTTAGAGTAAAACATGCTCTGAATACAAATCCACTGATGCTGTCTAATCCATAGCTAATCTCCATTCTTTTGTATGAACTGATACCCCTAGTTGGAATACACTCCTCTTTCATCTCTGTCTATTAGAATCCCTGGTTTTTTTTTGTTTTGTTTTGTTTTTGTTTTTTTTTTTCCAAAATCGAGTTCTGGTATCTTCCCTCATCTCGTTACTGCTAGAGTACCCACCATAGCCTTGCTGTATTAACTTGTATTTATTTTAAACTTATCTATATAACTATCTAACCCAAAAAAATCTAAGCTCCTTGAGGACAATGTTTAGCATAGTGAGATTTGACAAGTCCTTAGTAAATTCTTCATTAGTAGATTTATATAACATGTTGCTGCTTTACTTTAGCCAATATAGTTCCTCTACCCAGAATCTCCAGAGTCCAACTCTGGCTAATTTTTTTTTTAACAACTGCTCAATGAAAATACACTATCTTTCATAAAACTGCATTATTCAAAGCTGAAAGACATTGTCAGTGGTGGAAACCCAGTGTTAGAATTTAGATAACTAACATTTCTAAAATCCCTAGCATGTTTAATAGTACACTTTCATTGCCTTCATCAAAATTGATCAATGACCAACACTACAATTATGTAATTTTGTACAAATATCATTGATTAAACTGTCTTCAGAATTCCTTTTATATTACTATTAATGAAAAAATGTTTTTTTGAATTGCTAACAGGTAATTCACCAGTGTTATCAATAATAAATTCATACATTATATATACATGTACATTTTTGACTATGAGGTCCACCACTAAAGAAAACTGGGATGCTATTGTGGGGATTCACAAGATTTCAAGCCACCATATTTCACTAGTGAGAAAACTGAGACCTGTTCAGATTAACTAGCTTGCCCAATGACAAACAGATATGAAATATCAAAATCAGTATTTGATTTTAGGATTCAACTTGATAATTAACTTAATTAGCCTATCTTTATTATTTGTGAAACCACATGTTCTCAGGAGAAAAGACTGTTCATCTTGAAAGCCAATATGGAAAAGTATAACATGCTCCACAATGGCATTCAAGATGAATAGTTTGACCTGGGGGCACAGAAATACTAGATTAAACAACACTGTCTCCATAGTTGCCGAATGGCAAATCATTTAATCTTTCTAACACTCCATTTAATAATCTGTAAAATGGGAATGGGGTAGCCAGGAGGACAAATAGATAGAATGCCAGGCCTACAGTCATGAAGGTCCAAGTTCAAATTTGAATTCAGACACTTACTAGCTGTGTGTTCTAGATAAATCATTAAACCTTGTTGACCTCAGTTTCCTCGTTTGCAAAATGAGCTGGAAAAAAAATAGCAAAGCACTCTAAGAAAATCCCAAATGAGTCCCAAACATGAGTGAACATCAAGAAAAATGGGGATAATACTAATATTTTCAGAATCTACTTTATAGGATTGCTATAAGACTCAGCTGAGCATTTTGTAAACTTTAACCAGCTACAAAAATGATAATTACTGCAATGCAAAGCAATCTTTTTGTTTTTGTTTTTAACTTCTTTAGTTTCCCTTTTTCTTTCCCCTATAACTTTCTCTTTTCTGATGAATATCTCATCGTGTCTGTTAAATACTCTTTTGAGAGGCTTTAAAAGCTACCTTTGTAATGGAACTGAAATGGAGAAACTCATAAATTCTATTTGTAAATATTTTATTTAAATTTTTAAATTAAATAATTTTTAAAATTAAAATTTTAATTTTTCTTATTGAGTTTTTAACATGTTGAATTGTGCATATGGACTGAAATTCATTTTGCAAATTAATTGCTCTGAGTTAATTTCTAGCAAAAATAACTATTGTTTTTATCATTACTGAATATAAAGGAGAAAAAAATAATAAACTTTAAAAATACCTTTCAAGGTTATGTTTGAGGAGACTGTTCTTCAAATATTTGTTGTCAAAGGATTTAATTTCTATTTAGAAGTCAGATTTTGATAGGGTCTTATGAGTATTTCTGCCATTTCTAAAAAGCAGCAAAAATCTTCTTTTATAAATTTATTTTATCCATATCCAAGTCGGAATCATTTAAGTATATATACGGGTTAAAGAACAAAAATTTTATATATTATTACTTATATAATATTATCTGAGGGGCCTAAGGGAAATTCTACCCCTCCCGCAATATCTCTTTGTCTATTTCAGATGAAATTCCACCATTAGAGATTAATTTCTAAAGATTATCCTTAAAAAGTTGTCAACTCTCATCAAAAGACAAATATCCTTGATAGGTACAGTCCAGGGTTTTAGGAGAGGAGACTGATCCTTTTCTCATATCTGTTTCAAAATGCTTCTACTTCTCTTTCCATGCTAGCTGGGCCAGGATCCAACTCACGCATATCTTAATTGTCTTCTATTTTCTGGATTGCCAGATTCCAGATTCCTGCTGGGAAGTATACCACTTTCATTTTCATTTCCACTTTCCTCTTTTCTTCTTCCTAGCTTCACTTTATTCTTTTTGATGTCTTAAAAGTAGATTTACTACAGAATGATAAATAAGAAACATATAAGATGAAAGAACTAGAAAGGAAAAGATATTAACAGATGAAAGGAATCAGGTGTGCAAATTGTAAAAATGTTATCGTTTAATCCAGGTCCTAAGCACCAGTTTCAGAAAACCAGGCTTTATTGTTTCTTAGTTTTCTCTTTTCTCCTAAAGTGTGTTTGATCTGGAGGTAGGAAACCTTGAATCTGACTCCCAATTCTGGTTTTTTTTTTTTTTTTTTTTTTTTTTTTTTTTTTTTTTTTTGCTTGCTTTTATCTCCAAGGTCAGCTAATTTTAATAGCAGAATTATAGATCTTAGAGACATCTGACCCTACCTCTTTATTTTATAGGTAAGGATAAAGATGAAGTGTGACTTGCTTAAATTACATAGGGAGTAAGTAATGGGATTGGGATATAAATTCAGATCCTTTGATTTCAAATCCATTGCTTTTCCCCATACTGTCTAACTCTTTCCATGCATTATGCTGGCGAGACTGCTAATATTTCAGTCCGCTCAAATTTGTCCAACCCTGAGTTTTGAAGAAGGGAGTTTCAGACCTAAGGCAGATACTGTTCTCTCTAAGTCTCTTTAGCTATTCATTTTCATATTGTACAGTCCTGAAATCTACCAACTAGGTGATAAGGAAGTCCTTTCCTATTCCACTCTTGACTCTCAGGTAAGGAAGTTTTTTTCCTAAATCAACTGTATTGCTACCTTTTTCTCCTTTGTTTTCTAATTTGTTGACTATCATTCACCCTTGGAGATTCCCAGGCTCTTTCCCCTAAAGATTTACCTTATCTTACCTTATTTACCTTATCTTATTTCTGGTTATTCTCTCTGCTTGTTCCACCTGAAGCAAATTCTACTAGCAAGAACAACAAGAATAGTCTTATAGAATGATGGGTAATTCAGAAAGTGAGAGGCAGATACAGAAACAGACATGGAGGGTGTGCTAAATGCAACTTTGAACAAATAAATTTGTACTGAACCTCCTTGCTGCCTTAGCTTTATCTTTAACAAAACACAGATGCAAATATCTGCTTTCTCCATAATATATAAAGTAATGAATGTGAAAGAACTTTGGAAAGCCCAGAGCTATAGGGAGCATCTTCTGGTTGTCATTCCATTTGCTCAATACTCAATTCCAGAGTCAATCAAACTATACAATACTGCCTTGTGGCCATAAGCTAAAAAATACAGAACTTCCTCCTACTGAATATTAACAACTTTCTTGTGTATGATAAAATCAACTTATATATGGATGTATATAACTCCAAATTAGATCAGATAGGCAATACTAGATACCTAGACTATGTCTGTGATGTAAGCATGCTATGGTGATAACCATGATATGGAGGGATTCACCTGAGGGAAGTTCCTATCAGTTTGCTAAGTTTACAGGGCAGCAGGTTTTCATTTGTACTTTGTATCTCATCAGTAATGCATGAATTAATTGACTTGAATGTTATGGATCAATTATTTATGAATTGGTTGGCTCAGACTATGTTGGATAGAACTACCTCTTTGTACAAGATAAAAAAAGAGGTCATTTGCAGCATTAACTCTTTTCCTCCCTGTTCCTTTTCTCTTTTAGAAAAACATGACAGAAAACAGTTGACCTAAAAATGAATGTCTGGTTTGGCAGAGGTTAGGATGGAGGGAAGTGGGTAAGAGTATTTTCCTGAGTGATTGTACCAAAGGTACCTTTCCCCCTTATCTGTAGAGCCCTAAACAGAAGCAATATTTAAGCTATTAAAAATTATGAATGGGAAGTTCAGGCAAAACAGAAAGGTATGTGCAAGTCTAGCAACTGGGTCTAAAGCGTGGCTTGTATAGAAGATGCTTGTATCTGTAGTGCTTAGCACATAGTAGGTACTTAGTAAATGCATGTTGATTGGTTAATTGAATTGGCTTTAAGACTGCCTTTGATCCTGGCCCTTAGATTCTGGTCATAATCTCAAAGAAACTAAGATTAGCAAAGTGTGTTACTAGAGCCATGTTTCAAGTGGGAAGTTCAAGTGAGACTAAAAGATACAGAGTTTTCCATCTGTTTGACAAAGATGAAGATAGTCTGCTTATTAAATTTATAGGTGATGTGAAGTTGGGAGGTGCAATTAAGCTAATTAATGATGGAATTAGAATTCAAAATTCTTCTTTGAATTCACCCTTTTTGTTCAATCTTTATCTTCTGCTTTTTCAGGTTTAAAAATTCTTGTTAGGGATTTGTTTTTGCTGAGACCCAGGAATCTTGAAGAGGACCTCCCACTATCAAAGAGACTTTGAAAGACCTATTGGGATGATAGAAAATCTTTCAGTCAAATAATTCAGTTATTCAGGAGAACTCATGTTGTCTTAAGATTCCTATATCCTTAAGGAAAGAACTCTTTTCCAAGTCTTGAGGAACTCTGCAGGGAAGCAGAGGAGTAAGACAGGTGAGGATATGGCCTGCAGAGACAGAGAAAACTTACATATACCCACATGGTAGGAGTGGCTTTGAAACAAGACTTGGAACAGAACCAGAAGTTGATGAGACTGAAGTCCAACCAACAGTTGTTTTCCTCTCCTTTTTTCACTTCAGATTAGGGTACTAAGACTATTTCCATCTAGAGTTAAAATTTCAATCCTTTTCTTTAGCAACATCCCTTCAGACCAACTTGGAAGAAGGCAGATAAAGAAAGAAAGAGTTAACTACATGAGGATGCTATTATATAGTTCCTTCTACCATGTTTGAATATTTATCTACACTTTTGCATTGCATGATACTTGAAAAATTAAATAGCCATTAACGAATTTATCTAAACTCATAAAATCACAATTTAAGATTGAGAGAAGGGAAACTAGGTCTTGGGAGAAGAAATATTACTAGTTTAAATATGGAGTGGGGGCAAATTAGAGAGAACATTTCTATGTTTTTGTTCATTTCCAGAGCTTGCCACCACTAGTATGACTTTAAATAGAGAGAGGGAGAAGAGAGGGAGAACGAGGAGGAGGAAGAGGGGAGAAAAGGGAAGACAGAAGAGGAAAGGGGAAGAGGGAATAAGGAAAAGGATAGGGGAGAGAAAGGAAGTGAGAAAGAGGGAGAGCATAATGAGATAAACTAGTAAAAGACAGATGAGGGTTGATATATTTGAGTATAAATTGAAACCTGCATATTACACACACACACACACACACACACACACACACAAACACACCACATTTGGTACAACTGCTATGTCTGAAATTCTTCACGATCAATTAGGCTAATGAGAGGAAAGCATTTTACAAACCCTAAAGTGCCATGTAAATGTTAGCTATTATTATTATCATCCTGATTAGATCTGGATTTAGCCCATACACAATTTCTGGCAACCTCAAAAGCCAGCCTGATATTATACTTTTATTTTGTAAAGTCAGAGAAGACAAAAGCACTTTTTAAACTTACTCCATCCACTCCACACCTTTCACCAAGTCTTGCTGCACAGGAGCAATACAGGACACATAATTATTGTCCTATTTTTTTTTAAACCTCCCACAGGTAGCCTTCACTCTGTGTGGCAGTTTTGTTTCATTTGTTGCTATTTTTTGGCTTTCTTCCTTACCACAACTGTTTGGTAACCTTAAAAATTTGTTCAATGTTAATAGTTCTAATATCATTTAATTTGCCCAGTGATGAATATATTTTCCCTTCATCAAGCCACATTGACTTAAAACCCAAAAAATGCATTTTTATTCATGTTGCTGTTAATTGCAAGCCCCCTGGTAATCTGCCAAGGATAATGACGTATGCCACTTTTGATCAGTATTCGGTTTTAGAACAACTTGTTCAGCCCCTTGCTGAGAGCAAAGGAACTTATTAAACAGATTACAACACATTTACTGTATGTGGAGGACCAAACCGTACTGCGATCAGAGAAGGCGATAATATTATGATTCATCTTCAGTTTTCTAAAACAAAGAACTTTATGTTCTTATTTACCCGAGTAGTTTTCCTTTGCATCCTAAAACCTTATCTCAAGCTGAGAATTGACTTAAATAAATAACCCCTTGATCTCTTCTTTCCATATAAAATTAATATTAATACCTAGACAAATTAATGTATGGATTGTCCTGATATGGAATTGGGGTGAGCTTACCATGGCTATTTTGTAAATATTTGAAGCCAGTAACCTATTGCTATTTAGAAAATGAAATAAACTGAAGCCAGTTTTTTTAGGAACCAATCCAAGGAGGCTACTTCTCTGATCACAGACTTTAGTTTAATTATGTTTATATAGTCTGAAAGTCCCAATGAATGTTGAACATTTAGAAAAAGAAAAATTTGTGTTTCTTTCTAGTTATGAGCTTTACTAAATTCTAAACCCCATAAGGACAGAAATCATGACAATTAGATTTTATATCATCCTTGCCCCATGCTCCTTATGGCAATCTGCAAATGGGAGGAGTTTAATAATAGATTATTGAAATCAAACTGTGAACCTTATCCAGTAGAATTCCACCTTTGCCCTTTGGTAATGTCTATAATCTTTGAAAAAGAGGAAAGACATGGAATTCAATTGAATAAGCATTTATTGAGTGTCTTTCATTTTTATAGCATAGTAATAGCTGTTGAGAGTTATAGAAAAATGAATATAGCATAAGTCCACCCCTCATGGTGCTCACAAACTAATAAGGAGATTAGGAAAGGGGCATAAAAGACTCTCCTTCCAAACTGCAACTTCTCTAATCCCTGTTGTGCTAATATAATGCATAGGACACCAACTAGATCCTGTGGCTGTCTACCCTATACTCTCATTCACTATTCATCCCAGCTTATTACAACCCAGTTTCTCACTTTCCTTACCTGCCCTTTCTCAGCTTTTTTTTTTAAAACAAATTCCTACCATCATGTATCTATTCTTCAGTTCCCCCTGTTCACAGGGACTAAAGCTTGATTCAAAGTTCTTTTCAGTCTTCCATAGAGGTCTTCACAAATTCTGGCTGCTTCCACCAGCCAACCCCAATTTCACAAAGTCATGAAGAAGGGTGAGCATGCTCATGGTCTCATTTCCACATTCACATTTTTGCTCTGCCACTAATATTTAACAAGTTCTTTTTTTACGTCTGAGCCATCCAACTTATTACCGTCTCTCCATTCTTTTCACCACTTATCCTTTACCAGCTTGTTGAATAGATTATCATTTCTTTCTTAAATTTCCCTTCTGCTTTTCCCCCACCATTATGCTTCCATAACTCAACATCCATACACGATATTGAAGTTTTGGGACACAGATCCAGTTACTCCAGCCGAATTCTAGGTCTAGTAAAGAGAAAATCATGAGCACAAAAACCAAGGAAAGAGAATCCCAGAGAGAATCAGACATTACCTTGTGGCCACATAGTAGCCAAGTGGCACTGGATAGGAGTACTGGATCTGGAGTCAGGAAAATTCATCTTCCTGACTGCAAATCTGGCCTCAGATACCTGGGCAAGACACTTAACCCTGTTTGACTTGGTTTCCTCATTTATGAAATGAGTTGGAAAAGGAAATGGCAAACTACAATATTTCTGCCAAGAAAACACCAAAGGGGGGGAGGTCACAAAAAGTCAAACATGGCTAAAAATGACTGAACAACACATAGCTAGTAAGTAGCTTCCAGTCATCTGGGAAGTATCATAAAGCAGAAAGAACAATGGAATTGAAGACAAGTTCATGCCCTAGTTCTAGTATTTAGTTATCATTTAAATTTGGACAATTCATTTAATCTCACTGAACTTCAGTTTCTTCCTCTTTAAAATTGGAATGACAATCTGTTTCCTATCAACCCCAGAGATGTCTGTGAGAAAAGCATTTTGCAAATGCTTAGCACTATAGAGATCCAAGTCGTTTTTATATTACATAAAGTCTAGTTAATGAGAAGAAGGGTACATTGTTACTTCTGAATAATGATGACACGTCAACTCTTAGTGCCATTCTCTGGGTCGTGGATTAATCATGTCATTCATTTAGTCTGTTCTCCTATACTGGCTGCCCTGTGGCCATGTTCTTTTTCATTAGTCACTCCATAAGAGGTCTAGTAAAGTCAAAAGTAGCAAAACTAGGAACTCAAATTGTTTCCCAGCTCTCATATACAATAGAAAAGATGGAAACCAATGGGCTCTGAGAATTTCTATGGGTATCAGACCAAATCCAGAGTTGCCTTTCAGCAGTTGACATTCTCTCCTTCCTCTCCTGTCACAAGAGCTGATCCCAGCTCTTTCTATCTTCAGGTACAAAGTCAGCTTTCCCTAGAGATTCATTTTCCCAGAGGGAAAGGGCTTGAACCTGTAATTTCACTGACCTGGAGAAGTCATAGATGAGGAAATTTCCTTTGAAAATGCAAGTCAGCTTGCTGTCTATCTAGCATCATGATATCCTCAGTTTTATTTTCTCCATCACATCAATCCCCCATTTTTATTTTTATTTTTTGAATTTTTACTGCAAGTTTTTTAAACAACATGTTTATTTCCTAGTATCTTTGCCATAAAAGTTTATCCTGTCACAAAGAAAAGATTAAGCAAAACCCACTGATGCAACAAACTATATGTGGCAGTTTATGCAACATATTACACCTTTATTCCCTCATCTCTCTATTAAGAAGCCTAAAAGTCTTTATGTATGCACAAACCAGATTGGTCTTTGTTTTTATCTATGGTTTACAACTGCTATGCCTTGTCATAACATTAAAGACAAAAAATGACGTGGCAATAGAACCTGTGGTCCATCCAAAAATCTTAGGCTTCTTTGTTCTGCAGCCATAAACTAAGATATACAATTTCTTCCTTCCTTCCAACAACTTTCTTGTGTATGATAAAATCAACTTATATATGGACGTATATAACTCCAAATTAGATCAGATAGGCAATACT
Source organism: Sarcophilus harrisii (assembly GCF_902635505.1). Classification (NCBI taxonomy): domain Eukaryota; kingdom Metazoa; phylum Chordata; class Mammalia; order Dasyuromorphia; family Dasyuridae; genus Sarcophilus; species Sarcophilus harrisii. The sequence goes on along the minus strand of NC_045426.1, from coordinate 114,750,357 downwards.
AGATACCTAGACTATGTCTGTGATGTAAGCATGCTATGGTGATAACCATGATATGGAGGGATTCACCTGAGGGAAGTTCCTATCAGTTTGCTAAGTTTACAGGGCAGCAGGTTTTCATTTGTACTTTGTATCTCATCAGTAATGCATGAATTGATTGACTTGAATGTTATGGATCAATTATTTATGAATTGGTTGGCTCAGACTATTGTTGGATAGAACTATCTTTTTGTACAAGATAAGAAAAAGAGGTAATTTACAGCATTAACCCTTTTCCTCCCCTGTTTCTTTTCTCTTTTAGAACAACATGACAGAAAATAGCTGACCTAAAAATGAATGTCTGGTTTGGCAGAGGTTAGGATGGAGGGAAGTGGGTAAGAGTATTGTTTTCCTAAGTGATTATACCAAAGGCACCTTTTCCCCCTTATCTGTGAAGCTCTAAACAGAAGCAATATTTAAGCTATTAAAAGTTATGAATGGGAACTCAAAGTTCAGGCAAAATAAAAAGGTATGTGCAAGTCTAGCAATTAGGTCTAAGGCATGGCTTGTATGGAGGATGTTTGTAGTGCTTAGCACATAGTAGGTACTTAATAAATATATGTTGATTGGTTAACTGAATTAGCTTCAAGACTGCCTTTGATCCTGGCTCTTAGATTCTGCTCACTAATCTCAAGCAACCCAAGATTAGCAAAGTGTTACTAGAGCCACGTTTCAAATGGGAAGTTCAAATAAGACTAGAAGATTCAGAGTTTTTCATCTGTTTGACAAAGATGAAGATAGTCTGCTTATTAATTTATAAGTGATATGAAGTTCGGAAACACAACACAATGAATTATGGAATTAGAATTCAAAAAGATGTTGATGGGATGAAAGGATAAAATGAAATTCAAAAGGGACAAATATAAAGTTGTACATTGTGGTCAAAGATATCAACTTCACAAATATGAGATTTTCCCTTAAGGCCCAGATAGATCATTCCATCCTAGTTAATCAATCATATAAAAATATATTGTGCTATATGCTAGGGATGCAAAAAAATAGTCTCTTAATGAGCTCATAATCAAGATATATAAAGGGTAAATCAGAGGTGATCTCAGAAGAAAATCACCAAGATTAAGGAAGAATTGGAAAGGCTTCTTATAGAATTTGGGATGTTCATTGAGACAAAGTAAGCCAGGGAAAGTAGGAGGAAGAGATGATGATGGAGAGCATTTCAGTGAATGTAGTCTAGCAAAAGGCTTGAAGTATGGAGTATGTTCAAAAAACAGCAATAAGGACAGTATCACTGGATTGTCAAATGGGTTGAAAGGAGTAAGGTGTAAGAAGATTGAAAAGGTAGGAAGAAGTCAGCCTATAAAGGGTTTTGGAAGCCGGAAAGAATTTTATTTTTCATCCTGAAGGTAATCGGGAATCACTGGAATTTACTGAATGGGAGAAAGGGTTGCTGTGGTCAGATCTGCTTTTTAGGAAGAATATTCTGACAACTGAGTGGAGAATAGATTTGAGTGGGGAGAAACTTGGACAAGGAAAACAGCTAGCAAGCTTTTGCTAAAGACATGGCATGAGAGGATAAAGGCCTATTATCCTAAATAGCAGCAATTAATCTGACAACTATCTGGAAGTTTTAATGCACTGCTGGCTCAATATGAATCAAGAGTATGATGTGACAACCAAAAAGTTGATGTGATTAATAAAATCATATTGTCCAGAACAAAGGAGGCATTTGTCCCCTTATCTTCCGTTATGATCAAATCACTGCTAAAATAATTCAGCTGTGGTACTGCTTACCCTAAAGGTCCAAGAGTCCATACAGAAGAAGGGAACTCATCACTGTCCTCTCTTACCATATTATCCTAGAAGAGAATTAAAGAATCTGGAATAGTTAACCAAAATCAGCTGGGCAACTACTTATTCAGATAAGATATTTCCTGAGAAGACTATGGTAGCAATTATGATGGCTATCATCAGAATAGAGATAAGATTTGCTTGGCCTTTAACGAGCTAAATGTGGAGTAATGAATGGAAATTGTTCAAATGCAGATTTAAACTCTAAGTCAAGGAAAGTATCCTAATCATTAGAATAGTCCAGAATTGGAATGGGCTACCAAGAGAGGCAGTGTATATGCCAAAATAATCAGTATTTCATAACTTTTTCCCACTCACAACCCCTTTTTGTCCAAGAAATTTTATGTAACCTCGGGTATATAGATATATGACAAATATGCAAATCAAACATTTACTGATATTAAATCATAATACTGCAACCCTTCATTCAATTATATGAGGGTTATGAGACTCTATGTGGGCTTGCAAATCACAGTTTAAGAAGACAGGTGTTAAATGATTATTTATAAGAGGATGCCATAAGAGAAATTAATACTTCAGGCACATAAAAATGCTTTCTGTGCTCCATGACTTTGAGGGTCAATGAATTTATTTTAAAAATGCATGTGTGACCTATAATCATTTCTCAGTGTGTGTGTATATATATATATATATATATATATAAACATATATTTATATATATATATATATGTATGTATGTGTGTTTTTTCCTTTCAAAGAAGAGTTGATGCCATCACCAATATTATAAGTCCTCAAGGTTGAACTATTTATATATATATGTGTATTCATTTTTTTCTTTCAAAGAAAAGAGTCAATTCTATCACCAATATGATAGATCTTTAAGGTTGAGTGAGCTTTTCTGTATGTATTGTATTTGTGTTTGTGTGCATGTGTATACATAAGTTTACATAAAATAAATATATATCTACATATATATATACATATATCTATATATATCTATATAGATATATCTACATATATCTATAAAATAAATATATATCTACATCTGTGTATATGTATACTATATGCAATGTGTATATTCAAGTAGATAGAAAAGTGATATTGAGTTTGCCTTTTCTTTTCCAATAGGATTGTAAGATCCTTTGTCTTCTTAAACTACTTACAGTGATCTGCCTGGTCAATAACCTTTCCTGACAAGTTCCCCCAAGAGTCTTGCTTCAGGTATTGAGAAGAGTAGTGTTAACCCTACCTGCCAAAGAAAGTGGCTGTCTTCTCAGCCTGGAATGTATAAACTTAAACAAACACACAAACAAGCAAAAGACAGCTCATAAGTTAGTTTGACTTTAATTAAAATCTGAAGCCAAGGACTTTCCAACTAAGAATCTGCCTTTCATAGATTTGTCTTGTTCCAACTTTTCTCACTGCAGGCCTCTTAAGCTGCTGCTATGGGATCCTATGTAGAGGAAAGGCTTTCAAATCCAGGAAGAAAAAAATTAATCGTCATAGGGACCAAGAGATCTTTTTAGCTAACTAAATAATGCTAACTTGAGAATCATTACTGAAGGGAACAATTGGATTTCCTGTGCCTGACTCTTGGTGACCCCTTTTGGGGTTTTCTTGGCAAAGATAATGGACTAATCTGCTATTTCCTTCTCCATTTTACAGTTGAGGAAACTGAGGCAAACAGGATTAAATGACTTGACTAAGTCACCAGTTAGCAAGTGTTTAAGGCCAGATTTGAGCTCAGCAAAAGGAGTCCTTGTGACTCAAGGCCCCACACTTTTTCCATTGTGTTACCTAACTGCCCAACATTTGGATAGCTATTAGTAAAAGATCAGTGACCTCAGATTGGCTGTTGACTTGCTCCCAGAATGTTCCATGTTGGAGATGGACTACACCTCCTGTACCCTTAATGCCAAATTTTGCTCTGGCTTTTAGGAATAAAGTTACTGTATAGTAAGCCACTAAGTGATATAAAAGATCAGTGTTAAACTTGGAATCAGGAATACTTAAGCTGAAATCTGCTTTAAATAACTTTTTAATTTTGTGACTCTAGGCAAAACACTTAGCCTTTCTTAGCCTCGGTTTGTTCATTTGTAAAATGGAAATAACAATAGCATCTACATTTCAAGCTTATTCTATAGGTCCAAAGAGATAATATTTGTGGAGTGCTTTGCAAATCTTAAAGTACAATATAAATGCTATCACAACATCTTTTTTCCTATTTACTTTTCCTTCCTAAAATATAAGCTACAACATGTTATATTCAAGTTTTCATATTCTCATTATTAACACAAGGGTTTGTTTCTGTTTTATCTACCATGGGGAATAAGTATCATCCTGTGAAGGACAGAGCACAAATGTTTACTTAGGAACTGAAACACAAAATGAGAACAAGAGAGAAGAGAGGAGGAAAGGAGAAAATGAGAGATTATCTCCAGGCCTCCAATAAGTTCATATTAATAGACACAGGGGAAGTACATGTCCACTAGAATGTAAGGGTCTTGAGGTCAGGACCATTTTATTTTTGCAAGAGTGAAACATAGAGCCTTGGGAATAATAGTTAATTCACATACATTTATTGAATTAAATAACTTCCCAGTGGTGTCAAATAATTGGAAGATTGAAAAATTATAATGATTGGATGAGGTTCTACAGGGTTAGTCAAGGCAAATGATCTGCTAAATTTCCAAAAGTAGAAAAAAGTCTCAAATACAGGGTAAGTTTGATGTGGATTCCTGACAGTATTTTAAAACATATTATTAAAGATATGGTTTCTGAGCATTTGGAGAGAAAAGTAGGAATAATTATAAGATATCATGAAATTTGTAAAGAACAAATCATGTCTAACACTACACATTTTTCCTTTTTGAAATAGGTTAGCTAGATGAGAAGTTCAGGCAAATAAATGCCAGAGAGAGAAAATATCTGCTCTCATATTATATTTGGGGTCAAGGTAGAGAAATGTAGCTAGTTATCATAGTATGATTTGGTAGATTCAGATGGTTAAATAACCTATTCAGAAGAATAGTGATTATTGGATTTATCTCACCTAAAGAGAGGCCTCCCAGATTGTGTCTGTTTTTGACCCAATTTTATTCACATTTTTATCAATGGCTTGGATCAAAGCAAAATGTCATGGTTTTCATATGTGGAAGGATGGAAGGACAGAAGGAAGAAACAAGGGGAGGGGAGGAAAGAAAGAAGAATTTATTAAGGACTTACTGTGTGCCAGGTGTGCTAAATTACAAATACATACAAAAAATGTTTCTGCCCTCAAGGCACATATAGTCTAATTACAAGGGAAAGACAATACACTAAAGGGAACTAAGAAGTGACAGTGGGAGGGGCCAGAGCCAGGCAAGTTATCAATGTCAAATGACAGAATGGGAATTTTAGTAACTTGGAATAAAAGGTCAAATTGAATAATTGAAATAGGAATAAACATAATTCCTACATTCAGATTTGAAAAATCAATAGTACAAGTATCAGATGAAGAAGGTTTAACTGAATCACAGTTCACATGAGAAAGACCTGGATGATTTAATGATCTGCAAGTTCAATGTAAGCCAAAAGGGTGAGATGATAGTCAAAAAAAAAACAACAAAAAAACCTAACTGGAATTCAGATCATTTTAAATAATTCCAGAAAGACAGAGGAAATGACTTTGCTTTATTCTTTCTTGGTCAGATCACATCTGGAAGGATTTTTATTCTGTTCTGGGAATCACATCTAAGGAAGAAAACTGAGAAGCAGGAATATTTCTGTTGTATGTGATCAGGATGGTAAGGGTACTTGACATGATTCCATAAAACAGTTGGTTGAGTGAACTGGGAGTATTTGCTCCAAAAAATAGGAGGCCTAGGAAGGACATGATTGCTACCTTCAAACATCTAAAAAGACTGATTCTGTTTGGCTCTGCAGGGTAAAAGTAAAGCAGTAGAAAAACTCAAATTTAGGTTCAATCTAAGGAAAAATTCTCTAACAAATAAAATGATAAAAAATGGGATGTGTTGCCTTGGATGATAGTGAGTTTACCACTGATGGAGATATTATAGCTCAAGCTGGATAACTCTTTTTTTCAGGAGTGTTGTAGACATGATTCCCATTCAGAAATAGGTCAGACTCGATAAATCCCAAAGTCTCTTCCAACTCTGAGATTCTGTGCAATAGATGTCAACAAATGCGCCTTCATAATTTACATAATCAACTTAATCAACAGCTTAGTAACCAAGGCATACCTGGGATAGTGTTAGGAGTATAGTAAAGAATAAGTATTTCTATAACCAATAAATCCCAACGAAAAACATCTTCATGCTTCTTAATAATTGGACATTTGGTCATCTTCTAAAAGCTCTAAATCCTCAGATCAAAAATTATCCTACAAAGATGCCTATCTCTCTATAGTTTGGGAACAGTGCTATGATTTATCTAGATTAACAATATCTTCTTTTCTCAGTTATACAGTTCATTCTAATTTGCCTCAAGTAATTTGTAGAGAGGGAATGATATTGTCTTCACTGAGGATCTCTCTTATAAATGAAAACTCTACATTGATCCCCAAGCTCAAGTGTGATTTTGTTTTTATTTTTTTTTAAATCAGTACTTGGGAATGGGTCATTTTGACTCCGAAATCCAAACTCAGTTTCCTGATGCTGACATAAAGTGATAGAAAATTTATTCATTGCTTCAGTAGTAGAGAAAAATTAACCTTATACTTCCTAAGAAAAAAATCTCCAGGGCCAGATGGATTCACAAGTGAATTCTACCAAACATTTAAAGAATAGTTGATTCCAATACTATGTAAACTATTTGGAAAAATAGGTAAAGAAGGAGTACTGCCAAATTCCTTCCATGACACAAATATGGTACTGATACCTAAACCAGTAAGAGCCAAAATAGAGAAAGAAAATTGTAGACCAATCTCCCTAATGAATATTTATGCAAAAATTTTAAATAAAATGTTAGAAAAGAGATTACAGCAATTTATCAGCAGGATAATACACTATGACTAAGTGGAATTTATATCAGGAATGCAGGACTGGTTTAATATCAGGAAAACTATTGCCATAATTGAACAATCAACATATCAATGAACAATCAATATCAAATCCACCAGAAATCTTATGATAATCCAAAAAGATGCACAAAAAGCTTCTGACAAAATATAGCACCCATTCCTATTATAAACACCAGAGAAAGTAGAGATAAAAGGAGCTTTCCTTAAAATAATAAGAAGCATCTATTTACTTTTTACTACATCTATTTACTATTTACTACAGCAAGTATTATTTGTAATGGAGAGAAGCTGGACACATTCTCAATAAAATCAGGGGTGAAATAAGGATGTCCAATATCAGCACTATTCAACATTGTACTAAAAATGTTGGCTTTAGCAATAAGAAAAGAAAAAGAAATTAAAGGAATTAGAATAGGCAATGAGGAAATAAAATGATCACTCTTTGCAAATGATAGGATGATATAGTTAGAAAATCCTAGAAAATCATCCCCAAACCTACTTGAAACAATTCACAATTTTAGCTAAGCTAGCTTATATCTTAAGTTAGTTAAGATATAAAATAAACTCACACAAATCATCAGCATCTCTATATATTACTGATAAAGCCCATCAGGACATAGAAAGATAATTTTCATTTAAAATAACTATAAACAAAATAAAATATTTGGGGGTCTATCCGCCAAGACAAACCCAAGTACTTTATGAATACAATTACAAAACACATCCCACACAAATAAAGTCTGATCTAGAAAATTGAAAAAATATCAATTGCTCATGGGTAGACTGAGCTAAAAAAATAATAAATGACAATTCTACCTAAATTGGTCTGCTTGTTTAGTGTCATACCAATCAAACTGCCAAAAAATTATTTTATGGAACTAGAAAAAATAATAACAAAATTCACCTAGTAGAACAAAAGGTCAAGAATATCAAGGGAATTAATTGAAAAAAAAAAAAACCCCACAAAGGATGATGGCTTAGCAGTACCAAACCTAAAACTATATTATAAAGCAGCAATCATCAAAACCATTTAGTAGTGGGTAAGACGTAGAGTGGTGGATCAATTGAACAGATTAGATACACAACATAACAATCAAGACCTGCAGTAATCTAATATTTCATAAAGCCCCAAACTCTAACTTCCAGAATAAGAACTCGCTATTTGATAAAAATTGCTGGGAAAACTGCTTGAAATTCGGCATAGACCCCATACCAAAATAAGGTGAAAATGGGTCCATGATTTGAGCATAAAGGATAATACCAAAAACAAATTAGAAGAATAAGGGATAATTTATCTTATCAGATCTTTGGAGAAGGGAGGAATTTATGATCAAAGCAGAACTAGAGCACATCATAAAAAGCAAAATGGACAACTTTGATTACATTAAATTAAAAAGTTTTTGCACAAACAAAACCAACAGACACAAAATTTAAAAAGAAGTATAAAGCTGGTAAAAAAAAAATCTTTCCAGTGAGTGTTTCTGATAAAGGTCTCATTTCTAAAATATATAAAGAGCTGTCAAATTTGTAAGAACACAAATCATTCCCCAGTTGATAGATGGTCAAAAAATATGAACAATTTCCTGATGACAAAATTAAAGCCATCTATAGTTATATGAAGAAATGCTCTAAATCACTTTTGATTAAAGAAATACAAATTAAAACAACTCTAAGGTACTACCTCAAACTTCTGAGACTGGCTAAGATGATAGGAAAAGATAATTATAAATGGTGGAGGGGATGTGGGAAAACTAGGAAACTAATGCATTATTGATGAAATTGTGAAATGATCCAATCATTCTGGAGAGCAATTTGGAACTATGCCCAAAAGGCTATAAAACTCTGCATACCCTTTAATCCATCAATGCCATTACTAGATCTATATCCCAAGGAAATCATAAAGAAGGGAAAAGGATGCACATGTGTAAAAATATTTGTAGCAGCTCTTTTTTGTGGTAGCAAAGAACTGGAAAAACAGTAGATCCTCATCAACTGGGGAATGGCTGAACAAGCTGTGGTATATGAAGACAATGGAATATTATTGTTCTATAAAAAGTGATGAGCAAGCTGATTATAAAAAAGCCTGAAAAGAATTACATAAACTGATGCTGAGCAAAACAAACAGAACCAGAAATACATTGTATACAATAACAGCAAGAATGTGCAATGATCAACTATGGTTGAATTTGGTTCTTCTTGGTGATTCAGACATCTAAAGCAATTACAATAGACTTTGGACAGAAAATGCTATCTGCATCTAGAAAAAGAACTATGGAGACTGAATGCAAATCAAAAATACTATGTTTACTTCTTTTTTCTGTTTTTTTTTTTTATCTTTTGCATGGTTTTTTCCTTTTGTTCTAATTTTTCTCTCCCAACATGACTCATAAAGCAATATGTATTATAAATAAACAATTTTTTTTAAAAAAAGAAAAAAATGAACCTTACTTTAAAGATATAAGTGGAATTTAATTGCTTCTTATAGCTATTACTTTGGTCCATATCTTTTCTTTCATTTTAATAAAATAAATAAAATCTATTGACATATTCTGTTTTAATAGTATAGTTATTTGTGGAATTTTACTTTTTAGCTACCAATCCTGGAATTAAAAGAATTAAACTAAAACCTACAATTCTCTGATTTTATGTAATAATAACTTTTATGAGTAGTATTCTGCTCCTCTAGCCCAACTCTTTACATAGGAAAAGCAGCTAGTTTATTTTGTTTCCTTTCCACAAACCTTACTATTTCATTGAGAGGGTTTTTTCCAATGGTAATTGACTATGCCATTTTTGATTTTTAAAACCACTTAGCCAATATTAACAAAAGAAATACTCACTTTTGCCTCTTTCTTAGGGATTTCAAATTTAAAGCATCCTTAAAGATATTTAGCCTAAAATATTAATTTATCAGAAGGAAACAGATCCTGAGAGGAAAAATTATTTTCCTGAAGTAAATGGAGAAGTCAGAATTTGAACTATGGTCCTCAGATTATATATATTATTCTTTTTCTTTTTTTAACCAACAAACAGCTGCCTAATTTTTTTTCTTTTTCATTTTATCCCAATGAAAGCTATATAGTTACTGATTTGTAGCACCAATCCAATATGTCTTGCATAGAGCCCAGTCTACCTTGAAACTCCTTAATAGAATTTTTGGACAAGGAATATCAGATGGCAAAACTAAGAGGATGGTCAATTTCTATAATTAACTGACTGAGAACTAAGAAACTGTAGTGCCAGACTCAAATGGAAACATTTTTGCCATAGCATATTGACTTAGAAACCAAAAATTAACTGTTTTGTTATATTTTTATTTGGTTCCTATTATGGGAGTTTTGCAGGCTATTTGTAATCAGCTCCCATGAGTTTGACTTCTCAGTTGTAAAGAATATGATCCCACACTATCAATTATTTACTGATTCCAAAAATAATTTGCTGGTGTGACAGAGACTTTGAAGAGATTTGAAGTCTTTCCTTAAACTGAATATTTCTTACATGTGTATTAAAATTTATATAAGATTCAAATGAAGGTGGCCTAACTGTACCTGATCTAACTAAGGTGATCTAAAACTATATTATAAAGCAGCAGTCACCAAAACCATTTGGTATTGGCTAAGAAATAGATCAGTTGATCAGTGGAATAGGTTAGGTTCACAAGACAAAATAGTCAATAACTATAGCAATTTAGTGTTTGACAAACCCAAAGATCCCAACTTTTGAGATAAGAATTTATTATTTGACAAAAACTGCTGGGAAAACTGAAATAAGTATGGTGGAAATTAGGCATGGACCCACACTTAACACCATATACCAAGATAAAATCAAAATGGGTCCATGATTTAGGTATAAAGAATGAGATCATAAATAAATTAGAGGAACATAGGATAGTTTACCTCTCAGACTTGTGGAGGAGGAAGGAATTTGTGACCAAAGAAGAACTAGAGATCATTATTGATCACAAAATAGAAAATTTTGATTACATCAAATTAAAAAGCCTTTGTACAAACAAAACTAATGCAAACAAAATCAGAAGGGAAGCAACAAACTGGGAAAACATTTTTATAAAGGTTCTGAAAAAGGCCTCATTTCCAAAATATATAATTGGCTCTAATTTATAAGAAATCAAACCATTATCCAATTGATAAATTGTCAAAGGATATGAACAATTTTCAGATAATGAAATTGAAACTATTTCCACTCAAAAGAAAGCGTGTTCCAAATCACTATTGATCAGAGAAATGCAAATTAAGACAACTCTGAGATACCACTACACACCTGTCAGATTGGCTAAGATGACAGGAAAAAAATAATGATGAATGTTGGAGGGGATGTGGGAAAACTGGGACACTGATGCATTGTTGGTGGAGTTGTGAACGGATCCAACAATCCTGGAGAGCAATCTGGAATTATGCCCAAAAAGTTATCAAACTGTGCATAACCTTTGATCCAGCAGTGCTACTACGGGGCTTATATCACAAAGAAATACTAAAGAAGGGAAAGGGACTTGTATGTGCCAAAATGTTTGTGGCAGCCCTCTTTGTAGTGGCTAGAAACTGGAAAATGAATGGATACTCATCAATTGGAGAATGGTTGGGTAAATTGTGGTATACGAATGTTATGGAATATTATTGTTCTGTAAGAAATGACTAGTAGGATGAATACAGAGAGGTTTGGAGAGACTTACATGAACTGATGCTAAGTGAAATGAGCAGAACCAGGAGATCATTATATACTTCAACAACAATACTGTATGAAGATGTATTCTGATGGAAGTGGATTTCTTTGACAAAGAAAAGATCTAACTCAGTTCCAGTTGATCAATGATGGATAGGATAGAAGCAGCTACACCCAGAGAAGGAACACTAGGAAATGAGTGTAAACTGTTTGCATCTTTTTTTCTTCCCAGGTGATTTTTACCTTCTGAATCCAATTCTCCTTAACAAGAGAACTGTTCGGTTCTGCACACATATATTGTATCTAGGATATACTGTGACATATTTAACATGTATAGGACTGCTTGTCATCTAGGGGAGGGGGCGGAGGGAGGGAAGGGAAAAATCGGAACAGAAGTGAGTACAAAGGATAATGTTGTAAAAAATTACCCATGCATATGTTCTGTCAATAAAAAGTTATAATAAAAATAACTAAATAAATAAAATTTTAAAAAATTATATAAGATTCTATTACACATGTGCTTATAAAAATAATACTCTGCAATGAATGAATATCCATTCAATATTGACAATAACAAAGGCATAAAGCATAGAGGAATTCTCCAATGTCTATGTTAAGTTCAAAAAGAAAAGGGAATTCTTGTTGACAGAAGATTTTTCTAAATGATCCTATTTGCTAATGGCTTGCTGATTTCACCAAGCCTTTGAACATTAGGGCAACATCATTACCATTCATTGGAAAAATAAAGTAGAGAAGAACAGAACATATTGATTAGATTTGTGACACTAAAGGATAGTGAATTTATTCCATACTTCAATAAGAGATCAAGAACTGTCTCTTTTTTTACTTATATTTATATCTCCAGTAGTTAGCAGTGCCTGGTACATAGTAAGCATCTAAAAAATGCTCATTTCCTACTGGGTTAATTATTAGGAGAATTTTGCCTCTTATTAGAAGATTAACCTCTCCCCTGTCACATTCAAAGACTCATCAAATCCCAATGTTGGCATCCCAAGGACATTTTACTTAGAGTTCTCATCTAGAGTTTCCCACCCAAAGAAGAAAGGGGTACTTTCAAATATGAATTCACAATATGAATTGAGTATAATTCAGGTCATTTGAAAAGCATTGCTATATTTAAAAGAATCATGATATATATTAGCAAAATTATTTTATTTTATTCTGAACTTAAGAAATAGGCAATAAAATGAGCATTTCTATATACAAAGTAGACTAGAAAATGAAGATTTTTCTTCTCTATCCCTCACTGGAATCACATCTTGTTGCCTGGAAAACTTCAACCAAAATGTTGCTGTTGAAAGTTGTCTTCTTTAAAAAATCACAGCAAAGCAGTTAAATTAGGCAGTGCATCTGATCAAAAGGATGTGATTTCAAATATGGTCTTAGACACTTACTAGTTTTGTAAACCTGAGCAAGTCACTTAACCACAATTGCTTCTAAAAAACAAAAACAAAAACAAACAAAAAGTTTCATGAGTCCCAAGTTTTTCTAGCCCATCAGTCAATTAGGAGACTTTGAGCGCTGAATCATATCTGGCCATAAGCCAGACCCCAGATTCTTTTGTTGTCAACCAGAACAGGCAAAGAATTTCTGTGCATGGCCTATTTCACAAAAAAAATACTATTCTGTGGACAGAAAACACAGAACATTATGAGCTCAGAAGAATTATGATCACAGTGCTCTGAAAAGCAATGAAGGAGGTATGATGGGTTATCAGCCATCTGAGGCTTGTTACCAACAGTGAGAAATTCATGAGAACAAATGTTACACTGTTATCCACAACCAGAGAAAACCTCCCATTGCATTGGATAGATTATCTATGGAAGAAAAAGGACAAAGCTCACAAGTTAAGAAGATAAAGGAGGAATTGGAGGTCTATAACAGCAAAGAGAAAACTATTAATGAGATTAATCATAGATGATCCATTTAAACATTTTAAGGAATTTAGTGAAAAGGAAAAATATGAAATGGTCGGTAGAGATAAAGAAAGAATTTTGGAGGGATTGGAAGGACTTGAGAAGGAATATGGATACAGACAGAGGATCAATTATGAATTTATCAGTTTATAATATTAATTTCATAATTTATGAATTCATAAATTTCACAATTTTAATTCCTAATTTAATTCTCAATCAGTTAAGATGGCATGACTAATAAGGTAGAGGAGGCTTGAGAGAACAGAAATAAAAAGGCAGGTGAGAGTAGTTTCTGAGAAATTCTGAGGTAGTTCATAACTGAAGGCCTCAATCTTTTCAGTGAAGATGTGTCTTAGTTATAATAATGGGGAACTGGAGGTTAGAAGTCAGGAGAAGTCATGGTTCTCATTCAGGCTCTGCTATTAATTCTTTGAGTGATTTGGGACAAGATAATTTATCTTACTGGGCCTTATGTTTAACATCTGTAGAATAAAGGAACTGGATGTAAAGATCTCCTACATCCTTTTTGAATCTCATATTTTATAACTCTAAGACTTATCTTGGCATTCTGCCTTATAAAATCATAATTCATAATACACTATTTCTTTTACAAGACAAATCATAGATTATAGTAATATGCAATTTCTTGGTTTCCATCAATAAAGATAAAGGAATGTAGATCAGTATAAGAAATGAAGATCAGTTTCCTATCATATTCAGCATTGTCCAACAAGAAACTACCCAGATTGAAGATGGAAAGTGTTTAGAAGATGAAAAAATAAGAAAAGAGAGGTGGATAAAAAAATCCAAAACACTGGGACTATTTAGCTCCCTCCCCCCCACACACATACAAAGTCATCTAAAAAATAACAAAACTATGTTCAAATATGAGACCTGCTGATAGCCACTTCCACCAAAAGGAGGGAAATAGAATTTGACAGGAAGCAAAATGAATTTTAATTTGATCAAAGAATGAACTTCATGACCTTAAAGGGGTTTACTGTGAAAAACATCAATGAAAAAAAAAGTGATAGAAATTTTTTATTGAGAGAACCAAAACAATGTAAGAGTTATATAGATTTTAGATTTTAAAATCCTAGATTTGAATCTGGACTCTAGTTCTTATAAACTGTGTGAACTTAGTCAAATCACATGTATTATTGAATCTTCATCTCTTTGTCTATAAAACGAGGGGTTTAAGTAAGGTGATGGTGAAGGTGGATTTTACCTCTAAGATTCTGTAAGGTAGGGTTGGCTTCTGGAGACAGGTAGCAGGATACTATAAATTTTGATAAGGAAGATCCTGTAATTATAAAGTATTATATGTGATTTCAAATCTATGTTTCATCAAATTCTTCCTTTCTTGTTTGCTTTCTTTTTACTTCCTTCCTTCCATCTTGCTTTCTTCTTGCCTTCTTTTAAATTTAAGGGGAAAAGAGATTCAGGACACCTGTACCACAAGCCTATCAAAACAGCCATTTTAGGACAATGCTGCTTAAGCATTTTTTTTGGGAAGCCACAGGGTTTTCCACATTGTCAAGAAAAGAATTTGATCTTGCACAGAAAGCTGAGTTGTATAGGCTACAGCAGATACTCAAAGCAAACCTATTCTATACTGGGAAAAAAAAAACAGAGCATAGATGACTGTGGTGTAATTCAGTGCTGTGGTGCCGACATTACACTTAGGAGTTTGTAGACAGTGTGTTTTAACTGTATGGCTTTTATTTTCTCTAAAGAGCCATTTGGGGGATGGTGAGTTGGCATTTGTAAGGGGTTAAAAGAAAAAGAAAATTGTTACCCTGCTGTGAATTTGTTCGTGTGCCTGTTTTATGTTTCCAAATAGCAGCCTGTGGCTTTATTCAATATAATTGTGAACTGTATTTATAAGAGGCTAAGAGAGAGAAGTTTCTTAATTTAAAAAGTATGTGAAAGCCTCCAGACAGAAGCAGCACTTTCCATTGAAAACTTTGGTCTTATAGTGTATGGTGATTTTTCTGCTGTAGATTGTATCTCTCCATTACATAGAGATTGCTTTAGCAATCTATATACAATATGCTTGTTGAATCTACAGCAGTATCATTAAAAAGAAAAAGAATGAGTAAAAATATCCAGTTCTACACAATTTCCCTTCTATAGGGATAATTCTGTGACCATTCAGTTTATATGGTGAAGCATTTTAAAGAGATTCAATTGGGATATTTTTCTTTATCACTTTCAACTGATGCCAATTACTTTATAAATACATTTATATGAAATAAAGAGATTACAAAGGCTTTTGGAAAACCTAAAATATAGGACACATTTCTATAATGCCAAATACTGCTATTTTAAGGTTCATAGTTTGTCACTGCAGGTCTTACTTTCACCAGCACAGCTGACAGACCCTATATATATCCAGTATCTAGTCTTTTAAAAATATGTTCTAAGCTATTATTCATTTATTTTAACATTCTTTTCTTTTTTGAATTTTGAATTCCAAAATTTTTTTTGCTTCCTCCCAACCTACTCCAGCTACTGAGAAGCAAGTTATATATCAATGTATCATGCAAAGCATATTTACATATGAATTAATTACAAAAATAGGAAAAAATAAAATAAAAAAATCCACTTTTTACTGAGTTCATCAGTTCTCTCTCTAGAAAAAAAAGATCAGAAATAAATTAAAAAATTTAGCATTTAGTTATGGAATATTATTGTCCTATAAGAAATGACCAGAAGAATGAATACAGAAAGTCTTGGATAGACTTAAATAAACTGATGCTGAGTGAAATGAGCAGAACCAGGAGATCATTATACATTTCAACAACAATACTATATAAGTATGTATTCTGATGGAAGTGGATTTCTTCAAGAAAGAAAAGATCTAATTCAGTTCCAATTGATCAATGAGGGACAGAATCAGCTATACTCAGAGAAGGAACTTTTTTTTTTTTTTTTTTTAAATCAGGAATCTTTTGAAATCCTCTATTTCACTGAGTGTCTATTTCCTCTCCTTCTCACCCCTCCCACCAAAGGATTATACTCAGCTTGCTGGGTAGGTTATTCTTGGTTGTCTTCCTAGCTCCTTTGTAGTCCAGAATATCATATTACAAACCCTTTACTCCTCTTTCCACACAGTGGAAGCTTCTAAATCTTATATGATTCTGATTATGATTACATGGAATTTGAATTGCTTCTTTCTGACTACCTGAAGTAGTTTTTCCTTGAACTATAAATCCTGGAATTTGGCTATAATAATCTTTGGGATTTCTGTGATCTCTTTCAAATGATAATTAGTGGACTTTTTTTAGTTTCCCCTTTGAATCTAAGATATCAGGGTAGAGTTATTCTTTCTTTCTTTCTTTCTTTCTTTCTTTCTTTCTTTCTTTCTTTCTTTCTTTCTTTCTTTCTTTTTCTTTCTTTTTCTTTCTTTCTTTCTTCCTTTCTTTCTTATAATTTCCTAAAATTTAGACTCTTTTTTGATCATGGGTTTCAGATAATCTAATAATTTTTGTATGATCTCTCCTTCATCTATTTTTTTCAAGTCAGTTTTTTTTTTCTGTGAGATATTTTACATTTTCTTATATTTTTTCCATTCTTTTGATTTTGTTTTGTTGTTTCTTAATGTTTCATGGAGTTATTAGATTCTACTAGCCCTATTCTAATTTTTTAAGAAATTATTTTCTTCATTGAGTTTCTTTTTTTTTTCCATTTTGTCTACTACATTTTTTTTAAGGAACTATTTTCTTCACTGTATTTTATGTGCCTTTTTTTTTTTTTTTTTTTTAAATGTCCTTGGGATGCCAACATTAGATGAATACTGTTTCTTAAGGTATTATTTTTTTTTTCATTTTTTGGTATTACTTTTATCAAGCTTAACTTTTTTCATAATTTTCGTATCAATTTCAGTTGCTTTCCCCAATTTTTCCTCTTCCACTCTTAGATCTTTCTTTAACTCTTCTAGAAAATCTTATTTGGCTTGTGTCCAATTAGCATTCTTTAGGACTTTGATTTTTAGAGGTAGAGCCAAAATGGTGTAGTTAAGGCAGGAATTCACTCAACCTCTCCCTCAAACCTTTCCAAATTTCTTTAAATAATGACTCTAAACAAATTTTGGAGCATCAGAATACCCAAAAAGACAGAGTATCACATTTTCCAGCTAAAAGTAACTTAGAAGGTCAGCAGAAAAGGTCTGTGACACTGGGGTGCTGAGTGCAGTCTGTAGTCCTGTGCAGGCTGAGCCAATACAAACCCAAACCCAGACCCAGACCCAGACCCAGTCCAGCCCCATCCAGATCTCTGAATCAGCAGCAGTATTGGTGGCTTCCAGATCTCTCATCCTAATGACCTATAATGTCAGCAGAAAAGGTCTATGGAACCAGAGTGAGAGTCCAGCACACAATCCCAGCATAGATTGCACCAGTATAGCCCCTAGCTCCAGCCCTGGCCAGGACCCCAGCATTAGTGAGGTGGAATCTCTTAATCAGCAGCAAATGCTGAAGGCTTTTAGACCTCTCAGCCTGGAAGTATCAGGGAGAATTCAGAAGTTCAGTAGAAAGGGTCTGTGGCAATGGTGTGGGAGTCCCAGTGCAGGCTGCACCAGAACAACCCCAGTCCTAACTCCAACCCCAACCCCAGTGGTCCCAGCTTCAGCAAAGCAGGATTATGTTGCTTTAGCACACTAGATCTTACAGCTACAGTAGGGCTACTCCTAATAGCTCCAGGACAGAAAAGAGTTCTTGTGGTCAGATTACAGGAAGGATCTCTGAAAACAGCTATATAAAACCCCCAAAGCTTGGGAAAATGCACCCTCCACCCTGGAAACAGAGTCCTACTTTAACAAAGAGTTAAAAGCAGAGTAATAAGCTAGGAAAATGAGCAAACAATAAAAAATGTTTGACCACTGAAAGTTATTATGGTGACAAGGAAGATCAAAATATACACTCAGAAGATAAAGTCAAAGCTCTTCCATCCAAAACCTACACAAAAAAAAAGAATTGGGCTCAATCCATGGAACAGCTCAAAAGGGATTTTGAAAATCAAATAAGAGAGTTAGAGGAAAAATTAGGAAAAGAATTGATAAAGGTACAAAAGGAAATATAAAAAGCTAATGAGGAAAAGACTGCCTTAAAAAGCAAAATTGGCCAATTGGGAAAGAATATACAAAAGCAAATTGAGGAAAATAATTCCTTAAAAATGGAATTGAGCAAATGGAAGCTAATGACTTTAAGAGAAATCAAGATACAATAAAGTAATCCCCACCCCCAAAAAAGAAAAGTCTCCATTTTGAGACTTGTTTTTAATTATTTATGAATTTTTGTTTTCTGAATTTATGTCTTGGTCCTTCCTGAGCAATATTAGCTTTTTTTGGTCAAATTCTTTTGTTGTAGCTGTTGTTGTTTGCTCGCTTTCCTACTCTGCTTCTTGATTTTGAACTTTATGTAAAAGTTAGTTTCTGCTCATCTGGAAAGAGTGAGGTACTATCCCAAGCTTGAGGGTTTTTTGTTTTGTTTTGTTTTTGTGCTATTGTTTTCAAAGCTAGTTTTAGAGATCTATAAGTTTTTGTTGTTTACAAAAGAGTGTGATCCGGGGAAAGCTGTAGTCATTGTTCTCCAGGCCTATGCTGTAGTCTTTGCCCAGGAATAGTCCCTGATCTCCTGTAGCCACAAGTGCTAATACTCTATTCTACCTTGGAACTATGACCAGGGTCTCTGCTCCCTTCTGACTGACTACAAACACTGGAAACTTTACCCCAGAACTGTATATGGGTAATGAAGTTGCCAAACAGTATTAACTGTATTTAGATCAGTAAAGATTGCCCTGTAATCTCTTTCTGACCAGTTGCTTGATGCCTTTACCATCTTTGGACTGAGAGTTTTAAAATCTGCTGCTGCTGTTCTTCTCCAAGGTCCACAGTGAGTGTTTTCTTGCCATCTAACTCCCTATAGGATTAAAATCTGGTGGCTCAGACATCTCCTGCTGATTTCTCTAAATTACCTCAAGCTGCAAAAAATGTCTCCCTTTGACTTTTTATTTGACCTGCCTTAGTGTGAAAGACCTCTTCTGCTTGTGATGACCACGTTAGCACCCTGGATACTTTAGAATCCGCTGGAGTCAAGATAAGCAAAAGTCCTTGATCTTTATTCTTTGTGGACGTGAGAGGAATGGCCACATGAATCAAGCCAGGAGTCACTCTGGCTTTCTTACTCCACCCTTTAATCCCTCCTCCCAAGCTCTCTATACCCCAACAGATCAAGCCTGCACAGAATGGTGGGGTGGGCCATTTCCCAAGCAAATGCTAATAGAGTATTGTCTAATTGGTAATTAGCCTTAAGGCTTGCTTGTCCAAACTCAAAAGTTTCAGCCTTTTACATCTTCCACTTTCTTTTCTTTCAGAACACAGATAGTCATGCCATCCCTGACTTCTCAGGGTGATGAGAGCCCCCAAGGGGAGACGATCACACCCTCCCTGACTTCTGAGAAAAGGAGATGAAAACACCAAAAAGGAGGTTATCACACTCCCTCCTCGACTTCTCAGGAAGGGAAGTGAAAGCACTAAAAAGGAGATGATCACACCCTTCCAGACATCTCAGGAAGGGAAATGAAAAGCACCAAAGGGAAGTGGGGATTGCTAGCGTGTTTCTGGGCTGGAGGGTCTTATTAGAAATAGGTATGCACAAACCCATCAGCATGGGAGGTATTACACAATTACATAGCAGTAACCCACAGGCTATTAGTAATGACTCTCCTCACAGTCAGTACAGGCTCGATGTGGTGTAACAAACATGAATTGTACATGCAAGCAGTGATAAAACAAACAATATAAATCAACATGGTGTTATAAAAGATTTCCAGAAGTCCTAGAAGGAGGGTATGTAAACAACTACCACACATATGCCTCCTTTAGCAGCCAAGAAATAGTCCAAAACCAATCTATTGTCCATTGCTTCATGTGTCAGAGAATCCAATGATTCCCCACAAGTGTTTAAAGTCCAGCAACAGTCTTTTTATATGTTAGGGAATCCAATGATTCCTGCAGGTTTTGAAGTCCTGCAACAGTCTTAAGCCCCACATTGGGCGTCAAACATGATGACTGCGTTAGCACCCTGGATACTTTAGAATCAGTCAGTCAGGATAAGCAAAAGTCCTTGATCTTTATTCTTTGTGGAAATGAGAGGAATGGCCACACAAATCCCACCAGGAGTCACTCTGCTTTCTTACTCCACCCTCCAATCCCTCCTCCCAATCAATCTCTCTATACTCCAACAGATTGAGACTGCACAGAATGGTGCAATTTTCCAAGCAAATGCTAATAGAGTATTGTCCAATTGGTAATTAGCTTTAAGTGCTTGCTTGTCCAAACCTCAGTGCATGAACTCATGAGTTCATATAAATTTGCGCCCTTTACATCTGCTGACTTTCTAAATTGTCTTAGGCTAAAAAAGTCTTACTTTTCTTGATTCTACAATTCCAAAACTTGTTTTTAGAAATTATTTTAAAGTTGTTTGGAGAGAAATGTTGGGAGAGTTCAGATGAGTTGCTGCCTATGCCTTCGTTGTGCCATCGTGGATATAATCCTAACATATAGTCTTAAAGACTTGTTATGGTTAAAAAAAATATCATCATTATAAAGCCAACATAAGTCTATTCATATTTTACTAGGTTCCTCCTTAGATAGAATTGGGCCTCTTTGTGGAAACAAAAAGAAAAAGGGTCCTGAAATTTCTTTTTCTTTCTTTCCAAGTTTTTTGGTTTTTTGTTTAGGCAATTCGGGTTAAGTGACTTGCCCAGGGTCACACAACTAGGAAGTGTTTTAGGCCAGATTTTTTTTTTTTTGTTTAGGCAATTGGGGTTAAGTGACTTGCCCAGGGTCACACAACTAGGAAGTGTTTTAGTCCAGATTTGAACTCAGGTCCTTCTGATTTCAGGGCTGGTACTCTATCCACTATACCACTTAGCTGCCCCTTCTTTTTCTTTCTTGAGATAAGTGACTCCATATTAGAATTTGCCTCCATTTTAGTATGAATCCTGTGAATCACAACAATTACTATTTGAGTTTCAGTTTTTCCTTCCCTCCTAGTCTTTTTTGCAAGATGTTATGTTCTTTTCTTCAGGAAAGTTACTCTTAGGATTGACAAAGAAGGCCATAGGATGCTGCAAACCATATAAGAAATCTGTGTCCTTTCCTTTTGTATGGAACATATTACCTTGGACTTAGTAACAGTTTGTAAAAAGTCATTCCAACATTTATTAAGCACCTACTATGTGCCAGGCATTATACTAAAAGTTGGGATAAAAAGAAAGACAAATGATAGTCCTTGCTCTCAAGGAACTCTTGGTTTAAGAAGAAAAACAACATGAAAAACAATTATGTATGAACATGATAATAGTATAAATTAGAGATAATAAAAGGATGGCACTGGGATGAAGGAGGATCAGAAAAGGCAAGATATAGAAGAGATTTCAGATAGAATTGGAGAAAAACAGAGAAGTGAGAAGGTGAAGATGAGGAAGATTATTACAATATAATTGTCCTCTGATATAAATTTATATACTCATAGAGTTGGAAAGAAGCTTGTCAGAATAAACAAATAGAGTTCTTTGTGAATTAACTGACCCCTCCCTGCCATGTCTTGTAATAAAGATGAAGTTGCTCTACTTGACCTTTTTTCCCAATTTGTGTTCCATTTTAATTATGACAATGTGAAAGAAGCTTCTCCAATGTGACAGAACTGGGTAGAACTTATTCCTCACTGGCATCATCTTAGAGATTCTAAAATTGCCTTTGCGATATCACGAGTTATCAGAGAAGGATTTCAGTGGAAGAGTATAGGACAAAGCATTTTCCAATTCATTTTCAGTATATGTCTATGTCTAGAGAAAGATAAAAATTACTGGAAGGAAATAAGAGTGTTTCTGTATCTATGTGTTTTTAAAGGATTCCTCCTGAAACTTTATTGACTAATTGCTTGACCCATATCTTTCTTTCTCCCAAAGTAGCATGTTTTGGTCTATGAATAATGATGCCCTCTTTTCCTTGGAATTTGACCTAACTATAGGGATTACAGGACCAGTTCTAAGGCCAAGGTTATTGCAGTTTATATCCCTCTCTGCCTCTGGGAACATGAAACAATATTTAGAGTTGCTTGAGCATATAATATTTTAGTAACATTAACAAAATAACATATTTGACATTGAAGTGGAATATGTAATCTTTTATTCTTAACTTCATGAAAATAAATGTTTAATGTATATCGAAACCAAGTTTGCATTATTGAAAAATTATACAAGTTGGTCAATAAACATTTATTAAGTGCTATATGACAAGCACTATTCTAAGTACTGGGAACAGAAAGAAATTAAAAACCTATTCCCTTTCTTTGAGGAGCTCACAATCAAATAGGAGAGACATGAAAACAATTATCTATAAATTAGAGATAATTGATGGAGGGAAGGCACCAGAATTCAGGATTGGGAAAGACTTCTTATAGAAGATGGGATTTTATCTGGGAACTGAAGAAAGCCAGGGAAGCCAGAAGACAGAAATGAGGAGGAAGAATATTCCAAGTATGAGGGACAGCCAGGGAAAATGCCTGAATTGGGAAGACAGAGTGTCATCTTCAAAGAAAAGCAAGGAAGCCATTATCATTCAGTCATGGTACAGGATGGGCATGAAATGTAAGAAGCCTGGAAAAGCAGTAATGGAAGCAAGGAAAGTCATTATAGACTCATTGGACACCAAACAGAAGATTTGACATTTGATCCTGGAAGTGATAAGGAATGGTCAGACCAGTGTTTTAGGAAGATCACTTTGACAGCTGAGTGGACAATGGACTACAGGGAAAAGAAACTTGAGGCAGGAAGATCAATAAGCAGGCTGTCAAAAACCATTTTACTCCTATCTTATCATATGTAATTATTTTCAATAAGGCCTATGTGAAATTCAAAGTTAAATATGTTGCTCTAAAGTGTTTTGGTTTTCATTTTAGTCATGGTGGACTAATGAGTAGCATACTCCTCCCTTCTACTAGGTAGAAGCATACTCCTCCCATACTATCTCCCAGGTATCCCCATTCTCCCTAGTTTTGTAGAGAAGTTTGTAGCTACAGGCACAGATAAGGATGCTCTGTTGGTTGATCCTGCTTTATTTGTTTTCTATTGTACAAGGGAGAAGTCAATGGGGATGTCTTAGGGGGAAAATTGTCTTGATGCAAAACACAAATGACATCAATGAAACTTGAAAACAAAATAAAATGTATTAGTTTCAAGTCAGGGTTGAGGGTGGGAAGTGGAAAATACAATAGTAAAGTATATTCCAACTGTGACCCTCAGAAAGTCCTTTCGAGTTTTAATAATAAGTGAGCAAGCAATTCATTCTTTCTAGTAGGCGTGACTTACACCCCCTCAGGCCACATCATTTAGAGGTATTTTTATTTGTTGCAGCATAAGTAGTTTTCACAGTCAGTATTCACTGTATTCACAGACTCAGCTTTTTTTTGTGCTTAACTACCACTTCTAGAGTCAGTAGCCAGAAAGGGCTGCTTGTCTGGGTTGGTCAGCCTTTGTCTGCCTAGGATGGAGTCAATTCTGAAATTTGCTCATAGTGTGGGAACTTTCTCCAGGCCCAAACCATGATTTCCTACTTGAAAATGGCAGTGCATGCACAAAACTTTCCCTCTTACATTGTATTCCTTAACGGGAAATACCACAAGAACCCATGTTGTCCTTTACAATTTTCCTACTCTATAAAGGAACTTATTAGATACCAGAAAAAGACCCAAGAACCTTTACTGATTGGAAAGAAGTGGAGGAAACACTTGTAATTTCTAGACTTTAAAATTCTGAAATTCCTTGATTTATCTTTGAACATATTTTAGGTACAATATGGATATCAGGTGTAGTATGCATTGCTATAAATACATATGTGCAGAAAATCTGAAAAGTATGTTTCCATTATTGTGAAAAAAAAATTAAAAGAACTATTAAAAAAAAAACTATTCCTAATACAGAAAATTCTTCAAATGCAAAAAAAAAACAAACAAAAAAAACACTCAGAAGTGTGCATTAATAGAGAAACTAAAGATCTCAAATAGCTCATTCCACACATTATACTCCTGGGGAAATTGTAGACAATTATAGAACTACTGAGAAGTTATTTCATATTCATATTTGTCTCTGACCTTCATTCTTTAGCACATCAAAAGGTTCACACCCAAGGAAGATTAGAGGAGAAAGTTTGTACAATGGCAAAGAGGTTCCCCAAAGAGAAGGACCAAAAATAGAGTGGTAGGAGCCATTTTCACAGCTCTTTATAAATTGTAGAGGGGAACATTTCCTTAGTAAGTCTCCATTCTTCCTATCTCTCAATCACCAAGTATTTTTGTTGCAATCTCCAAGTTTTGGGGACTAATCTAGTATTTTGGTGTCATTCCAGTAAAGTACCCATGTTCCTTAGCAAGAGGTCAAAGCATATATCCAATCTCATGGAAAATGCCCCTTTCTGACAAAGTTCCATGCCCCAGGATCCGAAATCTGCCAGGACAGAAAGAACATGTGGAATACTTGTTATTGTTTATGACCATTATCATGTGGACTTCAATAAATTCTATATAAGCAAACCAAAGATTAGATCTTAGATTGTTCATTAAAAAAAAATTTCTGGAAGAGATCTTGTTTTACATTTAGGGGACAATGTGAACATGAACTACACATAGCTTTTATTTTAGAAATTTCCCTAGAGTTAACTCTAAAATGAGAGTAATAATTCTGAATGAGACTTACTATGAATGAACAAAAGTGATATAAAATGAGAAAGCATGGATTAGACTGCGATCTGCATTACTAAATCAAAGAGATCACAAATACATTTAAACATGTGCCTGGGACTTGCAGCCAGTGGATTTCCACTATATTTACAAAAACCAATATGACAGTCCCAGAGAACTTCCATTCAGATACTACATTCTTTGTGGATACTGAAGAAGGGGGTGAATGATTATGCTGAGTCCTTCCAGGTCTTAATTCCTCCTAAGATTTTAAAGAATTGCCCTAAGAAAAATTAATGCTTCCCACTACCTACATTTATGAAGCAGTCCATTCAGATACAGTCATGATGAAAAATCTATCAATTGAATCTACCAATTCTGCCTACTTCCCTTCCCTGCTCCCAATTCCCTACCATGATCCTCTACTAAAATGGCCAGAGGGATTCAAATGAGAAAATAGATGTAGTAACCAGAGACTATCATAAATTTCTAAACTTCTTATTATGTCTAACAAGCAATTTTCTCTTTTACTTTCAAATCCCTACAACTGGTAGAACAATTTGGCCTTGTTACCTGGAGTTCCCAGGGGGTCCATTACCTTCCTTTCCTGCAGGGCCACTCTATTGAATGTGCCTCTGCATATAAGTATAAATAAGTATCTTTAAACTGAAAACTATCACTGGGGACAAGCCTATGGACTAAGCTAACAGAGTATTTTTGTAATGGTTGGGACCGAGAAGCCAGTTTCACCTTCTTGCAAGAATGAGGTGTGCCAAAAGTCTGGGGCACTTCAGAAGGTTGCAGGGATGTTCATCTTCAAGGTTTCTATAACATCCTTAGCAAGAGTAGAATTTACTCATATTCCATCAATATCTGTTATATTTATTTTTCTGGGATTTCGCTTCAAATGTTTTAGTATTTCAAAGCTTTTTGGTAGAGTTAAGAATGTTAAAAGTCATCCAATTTAACCTCCATTTTACAGATGAAAAAATTAAGAAGTGATTTGCCTAAGTAATAGCAGGCTTGATATTTGAGTCAAAGCCCTCTTACTCTAAATTCAATGCTCTTTTTTATTACATCTTATGCTTCTCAAAAGACTTGTTTTTTAAAAAAATTCCTTTTTTTAAACCTTATAAAACATCTTATATTTTTCAGATTCCCTGCACATATTCATTTATAGCATTATAGCAATGAGCTTTTTTTTTTTTTTTTTGTAGGAAGCAACTTCCCTCCGCCCTCTGCAACCTCTTTCCCCTTCACGATTTATCTCACAGGCCAATCTGCCCATCTCTGCATCTCAAAGGCCCACAGATGCTTTCTCCAACCTTAAGCTGGCTGCCCTCTGAGTTTCTACAGTCCTCTCTACCTGCCATCTGCTAAAAAAGCAACGTCAAAACCTGACAAGAAGAAAGCTTCTGCCAAGTTAAAGCATAAAACAAACTAATTGTTGTTTTATAAAACTAATCTTCCCCAATTTGGAAGACAAACTGAAGAGGGGAATAATACTCTTGAGACATCTTTGACCATCACTTAAAATTACTGATGATCTGATAACTTAACCAAGTTTAATAAGATCAGTACAGTGTGATAAGCTAAAATTCTAGACTTGGAGTTGAGAATATATATTTAAGATCTTTAGATGCTCATTAGCTATGTTACCTTGTGTAAGTCACTTAACCCTTCCAAGACTCAGTTTCCTCATCTGTAAAATGGGTATAACAATGCCCATTTCACATAGTTGTTAAGAGTCTCAAATATACAAACCTCTAGGTAAACCTTATAGAGCAATTAGATAGCGCAGTAGATAGAGCACCAGACCTAAAGTCAAGAATATATAAGTTCAAATGTGACCTTAGGTACTTACTATGTGTGTGACCATGGATGAATCACTTAACCTTTACTTACCTCACTGGCCCTTTGAGTCTTTGAGTATAGGATGGTCAGTTATACTTAATCCCTTTTAAGAACATTAGAAGCAGCATGGAAAGACCACTGGATTTGGAAAAAGAGAACCTGGGTTCAAGTTCCATCTCTGCATTATACTAAGTGGACTTGACTAATAACAACAGCAACAACAATAAATAAAAGCTAACATTTATGTAGCAAAGAACTGCACATGGTATCATATTTGATCTTCATAATAACCCTTTAAGGTAGGTGCTATTTTTATCCCCATTTCACAATGGATGAAACTGAGAATGAGAGAAAGTAAACTACTTGCTGAATGTCATACAGTTAGCAAATGTCTAAAGCAGGATTTGAATTCAGGTCTTGCAGTCATTTTAACTTCATAGGTTTATTTTCTGATTTGTAAAATGAAGGGGTTAGAGTAAATAACTTCTAAGATCCCTTCCAGATCAAATCTATGATCCTTGAAGTACATTTATGCTAATATACTTCACATTAGAAATGTGCACAAAGAAAAATGGAATGTCCAATCTTGTCTCTTCTAGAATTGAGCCTTTCACTCTTCCAGGACTCCTTTCAACCATTCCAAGGTGAATGTGGAATGTTTTTCCCTCTACAGAGCAGTACTCCTACCATTTTTTTTTTCATACAAAAATATAGAATAAATGAGAGGGAGAGGAAGGAAGAAAAACAAATATTTATTAAATGTCTTCTGTGTGCCAGATACTATGCTAAAGCACTTCACAAATATTATCTCACTTGATCCTAACAACCCTGAGAGTTATTGCTATTATTATCTTCACATTACAGAAGAGGAAACTAAGGCATACAGAGAGTGATTTGCCGAAGGTCACACAGCTATTAAGTGTCTGAGGAAATGGGAATATTGGATCAAACGAAAGCAGAGTTTTTAAGAGAGTACTGCTCCAGTGCTGTTTGGATTGGGTTTTTTTTTTCCTCTCCTTCAACATCTGATCTGAACTGCTGATTGATTTTTTAGTTCTGAGCTCATTAAAAACAAGAGCCCAACTGTTATTTCAGGTTTCTGGGGAAGGAGGAAGGGCTGAGGTCAGACACATCAAGTTCTGCCATAACTCATAGCCCAGGAAACTGAGCACCTTGGCACTCTGGCTTTCTCCTCTTTCCTCCTCAATCTCACTTGATCACTAGGTTTCTTGGCCCCATTAAAGGTTGCTGAGAAAAAAGGATGTAGCAAATATTCACAGAAATGGAAACCCAAATTCTTTGCCACATAAAAAGCCATGATCTTGTATTCTATGTATTCTACGGATGGATTACAAATTACATACTTAGAAAGTCCTTTCCCTACACATGCCCATTCCATAATGAGGGAATGTAGTCTTCTTTAAATGAATAAGAAAGTCATGGAATTTACCTATGAGAATTTCATAAAGTGGGAGTTTAAAACTCTCTTAATAATTAGAAACTTGGTCTTGAATTTAAAGCTATAAGAGATCT
Organism: Sarcophilus harrisii; assembly: GCF_902635505.1. Lineage (NCBI taxonomy): Eukaryota > Metazoa > Chordata > Mammalia > Dasyuromorphia > Dasyuridae > Sarcophilus > Sarcophilus harrisii. The sequence goes on along the minus strand of NC_045426.1, from coordinate 114,721,789 downwards.
TCAGTGTCATCCAATCCAAGATACTAATCCTTGTATCACTTCTGGTTAATTTATCTTAAGAATGTGATCATGAAAATGCATAATTAAATTCTAACATTGAATACATTGTTGAAGATTCAGAAATAGAATCAGAGGACCTAGAACTGGAAAGGTTCTTAGGGATAATTTATTCCATCCTCTTCATTTTACAGATTATAGTCAGAACTCTAGACTTAGCCAGACCCATATTCATTCTAGGAAGCTTCTCTAGGATTAAGCATATTTTCTTTGATTTATATCCCTCCCCAGAATCTTTCTGGGAAGAATCAGAAGCTACTTTGTTTTAGCTCTTCCCAGGATGTTAGACTCTACTCTGGTAAAATAATTCAAGGAATGTAAACACTGGATTTTTTTTTTTAGGACAATGATGAACATAGAGGCTAGTACCCTAACTACATTAATAAATTAATAGATAGTATATCTCACTTCTAAATAAATATCATTACCTATTACGAAACAAAACAAAACCCTTCAACTGTTTACTCTGGACTTAAACTGCTGTTTAGTCTCACAATTGGCACCCTACTCTTCACTATAGATTCCTCCCCTCATCCAATGAGTTCCTAAAACCTCTCAATTTCACATTTGCAATATCTCTCAAATGCATCACTTTCTCTCCTCTTACACTGCTAGTCTGGTGCAGGCTCCCCTCTTCTCGCACCTGGACTATTGTGATAGCTTGTTGGTAGGTCCTCCTGCCCCAAGTTTCTCTACATTTCAGTCCATCCTTCACTTTAGCTGATAAATTGATTTTCCTAAAGTTCAGAGTTCAAATCATGTTACCACCATCACCAACCCCCTCTACTTGATAAATTCCAGTGACTCCCTAACATCTCCAGGATCAAATATAAAATCCTCTATTTGATCTTCAAAACCTTTAGTAACATAGCCTCCTCTATATTTCTAGTGTTCTTAACATTTTTAATGCTCCCTAACACATACTCCTCTTTAATCAGTGACACTGACTGTCTTGCTATTCCATAAATAAGACAATTAATTTTCTTAAGCCGGGCATTTTCTCTTATTGGAATACCTGGAACACTCTCCTACCTCAGGTCTTCTTACAAACACCCCTGGTTTCTTTTAAGTTCCAAGCAAACTTATTTCTTCTATGGAAAGTCTTTCTGAATCTCTATTCTAATGCTTTCTCTCTTATGATCATTTCTTATTTATCCTGCAGGTTGTTTGTACATAATCGTTTCTATGTTGTCCCCCCATTATTAGCCCACTGAGGGCAGAGATTGCCATTTGCCTCTTTTTTATGTCTCTGGTACACAAATACTTAATAAATGCTTATTGACTGACTGACATTGAGCAAATTATATCATCACTTTCGGATTTCATTTTCTTCTCTAAAAAATGAGATGACTGGACTGAAAGTCTCACATCTTGATCCTGGACATGAAACCTTTTGAACCTCTAAGTCTCCTAACTTGAAAAATAGGTACAAAATGCTTGCATTCCCACAGGCTTGTTTATTTCATTCAGATCTATTAGGTAACATGTATTTGAGGCCTCTGGGGGAAATAATGACAACTTACCCTTGGCAGCCATTCTTCTTTTCAAAATATTTTTATTATATCATTTCACTCCCACTGTAAACCTATGAGGAAAACTAGAATGGATATAATTTTCTCCACTGTATGGGCAAACTAAGACACAATGTCCTGCTTGGGGTCACCCAAGTACTTAACTGCAGGTCCTGGAAGAGAGCCTAGAGCTCTCTTCTGCATCACTATACATCAGAAGTCATTAAATCAAGCATAAGGATGTGAACAAAGGGCCTCCAAGAAATTAGGCTGAGCCTACGGGAAGCTGAGCTCAAAAAAATTTAAGCAATTTCATGGAAATCATGACCCATGAGTATCATCATCCTTTAGGCTCTCAGACATAACAATGGTACTGCTTTATATTTCATATATGATATTAGCTTTATATTAAATAATACAAAAAGCACTGATTCATTAAAGATCTATTTTCCTTTACCCCAAGCTCTCTTTAAATCTTAAAGTATTGCCTAAAAATAAAGCTAGTTAATACAGATATAGAGCCTTTGTTGGTGTTAAGAAGTCCAGGGTTCAAATCTCTGATACATATTGCTATGAAAGTTTGGACAAAGCATTCAATTTTTCAGGGCCACAGGAGAGTCTCCAGGACCTTTTGTTCCAGAGGAAGGCTTGATCTGTATTGGTAGAGACATTGCATTCAACAGAAGTACCCTATACCAGAGTTCTGGTTTCAAATAAATACACAAAATATAGACTACAATGATATTCTACTAAGTATAACTACTACAAAATGTATCCCAGTCACAATGCCAGAGAGGCAATATGACATAATGGATAGAAAGCTGGCTATGGAGCCAGGAAGACAGGTTTACATATACTGGCTTCATGGACATGGGTCAAATCACTGTAACTGAACCTTAAGCAGTTCTCCAAGAAGTTAGAAGCTGACAGTAGCAATGTGGCCAATGACAAAGAGTATTGGATTTGGAATCAAAAGAGTTTGATAGTTCACCTTCTTTCTCACCAGTTATGCAACACAGGTCAAATTATATAATCTTATTGCTGAAAAGATGCCATTTGTAAGAGAGAGCTACCTCACCTGGGAGTTTCTTATATCACTAAAATTACAAGTCTAATGCCTTTCCCTACAATGATATTAATAGCCCTGAAAAAGACTTCATGACCATTCTCATCACAGATAAAATTATCATAGGCAATAAAAGCTGGGAAAAAAACCCAAAAGGCTTGCTATGGATTTCACTTCTTAGCATAGTAGTGTAAGTCAAATTCATCTTATTCTTTACATTGGTGAAACATAGCCCAGAGCTCAAAGAGAATAAGGGCTCAATAAATGTTTGTTGATGCTGAAGATGATGAAATATAGCAGGGAGAAAGAAGTATGGGAATTCAATATCCATAAGAAATAAAACATAATCATCAAAACTTATTGCTATCAATAATTCAAAACATAATCCCACCCAATGGCCAGTTGATCAAAAATTATTCCACAAAGGTTATAATGGAATGCATCATGTGCCATGTTAATGGCCCTAACTTCATATGATTATATGATAGATTTAAAGCTGGTAGAGATCTTAGAGGTCATGTAATCCAATCCTATCTTGTTTTATAGATGAGAAAACTGACAACTTTGACAGGTATTAACAAACTGTAAGGGTCTTTATTGTGAGCCATGGATAGACCTGGTCCTTTACATACAAGGAGCCAGCTAGATAAGATCAGAGAAACTCATCACTGGCATTTTGAAATTTGGATGATATTTAGATGTGAATAGGGCACAACAACTCATTAGTTTACCTGCATGGAGAGACTGGCATCTGCTTAAATGGAATGTTCATACAAAAAGGATTGAGGCATATAACAGAGTGCAATAGAAGTAGTACTAAATTTGGAATCACAAGACTAATTCAACTCTGGTAATTACAGCTAATATGACCTCAGTAAAGGTAATTTACTCCCCTTTGGGACTAAGTTTTTTCCCCTGTAAAATGAGAGATTAGACTAAATAATCTTTTCTAACTCTAAATCTATGTTCCTATTGCATTATTTTAAAAATAGGCTAAATAATAGTGATGATAATGGACATTCTTTCTTCACTTTGGGTTTTACTGAGAAGGCTTCAAGTTTATGCTCATTAGAGTAATAGTTGCTCTTGGTTTTAGAGAGGGTCTAATTATAATTTTTTAAAGATTCCAAAAAATAAAAAAAAAATAAAAGACTTACTTATTCTAACACTTTCTCATCTTTTTAAATAGGAATAGATGTTATAGTTTGCCAATGGTTTTTTTTTGTATCTATAATCATATGATTTTTGTTAGTTTTGTTATTGATACCATCAATTATACTAAGGGTTTTCCTAATGTTGAAACAGTCCTGAATTATGATAAAAATCCTACCTGGTCAGAGTGTATGACCTGATTTTTGTTGGTTTTATTACTTATATGATCTTCTTAAAGAATTTAACTTAACAACTGCTTGAATTGAGCCTTTGAGCTCAAGGAGACCTCAGAAGTTACCAAGTGCAGTCCTAACATTTTGCCATTGATGAAATCAAGAGTTTAGTAGCTGCTATGCCCAAGGTAGACATTGGCAAAGGCAAGATTTGAACTCACTTCTTCCAACCTCAAATTCATAAAAAGTGTTTGGGTAGCATTTCCCCTCATGCACAATTTGCCATAGTGCCTGGCACACAGCAGAACTTAATAAATGTTCAGTTAAGCTGAATTTTATTTTTCTTTCAAAAGGGTGGATTGTTTTTAAATGTCTCATTCATGCCTGCTGGTCCAGCATCAGACAGCAGACAGCAAGTAGGGAGAACATAGGGTAGCCAAAAGGAAAAAAAAAAAAATTGAAAGGGACCAAAAAGAGAAAGTAAGGTGAGAGACAGAAACCAAGACCAGGGAACATACTGAGGTAGTAATTTCTCTTTGACAGAATTAAAAACAAAGTTGCCTCAAGACAGAAAGAAAAGCAGCTAACTTTTCTTCTACAATATCCTTATTTTGGAATTTGGCTTCAAAATGAATAATAGTTAGAAACACCATATTATCTTTCCACCAAGCAAGTAGCAAAGCAAGAGTTAATTTAAATCAACAATTAACATGTCTTTCCTTTAAAAAGTAAAACAATTCATTTTTTCTTAATTAGCTTGTTTCATCTTTGCTATGTTTATTAATAATGAATATTTGTTCATTTCAAAATAGCACTGATCACCAATTTCCAGCACTGCTGAGGTCATTCAACATGAAAATTGTCAGGGGCTGGAATTTGGGAACCATTGTTCCCAATGGTTATTCACATTTAGAGCTAAATCAATTTATGAGGCAATCTATAGTACACCTGTAGTGAATCAGTTATTTACATGGTAAAGAAATGCAGCCTTCATTTTCCACTGTGGCTTGCCTAGGAGGAGTCTAACTTGATGAACTTTAAAAACAAACACATTTCTCTGCCTTTCGTTATTTCCCAGGCCCCCTGTTCCTTTCCCATCTGGGTCTACAACGAATGTGACCAAGACTAATTGATCTATTTCCAGTTTCCAGAAAATACCCCAATGGATGCACAAAGCCACCTTTTTAACAATGTTAAATGGTCGAAAACTGGCGGAGTGAAGGACATTTACTGCTCCCTGCAAGTGAATGGTGTAAACTGTATTGATCTGCTATGAAGGGTTTACAGTAGAGAAACATTCAGCACATTATTTAAAGTGTAAATACCTATTTGATTTACTTTTGGACTTCATCCAAACATTTGTAACACAGTTTTATTCCTTTGTTTGCTGTATTCCCTCCTCCCCCAGTCCATGTTTTGCCACAAGTATTACTAGGGTCTACCCTACAGAGGAGATTGTTCCTCTTTCAAGAAGAAAGGCTGAAATCTCATAGAAAAAAGAAATAGAACAATTAAAAGAGAGAGTCCAACATTAAGAAAAGACTATGGAAGTGACAGAGGGCAATCTCTATGCTTCAAAGCCATCACCAGCCCACCAAGAGGCCGACCCAAAGACTTTGGAAGGCAAAGTCTTCCAAATAGACAACCTCCATGTTTTTGATTATGCTCATCTGGAAACCCTTGAAAGGACAACAGGGGATCACAAGACTAGAAAGAATGTAAAAGCTACTTTTCTGATCTTCCAAGAGAGATGCTAAAACATTCAAAAGAGAAAATTGGCAGTGGGAAGGAGCAGGGATAGGATAATCTTGGATAGAGCTGGAACTAGAATTTTGGCACTCAGAGAAAGGGTGGAATATAATAGGTGGTTTAGGTATAATAGGAAGGAATACTTCAGGGAGAGATATTGAGTCTTCTACTCATTAGTCTCTCCCTAGAGAAAGAAGCAGAAGAATGGGGTTGAGTTAGGGAGTTCAAGGAGCAACTCAGGATCCTACCTCCTGTGATACTCCTAACTTGTTAGAGTTATTCTTCCCCTCTGGCAAAAAAAAATTACTTTGTATTTATTTTGAATAAGGTTTGCAAATTGTTTCTCCCCAGGGGCATATGAGATACTTGAAGGCAAGGGTCATTTCTTTCAGTTTTGCTTTTGAATCCCCAGCATTTAGCACGGTGTTTTGACATAAGAGGTACTTAATAAATGACTACCAAATTGAATTAAGTTGGATTACTCCCCATGTGGATTTCATACAAAGCGCTCATGGTCTATACAGTAATGCTGGAGGAATTACTCTTATTACTCTACCCTAGTTACAATTCTGATTGTAGACAGAGCCTGAGGTTGAGGGGGAACAAAAAAGTGTGGTATTAGAAAATTAACATGTAATAGTGGAAAGAACAATGTACATGATGTTGGAAAACCTGAAATGGCAAATCAGCTCTTCTGTTCACTAGCTATGTGTGCCATGGGCTAATCACTTCCCTATGGGGCTCTCAGTCTCCTCATCTACAAAAGGAATGGCTTATTAAATGCATTACTCAAGTTCTCTTCCATTTCTAACATTCTAACATCATTCTGATGGAATTTTGAAGTCAAGATAATGAAGAGACTCAAGTCAGTGAAAAGTGAAATAGAGTTTCAGACCCACATTCATATGTCATATTTCTTTATTTATTCAAAATAAGTGTAAACAGGAAGTCAAATTTATATATGTGTATGTACATATGTATTATCAAAATTCTATAGCCATTAATTGCTTAAAGATAAAAAATTATTTGGTTTCACCCTTGTAGAAGGGCATATCCTATAATTTGGAAAACCATTCTTTAAATGTTGTGCCACAATTTTCTTTTAATGTCCTGACCCAGTTTCCCTAATAGTCCTATTCAGTTATTCTGCCTCAGGTTATAACCATTCCCTCTTAATGTTAGGATAAAGGTCTTATATCTTAGACCTTCAGCTATAATCATTCCTTCATAATGTTTGATGGGATAAAGGTCTTTATCCATTTTAGACATCATTAGAATATCAGGAGCCTCTTCAGTACCTCCCATTATGTCATCCTAGATGCCTCCCCCCATTAGGTCATCCCCATCCAGGTACCTCCCCCATTATGTCATTGCTCTTGTTACCCTATAAAAGAATCTTGTATCTGACATTCGCTGCTGGATTCTTTGAGATGATAGTCTTATTCAGCCCTTGGACCAAACCATGGATCCATTTGGTCCCAGTAAATCTCTCCATTAAATAAATTATTAAATTGTTCTCTCTCTCTCTCTCTCTCTCTCTCTCTCTCTCTCTCTCTCTCTCTCTCTCTTTTTTGTGCAAAGGATTTTTATTTTGTTCCCACTCTTTCATAGGTCAACTCCCTTGGCCTTGATGTTTTGGAGGAGGAGAAAAGACAAGTGGTAGGTCCCTGGATTTGTCCTGGGCAGGATGCCCAGCAGGACTTAGAACACTTATGCAGACACCTTGCCCTTCCCCCTCCCCCCCAGCCCCAATCACCGGTCAACCAGCCCACACTGTGGACCAGGGACATTACATACACTTCATGGAGCAAAAGACAGTTTTTGAGTTTGGTCAGAAGCCCACTAGATCACAGGTAAACCAGATTCCAAAGGAAAGGAAGAGACAGACCAATCATCATCCTGGAGCTCTGTTCTCTAATCTCTATCTTGTTCAGTTTCTCTGGCATTACATAAGAAGAAAGTGGAAACATATAATTCAATATATCATTGGGTCAGTGATCTCATGAAAATAAGTGCAAATAGTGACCCATCTTTGATTTCTCATTCAGTATGAACTTTGTCTTTCCAAAGATACTCACTAGAAGGCCTTCTTTTGGTCCTTTCAACATTTGTGGTTGTCAATGCAGTTTCAGTTTATTTATTTCCCCTCCATACTACATGATTAGATGACTTTTTCTAAATCATAGGATTCTTTTAAGCCATTTTTCAAGCCTAAGTTATAAGTAGCAATATGCCATCCCCCTTCTTACCCCTTCAATGTGACTTTACTCTGTCCTTGGATTACCTGAAATTTTTCTTTTTTGAGATCATAGGTTCATAGATTTAGAACCAGAGCCAGTCTTAGAGGTCATCAAGTAGAAGTGTTTCATTTTATAAATAAGGAGATTAAGAAGTCAAATGACTTTTGTCCAAGTTATGCACATTGTAAATTGGAGAACCAGAATTTGGAGTCAAGATCACTTAACTCTAATTCCTCTATTAATTCAACTGATTTTACTATCTATCTCTTCATCAGGATGTCCTAGGATTTTTAGCTATAGAGTATCAGTGGGCAAATACTAGTGCTACACACACACACACACACACACATACACACACACACGGGAGGGGGAGGTTAGCAATATTGAAAGTGCTTAGGGGTTTTGCAAATGTTAGGCAGCCCAGTCTCTTCTTTCTATTCAATTCTTGATCTGATTGAATACTAACATAAAATGATAGCAGTTCTACTTCCACAGAATTTTACAGAACACTTTCCTTACAATTACACTGTGAGGTATAGTTAAAAAAGACTTTAGAAATTACCTACCTAGTCCAACATCCTGCCATGAACCAATCCCTTAGACAATCCCTCAAGTGGATGTCTAGTTAGCTCCTATTTGAACACACTGAGTTAATGGGGACCTCATCGCTGTGGACTTACTTGGTTTCTTCCTTATAAACAAAGAACTCTGCTGCACTTTTTGGAAAGGACCAAATCTGCATGAGATTCCAGTGTAAACTGACAATAAAAGAGATGAATTAGCATAACTGGCTGTTTCCGTTATGAAGATTAAATAGCCTTTTACTGCAGATGTTTGCCAAGGCAAACGCTCCCCAGTGGAAAACTCTAAGCAGTTAAGATAGATTTGATGAGGGTTTTAATTGCTGTTATGCAACTGGTAATGGAAAGTTTTTATTAAATGTCATGCAAGAGCCAATCAATAGTTTAGAAGAGAAAAGCTTCTTTCTTGCATCCACCTCAGGCTTCTGAGCAGGGGCTTATCAGCCAAAGCAGCATCAACAGTAGCTAATATTTACCCAGGGCCCAGGATGCACATCGCTCTATCAGAAATATTACAGGGATTTGTAGAGGATAGAATAAATCCAGTCCCTGCCCCGAGTGAACCTAACAACATAAAGGTAAACAGATGGTAGAAGTACTGTACAGTTAAAGAATACCAAAAATCAAATGTAGATAGATGGATATAGGCATGTTGCATTGTTATAAAACCTACCATAGAATGACTGGAATCCATGAAAGACATCAGATGATCACAGATATAGAGGCTGAAAAAACATCAGAAATTATTGAATACAAAGGGGACTGAAACCCAAAGGAGCTAAGGAATTTGCCTCATGTCACCAAAAGAGTAAATGGCAAAGCCAGAATTTGAACCAAAGTTTTCTGACTCTAAAAGCATTATTTTTTGAAGTAGTAATGACTATCTGAAACATTTGAAGCTATGTAAGTATTTATTCTTTTCCCTATTTGTATATGCAAAAGAATTTACTGAATGACTCATCATAAGAATCTTTTAAATAATGACCACCCTGAATCTATTTCTTCTTTCTTTTAATTTTTAGAAATTATTTCTTCTTTTACAAAAGATCAATTTGTATGCTTTTTGAATATTATAGCATAAAGTGAGTTATTCCACAGGGCACCTAGCTGGTTCAGTGGATAGAAAACTGAGTCTTAAGTCAGGAAGACCTGAATTCAAATTTGGCTAAATTTGGTATATACTAGGTGTGTGACCCTGGACATGGTGGTTTTTTTCTTTTCTTTTCTTTGGCTTTATTTGTAACTAATTTATTTTTTATTTATCATTTTTAAAGCTTTTTATTTTCAAAATTTATGCATAGATAATTTTTTCAACATTGATCCTTGTATAGCCTTGTGTTTCAGGTTTTCCCCTCCTTTACCCCCATTCCTTCTACTAGATGACAAGCAACCCAATATATGTTATACATGTTAAAATATATGTTAAATCCAATATGTGTAAACATATTTATACAGTTGTCTTGCTGCAAAGAAAAATCAGATCAAAAAGGAAAGAAAATAAGTAAAAAACAAAATGCAAGTGAACAACAACAAAAAGTGATAATGTTATGTTGTAATCCACATTCAGTTCCCACAGTCTTCTCTCTAGGTGTACATGTCTCTCTTCATCACAAGATCATTGGAACTGGCATCAGTCATCTCATTGTTGCCATATACAATGATCTCCTGGTTCAGCTCATTTCATTTAGCATGAGTTCGTTCACATTTCTCCAGGCCTCTCTAAAATCATCCTCCTGTTCATTTCTTATGGAACAATAATATTCCATAACATTCATATACCATAACTTATTCAGCTGTTCTCCAACTGATGGGCATCCACTCAGTTTGACCCCAGACATTTTTATCTTGATCCATGGGAGAAAGACATTCAAATCACTCCACTGTCTTTTTTTTTTTCTGAAGCAATGGGGGTTAAGTGACTTGCCCAGAGTCACACAGCAGGGAAGTGTTAAGTGTCTGAGACCAGATTTGAACTCAGGTTCTCCTTTGGGGGGACAAAGGAAACACAACAAACCCATGGACAGTATGGTTCATGGAGTCACAAAGAGTTAGACATGATTGAAAAACTGAACAAGAAGAATTAGTATATTTTGCTCATCTTTCAAGTATCAATAATACATATGTATGAACATTAAAATCAGCACTTGAAAGTGGATGCTTTCAATATTAGAATAGAAATTTGCTCAATAACTGCATCTATCCTCAATTCCTTTCAAGGCCATTACAACTAATCTGTTCATTTTTCTGTAGTCCTAATCTTGACCTGAACTATGCTAGTTAACTAGTTCAATAATACACTAGCTCAATAATAATCAGATTATTATTGATACTTATGCTTGCCACACTCCAATCTTGGAGGATTCTCACTATCTGCCTCTCTTGTGCCTATCCATTGTTGAATAATGCTAAAGGAAGCAAAACAACCCACTAACTAATTTTGCTATTTAATTTCAAGTAGGCTTTCAGTGGAGCAAAGCAGTATTTTAACTCCTCCCTAATTCTCTAGGTCATTCCCCAAAATAATGGTACTAAACATTACCTTCTAAATACAAGTCTGCTTTTTATCCCTTCTTCCATCTCAGCAGAGGATTTCTTCTCATAAGTGGACTCCTCATATTTGTCCAAGAAAATAGGGGCCATTTAACATGAATTTCATCTTTGCCTGCTCTCTATATCACAAAACTCATTGACATCATTTCTCATTCTCTCCACCTTTACTCTGTTCTGATGAAGAAAGAGCCTTTTTTCATCAAAATCAATCCTTTGATCACATCTCTATTCTCTTCTGAGAGACTGTTTCCATAATCATTCCCCTTTGTAATTTTCATTTTCTATTTAGTGATTCATTTTCTGCTACCTACAAATTTTTTCATTTAGAAAAGCTTTAAATCCCTCCCTTGAGCACCCTCTCAAATTGTCATTTTATCCCTTTACTCTTTTTCAGTCAAACTTCTTAGAAAAAGCTGTCTACACTTGGTGATTCCTCCTTCCTTTCACTCACTTTATAGTCTCCTGTAATCTAATTTTATGACTTCATCACCCAACTGAGATGTTGCTCCAAAATTATCCATAATCCTTTGTCAAATCCACTAGATTTTTCTCATCCTCCTTAATTTCCCCACAGCATTTAGTACTGTTGATTATCATTTATCTTTCATTTTTGAAGAGGACTAAAGACATTATAGGGTGATGGCTTGACTTGCTTGTGAATTGGATTTAAGTGAGGCACAGCTGCAAAGTCATCAACCTTACTCTCTGTTCCAGAATCATCTAAATTCAGTGGCAAGACAAAAGTCAAGATGACTGGCAAAAGTCTGGGATGCAGTGAATCACCTTGGTGTCTTTAATGACTGACAAAGCTCTAAGAACTACATAGTACCTTCAGCAACCTTTATGGCTGTTGGAACAAATTGTTCTCATTTTCCCATTCTCCCAGAGGAAGTCTTCACAGACTTGAGATTGACATCCCCCAACACACTGATGGGTTTGAGTCCCATTGCTAATATTTATTGCCTTGAAAAGCTTTCCTTGGGATTTTGCTAGTCCAGGAAGCTCAAGACTCAAGCTGTTCCTCCTTTGCCTTAGCTTCATGGTTGCCTCTGGCTGTATTAATGTGTCTTCTTGTCCACTTAAGGATGCTATAAAACCATCTACCAATATGGAGTCCAGGTCTTTAGACTTAACAGACATTGTAAGACCTGGAAAGTCAAAGCATTCTGATCTGCTGATTGAATGCAGAAGAAGGGCATGTCTACTCAGGCTAAGTATTTCATTATCCTTGTTGAATACTCTTCCTATGTTGTGACTAAATAAATTTAGTTAATATAAAAGCAGTTGGAACAAAGATTAGTCCCTTAATGCTTCTGAAATGAGGACAGAGCATCTTCAGACAGACAGAAAGGATTGTTAAAAAGATTGCTAGCCAAGTCAATCCATTTCCCACCCTAGACCTCAAGTTTCCTCATTTTAAAGCGAGGAGCGCATAAGATGCATCCTTCCAGAAATTACTGTCTTTTCTCTAGATATCACTTTGTTTATATATGTTTAATTTGTTGTTTAAATTTGGAACTCAATTTTTTAAAATGACTGTTAAAATTTGTCTTTACATGTAATTGGAAAAATACTATCAAATTTTCTTTCTATCTGCTATCCCATTCAATAGGAAACACCCCAGTCTTTTTATTTGTTATACTGCCAGCATCTAACACAGCACATGGCACAGTGCAGCTATTTGTTGCATTAAACCTCAAAGACTGTGAGTGGTTCTTTTTGTGTCATGAACCCTTCTGACAATCTGATGAAACCTGAAATGTTTTTAAATGCATAAAATAAAATTTCAAGAGAATTCAACTATATTAGAAGACAACTATTTAAAAAAAAAGGTTGTTTTTGTTTTTTGTTGATTTTTTAAATTTACAAACCTCCGGTTAAGCACATACAATGTGGTTGTGTGACTTCTCTAGAACATTTATACATGTGATCAGTTCTTTGACCTTCTAGCACATAAGCCTGAATCCCTTGTGAGTACCGAATCCAGAGAAGTATATAAGCAAACTTGTCCCCAAGAACTTTGTAGCTGGTAAATTAAGTCCCCAAACGGAGGGCCAGAAGAGAAGGAATTAAGTGGGCCACCCCTAAGGCTCTTGCTATTCTCTTGTCCCTTGCTGAAATGATGCTGTTGGGTACAGACAAATTACTGAAAATTATCTGAGATTATATTTTTTAAAGAGAAGGAGCCAAAAGCATGAAAAATAGGTTTTTCTTCTGAAATTACTTAATTTCTATAGTGTTATAATAATCATGCTTTGCTTGATGGGTGGATGGCCTGCTATATTATGTGTATTTGTTTCTCATCTCCTCTTTAGACTCACAATGGCTCTTCAGATAATGTTAGCAACATAATTATCATTACACAGATGTTCCTTGGTCAGATACCATTCATCTGTCTGGCTACTAAACGTCTGATCTTTGCAGCTTCTCATAAAACAGTTAAATGAGAAGAATCATTTTGGCTTCTACTTTTTTGATTGCTTGTGGCTATCCTTTCCTTATATCTACTTAGATAATGGAATGTTTTCTGTATACAAGATTACATGTCCTCAGAGGGAATTGGGGGAGGGGAGATAATTATAAGACCCATGGAGACTTATATATAGAGAGAGGAGAAAAGTAAATAGGGTAGATAGGGTAGAGAGAATATAAGTAAATCTGGTTTCAATTGCTGTTTCTTGACACTATGAGACCTTGCACAAATTTCATGAACTCCAAGTGTTTCTAGAAACTGTTGAGAGCTTGCTTGCTAAGTCAGAGTCAAAGTTGTTGCCTGTTTTTCAATTAATCATCATCCATTAATGATGGGTATTACTATGTACTAACCACTGCACTAGATCTTGGGTTTACAAATTCAGAAACAAAATCATTTTTCATCATTGTCACAACAAACATTTTTTTTATTGCTTTAAAGCTTGCATAGCATTTGATAAATTTCATTTTATTTGATTCTCAACAACCTAACAACAACCCAAAGTCAGTGTTCTTTTCACCATTTTACTAATGGAGAAGCTGCCGGAGAGAAGCTAAGTCACTTGCCAAGAGTAACACAGCTAGTAAGTATCTGAGGCGGGAGTTGAATTGGGGTCCTTCTTGATTCTAGGTCCAGTGTTCAATCCACTGGGCCACCTAGCAGTCTCATATAGCATAAACATATATAAGAAATATGTACAATGTAATGAAACTGGAGGGAAGCACTAGCATTGGAAGGGTTAATAAAGACCTCACATAGGAGTTGGCCATTAAGTTGTACATTAGGGGAAAACAGGGATTCTAATATGTGAAAGTAAGGATGGAGCACATTCAAGGTAAGGGGAATGACCTGTACAAAGGAGCATCAACAAAGAGTATGGCTGTTCTTTCTCTGTTTGTTGGGAAGGTTCCATGATGGAAAGTTCTTTTATGAATTAAAGGAAAAATCCTTCCTGTAGTTGCACACATTCACATGCATATCATAGGGATGACAGAGCTAGTCTTTTCTGGTGAGCCATAGGATCCAGCCCCCTTGCTATAAAACGTGGGTTGTATCCCTCATTGGTCCCTCTGACTGGAGTGTTTGCCAAAGATGATTGGTAACTGAGCTAGGAAAAGTTCTCCTTTCCAAATCTATGGGTCAAAAGGAGAAATAAAAGGCTATTTGCTACCTGATTTCTACTTTGTACATTGCATATCTTTCTTAGAAAGGACTCTATCTAGAAGTCATTTTTATAGAGGAGACTGTTTGAATCTAAGTGTTATTTGAAAAAAATTCCCTGAAACTCAAGGCTGAATATAATGAACTAGAAAATATGAAAAAAAAAAAACTTCTTTCCAGGGGTCAGATTGCTCCAAGCCTAAACTCCATTTGCCTGAATATAGATCTAGTACTTGTTGGAGCAAGTTCTTCTGGACACAAGCAACATGCATGTGTCTTATATACACATGTGTTTATGTAATTTATGTAAGAGTACAAGTATGATAGTGTAATGCATTCATATTTGCATATATAAACACATAGAAATGTGTACATATAGGTATATATGTCATATATACATACACACATCCATAATACATTCATAAATATTCCTTGACATGGGGGTGAGTGAAGAGCCTGACCATCCACTTATCATTCTTTTATAGTCATCCCTACTTCATCTTCTATAATCTCCATTCTATCATCAACTCTTAAAATTGTATATCTATTTTAAAGCAAGAAGCCCTCCCATCTTTAAAAATCATTTCACTCAGGTATCTTGTTTTTCATAGATATGACCTCTCTTGAAATATAGGTTAGAGACAATGCTACAGAAATCGCCATCCTTTTTATATTGTAATAATTTGCGGATAGGAGCAGGGATGACCTTACTTAGAGACAGAGAAAAGCAATCACACATGCAAAGTGATTTGAACAGTTCTGAAAAATTCATTCCCCTTTCCTAACCTTCCACCAATGCACAGAATTTGCCCCTGGTACTTCCTCCCTTTGGGTGAAAGTTCTTGTACATATTAGACATTTTGCCTTTGATGCTTTTTTTTTTTTTTTTAATGTTCAACTAGTCTTTCAAGTCAACAAATCTAAAATTGGCTTAATTTTTTTCCTGTTAGAATATTTCTTTTTTGAGAATGACTGGTACTTATTAATCCAATTATAATTAATTCATTCAATAAACATTTATTGATGAGATAGACATATGTGAATAAAAATAATGAACAACAGAGAATAGGCTAGGAGGAAAAAAATAAAGCATCAACCATTCATTCACTCATGTATCCATTCAAAAACTATTTATTGACCACTTAAAAGTTTAAGCAGGTGTATGGTGGTAAATGTTTAACAAGCAGCCCCCCTTCTCCCAAGAAATCTATACAGGACACACTTTTAAAATTAATCTCTATCACTGTTATGAGTCTGAACAATCAACAAACCAAACCCTGATTTGTAGCATTTGCTAATTTCTGAGGTATAAATTCTCACAATAAAATTTAACCATTTGCTCATTCAAGTTTTTTCAAGCAAATCCACACAAGATGCTAGAGATGGGGATGGGAGTGGGGGACAAAGATGAAGAAGATGCGATTTATAATCACAAGGAACTTAAAATCTGGGCTCACAGAACTAAGACAAACTGAATTTTACATTTTTGAGGGATTTGTCTTCTTGTAGAAGGTAAATTATCCTTCTCTGCCAAAGGGATAGTTCTGTCTAAACAAATGGAACTAGTGGTATAGAATGAAAGCGCTCTCTCTCTCTCTCTCTCTCTCTCTCTCTCTCTCTCTCTCTCTCTCTTTCTCTCTCTCTCTCTCTCTCTCTTGAATTGTGCTGAAGTAACTGAGAAATTATTAATATTTTGCAAAAAATATTTCTCAACAGCTCAAATTAGTTGAGAATAGATTTCTGTTAACTTCTATTGATCCTCTCTTCTTCTCTCTCTGTGCTTTCTTTCTTTGTGGCTTTATTCACTACCATGGCCTCAAGTATGGCATCTATACAAATGGCTCCTGTCTCTATCTAGATGGGATGTCCCTCTCAAATCATTAAACTCTTATTATGTGCAAGGCACTTTGCTAAACATTGGGAATACAAATACAAGGTAACACAGATAGACAGTGTCTACCCTGATGCTGCTTTCATTTTAGTAGGAGAAGACAACAGAAGAAAACTGAAAACAGGGTGAGGAGGGGTGTGGTAAGAAACTCCTGTAGAGTCCTGTAACTAGAGCAAGCTGGAAAGGAATGAAAACGTGGATGGGCTGAGCCTCCTCCTTAAAATGGAAATTTGGGAAGGATCCAGTCAATCAGAGGTATTTTTTAAAAAGCTGTCTTTTGCACTTAAGACTGTCTGATATAGAGTAATCGCTTTATATATGCTTTCTAAAAAATAATCCATCACTCAATCTGATCACGGAACTCTTTTCTCTTCCTCAGCACACTCAATTAGCAGATATAATAATCACAGGGTAATTAGGTGGGATAGAGCACTGTACCAGGAGTCAGGAAGGTCTAAATTCAAATCTAGCCATAGACATTAGCTATGTAACTTTGGGCAAATGACATAGCATTTGTTTCCCTCAATTTCTTCATATGAAAAATGGAAATAATAAAAGCATCTATCTCTAAGGATTGTGGTTATGAGAATCAGACTAGATGATGATTGTAAAGAGCTTAGCACAGTGATTGGCAAAGTAGTGAGCACTATATTAATGTCAGTTATTAAAAATTTATCATTATTTAGATGCAACTAGGTGGAGCAATGGATAGAGTGCCAGCCCTAGGGTCAGGAAAATTACTCTGAGTTCAAACCTGTCCTCAGGCACTTATTAGTTGTGTGACCCTGGAAAAGTCACCTAATCTGGTTTGCCTCAATTTCCTCATCTTAAATAAGCCAGAGAAGGAAATGGCAAACCACTTGAGTACCTTTAATAAGAAAACATCAAATGGGGTCACAAAAAGTCATATGTGACTGTATAACAAAGTATTGTTTATAATTTTTCAAAGTTAAAATGAATGAGGGAACAGGGAGGAAAGGTTGGTTTTAACACAAATATAAATGCAAGAGAATTTAAAGAGGGGACACTGAAGTGTTTTTCTCTAGTTTATCCAGGTAATGCTTTTCAGAGGCCAAATTTGATACCCTATAGTATGACTTATCTATGGCTCTTTCCACTTTCCTAGGTTGCCTCTCACATTTAACACTTATACTCCATCTTTCTGCCTTGATTCTGATGTATGCATTTGTCTTTTGAAAAACATATTGCTTTGATCCTGTCTTTCCCTGCTCCAAAACCTTTAAATGAGAAGCCTTATCTAGAGGAAAATATTCAGAATCCTTATAAGCTAGAAATTAGGGCACTCCTTACTAAGCAATTGCTCCCCTTTAATGAAATAGTTCCCACTTCCCAGTTTCCACGAGTCCAATGTTCTGACTCAGTAGTCTCCAAAGCTGGGGGTTGGACACATCTTTAAAGGGTTACCAACTGGAGAATACAAAAATGGGTCACACCCTCCTAGCCAATTGTGAGGTTTATCTTTAATAAATGTAATTATCCCTTTCACCTACTGTCATGCAGTACTATCTGTTTTGCCCTCTCCCAGGATTGTATGTAGCTTAGCATTAGCCCCCATGATGAGCTATGACCCAGAAATCCCAATATTGTGGCAATCCATGTATTTGTTCTCCCTCACTTCCACCTCTCTCCAAGAATACTTATATCCTGAATTCTAGATTATCCCTTGAGCATAGGAGGTAAATGAAAAAAATGGAGCTCTAAATTAGAGCAATGATTTTTATATGCAAGACCTTCCCTACCTTCCCTTTTTCATTTTCTATGGGACAAATTGAGCAGCACTTGAATAAGCACACATGGATGGTCTGTAGTCTATATGGCAGTTATTATTACATTCTCTTTTTTTCCCAGATTCACCCTTCTTCTGAACTCCCGCATTTGTCGGGGAAGGAAGGGAGTACCACTGCCCTTTCAGTCTCCCATGTTCTCAACCTCCTCATTACTTTTGACTCCTCACTTAACTGAACCTGTTCCCTTCAGATGTACTACTGACCTCTTAATTACCAAATCTGATGGCCTTTCAGAATCTTTTTCTGTCTTAACCTCTTTGAAACATTTGACACTATTCATCACCTTTTCCTCTCTAGGTTGCTGAAAATGTGTCATATATAAAAAGTCTCATATACACACAAACTTGGACAAATTTTCTCACCTGCTTTTAAATCTTCCAAAAGAAGAGAATTCTATTGGGTTTTGTACCTTTCTATTAAAAATATAAAAATACAGTACCTTATGTTCAGTTTTTAAGAAACATTGATAGATATTAGAAAAGATAATTTAATAGTTGAATTTTGAAAGAAACCTTTACAAAATGGTAGATGGGTTTGAAAATTAGCATAATAAGCATAATAAGCAATGTACTTGTGTTTGGATCTTTGTAAGGTATCTTTCAGTCATAATAATTATTAAATCAAAGTACTGAAATATTATATTAGTCCTCTGGGTTACAATATCACAAGAGAGTAAATGAATTTTTTAAAATAAGCATATTTGATCACTTTGCTTTCACTAAAATACCATTTTAAAGACAGCAACTAGATTTCCAAATCAGTGGGATGCTATAATTTCTATAACTGTGCATTATTCATCATTCAGAAAATAGTATTACTTGGTATCCACTTAGTCTATCTTCTTTCTTCACATCTGTGATTGATTATAAATTTTAATTTGTATTATGGCATATGATTAATAGTTCTTTATTTCTGCATTTATTTGCAAGTTTTTAGAAAATGATTAATTTTTGTGAAGGTGTTGCATGATACATAAAATTTTGTTGGGGGTAGCTAGATGGCACAGTGGATAGTGCACCAGCTCTGAAGTCAGGAGCTTCAAATCCACCTTTACACAATACTTCCTAGCTGTGTGACCCTGGGCAAGTCACTTAACTCCAATTGCCTCAGGGGAAAAATTGTTAAGCCACTTTTCAATCATGTCCAATTCTTTGGAGATTTTCTTGGCAAAGATACTGGAGTATTTGCCATTTCCTTATCCAGCTCATTTTACAAATGAGGAAACAGAACAACAGAGTTAAGTGTCTTATTCAGCGTCATATAGCTAGTTAGTATTGGAGACCAGATTTGAAATCGGAATGTTGAATCTTCTTTATTTCAGTTCTGGCACTCTATCCATTATGCCATCTAGCTTCTTCTTCTTCTTAAAAATTAAGTATGCTCAAGATTCCCATTTAATAATCATTACTGATCTATCATATGTAGTTTTTCTAATATTCTGTTGAAATCAAACTGTTTTCTTTATTTTTCTGCCAAATTTGTCTAGATCTGAAGAGGTATAATGAAATTTCAATTATTATGGTTATTATTTTTAACGATTGCATCTTATTAAGCAGTTGCTTTTTAAGGATTTAGATGTTATTCCATTTTGGCATTATATATATGTATATATGAGATGTACTTATATCTACACTTAATGTTTAATTTTTTTAATTCTTAAGTATCCTTAAATTTTAAAATTTTTTGTCATTTACTTTTACTGTTGCCTTGTCTGAGATGATTGTGATGGCCACTCCTGATTGTTAGATTTATTTGAGATATAAGTTGTACTCTTAACTCCTTTTTTATGTCTATACACATTTTTGTGCTTTAAATATTTTTCTTCTATACAGGGAATTTCTGTTATATTGTCCTAAATAAAATTTGTTTCCTTTATTGTACTTCTAGCACCATGATTTCTATTTGTTTGTTTAACCTTTCCTTTCTATTCCCAGATAAGAGTAAGATTTTTAAGACTGTCACTTTCAAACCCCTCACAATTATGCTTGGATGTCCTTTCTCTGTTGCAGGCATTTATTTCTCTTTATTACTTACCTTTTCTTCTCTGGGGATATTTCTGTATTTTTTAAAGTTTTTTTGTCTTTTGAATTCTGTCCCAAAACCTTCCCTTTGTTGCTCCACTGGCACTTAATTAAGGTGTATTATCAAATTAAGGTGTATTATAGTGTTTTCTTTTCAGAATGTTAGCATGAGAATCCCATTTGTTTACTTTTCTCATTTTTTCCCCTTTATCTTGCATTTCAAAAAACTACTCATCTCTCATGTCTTCAGTAAAACTATGGCACTCATCACAGTGGATAGAATGCCAGGCCTGATGGAATAGTCAGGAAGTCATCTTGGAGGAAGTCACTTAATCCTGTTGGACTTAAGTTCCTCATCTGTAAAATGAGTTGGAGAAAGAAATGGCAAAATAGCAAACCACACTAATATCTTTGCCAAGAAAACTCCAAATGGGGTCAAGAATAGTCAGACGTAACTGAAAAATGATTGCATAACAATAACACTTGCTTCACTATACATCCTATCATTAGAGTTAAGGTCATGTTTTTTCCTTATGAGATTATGCCCAATTTTTCAGGATGAGTTATTCTGGAGGCAAAAGATATTTTTCTTTGTTTTTATAATGATTCCAATATTTCTTTTCTTTTCCTTTTGTTGATCAGTAGTCCCAGAATTCTGATTTCTAGAAATCTGACTGACTTTCTTTAGTATACAATGTGTCTCTTTCTAGATTCTTGAAGATTCTTGTTTACCTGTGATATATGGAAATTTAAAATAACATGGATATGGAGACTTAAACATGGGATCTTTCTTTCATAATACCCTATGAAATCTACTGATCTGTACTTTGCATTATGAAAAGGAAGTTTTTTGCAATGGTTTCTTGAAATAAAACATTCAAGATTTTTTAAAATGTTTTTCTTGGGTAATGCATTCCAGATTATCTGTGTAAGAGTTTTTTGAATTATATGTCCTCCATTTTTTCAGTGTGTTCACTGCTTTATTAAGGTTTTCCAGCTTCAGTTCAGTCATTATTTCTTTCACTTTTTTAAAAAAACATCCAAATTCATAGGATCATATATATAAAGCTGAAGGGGACTCAAGAGGCCACCTAGTTCAGTTACAACATTTTGTGGAAATTGAAACCCAAAGCCATTAAGCAAATTGGTTAAAACATAGAGTTGGGATTTGGATCTGGGGCTTCTGACTCCAGAATCTTTGGTCTTTCCATTATACCAATCCTTTTTGTTCTTTTATTTGGCTTTGCAACCACTCCAGAGATTCTTGTGGCTTTGTTTCTTTTCTAGGATTTGAATTGTCATTATTACTAAATTATTTCTTTTTGAAGTTTCATTCTGGGAGTCTCTTATCCTGATTTAGGAATTTTCCTTTGGTTGCTCACTTCCTAAGTCTCTTAGTTGTTTTTGAAATTGTTAATTTATGTTGTCTTCTGAATTTCTCTATCCTTTGAAGTACTAAGGGGAAGCCAAATTTATGGAGAACTCAGTTTTCTTATAGGAAACCTTTTATCTAATGTTCTAGATAACTCTAGAGCAGGCCTCACTATTGGTTCCCTTCCTTCTCAAAGGCTAATTTCTCTTTCACTTGACTAGGGCACTGGAGTTCAATTAAGTCAGGATCTTTATCTGCTTGGTAATAGATGAATGTGTTTTAATTTATGCTGAGGAGATACTGAGAACCAGTGACAGATTTTTAGATGAACAGTGAAAGCTATTAGTTTGTGATAACCAACAGTTGTTGCCAGTCTCTGCCTTTCATCTCATTAGGTACCAAATGCAAAATATAGACCTTTTAGTGGTCTGCAAGCCACAAAGGAAGATGGGTACAAAAATTGATGTCATGTCTCTTGCCATTTAGTCTGTGGCAATTACATAAAGGATTTTTTTTTTGCACTTAATAGTGGTTTTCCCTCCCAATTATAAATAAAGATAATTTTCAACATTCATTTTTGTAAGATTTTAAATTCCAAATTTTTTTCCCTTACCCATTTGCCTGCCCCAAGACAATAAGTAATCTGAATTATTGTACATATATAATAATCATGTTAAACATACTTCTACATTAGTCATATTGTGAAAGAAGTCTCAGAATAACAAAGAAAAAGTAAGAGAAAGAAAAAAATGAAAATAATATGCTTCAATTTGCATTCAGATTCCACAGTTCTTTCTTCGAATATGGATAACATTTTCCATCACAAGTCTTTTAGACTTTTAGAAATCTCTTAGACTACTGTATTGCTGAGAAGAGCTAAGACTATCATAGTTGATCATTGCATAATGTTGCTGTTATTGCGTACAATATTCTCTTTGTTCTGCTCATTTCACTCAGAATTAATTCATGTATGTCTTTCCAAGTTTTTCTGAAATCTGCCCATCTGGAACAATAATATTCCATTACATTAATATATCACAATTTGCTCAGCCATTCCCCAGTTGATGGGCAACCCCACAATTTCTAATTCTTTGTCACATCGCAAGAGCCACTATAAATATTTTTGTACAAGTGGATTCTTTTCCCTTTTTTGGAATCTCTTTGGGACACAGATCTAGTAGTGGTTGCTAGATCAAAGGATGTGCACAGTTTCATAATCCTTTGAGCATAGTTCCAAATTGCTCTCCAGAATGGTTTGATCAATTCACATGTCCACCAACAATGTACTGGTATTTTCCAGTTTTCCAATTTTCCTATATCTTCTCCTACATTTAACATTTTCCTTTTCTGCCATATTAGCCAATCTGATAGATATGAGGTGGTACTTCAGAATTGTTTTAATCTTATTTCTCTAATCAATGGTGATTTAGAGTATTTTTTCATGTGACTAGAGGTAGCTTTAATTTCTTCATTTGGAAATTGCCTGTTCATATCCTTTAACCATTTATCAGTTGAAGAATAACTTGTATTCCCATACATTTGATTCCGTTTTCTATATTTTAGAGAAATAAGGCCTTTTTCAGAAACACTGACTGCCAAAGGTTCTGATAAAGGCCTCATTTCAAAAATATATAGAGAATTGTTAATTTCCTGATCAGTGTTACTACTGGGCTTATATCCCAAGGAGATTTTAAAGAAGGGAAAGGGATCTATATGTGCACGAATGTTTGTGGTAGCCCTCTTTGTAGTGGCTATAAAATGGAAACTGAGTAGATGCCTTCAGTTGGAGAATGGCTGAATAAATTGTGGTATATGAATGTTATGGAATATTATTGTTCTGTAAGAAATGACCAACAAGATGAATACAGAGAGACCTGGAGAGACTTACACTAATTGATGCTAAATGAAATGAGCAGAACCAGGAGATCATTATATATTCAACAACAATACTATATGATGATCAATTCTGATGAATGTGGCCCTCTTTAGCAATGAGATGAACCAAATTAGTTCCAATAGAGCAGCAATGAACTGAACCAGCCACACCCAGTGACAGAACTCTGGGAAATGACTATGAACCACTACATAGAATTCCCAATCCCTCTATTTTTGTCTGCCTGCATTTTTGATTTCCTTCACAGGTTAATTGTACACTATTTCAAAGTCTGATTCTTCTTGTGTAGCAAAATAACTGTTTGTACATGTATACATATATTGTATTTAACATATACTTTAACATATTTAACATGTATTGGTCTACCTGCCATCTGGGGGAGGGAGTGGGGAGAAGGAGGGGAAAAATTGGAACAAAAGGTTTTGCAATTATCAATGCTGAAAAATTCCCTATGTATATATCTTGTAAATAAAAAGGTTTAATAAAAAAATATACTAACTGCAAAATTTTTTTCTATCATTTTGATTTCTAAAGGAGATTTCTTTACCTTTTTTGTCATCATTTTTGTTATTTCACAGTTTATATTTCTTACTACTGTGAGATGATAAAAGCAATTGGGTTTAGAAAAATATTGTCCCTAGAAATTTCTCCTCTTTAATTTTAGCAAAACTGATATAAAAAGGGATAGGATCAAATCAACCCTTTTTCAAGTTATAGAAACTGAGTAATAGAAAATTTAAAAGCCTGCCCTACAATCACACATTGAATTAGATTTTCTTCTTGACTACTTTTCTATTTATAAGCCTACGGCACTCATTGTTCTGCTTTATGATATCTCTATTAAAAATAATTCCCATTTCTGTAGTACTTAAACACTTTTCTCACTACTATTCTATGAGATAAGTAGAATCCTAATTTTATTACTCTATCCCCATTTTGCAAATGAGAAAACTGAGTCAAAGTTCACATAAGTAATCAAAATTAGAGTCAGAATTCAAACCCATATCTTGTGACTTTAAGGTCCTTTTCACTATGCCAGGCTCTCTCTCTATGTAAACTACAACTTTTAGGGAAACACAAAGAAGAACACTTGAAGTTGAGGTGAAATCCCTCTCAATCTTTCCATTAAAATCAAATAAACAAATTTTGCCATAAATACCATTCAGGTAGAAGATTTCCTTGTAGTCAAGTAAAGGAACTCTTAGCTGAGAGCTGAATTTTGGAATGGCAGAGTTAACAAAGGTCAGAGTGAGACATTTTTCTAGATCAAGACAGCTTAGGAGTTTGGAGAGATCTGTAACAAAAGGATAGAGGCTGGCCCAGAACTCACATGGCTGATACACCAATAGGGGAATTAGGTGGTGAGGACAGAAGCAGTAACAGTTTGAGTAGCTCCCAATCCAGAGACAGTAAAGGAACTAGATAACTGGTTAGAAAGAGACTACAGGAGACCCCTGGATGAAGAATCAGACCCCACTTGGCAACTTTATTGCCCATCCCATTTCTGAGTTTATAAATTCAAGGGCAGGGAGTAGCACTTTCGATCAAAAGAGAATGGATGCCTTGAGGAGCAGTATCCTTTCTGGTCACAAGGAATTAGGGATCCTGAAGATCACTATCCATTGAAGTTTCAAGGGATCAAGAACTTCCTGGTTAAGAACCAGAGTGCAGACCACAAAAATCATGCCCAAATCTCTTCCCAGATTATACTACCCTGGAAGGATCAAAAACTTCCAACTTGCAGAACTCTGAAAACAGAAGTTCAAAAAAGTTGAAGTTTGAGACAGTGCCACTTCTCCTTCCTCCCATGCCAAGAAGAGGGAACAACATTAAAAAGTTCATAATCAAAGTTCAAAAATCATAAAGTTCATAAATACAAAATCAAGAAACTGTGAAAATGAGTAAATAACAAAAAGGACAGTGGGGACAGAAAGATCAAGACACAAACTCAGAAGACAATGAAGTCAAATTACCTAAAAGGTGAATTAGATACAACAAGCTCAGCAAGATTCTTTGGAAGAAGCAAAAAATTATTTTCAAAATTAAATAGGAGCGATGGAAGGAAAATTAGGTAAAGAAATACATACAAAGGAAAATAAAATTATGAAAAGACAATAGGTTGGTAAAGAGGCACCAAAGATACTAGGGGAAAAAACACCTTAAAAACAGAAATGGTCAAATGGAAAAAGAGGTACAAAAATTCACCAAGGAAATGAACTCTTTAAAAATTCGAATTGGGTAAAGGAAGCTAATGATTCTGTAAGAAACAATAAAGCAAAGTCAAAAGAACTAAAAAAAGAAGAAAATGTGAAATATTTCTATTTTTAAAAAATTGAGCTATAAAACAAATCTAAGAAAAATACTTTAAGAATTCATTAGCCACATGAATGACATGAAGATGCCCTGATATCCCAGAATCTAGAAATTACAAGAGTCTACCAATAACCACCATAAAGAGATTTCCCAGATAAGATTTGTAGGAATATTATAGTCAAATTCCCAAAACTCTGAGGTCAAAGAGAAAGTACTTCAAGAATCCGGAAAGAAACCATTTAAATACTATGTGATCACAATCAGTCATACAAAATTTAGTGCTATCATATTAAGAAGAGGACTTGAAATATAAAAATGAAGGCAAGAGAACTGAGATTACAATAAAAAATAAACTATTAACCAAAATTGAATATAATCCTTCAAGGTAGAAAAATGGATCTTTAATGAAATAGAAGACTTCTGAACTTTCCTGTTGAAAAGACTAAAGCTCAATAGAAAATTTGATTTTCAATTACAAGACTTGAGAGAAGCATTAAAAATGGTAAACATGAAAAAGAAATCATAACTGACAATAAAATTTAACTGTTTACTTTTCAAAAATAGGAAGGTCATACATGAACTTTTAAGAACTTTGTTATTATTGGGATAGTTAAAAGGATCCTACATAGAAGAGGGTACAGGAATGAGCTGATTATATTGGGATGATGTTAAGAAATAGGCAAGAAAGAGGGATGCCCTAGAAAAAGGGGAAGAGAAAAAGAATGGAGAAAATTATCTTACATTAAAGAGGTATACAAGGAAGAGCTTTTACAATGGATGGGGTAAATAGTAAGGATGGGGCAGCAAAGTTTCAATCTCATTCACATCTAAATTGGTTCAAAGAAGAACTATATCTGTATGCTGAGTCCAACAGTCTATTTTTTTAAAAGAGAGAGAGAGAGAGAGAGAGAGAGAGAGAGAGAGAGAGAGAGAGAAAGTTGAAATAAGGAGCTAGAGCAGAATTATGCTTTAGCTGGTGTAAAAAGGGCAGGAATAGCAATGTTGATCTTAGACAAAGCAAAAGCAAAAACAGATCTAAATAAAAGATATAAACAGGAAACTACCTTTGCTGGAAGGTACTATAGACAAAGAAATATCATCAATGCTAAACATATGTGCAACAAGTGACACAGCATCCAAATTTTTAAAGGAAAAACTAAATTAATTACAGAAAAAATAAACTGTAAGTACATTAATATGAAGCATCAATTTTCTCCTCTCAAAGCTACATAGATATAACCAGAAACTAAATTTAAAAAAATAAGAGATGAATAGAATCTTAGGAAACTTAGATATGATAGGCCTCTGAAGAAAACTGAATAGGAACAGAAAGAAGTGTATCTTTCCCTCAACTGTTTATGGCACCTTTACTAAAATTGACCATGTATTATAGCATAAAATCCTCAAACAAAAATGCAGAAAACATTAATACTACATTCATCCTTTTCAGACTATAGTGCAATAAAAATTACATTTACTAAAGAGCCATGAAAGTATAGATTAAACGTTAATTGGAAAACTAAATAATTCTAAAGAATGAGAAGGGGGATGATCAGTACAGTAGGAAAAAAACACTGACAATGAAGCAAAGAAAGGCTGAACACCTCTGAACATAATGTGCAGTATATATTATAGGCTTTCTTGAAATGGATATTTATTGCTTTACATTTTTAATCTCCTTATGTTCTACTGTACACATGACAATTTGTTTTCTTTTTCTATTTTGTATGTAAGATGAAATTTATTTTAAAAAGGAAAATATAAAAATTAAGAAAAAAATTTTAAAAAAGAATGAGTAGGTCAAAGAACAAATCATTGAAACAATGAATAATGTCATTAAAGAGAATGACAACAATGAGATAACAGTAATTAGGGACAAATTTATAACTTTTAATATATGCATCAATAAAAGAAAGAAAAAGATCAATAAATTTGGCATACAATAAAAAAACTAATAAAAGAATAAATTAAAAATCCCCAACTAAGCATCAAATTGAAAATCCTAAAAATCAAGGAAGAAATTACTAAAATCAAAAGCAAGAAAACCATTGAACTATTAAATAAAACTAAAAGCCAATTTTATGGGTAAAAAATGATAAAATTGATAAACCATTGATTAATTTTTTTTAAAGAAAAACTCCAAATTACTAACATCAAAAATGAATAGAATAGATGATGGGAGATGAAATGGAAATTATTGGGGTTATTTTGCCCAATTATGTGGCAGTAAAACTGAGAATCTAAGTGAAGTGAATACATTTACATGAAAGAGCATATTTACAAAAATATAAATCATCCAGGTTAACAGAAGAGGAAATAGATATTTAAATAACCCTGTCTTAGAAAAAGAAATCAAACAACTGGAAAACCAAAACCACTGGAAGCATGACAATTTCTTTCTATGTAAATTTTCCTTCTTTTAGTGTATGTGCCTTGTTGGCCTTCCTAATGACATTCCCTAACTGAACTTTCCTTTAGAATAAAGAAGTGGGGGAATAAAGGAATGGACCTACAATTCCATTGGCCTACAACGCACACACACTCACTCTCTCTCTCTCTCTCTCTCTCTCTCTCTCTCTCTCTCTGTATATATAAATAAATTGCCATACTTCCAGTGGTTACAAAATCATTGCCAAAATGAAATAGATCACAGGATGCCTCCATTACATCTTGTATCCTCTCCACCAAACTATTCATCATTAGTCTTGGTTTATTAGCAAGACCATTGTGACCACTGGGATATGACCTGATCCCAATCACTACAATGCTATAGATGGCCCCATGCTTTCTAAGTCACAAGTTTTATCTTGTTCATAAGAAATCTTTGGCTGTAATAATAAGTGCTGTATTCTTTCATTTTTTTCACCTCCTTTAAGCAACTCTGGGAGCTAATGTATCAAGTCAACAGAAGGAAAGCACTTAATTGCTTGGCATATACCTATAGATATAAAATTATCATACCCTATATATGTGCATAGGGTTGGTATGTGTGCTCTTACAATATCTATGCATTACTAACCAAAGCTACATATGTTTCAGAACACTTGTGAGTCAAGATCTCCACAGTTCTTAATTTCACTAGACAGTCCATCATAGAATATTTATTATATAATGGAATATAACTATTTCTGCTGAAATCTATAAATCTATCCTTTTTAGATAGCAGGAATAAGTCTATACAAAAGAGCTGCCATGATTTTTTAATGATTCCTTGTATTTTTTATGGCTTTTTCTCTAATAAAGGAAGTAGGAAGCATTTCAATCTTTATTATCCTCTGGTTTCCTATCTCTGTTGAAGGCTCATTGATCATGTGATTTACCCAAATCTGGAGTATCCATTTTACATATCTAAATAGCATTGACATGGAAGGATCTTCTAACCAAACAGATGGATAATATGATGATAATAGTGATAATTCATATTTCTATAACTTGTAGGTTTGCAAAGTGTTTGCTTAACCATATCCCTGGGAGGAAGAGAATACAAGTAGTGTCTGCTTTGCAAATGATGGAGCTAGGTTCAAAGAAGTTAATTGATTTATCTGGGTTTGCACATTATTAAGTATTAGAAACTGAAACTAAAAGCCAGGTTTCACTTGACTCTAGGGTTCATATTATTTGGTAATCACAATAGTATAGTGGAAAGAGCACTAATCCTAGAGCCAGGGGACCTAGATTCAAATCCCGGATCTGCTATTCACTATCTTTGTTATTTTGAGTAAATTCCTTAATCTCTTCCCTAGGTCTCAGTTTCCACATTTGTTGAATGAAGGGATGAAACAAAATGTGTCTGAGGTTCCTGATAACTTTGGAGCTATAATCTTACTTTCTTTCCAAATATTTTTCCAACTAAATTGAACAATTCAATATAGATTTCTGGGAAAAAAACACATTGTTTACAAATCCTCATGCTGACTTGGGTTTACAAACACAAAAACTTAACAAGTCCTTGCTTTCATCTAGAAGCTTACAATCTAGAAGCCCAGAATATAAATAAAGCTAATGGGATCAAGCATCAATTTTACTGCACTAATTATCTCTCTGTGCCAGAAAGATGTGTTCAAGCCCTACTTCTCATACATACTAGCTGCCCAAATCATTTAAGCTCTTAGTGTTTCAGAAAACTGCTTAAGAGAATAAATTGCAGAAATGGTACCAACCAACATTAGGAGAGTTTCCTTACTTGGGAGTTTCCTGTATCCATGAAATAGCATGTTTGTACTTAAATATTCTCCTAGGATATTTCACATGTACCCAGTATTTTTGTTACCTGAATTTCCACATTCAACTCCTGGAATTTGTGGGGAAATAAACTTCTCAGACTCGAAACCCAGCATTAGATCTTGCCCTCTCCTGATCCCTAGCTTACAATATGCATCTCATGCCTTGGGAGGGACATGGTTGCTTGCTTTCTGCTTCAGGGCATAAAAAAAGATGATTGAAGATTTTTTAAATATGAAAACATGCTGAAACTCTTATAAACAACTCAGCAATGGGCCTAAGGTGGACAGATTCTTGGTAGGCAGCCCTAATTGGTACAATCTCTTTTAGGTGTTCTAATGCACTCAAGTGAATTATGCACCACACTGCTTCTGAATGACATAGTCATTTCTGACTCCATTAATATGGAAGATTTCAGCCAAATGCTTTTAAACGATAGCTTCTCTTTATTTGTAATTTCAGACTCTATTGATTTCCTTCTGTTCCCTTCATTATGATTTCAATTGATTACCTAGGCAACTGCAATAACAATGATTGCATTTGACACCGTCTCAGACTCTTGAGATGGTATTTGAATAGGAATGGTATAATTTGGGGGAAAATGCCTGCAAGAACCTGCCATTAACAGTATACTTACTCTTTTCTTTTATTGACTAGTCTCTTTTTTGAGGAGGCCCTTGTCATGGGAGTCAGCTGTTAACAGGACAAGAGTAGTAGTACAGATTTCGGGGGCTCTCCAGAAGGTAAAAGATTCTTATTATCAAAGAGAGAAGACTGTTTTTTGGTTGCTGCTTGGTGATGCTGCCAGCTCAGTGATTTGCCTTTCAGGTTGAAATACCAGCTGGGCTAAGCTTTCTGAGGGTGATTGAAACCTTAAGGTGCCCAGGGTTCTTATTGGAGCCTCCAGTCAAGACCCCATAATGAATACCTCACAATGTCTTTATTTGGCTCTTTAAAAAAAGTTGCTTTATGCTATTGTCATTTAACATTCAGATACTCAAAGGCCTGCCTGAGGATCCCAAGCTGTATTTCCAGGGAATGATTTGGTCCCCCATTTCAGCTCAGCTGGCACCCTGTGAAAGAGTCCTTTCTCTAGTAGTTTCATGAAGAAAACTGGCTATGCAACTGAGGTGTTTCTACAGTTACCCTTTTACCATTTTTTTTTCTTCTCCAGAGGGTGTTCTCATTCACTAGCTACACATTTACCACAACTATAGTTAAATAAGCCTGCAGATTTTGTCACACACAGAAACCCATTGCAGGAGGAACACACTTAATCAATGTTTACTGTATTAATTGAATACCAACAGACTTTAGCTTTGTTTAGGTTTGGTTTATTGCTTGGTAAAACCACAACACATCAGGCTCTTTAAAAGGAAAAATAGCTTTTTTTTTTTTTTTTTTTTTTTTTTTTTTGCTCTGCAGTTTCCTTAGTAGCTAATGGTTCAGACAAAATAACATTTGGTGAGGTAAAGTAGTATATAGGAATATCAATGACATTAAGTGCAAGGAAAGGGAGGAAGGGGAAAGCTTCTGACATACAAAGTACATTGGTTTTGTGGAATCAGCAAACTTGAAATGAAACTCAAAGGTTTTCTGAGTTCAAAGTACTTTATTTTACTCAGTCATTCTGCCCAGATGAGCCTTCTTGTTTTGTTGTGCTGAAAGGTCATTTGATCTGAACAGTTATCTCTTGTTTATGTAAAAGACTCAGAAAGTCAACACCGTCCTAAACATAATCAGATTTCAATTTGTCATTTCTTACCCAGACCCAAAATCGAGTGTGAGGTGTTCTTA
Source organism: Sarcophilus harrisii (assembly GCF_902635505.1). Classification (NCBI taxonomy): domain Eukaryota; kingdom Metazoa; phylum Chordata; class Mammalia; order Dasyuromorphia; family Dasyuridae; genus Sarcophilus; species Sarcophilus harrisii. The sequence goes on along the minus strand of NC_045426.1, from coordinate 114,689,759 downwards.
TCTCCATTTTGCAGACAGAGGACGACAGAGTGTCCAATCTGAAGAGGTGCCAGTTCCACTGTATTTTGCCCTGGTCAGACCACATCTGGAGTATTTTGCAGCCATAGCATTTCAAGAAAGGACATTGTTATGCTACAGCAAGTCTGGAAAAAGAAGAGCAGAGTAGTGGAAGTACTAGAGAATGTTATACAAGGATTGTCACATCACATCTGGAATATTTTGTAGCCACAACATTTCAAGGAAGGACATTGATATGCTAGAGCAAGTCTGGAGAAAGAAGAGCAGGATGGTGGGAGACCAAGAGAATATGCCATACAAGGATTGGTTATAAGAAGAGATGATTTACCTGGAGAAACAAAATCACAACTACCATGGAACTACTGGAGGCTGACACCTGCTGCCCTCCCACCCCCATTCCTGCTTCGCTTTAGTTGAACTGGTTTTCCCCAGGTGGTAAAATTCACAATTATAGCTTTGTGGAGGAGAGATGCCATGGAGGAGAGGGAATAATAGCTTTCTTTGGGTATTTCAAGGGCTGCCAAGTGGAAGACAGATTGGACTTATTTTTTTTTTTTTGGTATTGGAGAGGAGGATTTGAAATAATGGGTACCAAGAAGCAAATTTAGGCTTCATATAAAGAAAAACTACCTAGCAACTATCCAACCCTTAGCATTGCAGTTGACCAAAATAAAATGTTCTAACTCAATAAGGAGTGAATTCTTCCTTAGTGGAGCTCTTTCAGCAGATCATTTTTTTTTTCTTTTCAGAGGTGTCTGTTTCTTGGGGTTTTTCCAGACAAGTAGTCTTCTAATCTTTTGTCAGGAATCAAAGAATATTAAGATCCCCAAAGAAACATCAGAAGCTAATTAATCCAATCCTTATGCGACTTATTTGCCTTCTACAAGAATCCCATAAGAGGAAGGGGTAAAGGAATAAGCATTAATATAGACCTACTGTGCGCCAGGCACAGTGCTAAACAAATATCATCTCATTAGATTCTCACAAAAACCTGGGAGGTAGGTGCTATTATTTATCCCATTTTACAATTGAGGAAACTGAGGCAAGAGCAGAAGTTGCTAAAGGTCACACAGTTAGAAAATGTTCAAGACTGATTTTTAATTCAGGACTTTTTGATGCTAGGGTATATGCCCACTGCACTATCAGCTACCATAGTACTCTAGATATGACTTGAAAGGAGCAGAGTATAGAGAAAGTATCAACTCTTTCATTCAGGACCTTCTCTCCCTATCACAGCATTAGCTTTTTAAGGTTACCATTCTTATCACTAATGCTCATTGAGTTTTCAATCTACTAAAATCCCCAGATCCTTTTCATTATTACATAGTGAAACCATATAACTATTATATAGTCATATGGATAGTTCCTTGCTCTCTCTGCATACATACATTATATATATATATATATATATATATATATATATATATATATATATATGAAATATGCATATATGCTAGGGAAGTAGATTTTTAAGAATCTCAAGTGTAAAACTTAAGCAACGTCCTTATTAAATTTCATCCAATTTGATTTTGCCCATTATTCTAGCCTGTCAAGATATTTTTAGATCTAAATTCTGTCATCCAACATGTTAGCTGTCCCTCTAAGCTTCTGAAAATTTGATGAGCATGCCATCTATGCTTTCATCCAAGTCACTGATAAAATGTGAGGCAGAGTAGTAGAAAGAACAATGGAATTCACCGCAGGGGACAAGAGTTAGAATCTTCATTCTGTTTATGTGACTGTGGACAAATCACTTGATTACTTTAGGCCTCAGTTTCCTCATCTGTAAATATGAGAGGGTAAGATTATATGATCTTTAAGATTTTTTCCATATGCTTTCTTCCACCTAAAGACAATTCTCCTTGAAAGAAAAAAATAGAAGATGAAAGTTGGCTAGTTCTGCTTTTTCACTGTCATCCCTTATCAACCTCTTAATAACTCTGAGCAGTCACCTTATTCTCTAGCTAATTATCTTTTTGCTCCAACATAGCTAACATCAACCCCTTTTATAATCTTTAGAGAGGCATGTTTTTGATATAAAGTAAAAAAAATCAGAAGAGAAGGAAAGTTTTGAGAAGTGAACATATGGATTGAAAGATGGTGTATGAGAATAAGATTTGGATTTCTGGCCCATAATATAAAATGAGTGATCCACTTCTATTTATGCTGTGAATCAGACTTAAAGCCAGGAAGGAATAGGTTCAAATCTTGCCTTTGACACATATGTGTGTTCATGGGCAAGTTACTTAACCTTTCAGTGCTTCAGGCAACTCTCTAAGACCCTGCATTTCAGAAAAGGAGCTGACCCTACATTGTTAGAGGGAATTTCTCTGTATAGGAGTTCCCTGTACTGATAGGTCCAAGTCCCTTCCTCTATTCCATTATATTCTGCAGCTCAGTCTGGTTTTCAAAGGTCCTGGCAATTCTTTCATGATCATGCTTTTTCGAAATATTCATCCTTGGTTAATTACCCTATTTCCATTTTCTCTCCATGTAATTATGAAATTAAATTTGTTTAAGAGTTCCTTATGCAGCCACATGGGAATAATTTCTGCTTGTGCCTTCCCAATTTCATTCTTAAGAGCTTCAAATCCCTCTCGGGTTAATTTTTCCTTTCTCTGAACTCTTTGAAATTATGCCTTGTAGGAATCTGCAGGTCATGTCAAACTATGTCTGTTTTCCCTTTCCTCTATCAAACTCAATGATGAGATATTCACTGAAACTCCCCCCACCCCAATGTTTTCTATAGTTTCTACTCCAAGAACTAATTAATTCTTATTGGTAGCCATCAGTTTCTCAACAAAAGTTCCCTTTGTCATTTTATTTTCTTATAAACGGTGAAATTATCAAGTCAAATCTAACAACTGCTTTATTTTCTCAAAGAGGAAAAACCAGCATATGAAGTAGTGGGAATTCCTACTGGAAATATTATTCTTCAAGTTCTCAATGGACATGTTCTCTATACTACAATAACATGCTTACAGGCCATAATTGTAATTCATTTCCCAAACTCTTCTTCTGTTTTCATCTTTTCACTGTCTATAGTAGATCCTCAAGAAAATTTCACTCTTTTCCTCCTACCATTGGTCCCTCATTAAGTGTTCCTTCTATGTTTCTTTATTCAAGTTCTTGGAGTTTGTGATTTGAATATACATTCATAATATAGAGTACTATTCTATTCTCCTTTTTAAAATTTATTCTGTTCCTTTTGATTTAACTATAGCCCTAGAAAAGCTAAAATCCAATACCATCCCTATCAAGTTTAAAGGATATCTATGAAGTCAAATTTGATTGTTTACACTAAGATTTCCAGATCACTCAACTACCAGAAATAAAAGTACTTGTATTCTGGTATCTGAAACCTTTAGTTTCATTTCTATTGTTCTATCAAAAAAAAGCATGTATTAATGCCTATTATATACTAGATATTTTGTTTACAGCTAGAGATACAAAGAAAAAAATGAAAATAGTCACTGCCTTTAAGGAGTATACAACACACATGTAGAAGCAAATACAAATTTCTCTCCTTAAATATCATCTCCAATGAATTACTGCTTCTTTTTAGTGTCTTTCTTCCTCCTCTGTTTTGCCAACTACTTCACATGCTACTAACACTGGCAAATCTATGGAGGTGGTTTTCTCATTCTCACTCCTTTATAGTTCAAAGCCCTATTAATTAGATTCACAGATGAATGTTTTGTCTGCCTCTTGTTATGTATTTACAATGCTTGGTATTTTTTTAAAGGGATGCTGATTGATTATTCAGTGCATTTTATCCCTTGCTAAAAGGGAATCATTCCTATATTTTTGCTATGGTCCAGAAATCCAAGGCAGCTTGGTAGCACAGTAGATAGAATGCTGGGCCTGGGATCAGGACAATTTTAGTTCAAATTTGGTCTTAGACACTAGTGACCCAGGCCTAACCCTGTTTGCTCCAATTTCCTCATCTATAAAATGAGCTGGAGAAGTAAACCACTTCTGTGAACCACTGTGGAGTTGTGAACTCCAGTATCTTCATTGAGACCTCCCCACCCCCAAACAGAATCATTAAAGAGTCAGACATGACTTCATGAAAAAAGAAATCCAAATCCCAATCTCATACATTATCTACTAAGCCATTTAATCACTTCTCAAGATTTACTTTCTCTTTTGAATTCCTTACTTTCAATCAATAACGGCATTGAAAATACTACTAATATCCCTACCACCTTCATCTTTAAACCTAGGATTTCATAATGTTTGCAGTATATGTTAGGGTCCTTAAAGGGATATTGACAGTCCTCATGTGAAGATTAGAGGTAGATATGGCCATTTTTTTTTAACCAGTCTGTACTTTTACTGGTTCCAGGAATTCTCTATATCAGAATAACCACTATCAATATATATAGGTTTTACAATTTATAGGTTTAGAGTTGCCTGAGGACATTAAAAGGTTAAGATATTTCCTCAGGGTAAATCAATCAGTATATGTTAGAAGCAGGATTTATATGGAGACCTTCCTGACTCCAAGGCAAGTCCTCTATTTACTACACCACGTGGCCTATCAAATAATAGTCATCAAGTCTGAAAATTCTCTACAGAGTCTCTCACATGTTTTAGATATATGCCACATGAAGACAGAAGATCTCACTGTGGGTTTTGATACTTGTCCAGTAGTTGCCTTGATAGCCTTTAGCCTCAAGTTAGCACTTAAGAGACTTTTACCTCTTTAGTTTAGCTTAGAGAGGGGAAAGCCCCACACAAAGCAACAGCCTAGATAACTGAATAAAACTCATAATACCTACCCCCCAGTTCAGTATTTCCTTCCTTTCTCTGACTTTATTTCACATGTCATTTTGAATCCATTCAATAGATACATATACTACCTCTAACAGCTAAAATTTGTGCTTTCTTTCTATATAAATAACAGCACAAAGGTAGGGGCAGTAACAGGTAAAAAGAAGATGAGGAAATAAAGGGAAAAAAAAGGGGCGAAGGTTTCCATATATAGAATACTTACTATATCAGGATCAACTACAGGTTTCCCTTTCAGAAAAGTCTTTCTTTTTACAAAGCTATAGAATCTGCTTCTGATTTGATGTCCCACATCAGTCATCCCTGCCAAAAGCTTAAGTCAGCATCTTCTGGATAAAAAAATCTTCATGTTTACCATGTTTAAGCTTGCCAATCATTCACCAGCCTCAATATTCAGACTTGCATGTCGGTTTAGTAATCACACTGCCAGCCGCCGGAAAAATGGGTCTGGAGTAAACAAGGGATGGATGACAGCTTGACAACACTTAGAGGGGAGGCAAGGTGTAATTTTAAACTCGTGAGGCAGATGTGAAAAGATCTTCCTCCTTTCTTCTCTCCAAGCCCTCCCTAAAGGGTCTTATTTTCATGCAAGGCCTTACTACACCCAAGGATAGATTAACAGGAGAGGTTACAAAAACCCTGAAGCCCCAAAACATCAGGAGGGAAAATGGCTGGGAGATTAGGAGACCTCGAGAAAGGTGATCTTGGGTCCAGTCTTCTTGGATTTCTGGCTCTTTTTGCTGAATTCCTTTCCAAACTATAGAGCTTTAAAATTGAGAGAAGGGTGGGATAAAAACAAAATTCTGTATTTTGCAATGCTTTGTTGGAGAAAAGAGGTGGTTTCATTTTAACTATAAACCCTGGAAATGAGTGTGAAATGGTGCCCAAGTCAAATGGAGCATTGAAAGGTTAGGTTGCGGTGGAATCTTTCCCTAGGTTATAATATTGGCTTTTATGCAATGAGACCATATGTTAGGGGTTTCTCCTATCACTATTTCAGAATGCCTAAAATGAAACCTTGGCAATTTCTGTTGTTATCATTGCCCTCCTCACCTTCTGTGGGGTTATTACCCAAAGGTTTCATTTATTTGGATTTAATTCAAAAAGTTTTGTGACACACTGACTGTGTGTAGGGAATACTGTGCTAGGAGGTTAGGAAGACATACATAACATTTAGCTGAGATCCAGTCCCTGACTTCTCGAGCTCACAGTCTATTAAGGCGCAAATAGACAGATAAAAGACAGACAGATGGACAGACAAACAGATAGAAATAGATATGGGTTTAGATAATCATAGGGATTAGGAAGTGGACATGTGATTTCCTTAGATGAACAGATAGATAGAAATAGACATAAATTTAGATAACCATAGGGATTAGGAAATGGACATGTGATTTCCTTAGATGGACAGACAGACAGATAGAAATAAACATAGATGTAGATAACCATAGAGATTAGGAAGTGGACATGTGATTACCTTTTCTTAGGGAACTTCCCAGGGAGGAAATTTCTTCTCTCCATACAGGTTAATACCTTCTCTGCAACTGAAAGCTCTGGAATTATCATGAGCAAGGCTTATTAAACACTTTTCACTCACAACCATTTTTTTTGCTCAGAAAGTTATTGTGATCTCAGATATATAGGTATATAAAATAGTTACATAAATCAAACATTTACTGATAATAAGTCATATTTTCACAACCCCTACATTCAATTATACAAACCCATATGGGATCATGACGCATAGTTTAAGAAGCTTTGGTTTAGAGTATGGAGAGGTTATGGAATTTGCTTATATCATACAGCCAATATATGTGTGCCAAAGATGAATCTATCCATGCTATTTCCTCTTTTAGATAAAATAATATTGGTAGGTACATTACAAATTAAGAGAAACTAAATGTTAACCAATATAATAGGAAGGAAAGATTGACTGGGATGGGCAAGAGAGACTTTGTGGAGGTGGAAGCAAGTAATAACACAATGATATTGTACTTCAATGTTTACAAAATCCCTTCTTCCTAGCAATTCTGAGAAGTAGATGGTATACTTACTCTTGTTACTAAGTTTTTACAGACTGCCACCTTGTTGCACAGCAAATTGTAGGTCAGATGCAGGTTTAGACACCGAGCCTTCTAATCCCAAATCCAACCTTCTTTACACTACTACAGATGAAAAGGTGAAGGAAATACCTTCCATACGTGTAAAACACTTTGGAAAAAGGTTGGACTTGACTGGTAGGAAAACATAAGATATATTCAGAAAACAGAAAGAGTAATTCAGTTTACTTAAAGTATGGTCGTCATCATTGTCATTTTCCTCAACAAGCATTAATTAAGTACTTATTATGTGCCAGGAAAAGTGTCTAGAAAAGGAAAAATACACAATATTGTAGAACAGCAAGAGATTTTTCTATTTGATCCAAATCCTTTATTTTACAAAGGAGGAAACTAAATTCTAAAGAGATAAAGTGATCTCTGCAGTCAAACTGGTAAGAAGTGACAGAGAGAATTTGAACCCAGGCTTTTTGACATTTTATCCAGTATCCCTTCCACCACAACCCACTGATTGAGTAGAATTTGAATTTTACCTGGGAAAGAATGGGGAGTTACTGATTTGGAGGGAGGGAGAGGGAGAGCAAGGAATGATGCTTGCTTGGGTCTTAGAGAAGTCAATTAGCTTCATGTTGGTGCATTTTCTTCTGAGCTCTTGGAAACTTTCTTTGGGACTTAGTGGTTTATCAGGTCAGGGCTGTGACATATTTCTGTTCTTTGCTTCTTTCTCAAGGGCACCCTGAAGGCAAGCTCTTTTCATTCAGTGATTTTCTGCACCAGCAATTTCCTCATTTAGGGGCTGAAATGGATGTACCTCACCTTATAGAGTGAGAGTCTTGAATCTGTCCCCCAAGGTTCAACATTGACTAGCAATGGGGCTTGAGGCAGATATAAGGCAGGGAGACAGTTTTACAGAGGAAGGAGGGGGTCAGTAAGGAGAGTGCTGATTCCAGGGACTAGTTAAGGCTAAGGCCTCCTAGATAATGGAGAAACCAACCAATGTCCTCTGCCAGAGCTATGATAGAGTAGGCCTAGGGAGGGGTTTTTTTTGCAGCTGAATCCTATGGAAAATGCAAAATCAGCAATGTGGTTCCTGCTGTTTTCTTTTAGGCTTGTCAATGGGCATCTTTCATCTTAATGAAAGCTGCACTTGTAGGAATGCACTGTAAATCAAACTTAACCCAGATTCTAGTCAGGTGCCAAGACAGGCATGGCATGTCCTGTTTGTTGAGTAGCTGACAGACCAGAGCACTGAGGCTAAAGGGAAACAGACCCAGATGTGTCATTCAAGTATTTGAAAGCTGAAAAACATTTATATTAGACATTAAATCCCCAAATATATAAGAACGATTTCATGGAAATTATATTCAATTTACTAGAATTCATGGGAAAAATCTAGTAATAACACCTAAGTATTTTTCAATCAAAGAATAAACATTATGCCTACTATTTGTCAAGCATTGTGTTATGAATATAAAATATGTTATTCTCTAGAAGAAGAGGCAAAAGATGCTCCCTCCCTTCAAGGAGCTTACAACCTAATAAAAAAGATAATAAACAAATAATTAAAAAGCAAGAGACATAGAAGATAAGAAAAAAAATATAACAGTGGGAAGACCATAGAAGTGATAGGGAAATCTTCAATTAAAAGATGAGACTGTAGATGAGTATTAGAGGAAGCCAAGCTTGGTAGTCAGAGCAAAGGAGGGAGAGTATTCTCATATGGGAGACCACCAGAGAAAATGCCCAGAACTGAAATATGGAGTATTTCCTTCATTGAACAGCCAAGAGACTGAAGTCATTAAATAGAATATGACATGTTGGGAATTAAGGTGTAAGAAAACTGTATTTGAGGGAATATCAAAAAAGCAAAATCAATGGATCATTGAGACAAATTGGATGTGGTGGGGGTGAAGGTAGAAAGGAAATATATGAAGGAGACAGTAAGGAAACAGCAAGGAATATAGGATGATTTTTAGGTTGCAAACCGGAGAAGTTGGTCTTGTCTTCTATAATAATAGGGAAGGTAAGAAAGGGAAAGATTTTGGGGAAAGATAATGAGTTCCATTTTGGACATATTAGTTTAAGATTTTTACTGGACATCTTGTAGACATATGAAAGATTGTTGGAGATGAGAAACTGGAGGTCAGCAGAAAGTCAGCTATTTTTCATAGAATTTTATATTCATTGAATATTATGATTTTTTACATTACTGTTATGATTTATGTTTATGTCATCAGTGCAATTCCCTTCATGGATGCAGGATGACAGCTCATTTATAGCTTATAATCTTGTCAAAGCAACTGAGAGGTCAAATAACTGTCCTTTGACTATTAAGTTAGTACGGCTTGGACATTTTATAGTCTTAGAGAATTGCCTGGAAGATTAAATGATTTGCTCAGAATCTCAACAAGTAGGAATCAGAAGCAGGACTTGAATCCAGGTCTTGACTGCATAGCTGGTCCTCTGTCTACTCTGCTATGCTCATGTCCATTGTTATGATTATTATTAGTAATACTTTTATAATAAATATTTCATAAGGGCCAAGCAAATGTAAGACGCTGTGCTTTTATGTTTTTTTTTTTGATAGCCCAATGAGGTGGGTTACTCAGATATTACTATCTCCATTTTACAGATTAAAAAAACTGAGACTTAAAGGGTAATGGAATTGGCCTCCAATTTGGAACCAACTATGTTTCTTCTTCCACAAAACTAGTGAAGGTTACTTATAAACCATGGGAAAATATACAAGAATCTCAAATAGATCTGAAGATCTTCTGGATGACAAAATGAATTCATATCTGCATGATTGGAAAAGTATTATTGAATTCTGGCTAGGCATTGTGAGGAATAACACTTTCCATCCTTATTAAGCTTGCCACTAATGGACACTAAGTTTTAGTCTAACTGAATTGGCCTTCTCATTTCCACATAATGTTTTGTTTTAGATATGTCAACTTACTGGTGGGATGGGGGACTCATTTTAAAGAATTCATTTTGAATAAACATTTTAAACACTGTGTGATCATTAGAGAAAAGAAATACATGCACATGTGTATATATACACATATACAGAAAGATATAGAAGAAGAAGAAGAAGAAGAAGAAGAAGAAGAAGAAGAAGAAGAAGAAGAAGAAGAAGAAGAGAGAGAGAGAGAGAATTTCTATATCTTTGTGTAGGCCATTTCTCTCTAAAAGGGAAAAGAAAAAAAAATTTTTAAAGTAGCTCTTCTAGAACAGAAAAGCCAGCCAGGGCTTCAACCATGGGGTGCCTAACCAGTGAAATTAAGCATAATACTTAAAGGGGAAAATAGTTATTCAATGAAATAGAAGGATTTCAGGGTTTCATAAGGAGAAAACCACAACTGAACAAAACATTTTATCTACAGTATCAAGACCCAAGAGAAACCAAAAAAGGAAAAAGAAAACATAAGGGTTTCAATGGAGCTGAACTGTTTACATCACTACATAGGAAGATGATACGTGTAATTCTTTAAAATTGTAATACTAATAGCACAGCTAGCAGCAATATACATAGAGCTTGCAAATAGAAGATGAATTTGAGGGAAAAATATAAAAAATATTTAAAGTATGAGAAAGAGGAGTACACTGGATACAGAAAGAAGAGAGGTATAATGTGATAAATCTATTATGCTTCAGTTGAAATTAAGAACAAAACAAAACAAAACAAAGCAGGGTGGCAATCCTGATCTCAGACAAAGAAAAACAAAAATAAATCTAATTTAAAAAGATAAGAAAGAAAATTACATCTTGCTAAAAGATACCATAGACAATGAAGTAATAACAACACTAAACATATATGCACCAAGTGGTATAGCATCCAAATTTTTAAAGAAGTTAAATGAGTCACAGAAAAAAATAGATAGCAAAACTATACTAGTGGGGGACCTCTTTAGAAACTGATAAATCCAACCAAAAATTAAGCAAGAAAGCTACTAAGGAGGTAAAAAGAATGTTAGGAAAGGTAGGTATGATAAACCTTTAGAGAAAATTGAATGAAAACAGAAAAGATTATATATTTTTTTCTCAGTAGCACATGGCACTTAGACAAAAATTGACCGTGTTATTGGGGCATAAAACCCTCAAAATCAAATGTAAAAAAAGCAGAACTAGTAAAAGTGTTCTTTTCTACTCACAATGCAATAAAAATTACATGTAATCAGAGAGAGAACAGTGGAAACTAAACATGGACCACAACATAGCATTTTCACTCTTTTTTTGTTGTTGTTGTTTGCTTGCATTTTGTTTTCTTTCTCATTTCCCCTTTTTGATTTTTCTGGAACATCATGATATGTGTGGAAATACATACAGAGGAATTTCACATATTCAACACTTGCCAACTGGGGGAGGAGGAGAAAGGGAGGGAAAAAATTAGAAGACGGTTTTGTCGAATGTCAAAAATTATCCATGTATATATTTTGAAAATAAAAAATCTTTAATTAAAAAAAATAAATAAACAGAAACTTAAAAAAAGAACAAGTGAGTCAAAGAACAAATCATAGAAATAATACTTTTATTAAAGAGAATGATAGAAATCCCAAAATTTATGAGATACAGCCAAAGCAGTACTTTTTCTCTCTTTAAATTCTTACATCAATAAAATAGAGTAAGAGCAGATCAATGAATTGGTCATACAACTAAAAGAACAAATTAAAAATCCCTAGTTGAGCACAAACTGGAAATCCTAAAAATCGAAAACAAGTTTAAGAGCAGCAAGAGATAGTAAGAGAAATTCCATTTAAAATAACATAAAATACTTGGGAGTGTACCTTCCAAATCCAAAAATCACACGAACACAATTACAAAATGTTTTCCATGCAAATTAAATCGGTTCTAAATAATTGGAAATATATCAATTGCTCATGGTAGGCCAAACATACAATAAAATGATACCTAAATTAATTTACATATTCAGTGCCACACCAATCAAACTGCCAAAAATTATTTTATAGAGCTAGAAAGAAATAACATCTGGAAGAACAAAAGGTCAAGAATATCAAGGGAATTAATGAAAAAACCATAAAAGAAGGCAGTTGTAAGCCCATATGTCAACTATATTATAAAGCAGAAATCAAAAAATATCTGGTACTGGCTAAGAAACAGAGTGTTGGATCAGTGGAATAGATTAGGTACACAAGACATACCAGCAAAGAACCGTAATAAATTATTTAATAAATACAAAGACCCCAGCCTTTGGAAAAACAACTCACTATTTGAAAAAAACTGATGGGGAAAGAAAACACTAGGACACAAACTAGGTATAGACCAATATCTCACATTATATCAAAATAAGGTCAAAAAGGGTACATGACAAGATACAAATGGGGACCCCAAAAGCAAAGTAGAAGAGCAAGGAATAGTCTCCCTGACAAATCTATGGAGAAGGGAAGAATTAATGACAAACCATGACATAGAGAGTATCACAAAATATAAAATAGATAATTTTGATTATTTTAAATAAAACCAACATTTTCACAAACAAAACTAATGTAACCAATATTAGAAGGAAAGCAGAAAGCTAGGACACAATTTTTACAGTAAATTTAGTAAATTTCTCTGATAAAGAACTCATTTCCCAAATATAGAAAGAACAGAATCAAATTTATAAGAATACAAGTCATTCCTCAATCAAAAAAGGATCAAAAGATTTGAACAGTCAACTTTCAGATGAAGAAATCAAAGCTACCCATAGGCATATAAAGAAACGCTTTGCAATTTGGAACTATGTCCAAAGAGCTATCAAACTGTTCATATCATTTGATCCAGCAATGTCTCTACTGAGCCTGTATTCCAAAGAGATCATAAAGTAGGGAAAGTGACTCACATGTGTAAATGTTTGTGGCAGTTTTTTTTTGTAGTGGCAAGGAACTGGAAACTGAAATTGATGGATGCCCATCAATTGGAGAATGACTGAATAAGTTATGTGTATACAAATAGTATGGAATATTTTTGTTCTATAAGAAGCAATCAGCAGGATGATTTCAGAGAAGCCTGGAGAGTTTACATGAACTAATGCTAAGTGAAGTGAGTAAAACCAGGAGATCATTGTACACAGCTACAGCAAGATTATATGATCATCAGTTCTGATGGATGTGGCTTTTCTCAACAATGAGATGATTTAGTCAGTTCCAATAATCTTGTGATAAAGAAAGCTATCTCCACTCAGAGAGGGGACCATGGGTACTATAGTATTTTCACTTTTTTTGTTATCGTTTGCTTGCATTTTGTTTTCTTTCTCATTTTTTCCCTTTTTGATTTGATTTTTTTTGTGCAGTATTATAATTGTGGAAATATATATAGAAGAGTTGCATATATTTGACAAATATTGGATTATTTGCCATATAGGGGATGGGGGGGGGGAAGGAAAAAGGAAGGGAGAAAAAATTTGGAAGACAAGGTTTGGAACACTCATGATCAAAAATGCTATTTACATCCAGATAAAAAAAACTAATGGACTATGAATGCAGATTGAAGCATACATTTTTTACTTACTTTATTATTTTTTATGGTTCACCCTCCCCCCCCCGCTTTTGATATGTTTCATCTTTCACAACCATGACTAATATGGAAATATGTTTTACATGATAACATATGTATAACCTATATCAAATTGTCTACCATTTTTAGAAGACGGAAGGGCAAGGAGGGAGAAAAAAATCAGAACACAAAGTCTTGTAAAAAATGAATGCTAAAAATTGTCAATACATAATTGGGGAAAATACTATTTTTAAAAAGAAGAGAAAAAAATAAAAGTAGCACTTCCTTCTTTCAATTTCTAAAGCTCACCATGGGATCATAGGACTTAAAAGGAAAAAAGACCTTAAAGGCCATCTAGTCCCCCACACTCAAGATTCCCAAGAAGAAAATCCCACTCATTTGATTTTGGAGCAGAGCTTCTCCTGTGATAGAGGCCAATAACTTTTAAGAATATATGACCCCATTTTGTTTTTCACCTAATGCTGATGCTCCAAGGATACTAGAACACAGTAATCTCCATGCTTACACATCTTTAATGGAATAAAGTGTGATCAGAATATCTTCATAGGAGAGATTGTGTTTCCTTTAAAACTGTATCTTGTTTTACTGAATAAAGAAAATTATCAGCAACAATAAATACAGCAGTATTTTATATTTTCTTCATCATACAGACTCTTAAGATATTATCTCCTGTAGAAAAACATCTAAAAAAACCTTGTCATTTTTGTAGAAAAAAATCTAAAAAAGTTTACCTGTTTCATTCTCTTGTTTTCATCAGAGTTTCCCATTCGCAAGTATTTTTATATAGATAATAAGATAGAGCATTGATCAGTACCTAGCTAAAATACATATAACTAAAACAACAATGATAACAACAACAAAACTCCAACCAACTTAACAAAAAACACCACTCTGATGTTGTCTAAGCTTCCATTGTCAATGAGTCTAACATTGGTCTGTGGGACAATGAACCAGTATTATCAGGTAGATTTTCAAATTAGGTAGATTTGCAATTTGGACTGTAACTAGGTATTGTTTCTTTTGTAAATTCCAATTTTATTAGACAGAGGGACAGAGAGAGATTGTTTTGTTGTTGTTTAGAATAGGGAAGAGCTGTGACCTACACTAGTAGAGGGATCACCCACCACTGGTGAGGCCATACAATCGTTCTACATAATCTTTTGTGGGAGAAAAAAATTGATATGGATAGAAAAGATAAAAAAGTGAAGGGTGGGGAATTGAAAGTTGAAAACTAGATAAAGGGTAATAAGAAATCAATAAACCAGGAAAGAAATTAGCCAATTCAAGCCATTAAGATCAAACTAGGAGACAGAAATACTGAGAACATCATGGGAATACTCCTTTAGACCAGATTTACAAATGATATTAATAAATCCAAAGGTTTTATATAGGATAGATAAAGTTCAGATAGGCATCTATAGCTTAGGCAAGCATCTGTAATGAAGTAAGAGCATGTATTGCCAGTTTGCTCAGAGAAAGCACATTACTCAACTAAGGAGTTGCCAATTCATTTCATTATTGGACTAAGTACTTCCATTTGTTCTGCAGTTTACTCTCAGCAAACATCTCTCTCATGAGGGTCACCTGTCCCATCACTGTGAATAAATTACAAGTGATTTTGCTTTTTAAATGTCTACTTCTTAATACATAACAACTATATAAAGTGTTACACTTGCATGCTAGCTACAGGGAATGGAGAATATCAACATCTTCCCAAATAAGACTAGCAATTGGAAATTGTCCCTAGAGTTCCTGTTTTATGGAAATCATTCATTATTATATATTACTTCTACCTAACTGATCTATCTCTTCTTTTCCAAGATATTCCCATTCTTTCCAAAGGTCAGTAGATAAATGTGGAGCATATTTTTGGATCTGGAAAACCAAAGTAATTGACCAAAAAAGCAAAATAGCAGTTGCTTTTGTTTAATGGAAGCCCATATACTCCTCTATAAGAACATTAATGCAAAATGTTCTTTCTGCTCGGCTGAGTAGAATGAGGACCTGATATAAAGAGCATAACTCTATTACTAGAGAGAAGTTGCTTAGTATAATGTACTCTATCTTGAAATAGGTTTAAGAAACTAATAGAATTAGTTGATTATAATTAGGGTTGATGGGAATAGCAGATTGAGGTTGGCACAATAAAGCATCTCACTGAATTAGGTGTTTCCTTACTGCCTCTGTCCTGTCCATAGTTTCTAGGCAGGTATCTCTGACTGGAATAGGCAATAAAGTTCACAATCCTTCATGTTACATCCTTCTAAAGCAAAGTCACTTATATGCAAAGCAAGATAATAGAAAAAAAATCTTGTTTCCAAAGATTTCAGAACTGAAATTGCTATGTATGTCCTTCCAGTTTATGGTTTAAGGATTCCTTTCTTAATTTTAGCAGGGAACCTCCATGACTATTCTCAAGCAATCATACAAGCAACAGACAAGGATTTAAATAGTACTGCTTCTATTCCAAGAGCCATGCATGGTGTTATAGTGGATAAGTATTCATAAGTAGTCTGGACCCCTCTTAGAGTTTTGTCTCAGACAAAACTAACACACATTTTTTTAATATTATAGCTTTTTATTAACAAGATTTATGCATGGGTAATTTTCCAGCATTGACAATTGCAAAACCTTTTGTTCCAACTTTTCCCCTCCTTCCCCTCACCCCTTCCTCCAGATGGCAGGTTAACCAATACATGTTAAATATGTTGAAGTATAAGTTAAATACAATATATGTATACATGTCCAAACAGTTATTTTGCTGTACAAAAAAAGAATCAGACTTCGAAATAGTGTACAATTAGCCTGTGAAGCAAATCAAAAATGCAGGTGGACAAAAACAGAGGGATTGGGAATTCTATGTAGTGGTTCATAGTCATCTCCCAGAGTTCTTTCGCTGGGTGTAGCTGGTTCAGTTCATTACTGCTCTATTGGAATTTATTTGGTTCATTTCATTGTTGAAGAGGGCCATGTCCATCAGAATTGATCATCATATAGTATTGTTGTTGAGGTATATGATGATCTCCTGGTCCTGCTCATTCCACTCAGCATCAGTTCGTGTAAGTCTCTTAAGACCTTTCTGAAATCATCCTGCTGATCATTTCTTACAGAACAATAATATTCCATAACATTCATAAACCACAATTTATTCAGCCATTCTCCAATTGATAGGCATCCACTCAGTTTCCAGTTTTTGGCCACTACAAAGAGGGCTGCCATAAACATTCTTGCACATACAGATCCCTTTCCCTTCTTTAAAATCTCTTTGGGATATAAACCCAGTAGTAACATTGCTGGATCAAAGGGTATTCACAGTTTAATAACTTTTTGAGCAGAGTTCCAAATCGCTCTCCAGAATGGCTGGATGTGTTCACAATTCCACTAACAATGTATCAGTGTCCCAGTTTTCCCACATACCCTCCAACATTGCACATTATCGTTCCCTGTCATTCTAGCCAATCTGACAGGTGTGTAGTGGTATCTCAGAGTTGTCTTAATTTTCATTTCTCTGATTAATAATGACTTGGAGCATCTTTTCATATGGCTAGAAATAGTTTCAATTTCTTCATCTGAGAATTGTCTAAAAACTAATACATATTAAAAAAAAAGAGTAATCAAAAACTTAACTATGTGTTATTAACCAAAGGATAATCAGTTGATGTCACATGATGAAAGAACATTGGAGTTCTGAATTCAAAACTGGAGCTCTCTTACTAATTAGTTTCATGAATGTCAAAAAATTATTCCTTGAAAAGTTAGTTCATCATTGTGTAAAGGACACTGACTGAATTTGGAATCAAAGGTCTGTGGATTGAATGCCAGTTCTGCTTTTAGGAACCTCTGTGATTTTGGATAAGTCCTACAATCTGTAGGTTTTGGTATCTATATTTGTTAAGTGAAGTAGTTAGACTAGATTATTGATTTTCAAGGTATGTTCCTGGGGCTGTTGGACCTGAAAATGTTTTTTTGTTTTTGTTTTTGTTTTTGTTTTTAAGGAATGTCGGGGACAATTAGCCAAGAGGTCAAGCTATTTTCAGAATAATAATAGCACTATGTTTTGATTTCTAAAATGATCAATAGATAAGACTGATATAAACAAATACTCTTTGGAGGTTCTCAATTTTTTAAAGAGGATAAAGGGGTTCTCAAGGCAGGCAGGTAGCACAATGGATTGAGTGCCAGACCTAGAGTTAAGAAGACTCATCTTCCTGAGTTCAAATTTATCTTCAGACACTTACTAGCTACGTGAACCTGAGTAAGTCACTTAACCCAGTTTGTCAGTTTCCTCATCTGTAAAATGCATGGGATAAGGAAATGTTAAACTATTTTAGTTATCTTTGCCCCCAAAACGCCAAATGAGGTCACAAAGAGTCAAACATAACTGAAATGAGAAAAAGGGGATTCTGAGACTAATAAGTTTGACTACTAGATCTGATATTCACCAAGACACCTTCCAAGTTTCTCATTCTGTGCTTTTGTGATATCCAGAGAGAGAAAATCAATTTGGAATGAAATAGTTAGAGGCTTCATGGAGGAGATGAGATTTGAACTTTGGGTTCTTTAAAGATGGGGTTCAGAGCAAATAAAGTCTACCTCAGAACAATGAAGGAAATGTATATTTATTTTTCTCAATTTGACTTGAATAGGAAAGAAGCATAAGAGGGCATTACAGAGGTCAGAATATCATAGGCAAAGACAAGGGGCTAAGGACAAGTTTATGGTAGATATGGGCCAGTCAGAGGTAAACCTGGCTGAATAAGGGAGTGAATGCAGAGGAATAGTGAAATGCAGGAATAGGTTAAAAAAAACAATGAAAAGGAAGTTTAGAAAGCAGATATTTCCAGGCAAGATAGATAAAATAGGAACAGATTTTGAAGGGCCTAGAAAAAGAAGACTTGACCATCAAATAAAAGGCAGTAGGAAACTATTGTACTGAATACTGTTAATGAACAGTTTTAATATAGATTCTGGAGCAGGAGAATCATGGCATGACAAAAATGTTATTTTAGAAAGATGAGCCTGATAGCTCAAGAGAAATTTGAAAAGAGGCAAAAAAAAAAAAAAAGACTAGCATGGAGGATACAGAAGTTAATGATAACTGGCAATTAGAGGTGAGCAGTAGGAACAGAGACTAAAGGAAAAATTTGACATATTTTAAGGAATATATGGCAAGATTTGGTAACCAACAGGGTACCAGGATTGAATAAGTGTGAAAAACCAACAATAACTAAGATTTCTAGCCCAAGAAACATAAAGAAAGATAATAGAAATGTAGAAAGGGGATATATGAAGAAAAGAGTGAGGGGAGATAGAAAAAAAGAGAAGGGTGAAAGATAGAATGGAAAGACATGGAAGGAGGAGGAGGAAATTTAGATGGAGAGAAGAAGGGACAGGAAGAGAGAATGATATTTTAATAGTATTTCATTTTTTCATATAAATGTAAAGATCGTATTTCAACATTCACCTTTGCAAAGTCTTGTGTTTCAAATTTTTTCTTCTTCTTACCCTAGATAGCAAGCCATCTGATATCATTAAAAACATGCAATTCTTCTAAACATATTTCTATATCCATCATGCTGCACATGAAAAATGATATCAAAAAAAGAAAAAAATGGGATACCAAAAAAAAAAAAAAAAAAAAAAAAACAAGCAAACAAACAACAATAAAAGATGACAATACCATGCCTTGATCCACATTAAATCTCCATAGTTCTCTCTCTGGATACAATTGGCACTTTCCATCACAAGTCTATTTGAATTGCCTTGAATTATCTCATTGTTGAAAAGAGCCATATCCATCACAGTTGATCATCACATGATCTTGCTCTGTACAATGTTCTGTTGGTTCTCTTTGCTTCAATTAGCAGCAGTTTATGTAAGTCTTTTCTGAATTTAGCCTGCACAGAACAATAATATTCTGTTACATTTAATAACTTATTCAATCATTCCCCAGTTGATGGTCATGAGGTAATGATATTTTGATAACCTCATACTGGACATTCAACACATTTCTGAAGCACTTGGAGACATTTAGAATGCTTTCCTCCCAGAAGACTATGAAGAAAATAAAGATATTGTCCATATTTTGCATAGGGAAACTGAGGTTCAGAGAAATTAAATGACTTTGCCTATAGTCACACACTAAGGGTGCATCAAATCTTGATTTTGAATCCAGGTCTTTTAACTTCAAATACAGCATTCTATATCTATTCTCTAGATCATTTAGACATATAGCATTAGAGAACAGTTGATGGAATCATGACTATTAAAGGATCCTAGAAAATAATAAGAACATTGTATGTGAAATCAGGAGGACAAGTGTCTGAGCTTTTTTCCTTATGGAATGATCATTGATATCCTTGCTATGAAAATCTGTTTCTTCAAAATGAGGATAATAATGCTTATGATATCTGTCTCCCAGGATTGCTGGAAGCAAAGGGCTTTATAAGTTGTAAAGTGAGCTGTAAAGCTCATTTTGTAAGCTGTAACTCAAGCTTCTATCACTCCTAAAGACAATATTAATTTGAAGCAATAAAAGAAAAGGATAAGACAGATATTGTATCTTTTTTACTTTTTATTTATTTTATTTTTAATTTATAGAATAAAACAAGTATTTCTATAATATACTATGGTTAAAAAAAAAACTATCAAGTAGGATATCTTTCATTTCATTTTTATCAGGAATTCCTGGGAGAGAAAACTCCCTTTTCCAATGCATGTACTTTCTCTGCAATTTACAGCGTTAAGGAATCTCCCAGAGCGCTGACCTTTTAAGAAACTTGCCCAGAATCACAAAGCCACTATGCATCAGAGGCAAGACTTGAACTCAGTTTTTTCTGACTTTGAAGCTGGCCCTCTACACACAAAGTCACATAGCCTCTCAATTATTATGATTAATAGTAACATTAATAACATGCCAATTTGGTTTCTTTCCTCTCAGTTATGAATTTACCCTTTTGTTCACCTCCATGATTCTCGTGTAACCATATATTAGCATTGCTGGTATTCCTGGCAAGCTTCCAGTGGTCACTAATTCATTTGCCTTTTTGCAGTATTTAACAAAGGTGATGGGTGCTTGATAATTCACCTGCATAATGACTATGATTTGGATAGCAAGTTAATTTTCTATATCCAAGGACACCTAGATGACATGGTGGATAGAGCACCTGCTCTCAGCCTCAAACAGTTACTAGCTATGTGATCCTGGGCAAGTCATCCAACCTTGATTGCCTTGCAAGTAAAAAATAAGAAAAATATTTTTTCTATATCCCTGAGCACCTAACCCAGACAAGGCACTACCTGTGACAAGGGACTACAAAGAGATGCAGATTATCTGTATAGCCCAGGGCTCTGCACAGACATACTGAGGGAAAACAGAACCTGCTAAAAGGTTGTGGGAGGCTCTTAGATTACTTAGTGAGGCACTCCTTTTTCATTTGGAAAGAAATTAGTTTAAAAATAGTTGAAACCATAAAACATTTTGGTTCTTCTTTATTGCCTTCCTTTCTACTCAGCTCCGTAAGTGTAAACCATTAGAAAGATTCACTCCACCAGAGACCCGTGAAGAATAGACTTCATTGGAGTAAAATACCAGGTTGAATTGTTATGAGAGGATTTTCTATTTTTGTAAGTATTGCATTAGTGCCTCGATGGCTCCTGTGACAAAGGGAAGGCATTCTCTGATGCCTTCCTCACAGAGGCTCTGAGCCTAGGGGTTGGAGTCTCAAAACCGGGCTTCTTGTACCTCTTTAGAGAGCTCACCTTTGGCCAAATGGATAGAATGTTTGATCCAAAGGTGACAACATGGATTCCAAGATCCCAGTAAAATGGGAATTATTTGTATTCACAATCACCTGGGCAGTACTAAAATCAAAAGGGATCTTTCCACTGCTCCTAAAAAAAAAAAAAATGAGGCAGAATTTGAACACAAGTTTTCCTGTTTCATGTCACCTATTCCCTCTACTTCATTTTAATGACTATCACACTGCTATCTCAGTGTTTATACCACCTATGGGGAGGAAAATATACTACTTATATCATTCAGTAGTTGGTCTTGTTTCCTAGGTGCAGCTAGGGGATGCCATTAGAGTGCCAGACCTGACCTCAGAAAGACTCATCTTCCTGAGTTCAAATCTGACTTCAGACACTTACTATCTGTATGACCCTAAACAAGTCATTTCTTCTTGTTTGCCTTAGTTTCTTCATCTGTAAAATTAATTGGAAAAATAAATGACAAACCACTTTCTACCAGAAAAATCCTAAGTGGAGTCATGACTGAACAACAACTGTTTTCCCTAAAACCAACATGGTCTGTGATCTGACAGTGATTTAGATGTCATAGATAATTGGATTTGTGAGAAATCTTAGAGATTATTCAGTGCAAGCTCTTCATTTCATAGAATAAACTAGATTCTATAGTATTAAAAGGAATTATCCACACACAGGCAATGAGGGATAATCAATATTCAAGCCAACAAAAGGCCGTCTAATTCTCAATCTGATGCTCTTTGCACTCTACTCTGTGGGCTAGAGAGCAGTATTTGCCATGAAGGTTAGGCTAGTGTTTCCTTAAAACCTATTTAAATCTTTCTTGAGACTTAATTGACTCTTGAAATTAAAGATTTAGATAGTGGAACTTTGTGGTAGTATACATACATATAGTACACATACACACACACATACACACACACACACACACACACACACACACAATTTTAAATATTTTAAAGCCAGCACAAAAGTTATCAGATCTTTTCTCAGACTTCTGACTAGCAGACCAATATGGCTAAGGAAGAAATAGAAATGCTATACATACATATCAATGAGAAAACATTGAATTAGCCTTTCCCTATTATAACTATAAATCTTCTTTTGTTAATTTCTTGGTAGATAATGAGGAGAGTATATCATTTCATTCTCACTCCAAATCTGAAACACGAAAACAGCATGAATTAGGTCCAACATACAAGACTATGTTATCTGTTAATACTGCATTCATTTCAATAAAAAAAAAAAAAACATGCATTCAAGACCTACAAGACATTTTATAAAGTTCTGGATATACAAAGACAAAAATGAAATCATTAATTTCCTCAAAGATAATTATATCTTATGGGGGTGGGAAAGAGGAGGATATAACACATATAGAAATAAGTAAAAACAAACAAACAAAAGAAAAACAAAGTAGCTTGAGTAGGGGGATAACATTAAAAACTGAAAGTATCAGCAAAAAGTTCAAGAGGAGATAGCGTCTGAGTTGAGCCTTAACGGAAAACAAGAACTCTGAAGAAAGGAAATAAAAGGAGAGCCTTCTAAATTCGAAGAAGGTTATACAAATGCAAGAGATCATTTTTGCAGTGATGACAATTTTAAAACTTGCATTCAAACTCAGCTTCCCCCACACAAAAAGATAATAAAGAAACAAAGATTAGATGAAACAAAAGAGCAATACCAGAAAGAGCTTAATCTTATCCAGGACTTTTCCAGAAGACAGCCAGAAGCTCAGGGATATTTTAATTAGAGATATACCAAGGCATAGAGGAATTGAGGATGACATAGTTGACATCAAGTGGGGCCAGGAGCCAAAATAGTCTTCAATTGAAACTGGTTAGAACCACACAAGGGAATAAGGAGAAAGCAGTAAACCTATTTTGAATATGACCAATTTGTTTTTTAAGATATTGTTTTCAGTATTTTTTTTTGTGCTTCCTTTACTAAGCTGTTAATCTTTTTTTCTTACCATTTTCACTTTTTTCTCCTATTTTCCTCTGCCTCTCTTTTTTAAAGTTTTTTTTTTTTTTTTTTTTTTTTTTTTAGCTCTTCCAGGATCTGAGACAAATTCACATTTTTTTTTTGAGGCTTTGCCTTAACTTCTTTGATCTTATTGTCTTCTTTTGAGTTTGTGTTTTGATCTTCTGGATCACCTTAGTATGGTCAGGTCTTTTTTAGATGTTTTTTATGGTCAGATCTTTTTTAGATGTTTTCTTATTTTTCTAGTCTTCTTATTGACATTTAACTTAATGTTTAAGTTGGACTCTGCTTCAGAGGTGGAGCGGGCAGTTTCCCAAACTCCAGTTTTTTTTATTTGTTTCTTTTTTGATTTTTTTTGTGTTGCTATGTTCAGGGCTAATTCTGAAGTTTTATAAGTTTCAATTCTTCTAAGGTAGCATTATCTGAAAGGTGTTGTCGGTGCACTTATTGCCTGTATTGTAGTCAATGAGTGACCAGAAGCATTCTTTTCAACCCTGTGACAAGAGTCCCTTCTCCTGCTACTCTTCCTCCTCATCCTGGGACCGTGACCCAGAATAATGCATGGACAATGCAGCAGAGTGCTGAGTACTACACACAGTATGAAAAAGGATGTTTTGCAATTTCCTTCTGACCAATTTTCTGATACCCATATTATCTGTGGGCTGAAATTCTAGAAGCCACCTCTGCTCCAACTGATTTAGTCATCTTCAAGGCCTGATGTTGGTGGCCTGAATAAGCATCTAAGCTGAATTCTAGTGAGACAGACCTTTCTTAACAACCTTCTAAGTTGCCTTGGGCTATAAAATAATTTCATCCTGTCTTTTTATTGGTTCTATCACTCCCAAATTCATTTTGTGACATTATTTTAATTATTTTTTTCGTGGCATTGTTGTTTGGAGGGGAATTAGGAAGAATTCAAGTGAGTCCCTGCCTTTACATCTTGGTTCCCCACACTAAGGCATTATTGGTGAATTGATCCAACCTTTCAAGAAAAGCATTTTGAAGCCATACCCCTAACCAACTGCTTACACTTTGATCCAGTAATACCATTATTAGACATATCAAAGGTAGATGAAAAGGACCTATCTACAAAAACATTTATAAAAGCACTTTTGTGGTTGTAAAAAAAAAATAGAAACAAGTTCTATTAACTGGTGACTGGCTAAACAAATTGTAGTATATAGATATAATGGAATATTATTGTACTATAAAAATAATTATAATGGATTCAAAGAAATCTATGTATGAGCAGATAAAGAGTAAAAAAGGAGAATTATTTACAACATAATTGCAATAATATAAAGGAAAATAAATTTGAAAGATTTCAGAATTTTGATGAATGAAATCATGAATTCAAGAGACAGATGATAAAGCAAACTTCCAAACTCTTAGAAAGAAGAGAAGAAACAAGGGTGGAGAGCTAGATAAGCATTTGCAAGTATGACTAATCTGTTGATTTATTTGGCATGACTACATTTACTTTGTACAAAGGAAAAATTCCATTTGGAGGGTGGGGAATTGTGCTAGGTGCTTTACAAATTTCTCAAATGATCTTACAGGAACCCCAATGAAGGGTAATTATAACCTCCATGCTATAGTTAAGAAAATGAGATAGACATAGGATAAGCTAATCGATGTCTGAGGCCACATTTGAACCCATATCTTCCTGACTAAAAGGCCATTGTTTTTTTCCTTTAGACCACCTAGTTGACTCTGGCTAGTCTAAATCCTTTGGCAAATGAGATGGAAAAAAGTGAAATTACTTGCCTAGAGTCACATAGCTAGCAAGTGTCTGAGTGCATCTTTTTGACTTGAAGTCCAAAACTCTTTTGATCACACAAGACTCCCTCTGCATAAACTGGAAAATAAAGGGTCTCTTTTCCTGAGACTTAGGGTACCTTATTCTTCAAAAGGCTAATAGATCTTTATGGCCTGGGCACAGAGCAGGGATTTGGAAACTGTCTTTCCAACTCAATGCTGCTATTTATTAACTTCAAGTTTAGCCAAGGGCAAAGAATTTCAAACCAGTGTGTCTTAGTTTCTGCAACTAGAGGAAAAAAACAACAACTAGAAATAAAAATACTTACCACTCCCAGGAGAGTTGTATGGATAAACTAATTAATGATTGAAAAGTCCCATATAAATGCTAAATAGTGATACTATTCTAGAAGCAATATTCTGGACTACATTGCAACCAAACCTCTGTGATTTTGTTCCCTCTGTGTACATAGCTCAGTCTAAGTGATTTATAGCAGCTAGAGTATTAAGTTGGAAGGTTTCTTAGAGATCATCTTTGATCTAACAGAAAGAGCATCCATAAATTCTTGGTCATGTGACCAACATAATGGAGGACTAGCTATTTTCTACAATTTTCACAGCCTTTGAAACGCTTCCAAAAGAGTGATTATGTGCAAGAGATGAACCAATTTCAATAATATCCATGGTCTAGGAGGCTAAGAACCAAAAAAAAAAAAAAAAAAAAAAAAAAAAAAAGATATAAATTTAGAAAAAGTAAAAATAAAGAAGGATATTCCCTAAACCTTATCTCATCTCCTTCCCAATGCTCACTGCACAAGTCAACTGAGTTTCAAACAGAATTCAACTTTTTAGTCCCTTCTATCCTCAAGTACATTAGAGGATATTCTCCAAATGACAGAAATCTACTCATCTTAAGATAGCAGCCTGGAAATTCTCTATGCTACCTAACAGTTAAGTCCAAGATTTTATGAACTTCTAGAGGAAATGAATCAAGATATTCATGTGACACTCCATTTGACCTGACAGAAAGAGCCCAAAATGAAGCTGTAACATGTTTTTTTTCCCTCAAAAGTTATCTAAGGCAGGGGCAGCTAGCTAATATCCACAGATAGAGCACCAACCCTGAAGTCGAGAAGACCTGAGTTCAAATCTGATCTCAGACACTTAATACTTCCTAACTGTGTGACCCTGGGCAAGTCACTTACCCTCAATTGCCCCAGGAGGGAAAAAGTCATCTAAGGCAGAAACTGAGGCTTGTGAACTAGAAATTATCTGGGATGAGAGCAAGAGATTTTTGAATTCCAGCTCCAAGGGAAATTGCCATTAAAAGAGAAGGAGTCAAAAGGTGAGCAACCATAGAAAAACAAATAGGGGAGAGTGAAAATAAAATTACCAAAGATTGCAAGAAGGAAAAAACTCAATTAAAAACAGACTGTAAGTTACCAAATAAAAAAAGGAAGATATTAATATAAGAAGGAACTATGGCTTCTAGATCAGATAAAATAATTCAGCTATCTATAGCTATTTAAAGATAAATATTTACCTTGTAAGGGAAAGGAAAGTGATCCTAGAGTTGCAGAGGAGCCTATGTATTCCCAAGAAAGCATGAAACTACAATGTGTTTTTTAATAATTCAAAAGAGAAATAAGAATTGGGAAAGCAGAATTTATGGTCTGCATAACAGCAGAAACAATTGGCAGAAATGAAAAAAATTAAACCAATAAATGATCAAAGGATATGAACAGATAATTTTCAAATGACAAAATTAAAGTTATTTATAGTTATATGAAAAACTGTTCTAAATTGCTATTAATTAGAGAAATACAAATTAAAACAACTCTGACATACCATCTCACACCTCTGAGATTGGCTAAAATGACAGGAAAGAATAATGATAAATGGTGGAGGGCATGTAGGAAAAATGGGAACTAATTAATGCATTGTTAGTGAAGTTGTGAAATGATCCAACCATTCTGGAGAGCAATTTGGAACTATTCCCAAAGGGCTATCAAACTGTGTATACCCTTTGACCCAGCAGTGCCATTACTAAGTCTGTATCCCAAGGAAATCATAAAAGAAGAAAAAGGACCCACATGTGCAAAA
The DNA here is from genome assembly GCF_902635505.1 of Sarcophilus harrisii. Lineage (NCBI taxonomy): Eukaryota > Metazoa > Chordata > Mammalia > Dasyuromorphia > Dasyuridae > Sarcophilus > Sarcophilus harrisii. Next base: position 114,662,763 of record NC_045426.1, on the reverse strand, counting down.
ATGTAACAGCTCTTTTTGTGGTAGCAAAGAATTGGAAAATGAGTGGATACCTATAAATTGGAGAATGGCTGAATAAATTATGGTACATGAAGTTAATGGAATACTATTGTTTTATATATTAAAAAAAAAAAAGATGAATCAGCTGATTATAGAAAGGCCTGGAAAGATTTACATGAACTGATGCTGAGCAAAATAAACAGAAACAGGAATACATTGTACACTATAATGGCAAGAATGTGGCAACGATCAACTATGAAAGATTTGGTTCTTCTCAATGGTTCAGTGATCCAAAGCCGTTCCAATAGATTTTGGACAGAAAATGCCATTTGCATCCAGAAAAAGAACTAAGGAGACTGAATGTAAATCAATACATGCTATGTTCATTTCTTTTTTCTATTTTTTTCTCTCCCGTGACTTTTCCCTTTTGCTCTGATTTTTCTCTCTCCCAATCATGACTCATAAAGAATGTATATTAAAAATAAATAAACTTACTACAATAAAAAAAGAAAAACTTTAATCCATATTAACAAATCTCACCAGAGAAACACAAGAGAAGAGAGCTAATTGGGGATGGAAATACAAAGAAACAAAAGAATAATCTGGGATAAAAAAAAGCAAAAAGCAATAATATTAAAAGAAACCATGTTCTTCATACAATCCAATGTATTGATCTCAAAGATAATGTATAGAGACAACTTAAGGGTTATAGGTCTTCCAGAAGAATAAGAAAAGTTAAAAATGACAGCAACAACCACAACCACAAAAAACCTTGAATTTCATTATGGAAAAAAATGCTACAAAAAAACTACTTCTAAACTCAGAAAACAGTACAAATCAAAAACATTCATGCCTCTCCTCCAGAAGAAGACAGACCTTAAGCTATAAACAACACCACCTATGGTGATAAATTTAAAATTTTTTTTGATAAATTCTGCAAGATACCATAAAAAGATATCTACATAGAAAGGAAATAAAAATACCATTAGATTATTGCAAACTCACCAGAAATTGTGAGAAGAAATGGAACAATGTATTCTGAAGAATAAAGGAGCTCAAAATGAAGCCTAAGGTGATCTTTCTTTCAAATCTGAGCCTAAGAATAAATGAACAAAAAAAGATGAATGTTCAATTAAAAAGTATGTATTTGAACTTTGTCTACAAAGAAAAAAAAATAGACCTGAAGACAATATTTGTTTCTCAAATACCCTGGGGTAGCAGAAATACAAGAAGAATAAACAAATACAACCATCATTTACAACAACAAAATTATAGCTGAGATCATTAGGAGATGTTTTTGTAAACATACAGGAGGACACAAAGATGAAAGCAGAATTCAAATCAAAATGATGGCAGATAAACAGGCCTGAAACATCATAAATAAACTTCACAAGATCTTGTTTACAGGTAAATCAATCTCTCTCTCTCTCTCTCTCTCGCTCTCTCTCTCTCTCTCTCTCTCTCTCTCGACTAAATTATAGAATGGGGATCATATAGAAAAGGAAATGGGATAAAAAAAAAAGAGGAGAAAAGTGTCAAAGCCTAACAATAAAGGTAAAATAACTCCTGTAGTCTGTCAAGAAGAAGAGAACCTATAGGAGAATGAAATGGGAAGTAAAGGGAGATTTTGAAAAAGAGGGAAACGAAGAAAAGAAATTTAATTTTAGTGATGAGAGAGGCTACTGATGAATGCTCCTAAAGGAGAAGAGATATTCTATAAAAAGTGACTTTACAAAGAGATATGATACTTATAGAGATATTTTTAAAGAATGGGAATCAGAGACCATGGGAGCAAAAGACATCCAGAAGAGAAGGAAGATTTATGGGACTAGGGAAGAGATTTCAAGACAAACGAGAAGGGAAGAGATAAAGTAGGGCCACAGTGAATTATCTTATTAGAAATATGGGGATATTTCTATTATGTGACACTTTTTTATCATCTACAAAAATTGATATTTCTAAGAATGAAGCACAGCAGAAAAAAAGGAGTGAACAGTCAAGATCTAAAGAGCAGTAAGAGAAACTACATCAAGGGGGAACCAAAAACAAGAGCTCTAAAAATTTTCATTTCATGAAGAATACAGAGAAAGGGCTTTGGCCCTATAATCAGTAAAATTGGGTGAAGGGCTAACTTCTAAAATTACTGATGTGATTTTGAAAAATATCACAACATCCCAAAACCTCATTTGTAAAATGAAAGGATTGGATTTGATGACCTTTTAGGTCCCTTTCAGCTACAGATCCAAGACCTATTCCAATCTCCTCATTTTATGGATGGGGAAATTTTAGAGTTCATCTAATCAAAATCCCTCTTTTTATAGATAAGAAAACAGAAAGCTGAAAGAGTTAAAATAACTTGCTTAGGATCAAACAAGTGCTAACACCAATGTCAACAAACAAACTCCTGTTTGTTTCTAAATTGAGGATTTGTGGATTATACTACTTCATTAAGTGAAATGATTAAAAGACTTCTCCAGGCCATATGAGATATCCTATACAAGAATCCTGGGAATAATAGTATCCTCCCCTCTGTACTGGAGTTCTGCTTCCAATATAATTCTTACAGCTATCAACTATGAAAGCTACCCATATGGAGAAGAGGTCAATCATCCCCCAAAATCGCTAACCAGCTGCCTTCCCCAGGGAGATCATACTAGCTAGTCATACTAGCTAAAGTAGCAAGGCATTGTAAGGGACACCAAGTGATCAAACTACTACCTTGACCCTGATGGGGATGATCCAGCACCTTGAACTCAAGGGCCTTGGAAATAGCCTTGTTTCTGCCTTACTGTCCTAAGACATCATCTTGGGAGAGCCCCTGTAGAAATGTAGTCTGATGATTGTTCCTGCAGGTGTTCTAGCTATAGCTAGTGAAGAAAGAAAACCTTATAACACTATACATAACCATATAGCCCCTGCTCCCCAAGATCTTCAGCAAATGTTGCAAGGTAAAAAATAATATGATTCTGTGAATGGCAATGACATCAAAACAGAGGCATTGAAAGTTGCTTTCCTGAAACTTTTTTTTTCCTTTTTCCTAAGGACTATGGGACATTTTCATCTGATTTGACCCTGAAATCTTCCATAAGTGTTATCTCCCCGATTAGAAGGTGAACTCCTTCAAGAGTATTACTTTTCTATTTATATCCTCACATAGTAAGCACAATGTTTTATTCATTCATTTCATCAACCACCCTTTCCACATAGCTGTTTTTATCTTCTTTCCCCCTCCAAATATATACACAAAACATATCATCTCTTTATAAAGACAACTGGAATAAAAGAGACCTGAATGAGCAATCATAGAATCTATCTTTTGACCTGACTTCTGTGTGACATGGGCCAACTTAGTTATTACTTCAACTTTATGAACTTCAGTTTCCTCATTTGTAAAATGAAAGGACTAGATTAAATGATTCTAAAGTCTATTCTAGCTCTAAATCCTATGATTCTATAATCTGGCCTGGGCTATCAAAACAGAACATCTGTTCCTCTAAGCAAATGTAAAAGGGAAAACATTGTGACTACCAGTATAAATCATCATCACCACAGCATTCCTCCTGACTTGCCCATACACATTCACACGTCCAACACTTCACATATTTAACACCTGGATGTGCAAAAGCAAGACACAAAAAGCATTGGCCTGGATGATCTCTAAAGTCCTTTCAGTTCTAAGTCCCAGGATCCTGCAAGGCACTGGAATGACTATTTCTTCAATCAGATTATGTGTTTTCAGGGGGAGCAGCAGAGCAGTTAATCCAAAACATAAGACTACCAAAAACCTCTGTTATTTGGCCTTGGCATATGTTATAGGATTTTTTTTTCTTATGGCAGCATTAGGAACTTTATGCTTTGCTTGTTATAAAATTAAAATTTATTTACCTTTCATGAATAAATATCAATTGTCCAGGGTCTTGGGAATAGTCAGTGGTCAATTACATCTCCCCAAATCTGCCTGTTACTGGAATGCCTGACTAAATACTTTCAACGTGTTTAAGTCCCTTCTTAGTCTGATCTTCTTGATCAAGATTTTCAGACTGCCCTAACTATAGATGAGAATAAATAATTTCCATGTATGTAGTACATTATATTTTACAAAATACTTTGCTTATGACAGCTCTAAAAGGTAGGCTATGAAACTATTACTCAGGGATGTGTTAAATGTTTAATAACAATCTTCCTCTGCCAACAAAACAAAAACAAAAATAAAGCAGAATGCATTTTTACATTTATTCTCATTATTAACATTTTCTCCATCATTTCTCCACCCAAAGTCTAGTGTTCTTTCCTCTCCATTGTACTCAATCTCAGCTCTCCTCTGAACTTGTTGTATTTAATATTCACTTGACCCTTAACATATATTGTTACATATTTATCTTTTTATGCATGTTCCAGACTTTCTGACACATTGGAATCATACACATGTATGTTCTGATACATAACAATAATATATATCATATCATCAGAACTTAATTCAATGTGCTACCCTCAGTATTTCCAATAATTATTGATTGTTAGTGATGGATTTCAAAGGGATAATAAAAAGATAATTGGGAAACAATCTTAATAATGGGAGAAAGTTAGTCTAGAGCCACAAATTTCCAATAGAATGTTAATTCCTTAAGAGAAGAGGATTTTTTTTTTTAACCTTGGAGCATCCAGAACATAGCAGTGTCTTGCAGCATAGTAAGTGCTAATAATTGCTAATTTGATTAGATCCAACTTACTTTGCATACACATTTAAGGATTGTCTGTCTGCTGATCCTGAATCCACCTATATACCAAGAATAGACTGTACTTCATAGTAAGATACAAAAATCAGTGGAGTAAAAAGATGTAGGTTGAAATGCTACCATACTACTTATTCTCTATATTCTTTGACAACTCCCTTTCCTCCCTATAGGACTAGGTTTCCTTATCCTTAAAAACAGGAAAGGGAGTAAGGTTTAATGACAAGGAGATATCTTATGCTTCCCTTCCTACTAAAAATCCTAAAAACCTGATCCCAAAATATTTGTGAAAACTGAATACCAATGGTTAGGTGATAATTTGGGAAAATAAATACCTGACAAACATGTCTGAGGTATTTTTACTTTAAATACCTGTTGGCAAGACTGTGAGAGATATTACTTTGGCTCCCAGAAGGAATAATGAATATCTGTTGCTTACAAAGAATTCTCCAGTAGAGTATTTCCCATTTAACTGCTGCTCTCCATCTGCCTTATACAAGGTAAGCTAGTGGCCAGAAAACATTGCCAAACAGGGATTACAATAAGACAAGAAAATGGAAGCTTCCAAGAAAGTTAAGCTTTGAAGGCAAATGCAGCAGAAAATTGAAAACAATGGTAATGATTTTTAACCAGTGAGGCAAAGCCCATCTGTTAGAAAGGCAAAGCGGGAATACTACTAAAGGAAGATGTAAAAGAGGAGACCTTGCTCTAGTCTTGGCTCTATCACTGATTCACTCTGATTACTTCTAAGCAAATTCCTTCTCTCTTAGGGGCTCATTTTCTTCGCATGACACACACACACACACACACACACACACACAAGTTTATACACGATAATCTTCCAGTTACAAAATTTTTTTAAGGGAAGAAGAGGAATTTTAGAGAGGTTTGAATGAAACTTTCTTTGTACCAATTAAAAGCTACCCAGATCAAGAAAATCACCACAAGCATAACTTTCATCTAGTGGATTCCCATCAAAGTAAAATCTGGATTGATGCTTCATATTTTTATACCACATTGGGTACCAAATGCACTCCATCTCTCTACTCAGAGAGTCTTCTCTTCTAACAAGGGAAACCTCTGTCCTGCATGCTGACTGTAGTTGGCAGGGCATGCAACATTCCATTTCAAACATCCCCCACCTTTCAACAAAAGGAAAGCTGGGTATTTCTCTCTCTCTTCTCCTGAGCCAAGATTATTCATTATAATTATACAGTAGTCAGTTTCATTTTATTGTTCTTTGTATTTATATTGTCAGAGTTGTTGTGTCAATACTGAAGTTCTGTTTACTTTATTCTACACTAAATCCATTCAAGTCCTCCCATATCACTTTAAATTATTCATTTCTGTAACTCCTGATGTGATAAATTTCATTACATTCAACTACTATGTATATATAGTCATTCCCTAGTCAATAGTCATCTACTTTATTTTCTCTGCTTTCATGTAACAAAAAGGTTGCTTTTAATGCTTTGGCATATATAGGACTTCCATTTTTGACCTGATTTTCTTTGTTACATTCTAAGTAGTGGGTTCTCTGCAGCGGAAGTGTATGTACATTTGGCTTGCAGTATAAGCATAATTCCAAATTATTTTCCAGAATGATTGGATCAATCCACAGGCCCATGAACAATACATTAAATATCTTTCTTCAGTCCCCAAAACTTACTACTGGTATCTTGGAATGATCTTTCACATAGTTATTAAGTAGTTTGCAATTCTAAATTTGAGACTATTTGTTCATTTCTTTTGGCCACACCCATTGGGAATGACCATTCTAAAAAAATACCACTTAGAAATAGTATCTTTAAAAACTCTGTGATATATAGTGAATCACTTAACTTCTTTTGAGTCGCATTTTCCTTCTTTATAAAATGAGTGAATTAGTTGGACTAACTAAGATATTCTCAAAGATTTCAAAGATTTCAAGATTTCAAAGATATTTCTCAGTTCTAATATTCCTTATATCATTATGGTTGAACACTTACTAAGGTTGCAAAATCCCACTTTATATGTCATTTAGACTTTCTCCTAAGATGTAAATTAGATTATCAATGGAAACCCAACCTTGGTTATGAGCCTCAGAATATATCACTTCATTTTCCAGACCTAAATTCTGATGAGTTTCCAATTTGTTTTCAAATTCACATTCCTTACTGAATATAATATAAATCATTCCTATGGAGCTGTTACAGGTTATACTCTTTTACCAAAGATATTCTTAGGGAATCAATTGATAGTATAGTATGATTATGTTTTACTTAAACAAATGAGAATATCTCTTGAATCATGGGCAAAATCTATGATAAATAATTATATACATATATTTATGTGCATATAAATACATACACATTTAATAAATACTTCAGAAATCTATATTTTTTTCTAGTATAGGTACAGAAAATTCCCTTTCTCTCGTTTATATGTCTCATTAAAACTGACTTACACATGATGTTTCTTATTCATTCCCTGATCCCATGCTTATTTCCCAAGTGGTTTCCATGTCTGGAATATACTTTCTTATCATCTCCATCCAATAGAATTCTTAGACTTCTTCAAAATTTAACTTCAGATTCTTCTTCTACTGGTCATTCATGATTTTTCCCTTCAATCCTTAGCACACATTCTCTCTTGAAATTACTTTATACCAATTAATAAGTATTGTCTAAGAACATATTAAGTATAACCCAGAAAAGCTTTCTATTATATATACTAAGGAATGTGAATTTGAAAACAAATTGGAATTTAGGGGAACTCATCAAAATTTAGGTATATAGGGACAGCTAAATGGTACAGTTGATAGAGCCCTGGAGCTCAGTCAGGAAAACCTGAGTTCAAATCCAACCTCAGGCATTTAACACTTTGTAGCTGTGCGACTCTAAACAAGTCACTAGAATCCACTTGCCTTGCAAAAAAGCAACAACAACAACAACAAAAAAAACAAACAAAAAAAGAAACTATTTTATAAATACTTTGTATTTACTTTCCATTCTGTCCCATCTTATCCCTCTCTTCCCTTACAATGAAATGGGAGCACAAGGACAATGTTCTTTTTGTGTGTTTGTATCTCCAACAGAGTGGATGGCATCTAGGTAAACCATTTAATACATATGTGTTGGATTGAATTAAACCCTCAAAGACCATCAGATTGTAGCCAAAATATTCTTTTCCCTGCTAAGCCATTATGCAGGTGATGAATCTTTCCAGACTTGGTGAATCCTTGGATGACACATAAATAGCCCATTAGATTCCCTAGAGCTTGTTTTGGCAATGACATCAAGGACCCAGGTATTACAGTGAGGCATTAGGAGATTTCAGTAAAAATACTCTAGGAATATTATAGGTGAAGTTCATATGTGTCTGTTACCCATATATACATGCAACATATACATATCTATGTATATAGATATGTACACACACACAAATATATGTATTTCATTAAACCAAAATGGAATAGTCATCTCATAGACAAAAGAATCAAAATGGTTTCAAAGTTATAATTTAAGGGAGTTATGATTCATTCCATGGAACATTTTAAAATGCAAATGCAAAATTCTGTCAGGTTCCTTGTGTGCCAAAATCATGCTAGCAAACTATCAAAAAAATATATTTTAAGGATAAAAGAAAAAAAAACAAAAATTTTCAAAAGACTCTAGAATCACCTTTCCTACCATATCATTAAAGGTATATCCTTACAAACCTCTAAATGAAAGATACTAGATAATGATGATAGCTGATATTTAGGATGAAAGGAAAAAAAACACTGAGATTTTTTTCAAAAGATGCTAGCCACCTTTCCTTCTATATTATGGGAAGTATATTCTCATACTGTCTAAAACAAAAATCATTAGATAGTGATAACAATAGCTAATATTTAGGTAGTGCTTCCTAGAGTACAACACATTTTATATACATCATTTTATTTGATATTACAACAATAACCCTGCAAAGCAAGGACTATTATTATCAGTAGACAAAATGAGGAAATTGAAGTTCAAAATGAGGGACTTGACAAGAGCCATGGAGTTCATAAATGTCTGAAGCAAGATTCAAATCCAGGTTTTCCAAATCCAGAAATCAGATTTCAAGATACATAATTTCTGGATAACATAGTAATTTTATTAATAATGCCAGTATATTAATAAAAGGATAGTTATCTGGCTGTGTCTTTTAGACGAAAGGCAATCATGGCAGCAGGCTCAGTTTTAATGCCCTTTGACGAATAGGTATTCCCCAGGATTATAATAAATTCTGATTGATTACCAATGAGAGAATGAATATTACAATGAGGGGATGGACCTGAATTTTGATTTTATCATTTACTTCTTAAATTAGCCCCAGCCTTAGGCAATCTATTCAAATAATTTGTCATCTCCCAAATCTGAGTAGAGTACAATGGCTGCTGGGATCTGAATAGAGAAGAAAATCAGCTCAACTTTCAGAAATTGAGAACTTGAAATGAATATAAAAGAAAAAAGGAGAAAATCTGAATCTCCCCAAATTATTGATTATTAATAATCAATTTTCTCAACCTCTAATAAGAGATTTGGGTATCCCTCTATTAGATTTTAGATTCTGATCAGTAGGATGATTTCAGAAAGGCCTAGAGAGACTTACATGAACTGATGCTAAGTGAAGTGAGTACAACCAAGAGAACATTGTATACCACAACAACAAGACTATGGGATGATCAATTGTGATGGATGTGGCTCTTTTCAACAATGAGGCAATTCAGACCAATTCCAATATACTTGTGATAGAGCCCTCTGTATCCAGAAAGAGGATTACAGGGACTAAATGTGGATCACAACATAGTATTTTGTTGTTTCCTTGCTATTTTTTCTTTCTCACTTTTTTTTTTTAATTTTTGATCTTATTTTTCTTCTGCAGCATGATAATTGGAAATATGTATAGAAAAATTGTACATGTTTAGCATATATTTTATTGCTTGCTGTCTAGGAAGGGAGTGGGGGGAAGAGAGGGAGAAAGGTTTGAATGCAGAGTTTTGCAGGGGTGGATATAGAAAACTTTGTTTATATTTTAAAAATAAAAAACTATTAATAAAAAACAAATAAATCCAACAATATATTGATAAAAAAATTTTTTTAGGTTCCCTGAGAACAGGATATAGTATAATGGCATATGTTGCTGTTTGGTTGTTTTAGTCATGTTTAACTATTTATGAACCCATTCCCATACAGGAATGGTTTGCCATTTCCTTCTTGAGGTAATGAAAAAATTAGAAAACTGAGATATACTAGGTTAAATGGCTTGTTCAGGGTCATACAACTAGTAAGTATTTGAGGTTGAATTTGAACATGCTGATTTCTAAGCTTTATACACTGTACAACCTAGCCAACCTAGTGGCACATAACTAGCACTTAATAATTTCTTGTTGCTTAATTGATATATCATGCTGCTTCTCTGTTAAGTCAGTGTCTTCTTATAGCTGTTTGAAATCACATGCTACGTGATTAGTGATCTATCTAAAGAACAAGTCCTGATCTTATTACTTCCCTACTTGATAAACCAGTGGCTCCCTGAACCTTCAAGGATAAACTATAAAATCTTCTCTGTTTGAAATTCAAAGTCTTTGGGGGCAAAGCCAAGATGGCAGAGTGAAGCTAGGAAACTGTTTGAACTCTCCCAATTTCCTTCAAAAACCACATGAAATCAAGGCTCTGAACAGAGTCTAATGAAATGAAATCACTCCAGCTCAAGATAGATTAGAAAAACTTCACGAAAGGTCAATCTCACCAGGGTGGAAAGGATGTTTAGTCTAACTTAGAGGAGTCTGGGAAAGCCAGTTAGGGGGTCTTAATCACAGCAGATCAGCAATTGAGATGGTCAGTTCTTGCTCATTGGAGCAGACCATTGGGGCAGTCCCCAGTCCCAGATCAGAAGGCAAATTCTGGGAAACCAGACTATTTGCTGGAAAGAGCAGATAAAGATACCTCTTGCAACCTGCAAAATAGATCCAGAAGAGACAATTTTAAAATTACTGGTCTATCTGAAAGCCATGACCAAAAAAAGTCTGGATAGCATTCTTCAAGAGATCAAGGAAAACTGCTTCAATATTCTAGAAAGGGGGAAATAGTCTTTGAAACAATCCGTCCAATCAGCTTTAGAAAGAGATCCCATAAGGAAACCCACAAGAAACACTGTCGGGAAACTCCAGAACTCAATCTCAAGGAAAAATTACTGCAAGCTTCCAGACAAAAGCAATTCAAATATCAAAGAGCAATAGTCAGAATTACCCAAGGATCCTAGGGCCTGGAATACCATATTCCAGAAGGCAAAGGACCTGGGGATACAACCAAGAGTCAACTACCCATCTAGACTGAAGGAAGGAAGAAATACAATTCTATTCTAAGCACCCCTTAAGAATATTATAGGTACCTATTGTTTATTGAATTGAAAAAATGCATACACCTACAAAAGAAATAATTTCATATTGTCTGTAATAGAGGGGAACTTAGATGGGTAGATCTCTCTGTTTTTGAAGCTGGATCCAAGAATTCTGACGTTAATACCTACATCAAATGAGAAGAATTAGCACTTACATGTTCCTGAAGTGGCATCTTCCCTTAGGGAGTGCACACCCAAAAGGATAAATGTCATAAAGGTTCTAATAGAAGTTGCCTTAGGAGCAGACTAAAGCAGCACTAGCAACTGTCCCTCCTTACACTGGAAGGGAACTAAATGGTGACAAATACCACCCTCTTGCTGAAATGTGCCATGATTCCACAGATTGAGAATGGAAATGAGATGAGCAGAGCAAAGAATTGTTGGAGTTCTGAGAGGGATTGCTGAGACTCAGTCATGAAATTTCTAGGATGAGCAGAATGCACATCTACTCATAAATGACAATAAAACAGGTAGTGAATTGACTCAGGAGCCTACACAAATGCAGTAGCTGTTAAGGCATATGAGGATTTAGACGTAGAACTCCCTATGACTGAAAGCATCAGGAGAAAAACAAGTCAATCTGCAGATGATGTGACCAGAATTGTTTTCCCAGTTCCTGATAATGAGACTCATTATTGGGCTAATGAGTTTGAAAAAATTCTGAGAATGTGTGACACATCACTTACTTCTAGGAACAAAGACATAGAATCTTCAGAGCATATATCCTAATGGCTTTTGTGGGAATTCATGAGTATCTTAACAACCTAGAACATTGGAACAAATAAAAGGTACAATTTAATATGAGTAATGGCTTTACATTTGAATACAAAAAAGTCAATTTCATAACTATAAAATAGGGGAAGAATGGCTAAGCAACTCACCTTAAAAGCAATTAACCTGAAAAACATTTAGGTTTCAATGCAGGATAAAAGTAATATGCTACCAGATTTAGAGTCAGAAAATCTTAGGTTCAAATACTACCTCAGATACTAGCTGTGTGACACTGGGCAAATCATTTAACTCCTCAACAAAACAAGTAACTAAGTCTATAATTTAAGGATTAAATGGTTACTCTACCTCAATTAAATGAATGTCTCACCAAAGGGGGGGAAAATTAAAATCAGAAAGAGCATGTAATTAGAGCCAAATCCCAAGTTGTTGTTGGTGAGTTGTTTTGGTCATGATGAAGTTTTGATGACACTATTTAGTGTTCTCCTAGAAAACATGAGGAGCTGTTTGCCATTTCCTTCTCCAGCTGATTTTGCAGACGAGGAAACTAAAGCAAATATGGCTAAGTAATTTGTCCAGTGTCACACAGCTTGTAAGTGCCTGTGATCACATTTGAACAATTTGTACTTCAGAAGATGAGTCTTTCTGACTTCAGACCTGGCATTATTCCATCACCTAGCTGCCCAGAAACCAGAGGACAGACTTTAAAAAAAAATAGGCTTTAAAAATATGTGCACCTTCTACTTGTACTATTATGAAAGTATCATTCAATTCAAGAAGGCACTTAAATGCTACATATCCTTTGGTGTTACTGGGAAAAGAAGCCTGATGAATCTGAATAGATTTTGAAGAGTAAGCAACATATGTAGTAAAAATAGGCTTAGTATGTCAGCTCTAAAGCAAACTACTTAAGATGAATTCATTTATGTTCATGAATACAATTGCATGTTTTAAGCATTGAAATGATCCCCCGCTCATTTTTAAGGTACATAAATAAAAAAGCATGTTACTATTGGCAGATACATCTTTTCTAGGTTTTATTGCTACAACTTAGTTCAACAAAGACGCTGCTATTCTATGGAAGTCAAAGACAGTGAGGAAAAAACAGAAAGCTAATTCAGTGGAACACTGCCTTTCTAGAAGAGGCAATATTGGTCAATTGTGTTTGACTACTGCAATCTCCCAAGTGTGCTGATGAAAAAGAAGATGACGAAGGCTATTTTCAGAAGATGTTGGAACATTCCATCGAAAATACAAATTGTGAAGGTTCTAGGAATAAGAATAGGAGGTTGTAGATTATCCAGAAATGCGATGTAACAGTTAACTGTTATACTGAATTCTTGCTGGCATTATAGCCAAGCAAATACGTAGCTAGTAGTTATAATGCTGTTGCAGAATAGCCTACCATGCTGTAAAATCAAGAGCCAAGAGACAACTGTTCAGTCCTTATATTTCAAGCTATTAACATTTCATAAATGGGCTTTGTTAAAGGGCTGACCAGATAAGGGGGTCAAATCAATGTTCCCCTCATCAGAGGATCAAAGAATCTCAAAATCCATTGACTTCAATCTCCTGATTTGACAGCTGAGGTATTCAAGGAAAGTTATGTGACTTTTCTCAAATCACCAAATAGTAAACCTCAGAGATGGAATTTTACCCCAGGTCTTCAGACTCTGTGGCTAGGTATCTACTATTGTTCACTTGATTTTGAAGTCAGAAAAAGGTATGTTCAAGTTCTTACTCTGACACATTAGTTATTCTATGATGGCAAAGTTATCATTTGACTCTTTGCTGCCCTGTAGGGAGCTAAGATTAGCTGGGTAACCTTGAGGATGTTATTTAACTTACAAGTTCCTCTGTTCCTTAGCTGTCAAATGGATGGGCTTTATGGCCTCTAAACTCCATGGTCCTTATAGCTCTAAATCTATTTTCCATTGAACTCAAATTATCAATGAGTTGCTGATATGAGTTGGTAGGTAGTGGTTTCTCACTTACCCTATGGCAATGAAATTATAGGCCTGGGATAATAACAGCAGCAACAAAAATACTACAGTGCCTCTAAGTAATTAATCCACTTGTGTGGGGAGGGCAAAACTTTGAAACAAAAGTTTAATAAATGGGTAAGAAAATAATCCAAGACAGAACATATCAAAATTACCCAGAAGAAAAACTGTATCAAAAGAAGACACATAAAATATGTGACTTTCAGAGTTAAATAAATTTTGTAGGTCAGGTAGTTTTAAGAACTACCTGAAATAAAACTTTCTGCTATTACAATGAAGTTGCCTTTCAATGTAACCCTGAGTGATGTATGTAGCTCACTCTTTTTTGAGACAGCCTGTTCCATTTCCAGATAGCATTAATTGAAAAAAAGTTCCTTCTTATATTGTGACCAAATCTATCTATATGTGTTTATATGTATGTGTGTATATGTATTTATACATACACAATACACATTTATAAATGTTTGTATATGCACATATATACATGCATATATATAATGTGTATATATACAAATATATATGTTAGTTGGTCTATCATTCTAATTAGTCTGGCTTGAAAATTTGCTAAAATTAGCTTGCAAAAAAGAAAGTACAAGTGTTGAAAAAATTAACTTAGCTATTGTTTTCTTCTTGTGTTTATTGTGTGAGTATACCATGCACAGAGTAAAGGGAATGACCTCAAATTTCTATTTGAATTTCTATTTCTCTTAACCCTGTTAAGAGTATTTGGATATCCAGGCCTTAGAGGGTCAAAAACAAAAACTAAAAAGTGTAGTCTCATAATTGTTCTTACCCGAGTTGTTTGGGGCTATAACAAAAAATAAAAGTGGAAAAAACCACCACCATACCCTAAAGCTGCTACTTCTAGTTTATAAAAAAGAAAAAAGAATCTGGATAATGGAAGGGAGTGTGTAGGAGTTGCCCTGAAACCAGAAAGGCATTCTAAATAGAAAGAGAAGCATTTATCATGAATATGGTCAAGGGAAACACCAGGCCTGAAAGGAATGAACAAACACTAGCAATACCCCCAAATATGATATGTGATATCATGATAGCAGAGGAATGTGCTTTGGCAACCATTTGCACAAAAGAAAAAAGAGGAAAAAAAAACCTTAAAAAAAAGACTTTCCCAGTGACTTATAATTTCTACTAGGTAGAAATGCTAGGGTGGAGCATATGACTACCCACTGAAATAGTGGAAGAGATTAATGGATTTTTATTAAGTATTGAGTAATTAAAAAAAACATAAATCATTTTTAAATATTAGAATGAGAAAAAAGCATTTTCAAGATATAACATATATACATGCATACACACACACACACACACACACACACACAATATGGCTATTTGGAAGCAAGAAGTAGAGAAGTTCAAGGAACAAACTCTGGCCTCATGTTTTCCCTCTATATATATATATATATATATATATATAGGATATGGAAACTCACTTAACAATGAGAACTAAAGATTACTGAAAATGTTGCCATTGGGAACTATTTAATCCTGTTGATAGAGATAAACAGTATTTCGCCTAAAGAAATTGATGTTCAGAAAGAATAAGCTAATAGATACTAGTCCCAGAGCATATATGATAAAAAGTGCTAAGATGATAGATCATTCTATAGGACTTTTCTTTTACAAGCCAAATTAAGACTAGTTGGGAATTAGTACACATATCATTCATAACTTCCTAATTACAGGAATTTTTTAAAGTATCCTGATCTTGTGCACACACACCTACAAAAACTAAACTAAAATTATTTTGGGTTTTTTTTGTTTGTTTGGTTGGTTTTTGCTGAAGCAATTGGGGTTAAGTGATTTGCCCAGGGTCACACGGCTAGGAAGTGTTAAGTGTCTGAGATCAGATTTGAACTCAGTCGTCCTGATTTCAGGGCTAGTGCTCTAACCACAGTGCCACTTACCTGCCCCAAAACTAAAATTATTTTCATATAACAATGATAATAATGATGAATAAGAATCACAGTCAGGTGGCAAATGGAATGCTAACTTAAGAATCAGAAAGACCTGGATTGGCACTTGCTTCTGAAGTATACTGGCTTTGTCCACAGATCCATTTTTTTTTTTTGACCATGAACAAGCCCCTTGACCTCTCTTGTAATTCTAATACTAATAAGCTGTGGGTGAACTTATTTTTGATTTGTATTGATGGAGGAATTTCCCCACAGGCAGCTTATCATATCAATGAAATTACAAAGAATAAAAATAACTCATATTCTGATTGAACTTTAAGGTTTACAATGCATGTTTTTCATAATAAACTCATGAAGTATGAAAAATAGGCATTATTATCTTTATCTTATAAAAGTGAGACCAGAAAGGTTAAGTAATTTTTCCTAGCTCACATGACTAACATACATCACAATCAGGGCTCAAATTTAGGTCTTCTTACCCCAGAAATGATAATCTTTGCACTCAGCCACAAGGAGGATTACTAATGCCGATGAAACCAGAAAACATGCTTTTCTACATGGCAGAATGATTAACAAGGTCTCCAAAGTATCATCAGAGCAACTAGGTGGTACAGTGAACAGTATTGTTCCTGAAATCAGGAAGGCCCATCTTCCTGAGTTCAAATCTGGCCTCAAGACACTTATAAGCTATATGATTCTCCTTCCCTCAGTTTCTTCATCAGTAAAATGAGCTGGAGAAGGAAATTGGCAAACCACTCCACCATCTTTGTCAAGAAAATGCTAAATGAAGAATTATATATGACTGGAAAATGACAGAACAACTAAGTATCATCATAGCTCTATTGCTAAACAGCCTGGTGATCTTGGTCAAGATAACCTTACTAGTTCCCAATTTCCTGAGTTGCAAAATGAGAGATTGGGATTAGGAGGGTCGGGTCTTATATTCCTTTCTGTTTCTAAAAATCTGTTTTTTGTCACAGAGTGTGATGGTCAAACAGCAATTCAGCAAGATGAGAACTTTGAATCTTCTAATCACTAATGATTAAAATTTTCACTAGGAGAAAAGAGTGATTAATAACGTCAAAAAATGGTTCTTTTTTCCCCAATCTCTTGTTTTACAGAGGATGAAACTGAGGATCAACAAGGTTACATAATTTTTCCATGGATATATGATAGTAACAGAGCCAGGATTTCAATCTAAGTTCTAT
Organism: Sarcophilus harrisii; assembly: GCF_902635505.1. NCBI lineage: Eukaryota > Metazoa > Chordata > Mammalia > Dasyuromorphia > Dasyuridae > Sarcophilus > Sarcophilus harrisii. The sequence goes on along the minus strand of NC_045426.1, from coordinate 114,645,751 downwards.
GAATCTACAGCTAATACTTTTGATATACAGAATTATGCTTTTAAAAAAAAGTTTTAACTAGGAAAGCAAAGCTTGTTATTATGAGCCATTCTAACGGAGAAAATGGCTAAGTCCCTTACCTTTGCAGAAATGTTACCAAAATCTCTAGTGATCAAAATGGGAGTTAATCACTACAGAATAAATTTAATGAATTTAAGTTCTTTCAGAGAAATTCTTAGGGAATTTGAGGGAAAAACTAGTCCTGCAATGAACAGAAAAGAGAAGCATTGAATGGGAGGGGTTTTTTTGTATTCTCCATTTATTTTTCTTTCTGCCTCCTCTGATTTCTTTGGAAACATGGACAAGTAGGCAAACACTGATTTAGCAAATTTTTGACAGTATAATTGCCATCTCCTGTAATAGGAATCATGTCTCCCCTAATTTCTTCTTGTCTTCTACATACTGAAATCCCACCATCCCTTAAGTGTTATGAACTTGAGATAGATAGATATAGATAGATATATTTTCTATCTGTGATTGGTGGTTAGGTTTTAGACCTTCCTTTTTCTATCCACAGGTATAAGAAAGATCTCTTAAGGTATTTGACAGTGAGCTCACAGAGCCTCTGATCTAAGGCTTTCTTTGCTTTACTAGATAAGGGAAGAAAAAGTGGAAAATAATGTTATGGATATGATTCAGAGGAGAAGAAAAGTTAATGCTTCATTCTAATTCTGTGAAAGGCCTGATTTGAAAAAAAAATTTTTGATCTTATCCAGAGGGTACTGCTGATCTCTCAACTTTCTATGATAATATCAAACTCTTGAAACTTAGATGTTAGATGTGAATTGAGAATCTCTTCTCTGTTAGTAATGTATTAGACTTCTACATACCTCAGAGTATTATTAGTTGAGAAAAAACTGGGAGGTTTTTTGGAAGTTAGGTAATATTTTGAAAATGTTTGTGCCACACTGGGAGGCTGTATATTGTGATGGACTGTTCTTTGCATCTCATAAATTTTTTTGCAAATCACAACACTTGAATTTACACCCACTATGGGGAAGGCATAGGTAATTTGTCTCACTGAAAAAAATGTTAGGTTTGTAGTCAGGATAACCTAGGCTCAAATACAACCTCTGATATTGGCTAGCTGCTTGTATGACTATAATATCATTTTGCTTTTGCTCCTCAATTAATTCTTTGGGATTGTGGAGATTAAAATTATCCCACCTCCAATAAAAGAAACTGAGGCAGACCTCTGATCCAATGGCACTTTATTAAATAGTCCATGGTCCCCTCAGATCTTCCTCATGATCTGAAATGTTTTCTCTTTCTAGGGTCTTATCTTTATAAGGCTAGACATCCAGTTATTTCAGAACAGCTATACCAAATACAGAAAAATCCCACTGATTGACACATGACACATAAGCTGAAATATGAACAGGGTCACAAGTTGGGTATAGCAAATAATACCACCACATTAGATGGACAGGCTTTTCCTTAGTTTGGATAGGAGGAAATGGTAAAAGTTATCACAATCAGTGACTTAAGTGGTCATAAAATTGTCATCTGCTCCTCTTGGACAAGAGGTTGGTCTAGAGATACAGAAATATTTGGGGGGACTTTCCATGTAGCTGTGACTTTCCAAGTAGTTGTAATCTCTGCCATGGTGGGCTTGGTCACTATCATAAGGAAAAACAAAAGTGAAGGGCCTTTAGTTGACTTCCTATAGTTATGCAGATGAACTTGGAATCTGTACTTCATAGCTCTGAGGTCTTATATACAGAACTTTGAAATGATTCTATCAAATTGATTAATACTAATTTAAATAAAGTAGGGGTCCAGATGAACTATTCCTCACAGAATAATGTTAGAATTCATAAATGTATTGCCACTGGCAAAATGAATTCTTAAATTGGAGTTTTTTGGCATAATGACATATGCCACATGTGTCCCTTCTCTCTTTTTTCATTGATACCACCTTGATACAAGTACTCATCCCTTCATGCTTGCTTGGTTTCCCTGACTCAATCTCTCTCCATTTCAATCCATCCTCCATTAAGCTGTCAAATTAATCTTCATAAAATGTAGCTCTCGCTGGCGAGATGTGCACACGAATACCCTATTCAATAAACTTCAATGGATCCCTATACCTTCAAGATCAGATACAAATTTTCTGTGTTCAAAGTCCTTCATACTCTGTTTCCCTTTTACCTTTCTAGTCTCATTATATTTCATACACACACTCACATACATGTATCACACACACACACACACACAATCACATACAAAACTACTCTGCAATCCAGTGACTGTGCTCCTGTTGTTCCCCAAACACAATACTCCATCTCCAGACTCTGGGCATTTACATAGAATTTTATCCATGTATGGAATACTTTCTCCTCATCTCTACCTCCTGGCTTTATGGCTTCCTTCAGCTCCCAGGTAAAAACATCACTTTATATAAGAAGCAGTTCCCCAATCCTTCTTAATTCTAGTGTCTTCTCTCTGTTAATTATTTTCAATTCATTTTACACTTAACTTTTTGGTTCTTGGTATTTGCATGTTGTTTTCCTAGTTAGATTAGACTGTGAACACCTTGCGGACAGGGACTATCTTTTGTCTGTGTATCTCCAACATTTATCAAGGTAGATACTTAATAAATATTACTGATTGACCCTATATCCTTCTCGACGTTTAGTTGCCAAGTCTTATTGATTCTATTTTCATAATGTCTCTTGAGTCTGTTTCCTTTTTTCCACTTATATAACCATCCTACTTCAAGCATTCATCACCTCTCTTTCAGGGGTTATTGTAACAATCTCTTAATTGAATTCCCTTCTTCAACATACCCTCAATACAACTGACAAAATTATTTAAAAATTATTTCTTTGTTCAAGAGCAGCTTCCTATTACTTCTAGGATAAAGTACAAACTTACAAACTCCTTGTTTTAATGCTGAAACCCCTTTCCACTCTGGCTCTAATATATTAGAATCCATCCTTCAAGTTTTAGCCTATCTATGGAGAGTCTGTTCTCATCCATATGGTCATCCACATCTCTTCAAATAATCACACTTGTGTTTACCCAGCATTTCCCCCCCAATCAAATATAAGTTCTTTGGTTATTCGGATTGGTTTTCCCTTTGTCTTTAAATCATCAGGCCCAGCACATGCACCTTTCATGCAGTAGGTGCTTAATAAATGCTAGTTTATTTGACTGGCTAGAATTCCTCAACCTTAAGGCTTTTGTGAAAGTCAGCTATTAACTATAATTATCCTGTGAAACTTCCTCTGCATTCCAAGAACATTCAGTCTCAAAAAGAAAAAAAAAAGCCAGATTCCATTCTGTTTGCTAAAGGCTTCTCACTTGCTAAGTCATCCTGAAAGAGGCAGAAAAGAAGAACTGGAGGGTAACAGCTCTTCCTGTCTCATTTGTTGCATCTGTGCAGTTAACAAATAAAGAAAAAAGAAAGAAAGAAATTCTGTTGAGATAAGATAAAGGACTTATTGGGCTAATGGGGGGTTTTAGTATTGGGATAGGATTAGGACCTCATACCCTAAAGGCTACAAGGCTATTTTCCAATGAGAAATATATCAACCCAAGCAACAGAGCAGCACATAAATATAAATGTAAGCAGTTGTTGGCTGTTAATTGCATCTTTGTGAAGGAGTATGACCCAAAGACATCAGTGAGGAGACTGTAGTATTATGGAAATAGTATTATATTTAAGTTCAGATAAAGTAGTTTCAAGTCTCAGATTTGCTACTCATTACCTGAATGTATTATTTATATATATATATATATATATGTATATATTACATAAAACAAAGCTCATTCTCTTATTTTTCTTTTTCATAGGTAACCCCAAATGGTGAGTAAATATATAGCAGATTGTAAAGTGTTCAAGTCATTCTTTGTCCACAGAACCACAACTGGATATGTGTTGGGGAATGGTACAACAAGAAATAATAAATTTTATTTCTTTCCTCAAATTTTCAAATCATGCTAACCAAAATGATATATATATACCACTCTTCCCCCAGTATAAATCTTTGCCTCTTATAAAGGTTCACAGACCCAGAACTGGAAGGAGTCTCAGAGAATATCTAGTCCAAATCCTTCATTTTAGAGAGAGGACTGAAGGTGTGACATAGGCTAACTCTGAGAGGTAGGACACTTGAGTGATTTGAATCCAGGTTTTCTAACTCCAGAGCTAGTATTTTTCCCTCTCTGTACCATATTTCCCCTATTGTCAGGAGTATGGAGGTTTTTTTTAAAGGGAAGAAAATAAAGATGAAGATCTGTGCCCAAAGTGAATCTGACTCAAGACTTGGCCAGATAAATACCTATCATGCCATTGGTTTGGAGATAAAAGAACTTATCTGATCCAACTCACTCATTTTACAGGTAAGGAAACTGAGATCCAGAGAGATGAAGTATGGAAACAGTGATACACATGCAGTAAGTAACTGAGTCTGTATTCAAACCCAAGTAGGATGACTTCCAATCCAACTGTCTATCCCACCAAAATGCTGTTGATATGCTAACATAAAATGATGATCTATTTAAGGACAGAAATCACACACACACACACACACACACACACACACACATATATGAAGGGTCAGTCTTTGGGAAAGTAATAATAATCTTTCTCAGTGGAAAAGTGACTTGGAAACTGAATAATATTTCAGTCAAAATAAATATCAATTTTCTTGGGCATTTCTATATTGTTAGATCATAAGGTTCAGAGCTAACTTGCTAATTCTCTGCTTTCTCAGTGCAACAAAAATTAAAGGATTGTGTTATAGCAGAGATTTGGAGTTAGAAGGAAGATGTATTGAATGCTTGTTTTGCTCCTTACTAACTGTGTGATCATGAGTAGGACATTGACCTCTTTAGGTCTCAGTCTCCTTACATGTATGATATGAGTGTTTTATTAAATGACTTCAAGGTCCCTTCTAAATCTAAACCTATGGTCTTATGAAAGTCATAACAGAGCTATAAATAGGTATTTTTACTTTGAGGAAATAAGGAAATTTGGGAATATATATCCTTAAAAACACAGGAAATAGACCACTGCTGGCAAGATCAGAGAGTAATTGAGGGGAGCAGAGAAAGGCTGGAACTTGGAAGGAGCTCTTCTATGGGGAAAAGAAATAGGTCACTGGTAGTCTCTTGTTTTAGCTAATTAGTCTGGCCAGGTCGATATTAAGCTTAGTTGTTTCATTCACTATCAGCATCCTCTAAAATGTTGGCGTGCCACAACAAAGTCCCATTGACTTCATCCTACTTATGTCTCAGTCTATATGAATTGTTGATGCTGTTCTATCTTCTCCAGCAAATTTGCTCCTTAAATAATTCCCATTTTCTTTCACTTTCTTCTTATATACTAATTTATTTTCATCTGCTTACAAATATGCTCATATTCTCCCATTCTTTTAAAAGAAAATTACCCAAGTCTTGATCCTACCATGTCTGCTAGGTAGCACCCTATATTTCTCCTTCCCTTCTCAGCTAAAGTCCTGGAGAAATGCCTCTAGCCACTTCTCTCCCTCTTTTAATCCTCTACAATTTGGTTTCCAACCTTATCTTTCAGCTGAAACTGCTTTCTCCAAAGTCACCAATGTTTTCTTTATTGACAAATCTAACAGGTTTTTTCTCAAATCTGATCTTTCTTGACCTCCATAGAAGTTCTGATACTGTCAATCACCCCTTTATCTTCAACATTTTCTCTTCTCAAGGTTTCTGTTTTCTACTTTCTCCTGCTTTTCCAATTTGTCTAATCTTTCTCTCTCAGTCTTCTTGGATAGAATTGCAAAAATCTATTCTTAGCCCTCTTTGTGAAGTATAAGACAAGATCTTGCCACAGGGAGAGAGAGTACTGTGGGAAGATGGAAGTAAGATGAAAATGTTTGGAACAGCTTTTATGGTGAATAAGATAGAGAAATTATTAAGTAAGTTGCAAAAAGTTTGCTTTGCTCCACTGAGCGTATATATATATATATATATATATATATATATATATATATATATATATATATATATACACATCCCATGTGACTTTTGGAAATCTCAGACTAGATGTCCCCCAAAATATCAAATTCAATATATCACTATATCAAGAACAGAGATTATTATCTCCCCCCACACTTCTCAATATCCTTTTTACTGTCAAGAGCACAATCATCCTTCCTGTCATCCACACTCACAATCCTCAATTCCTCTCTTGAATTCATTCTACATACCTAATCTGTTGCCAGTTTAATCATTTCTATCTTCACTGTTTTTTCTACCTTCTCTTATCTAGACCCTCTTCTATGCCTTCATATGGTCAACATGCAGGTACAGATTCTTACTACCCCATTACTAAACTATTGCAACACTATTCCCTATATCAAGTCTCTTCTCAATCCAATTCATCATTAGCTGCCAAAGTGATTGTCTGGACAAGTCACATTCTCTACTCAATAATCACTAGTGGATCTTCTAGAGTAAAATATAATAACCTAGTATTTGACAAACCCAAAAATATCAACTACTAGAGCAAAATTATTCTATTTGATAAAAAATTTCCAGAGAAAATAGAAAACTGATAGATAGAAATTACATTTAAATCCATAGCTGAACCACAATAAATTCCAAATAGATATGCAACCTTAAAATGAAAAGTGATACAAAATTTTAAAACAAAGCACTCTCTCTTACATAATGACTAGGAAAACATTCTCAACTAAGAAAACTAATTCTCAACAAGGGATAGAAGCAATTACAGACTATAAAAGATACAAAATTGAAAAACTTTCATAAACAAAATCAACATCTAGAATTACAAGACAAACAAATTGGGAGAAAATGTTGTAGTGATTTTCTTTAAGAAAGGTCTGACATACAAGATATAACAACTCTTCACACAAATATATACAAATGTACAAGTAATATATACATACAAGCTATATATGAAGAGATACATGTTTACATGATTTGTATAGGGAGTTTTCAAAATAAGAAATATAGACTTACCAACAAGACTGTTCCCAATCACTAAGAGAAATAAAATTAAAAACAATTTGAGATTTCATATCATATCCTTTGGGTTGGCAAAGATGACAAATAAAATTAAAAAGGTAAATTTTGTTGAAACTTAGAATTGGTCAAGAACATAATTTGAAATCATATTTTAAGAAGCTACTAAACTAAATTTTATAAAGACTGTGCCTTAATCCAAATTACTCTGACTTTCACAGATTGGTCAACAATAGGTCCTAGACCAAGGCTCACCTGGCTTCAGTTCTAATCGACTCAGAGTGAATATAAATAGCAAATGTTTCTGTTTTGACCAGAAACTCTGAGGGTCTTCCCTTCCCAGATTGTTTTGTTTTGTTTTGTTTTTAACCAGGTAAAAGAGGCCATTTTCTATCTTATTTCTTACTTGGCCTTAAGTGCTAATTGGCTGTCTCCAATACGCCTGATCTATATCTTGCCACTGGACTCAGCTCCAATGGAGAAAATGAGACTGTTGACTTTGCACTACTCTCCTTCATTTAAATATTGTTCAATTATATATCATATCATCACTTCTCTGATGTCATGATCCTCTTTGAGAACATAACAGGACAAACAATAACAACATGCTGTCATTTTCCTTAAAACTGTAGCTCACTAGCAACAAAGTCCTGGTTGATCTACCCAAGTATAACTTTGTTAGCAAAACAAATTTATTCTATTAGCTTATTAGTTAATAGTTAATTTAATCTGGAGTGCTATACCAACCAAACTATCAAAAGAATATTTTATAGAGCTGGATAAAATAATAAAATTCATCTGAAAGAACAAAAAGTCAAGAATATCAAGGAAAGTCATGAAAAAAAATGCAAAGGAAAAGGGTCTACACATACCAGGTCTAAAATTATATTATAAAGCAGTAATCATAAAAATTAGTTGCTACCGGCTAAGAAAGAGAGTAGTGGATCAGTGGAATAGGTTTATTAAACAAGAAATAATAGTCAATGACTATTTTAATTAACTGTTTGATAAACCTAAGGTCTCCACTTCCTGGAACAAGAACTCACTATTTAAGAAAAACTGCTGGGAAAATTAGAAAATAGTATGGCAGAAACTAGTCATTGACCAAGAGCTCACAGCATAAACCAAGATAAGGAGAAAATAGGTACATGATTTAAAAATAAAGGAAGATTTAGAAATAAAGGAAGAAATTGCTTCAATTAGGAGAGCAAGGAATAATTTACCTATCAGACTTATGGAAAAGGGAAGAATTTAGGACCAAATGGGAGATAAAGAACATTATGAAATACAAAATGTATAATTTTGATTATATTAAATTAAAAAGGTTTTGCACAAGGCCAATGCAACCAAAATTAGAAGGAAAACAAAAAGCTGGTAAATAATTTTTATAGCCAGTATTTCTCATTCCTAAAATATGTAGACTAAAATATGAATCAAATTTCTAAGAAAATAATTGATAAATGGTCAAATGATATGAACAGATAATTTTCAGATGTGATTAAAGCTGTCTATAGTCATGCAAAAAAATGCTCTAAATAACTATTTATTAGAGAAATGCAAAATAAAACAACTCTGGGATACCATTTCATATCTATCAGATTGTCTATATAATGGAAAAGGAAAATGATAAATGTTTGAGAGAATGTGGGAATATTGGAACACTAATACATTGTTGATGGAGTAGTGAACTGATCCAACTATTCTAGAGAGCAATTTCGAGCTATGCCCCAAGGCTATAATTGTGCATACCCTTTGATCTAGCAATACCACTATTAGGTCTATATCCCAAAGAGATCTCTCGAAAAGGAAAAAGTCCACATGTACAAAAATATTTATAGCAGCTCTCTTTGTAATGGCAAAGAATTGGACATTGAGGAGATCAACTGGGCAATGGCTAAAAGAAATTATGAATGTAATGGAATAATGTTATTCTGTAACGATGTATTAGAACGATGTATTCTAATTAAAATATTAATATAAATGTTGAAAACTATATTTCTGTGTATTGGAAAAAATAAAACACTATTAAGTAGAGGAAAACTTTATTCTGGGATTCAGCTCAGAAGGTCCTGTTACCAAGAGGAAGAGATTTTTTATGTGATAATTCTGATCACCTTCTTGCCATTAGTTGCTTGAGGATGATATTCTCAGTAGGAGAATGGAAATTCTGTTACATAATCCATTCCTACAACTTAGCATGACTGAATACATTTGAAGGTATCATGGAAAAAATATTGGATTTTATTATATAAGAACTTCCATAAGAATAGAGACTGCAGGGATTGATTGAGTCTTTTGTTTCTTTTCTTGTGCCTAACATATAATTCTCTGGCTAGTTTAGTTCTAGACCAAAAAGAGCAAAATAGGTAAAATATAAGTATCTAAAGGTCAGAAACTAATTTTTACTTTTTTTCTTTGTAATTCCAGTACCTGGAAGAGTCCCTTGACAAATGACAAATGCTTAATAAGTGCTTTTTGGGTTGAAAAGATCCTGATTTTGTAAGGAGAATCAATCACCTGGCACATTAGGGAAATTTCTTTAGGCAAGAGGCTATTGGTTCCAATACCTTTTCATGATGAAAACCAAATACAAGCTAAAGATGTGTAGCTTAAAAGAGCTGAGGAAAAATAGGTAGGGCAGGTTAAAAAAAAAAAGACAATGACGGTTGGTAAAATTCAATATTATATAAAAATATATCTGCTACCATCTGTTCTTTCATCAAAGAGCTGAAATATAGCTATAATGTTATGTTAAACACTAAAGTTTAGATTGGGTGAAGTGATTATTTCCTTTATGGTAATGTCTAAATAATGAGAAAAGAAATCAGGAAGCCAAACATTGAAATTTCTCTCTGGTACCCAACATGCTTTTTATTAGGATACTTTGCAAAATATAACGGGATAACAGGTTGATTGGACAATTGCAGAAATTTCCCCCCATCGTTAGTTAGATGACTCCAACTCAGTGACAATAAACTCTCATTGCCCCATCTCATTTTAATAGGACCCATTTGCAATCTTAGTGGATATGAAGAGACACTTGGCAGCATAGGTTGTCTTAATGGACACACCACTTTAAGCTAAACCTTCCCCATCTGTTCTGCTGTCTAATTACCAATGCATAAAACACATAATTCACAATTACATCATAAAAATAAGATCTACATTATTTAAATTCATGTCTGAGCTTTAGATTCAACACAGTTTTGCATCTGTTAAGGGATTGGACTGTTTATTCCCCAAAAATCAGCCAAAAAACCAAATACCTCCTAAATTGGGGAATTCCCTTTAATTAGGGACATTTTACAAGGCAAAGGGAGATCTTGCCATCAGACATGTTATGATGATCTCTATTATTCAATGCTATTTATTTTCATGCATAATCATTTCAATGGGCCAAACTACAATATGGCAACATGATAAGAATTATTGCTTTGGAGTCAAAGAATTCAACACTACTCTATACTTGCTTTGTTAGCATAGCATGATAGCTAAACTCTCTGAGCTTGTTTGCTCATCTGTAAAAATGAGATAGCTGAAATAAATAATATTGAATGCTCCAAATTCTATTATTTGTTGAAATGAGTACTAGCTTTAGAATCAGAAGGATTTAATCCTGCCTTCAACACTTTCTAGTTATGTCCCTATAGGTAAATCTCTGAGCCTTTGTTTTAATTGTAAAACTGTAATGGCAACCTCTTTAGGTCTTTGAGAGTATCATATAGGATAATTTAGACAAAGTGCTTTGTGATTATTATTTAGAGCATAATAAGAGCAAAGCAGAAATCATGGAGGGCAAAGTATAATCCTCTTTATAATGTATACTTCCTGAAAGATACTTATTTACAGTTGTCCAGATAATATGCCTTTCATATATGCTGACCCACGTAATATCAAACTTTCTTTTTTATGGTATTTGGTATTGTCACTTAAAAAGAGTCTTTTTTATAATAACAATTTAAGATATGGGCCAAATATCTCAGAATTTTGAATGCCCTTCAGATAGTTAAAAAAATTCCAATTCAGAGAAATCCTGAAAGCATTCCCTTCCTTTTCACACGGAACAATTCCACCATACCCAAATGGGGCTGCAGAATGTTGCCCCCAGGACCAGGCTGCTTCACCAGAGTGGAAATGTTGTTATAATTGATTCTATATCATTCTACTTTCAGTAACCTAAAAAAGCAACTAGCTTGAAACTACAGTATGCAAAGCCAACAGTGAACATTCAATGATTCATTCTTTTGACGATTCACTCACTCATTCAACAAGGATTTATTGAGCATCATTATTACTAAGCTTCTTCAACATGTCCAGTATTGTGATAGGTACTCTAAAGAATAAAATAGAAGGATAAGATACTTTTTTGTCTTTCTATATTAAGATTTAGAAGGAGGCTGCATAAGACAACCAAAAGTGTTAGAAACAAAATCCCAGCTGAGATACTTACCATTGACAACTTAACCTTCCTAAGTTTGTCTTCTCCTATTAAAAATGGGCATCATAATCCTGGCAGTCTCTTCTTCATAAAACTTGTGTGAAGAAGTGGTTTTGTAAACTTTAAAATCTCATGAAAGAGCTATTTTCATATTATTTTTCCTTTGAATAAACTCTAGAAATGGAAACATTAAGTCTCCAGGGTAAGTTGGCAGAGGGAGAAAAGGGAAAGAGGTCCTGCCAATGTCCTGATGGATGCCACCAAAGCAACTTGAAGTGGCAAGTTTTTGGAGTTGGGGAGGAGAAATGTCTGAATCTACAAAAACTTAGGGAAGAGTCAGACAGCATAGTATCAAAAGCCAAAATTCAGAGAAAAATACTTCTTAGATGAATAGCAAAAAATACCAACATAAGAGATCTTTAGTTCAAAGATCTAGATTTGAATTAGTATTTCAATCAATAATCATTTATTAAACATCTACCACATGCCAGGTACCATACTCAGCATTGAGGAAACAAAGAAAAGAAAAAGATGAGTCCTTGTTTAAAAGAAATTTCATTTCATTTTATTTAAATATTTAATTTAAATTTATATACAATTTTTGCAAAATAAACTGGAGATAAAATAGAAGGAAGACATTAGCTTGGGGACAGGAGGACAGAAAAGGTTTTTGTTGTTGTTGTTGTTGTTATCTGTTTTGTTTTGTATTTTGTAAAAGGTAAAATTTTAGCTGGGCTTTGAAAGGAGCCAAGAATCAAAGATAATCAAGGAGAGAATTCCAGGCATAGGGGCCAACAAGTAAAAACATCCAATCAATTTCTGGGCAAGTGACTTAACAGCCCCATCCTCCATTTCTCATCTGTCAAATGAAGGAATGGGGTCAGCTAATCACCAACATTACTTACAGCTCTCAAGCTGATGACCTCATGGATTCTATGACCAAAGGAATTATGGCTTAAGGAGTAATTTTCTTAAATTTCCTAAGAAGTTGAGGCTGAAGGTTTGTGTGTGTGTGTGTGTGTGTGTTTTTTGTTTTTTTATGAGTAATTACAGAATCATGTAATCATGATACAGGAATTCAGCAGCCAAAGAGTCCCACTTATTCTGAAAAGAATTCCCTCTCCAACAAATCTAAAATATGGTCAACCAGACTTTGGTTGAAGGCCTATAGGGAGGAGGAATCTGCTACTCTTGACATAATCCATTCCAATTTTGAACAACTGAAATTGTTAACAATTTTTTTTCTTTATATGTCTTAAATTTGCTTCTTTGCAACTTCTACTCATTGCTCCTAGTTCTTTGGGGTTTCAGTCAAAAGTATAATCCTTTTTCTATATGACAACCTTTCAAACACTTCACAAAATTATTGTGCCTGTATTCTACACTCCCACCCCCACTTCAGTCTTCTTTTCTACTTACTAAACAGTCCTAAATCTTTCTACTAATTTTTTTCTGACAAAAAAAAAATAAATTACCTTCATCATCCTAGTTCATTTCCCTTAGGCAATCTCCAGCTTATCAATGCTTTTCCTAAAATGTAATTCTCAGAACCAAACATAATGCTTATAGGATTGACAGTAGGATTGTAGGACTGTCACCCCTTTATTCCTGGAAACTATGCTCCTCTATTTTAAGCTGCTATATCACACTGCTGATTGATATTAAACTTGCCATCCACTAAAATTCTGAGATTGTTTTTATCAGACAGACTGTTGTCTAGCCATGCTTCCCACATAATTTACTTGTGAAGTTAGTTTTTAACATAATTGTAAGACTACATTTATCTTGAATAAATTTCATCTTATTAGATTTATTTAGCTCAATGTTCCAGCTTATCATGACTTTAATCCATTATCCTGGAACCTTAAAAAAATAACCGTCTCTGTAATAGAAATCAGCAGTTGTTCTACCTCCAATTTTCTTCCTTTACATACTCTACTTAGCATCTGCCCTTTTTTCTTCTAGTTCCTTCCATGCTAACCAACCCTTTCAAATCCTACATAGTTATGGCATGTAGGGTTACTATATACAGTCACTGAGATTTATTGTTAATTATTGCTCCCATGCTTCAAATAGAACTAAACTGTTTATATACATATCAAATAGAACTTTGAGAATGGAACTTTTTAGTTTTTAACATTTGTAATTCCTGCTCCTAGTACAGGAAAGAATGGATTAGAGAAGGAAGAAGTGAATGGTAAAAGACTAATTAAGACATCATTAAGATTTTCTAGCTCAATCTCCTCCTATTCCAGATGGGAAAAGGATAGTAATGGTTAGATTATGTCATATTAACGATGGGGGGGGGGGAGGGGCGGAGTAGCTAGGTGTCTCACTGGATAGAGCACCAGCCCTGAAGTCAGAAGGACCCGAGTTTGAATTTGGCCTCAGACACTTAACACTTCTTAGCTGTGTGACTAGGCAAGTCACTTGACACCAACTGCTTCAGCTAATAATAATAATAATAATAATAATAATAATAATGACATTATTGTGAGAAATAGTATAAAAGACTGTTTAATAAATCTATAATCATAAAAGGACAATTATGTATGAAAATAAAAATAAAGCATACCTAATAGAAGTCCTGATTGTTTAGCCTAGCACCCACAAAAGTTTGAAAAACTAAGTGAAAGAGAGAGAGAGAGAGAGAGAGAGAGAGAGAGAGAGAGAGAGAGAAGAGTAGTTCAATTAATTAGGATCACTGATTGATTCACACTTTGGTGCTTTGACTCTAGGCCCACTTAAGTTACCCTCCTGGAATATTTGTCCAAAATTGAGACAGCCATTCAGAACTAAGCCATTCAGATAGAACATCTTTAGGGTTCTTTCATCAGTGACTTAAATATAAAAATTACTCTATGAAAAACATCCCCTCCATCAAAAGGGAACTCTTCCTTTAGAAAGATGAATATGCACTTAACTCATCAAGCTAGATGTTCCTGAGGTTAATCATCCAATTTATTCAGTCCCTCCATTCCTGTAAAGATCCATCCCCAGATAGTTGTGCCTAAATACATCCACAACACACCCCAACTAATACTGTCTCACTTGCTACAGTTCATTTTCTAATCACCCTCTTTTTCTGACCCCACTACTGATCACTCAAATACATCAGTAACTCCTGCTTATCTTCTTTTTCCCCATGCTCACAACTCATCTTCAAGGAACAGTTTCTCAGCCACCTACTCCACTGATTGCCTATGTCAGAAAACTGTTTCAACCACTCCTTTATCATCCACAAGTTGATCCAGAAGCCTCCTTTGAGGTGTTTTCTTTTTAGGTTCCCAGATATTCCTTCTTTAGAATCTCTCAGTTAGTTTCTCTATTGAGGATTTACAAAATAAAACGTACAGGTTATACCAGATAAGACAGCACGAAGGAGTTGTGATCTCTATAAGAGAAGAGAATCATCACATTGATGAGATCTTGAAGCTATTGAAGTTTTGAATTATAAGATAACATAAAACAACTTCAAACCAATGCTCACAATGAATACAGGATATAGAGGCAAAGAAAAGTGGAGAATTGATCCAAGTCTTGTGAGATAAATCAGAGGAGACTGCACAAAGAAAGATAGTCTTTGAGAACAATTTAAATGAATAGGAAAATTGGGGGAGGTAAAGACTTTCCTAGGCATCCCAGATTAAAAAAGCAAGTGCTAGGATGGAACCAGACCAGTCATGTGTCTTTAAGAATGGAAAGCCAATTCCTTTGGTCAGAAATTTTTTTTCTGTATTAATGACTAAAAACAAACAAACACATTTATTAATTACCAACTGTTATGCTTACTATTAGAAATACAAATATGAAAGTCAAGACAGTCCTTGCCCTTAAAGAAATTATATTCTAATAGAGGAAGACACACCAGAGATCAGAATCAAGTGAGAAATGTTTCAGTCTAAAAAGTCACAAGTTTGGTAAAGGAGTCATAGGGCAATTGATTGACACATTCTTTATGAGAATGTCAGTATTGATTTGATTACTTTTCCCAGATAAATAAAATAAAAAGTGTGCATAGGGTGAGATCCCATCTGGACCTATATTTTGCATACTAACTGCACACTTCAGTGGGTAAGGTGTGAAGAACAGTATGAAGAACAGATTCCTGGAGCATTAAACAAAAGGGCAAAGTTCCAGGCAGGACAGTCATTTTAGCAATAATGATATTGATGGCTTAGCTAATTTATTTATTAGCTAGTATTTAAAAGAGGAATGAGAATTGATTAGTCTGTCATCATCACCTCATCCATTAGCTGCACAGTACCTCATATGGCAAAGGGCAGTCTATTTCTAATTTCATTTTGTTTTGTGTAGTTCAGATCAGTTCATTTCTATAGTGCATGTTCACAATTTTCTCTAAGTGCTTTACTCATCAATGGAGTTTTGATGAAAAAAAGCACACCATAATTGTTTGTGTGATTTCATTAGTTAACCCAGTGATAGAAAGGGCAAGCCCAGTATTAGAGATTAGTTTATTCAACTCTAATTTAAATCTTTATCTACTGGATTTTACTTGAAGTTCACATTTGACAAGCTTCAGAGTATCCCATCATTAATGAAAAGAATATCTGGTGTCAGATACCAAGATTCAAATCTTGGATCTTCCATTTACCACTTGTTGAACAAGTTATTTTCTTTTTCTAAGTTTCATTTTTTTCATCTGTAAAAGAAAACAAACTTGGTTCAGTGAATTGTAATACTAGTTTCTCCAGTTACTGTGAATGTTGGGATCAGTTTCCTACTCAATACAGAAATTGCAGTAGATGATGTATAAGGTTTTTTCCTAGTTTTAGATTTATGTTCCTATGATGAGAAAAGATGGAAGTCAACCTCTAAAAACATCTAAAAGATGGTATATCTATAAATATTTGATCCCCTTTTAGGGCAGTATGAAAGCATAAACTGTTAATCATTTTTCTTAAATATTAATACTGATGATGTCCTGTCAATAGTTATAAAATAATCATAAGAAATTGTTACTTATTAGTATCTGATTTATTCATCAAGAAGTGTACTTCTTCTAGGTACTGTGTTCAACTCTGAAGATATGGAGCCAAAACTGAAATCGTTTTTGACCTTTAGGAGTTTACATTGCATTATAGGAAGTTTACATTCTATCAGAGGAGAGAAAACATGTTGCTAGAAATTACAAGAATATAAATCATGGGATCATAGATTTGGGCTGGAAAAAAATAATAAAGATCATGCAGTCCATTTCTTATTTTATACAAGGGAGGGAGCTAAGATAAAGAAGTAAAATTATTTGCTCCAAGTTGCACAGATAGTGAATGAAAGAGGCAGAATTCTAAGCCAGATCATCTCCCTCTAGACCCAGTTTTCTTTTCTCTGTACCATGCTGCCTAATAACACAGATGCTGTTCATCTATAATAGTGTAACCAATAACTTGCCTTATTTCTATACTGAAATACCAAACTGGAAACAAATTATGCTGTGAGACTTAGGAGGCTCACAGTAGCCAGTGCCATCCCAAGGATAACCTCTCACTGTTAAAGAATCACCTACAATAATAATTCATGAATGATATTCATTCATTTGACTCATTCTTTCAACAAGCATATGTGTTGCTTTATGAACCACAGATCATTGCATAAATGCTAATTATTATTATTATTAGAGAAATGCAAAATCAAATACAATGAGAGATCTGAAGGAGAAAATACTTAAGTGGGGAAGAGGTGATTAATCTTATATTGAGAAGGTAGAAATGAATGTCTCTAAAATAAGAGTAGAAATTCAACAGATAAGGAAGGAAAAGGATGCATACAGAATACTATAGAGAAAGTACAGAAGACCAGAAAGTACAAAGCACATTCCAGAGGAAAATTCAGTTGCTTTCATGTAAATTTTGTGAAAGATAATAATAAATAATAAGAATGACATTTTCTGTCCCTACTTGATCATTCATCTTGACATTCCTAGCACAACGTTTTGCATATAAGAAGCATTTAAAAATGTTTGTTGAATTGAATTGTAGGATGGCGTCATATTTTAGAGAATTGGGAGTACCAATTAAAGGAATTTGCACTTTACTTGGTGGGCAATAGGGACAATAGGAAAGTTTCTGACTAAGGAAGTGATAAACAAACTTCCTACCTAAAGTACAACCAGATCCATTTCCATTTTGATTCAACCATGATCAGCTTTATATCTAAAGAATTCTGACAGCCACATGACACATAGATTAGGAGGGAGACAAATTAAGTCAAAGTGGAAAGACCCATTGGCTACCATAATAATTATGTTATTAAAATCTCTGGGTATCTTCTTTCTTTGCTAGTAGACACAGAAGCTGCATTAAATATCCTATTTCCCTTAGACACAAATATCATGAGAAAAGAATAAAACCTCTAAAATTATCTTTTTAAAGAAAAATTAGTGTGGTCTCTTTAAAAATAAATCAACCCTTCCCAGAAGGTTACCATATCATGCTGTAGAGAAGCAGGGAGTGATTGTATCAATATTAATAAGCTTACTGAAGTGCCCCCAACTCCAGTGCAATTTTGACACTGTGCAACCTGACTAATAAAATAAAAACTCATTTTAAAAATAATTTACCTCCTGGAGACCTTAAAATGGATTTTACTAATGAAAAAAACCTAACATGAATCTTTCCTTTCTGATAGGCAAATCAAATGAAATTATAGACCATACAGCTAAGATGAAACATGTTAAATTGCCAATGTCTCTTTTTAAAGGAAATTTGCTACATTCTTTTCATCCCGACTTACAATTTGAGCATCTTCAAAGTACACTTAATGGCAGAGGCAAAAATGCAGGGGAAAATGTCTTTTTCTAGGTGGGATCACTTGGGAAGCTCTACTTGTTAGAGTCCAGAATTGTAGATTGTAAGATGATGAGATCATAGCTTTCAAGTTATAAAGAGACTTCAGAGACCAATTAGCTCAAATCCTCTAATTTTACAGATAAGAAAAGAGAGACCAAAAACGAAAGCTCTAAGGCCACAAAGGCAATAAATGGAGATTAGAATCTGAACTCAGGTTTCTTGACATAGAATCAATACAGCACAACCCAAAGGATATCAATAAGACTCAGAAATATATATATTTTTAAAAATGGTCTTTGTTTCCAATTCTTTGTGATTGCATTTGGGGTTTTCTTGGTAAAGATAATGAGGTGATTCACCATCTTCTCTAGCCCATTTTATAGATAAGTAAACTGAGGCAGAGTTAAGTGACTGCTCAGGTTAACACATCTAGGAAGTGTCTAAGATCAAATTTGACTCAGTTTTTCCTGATTCTAATGGGTCTGATTCCCTATTCACTGTAACACCTAGCTTCCCATAAATGTATGGGATTTATAATAAAGTAAATGGCAAATCTTGTTTATTAAGAGCATTACAACTCCCCCCCCCCACCTTTTTCTTCCAGTCCAACAAAGATTTTATGAAGCAGATTATAATAGCCATGACAATCCCTAGCAAATCAGAGGGATGTAGTAGGAATCTGGAAAAGATCTTTGGAATTAGGAATCTTTCTACTACTCCTAGATTTTATAGTGCCTTATATTAAACCACTGATGAGCCAACTGAGGCTGAGAAAAAAAGTGACAAAATTCAAGACTAGCCCAGTGTCTACCAACATAACCTTTGCTTTCTGTGATTGAGGCACAGAACTTGTATATGTTCCTGAACAAGTCACTTATTTGTTTTTTTTTCCAAACTCAGTGTCATGATCTGCAAAATGGCAAGGTTGCATTCCATGACTTCTATGGTTTATTCCAGCTCTAAATCCATAATCATATTATCCTGCCTTTTCAGATGTTATTATTCCCTTTTATGTATTTTCTCTTCTTTTATTATTGGATCAGACAAATGGATCTGTTAGCTCTTCCCTAATCTCAATCAGTGACTTCTTTCTCCTCCTCTCTGGAAAGTCTTATACTTTTCATCACTTACTTCTTGATATCTCTTTTCCTTCTTTTCCTTTTCCTCCTCCTCCTCCTCCTCCTTCTCTTCCTCCTCTTCCTTCTTTTCCTCCTCCTTCTCTTCCTCTTCTTCCTCCTCTTCCTCATCCTTTTGGTGGGACTCTACTCTCCCATGTTGGAGTGAGGAGGCAGCTAGGGAACAGAGTAGATAGAATTCTGGGTCTGAAGTCAGGAAGACCCAGAATTAAAATCTGGTCTCAGACAGTTACTTGCTATGGGATCTAGGGAAAATCACTTATCTTGTTTACCTCAGTTTCCTTATTTATAAAATGAGTTAGAGAAAGAAATGGTAGACCACCCCATCTTTGCCAAGAAAACCCCAAAATGCAGTCACAAAAAGTATAATACTCTTTGTGACTGAACAACAATAACACTCTTCTAATTCTTCTTGTTTTCATATAGTTTCTTCTGTTTCTTTTGCTGCTTCATCTTCCTTTCTCTTAATTAGGTGTTGACCAAGGTTCTATCTTTCTTTTCTTCTCTTTTTAAATCTTCTATATTGGTGATTTCATTACTTCCAGGACTTTACCCCTTATATGTGAATGATTTTCCAATCTCAATTCAAATTCTAATTTCTTTCATATTTCCACTTGTTTTCTAAACATCTCTACATGAATATTCTACCAGCACCTTCAACTAGTCTTTCCTCAAAATAACCCTTCTCTCCAAATTCTCAAATTTTATATATGAAACCACAGTGCTCCTAATCACAGAGGCTCATAAGATTTATATTTGGACAGCATCTTTAAAATTATTTTAGCTAAGTGCCTTATTTTAAAGATGAGGGAATTAATAGCCCAGAGAGTTTAAATGATTCACCCAAGTGATCTACACACACACACACACACACACACATGATAAATATAAATTAGGTTTATATATCTATATATACATCTATCTCTATATCTATACACACATATGTATGTTTTTGTAACAGGACTAAACCTGAGGTACTTTTTAAAAATTTAATGCCCTTCCCACTCTACCACTCTGATTGTTTTGCTTTTGGATATAAGCTAAGAATTTTCTTGTAGTGAAATTTGATATTAGTAATATTTTATATAAATACTTGGGAACATATCATAGAGTTGAAAGACATGTCAAAAGTTATTCAATACAAACTATACCTGAATTAGTATCCTAGATATTCAGCTATTCTCCATTGTAGATCTCAAGTAAAAGAGAACTCACAACCTTTTAAAGCAGCCAGCCCACCACTGAACTTTAAATATTAAGAGTTTTTGTCGTTGTTGTTTTGGTTTGGGTTTTTTGCCTTTCTTATATCAAGACAAACTCTATTAATGATCACTATAATTTCTAAGATTTCATAAAGCAGTTCTAAAATATCCAAAAGGACCCAAGTAGCTCTCCCCTATGTGTGGGACAAGATGCTAGGACCCTCTCCCCCACCCAAATTGACTACTCAGAGGCATCTCCAGATACAACCAGAAAGCATTGATTTGGTCCTTGCAATGAGAGATCCAAGCATATCAACTGGACAAAGTCCAGCATGGTGTATGGCCCATGGTAGAAACAGGGAATAGATTATATAACAACAACAACAAAAAGATGTAGGCACAACCCTCCTTTCTGCTGATTTTTAAATTCATTGGATGTACTGAAAAGGAAGTGACCAATGACCAAAAGTCAGCAATTCTGTCTATTTCCTGTGGGTCACAGGACTTCCTGAAGCTTAGACCTAGGGTTTGACATTTTTTACCCTACAGCCCTCTGATAAGGGGGATCATGTGACTTCCTAAAAGTTAGGCTTAAGGTCCACATATTCTAAGGAATCTTCACCTGTTCCAATTCACCTAGGATATTCTCAGCCCCAAAGTCAAAGTGATCCATGTGAGTACAATGGAAAGTCAAATGGAGTTTTCACATGAAAATATTTTTTATTGATTTGAAATGTATGTAGAATAAGATGAGGAAAAAAGTGCTCAAAAGGTCAAAATGATATCATGATGTTGGGGTCAATGGGGTCAGGTACAAATAGTTCATATGGGATGTGCCTCTTCTCAACAATGAAATGATTCAGGCCAGTTCCAATGATCTTGTGATGAAGACAGAGCCATCTACACCCAGAGAGAACTGTGGGAACTGAGGGTGGATTATAACATAGCATTTCACTCTTTTTGTTGTGGTTTGCTTGAATTTTATTTTTTTTCTCATTTTTTTAAATCTGATTTTTCTTGTGCAGCAAGATAATTGTATAAATATGTTTGCTTATTTTGGATTTAACATTTTTAACCACGTTTCACATATATTGGATTATATGCCATCTAGGGAAGAGCATGGGGGGGGGGAGGAAAGGGGAAAACTGGAACACAAGGTTTTTCAAGAGTCATTGTTGAAAAAATTATCCTCACATATGTTTTGAAAATAAAAAAAAAAACCAATAAAAATATAGTTCATATGAACATTTGGGATGGCTATGTCTTGAAATTTATGCATCTCATCTTTCTTTTGAACTACTAAAATTCTGCTTTGCTCATAAAGCACAGTGCCATCTTTGATGTGGGCATGTCATGTTGGAAGATCCCTGTGCTAGTGTCTCTTATGTCTCACAATTGAAATCAAAGGTCTTCAGAGAGACCTTGAGAATGTCCTTGCATTGCTTCTTCTAACCTCTATGTGAAGACTTGCCTTGTGGGAGCTCTCCACAAAATATAGTTTTTTAGGCAAACATCCATTTGGCACTTGAATAATGTGCTGAAGGACTTATTTTGCAGTAGAATCTGAGTGTTTGACAATTCAGCTTAAGAAAGGAATTCAATGTCTGGTAGCTTATCTTGCCAGGTGATCTTCAGAATCTTCCTAAGAAAAGTCAAATGGTTTAATTTTCTGGTATGGCTCTGTCCAGGTTTCACAGGTGAACCTGTCCAGGTTTTCACAATGAGATTGGCACAATGGCTTTGTAGATTCCCAGTTTGGTATAGAGCCCAATACTTTTTTTCTCAGAGTCCTCTAAACACTGAGTTAGCTGTGGAAATACATGTGTCAACACCACTACTGTACATTCCTGGAAAGTATGGTGTCAAGGTAAGATAATTTGTCCATAGCATTTATAATGTCTTCATTTGCTATAATCAATGGTTCCAGGTATGGATGGTATAGTGCTGGCCAATGGATAAATTTTGTTTTCTAGGTGTTGTTAGGCCAAAATTGGCAGAAAGGGAAAAAATTTATCTAAACTTTGTTGCATCTTGGTCTCAGAGGGTGCATTAAGTGCACAAGGAGCAATGAATTCCTGGACAAAACCTTGAACTATAAGAATGTGTAATGGATATAAAACCAAGTTTTGAGACATTAGCACCTGAAGGGAAACAGAATAATAGATACTACTTCTTTGGAATACACTCAGAGATAAAGCATAGAGCAGCTAATATTTAGAAAGTTCCTGGAGCCTATAATAATGTAACAGAAAAGGAGATGATTAGTTTTTCTCATAAGTTTTATGGAGACTATGATTGAATGCTTGGGGGGGGGGGAAGGAAAGAAATGAGCCCTGAGTATCTTAAGAAGGGGTTTCTTGTTTGGTTTGTAGTAGATTGTTATGATGGTATATAAGCTTTGAAAAGGAAGGCTATGATTCCCTTACTAATTTTAAATAGAAACATCTCTCTCTTTACTTAACTTTCAAAGAAGATTGTCTTACACTTACTAGAGGATAGACATTTGTTTCATAAAAGCAAGAATCATTTTAAATTTGTCTTCAGATCTTTATTCTCTAGATCAGTGCCTTATATACAGTAGGGACTTTAAAAATGTCTGCTGAATAGAACAGAATTGAAGTAAAATCTGGGGTAAAGATCTATTGTTGTCCTTTCTTCATTCTTAAAAGGGACTAGTTACATTGACTTGCAAGTTAATAGATTTTAAAAGGAAGGCAGGGCTGTGCAAAGTCATAAATTTCATTCTTTCCACTAAAGTCAGTGGCAAATCATAGCTCAAGGTGATTGCCAGTGACCCCAATACTGTGGGGATCCCTGGCCTTTTTAAGTTAACAGCTTTCCCAGGTCTCAATTTGTCTACTGCAAGGCCCATTCATTTCAGAAAGTCCAATAATCCTTAGATTGTCTCTCCTAGATCTATTTTCCAGGTAGTTGTTTTTCCAATGAGGTATTTTACATTTTCTTCCATTTTTTTTTCATTTTGGGGGGTTTTGTTTGACTGATTTTTGATGGCTCATTGAGTCATTCATTTCCATTTGTTCAATTCTAATTTTTAGTGATTTATTTTCTTTAGTTACTTTTTTTTTAAAAACTCCTTTTGTATTTGGCCAATTGAATTTTTAAATGAGTTGTTTTGCTCAAATTTTTTTCCATTTCACAAATTCTGGTTTTCAAGGAGTTGTTTTCTTTTTCCATTTTGTCAAATCTATTTTGTGAGGAGCTATATGCTTTTTCCATTTCATTCAATGTATTTTACAAGAAGTTGTCTTCAAACAATTTCTGTGTTTCCTTTTCCAAATTCTCCTGCAATGTTCTCATTTCCTTTCCCCATTTTTCTTCTAACTCTTTTTTAAGATCCTTTTTTAATTCTTCCAAGAGAACCTTGTGAGATGGAAACTAATTTCTATCATCCTTTGAGGCTTCATCTGGAGACAATCTGCTTTTAGTGTCTTCAGAGTTTGAGGTCTGTTCTCCTCTTTCTCCATAAAAAACTATCTATAATCAGAGTTCTTTTTGCTTTTTTGCTCATTAAAAAAAAAAGATTGAGACCTGCTTTTAGAGCAAAAGGGAGGTTATCTAAGCTTCCTCTAAAGGTGACAGTGACTGCGCTGGGTCAGTGCTGCTGACTTCCTATGCTGGTTAGGTGTGGCCAAGTCCTGTGTTATTCTGGGGTTCAGAGACTCACTATTTGCCTCTTGTGTTTGTGTTGGAGGTCTTACAGCTAATAGGCTGATCCACCAGCTTGCAACCAGGACAGAGTAGACAACACTGCTGTAGATTCCTCCCAGTAGATGCCCCAGTGCGGACCCCACAGTGCCCTCAGTCTCTATGTTGTGCCTGCACTTGGTCCCCTTCCTTCCCCCTCCTCCTATTCCCAATTGAAACATACCTTTTCTGAAGTTCTTCCAAAATATCTTCTGCTGGAAATTTGTTGCATTCCTAATATTTGTGGAGTTTATCACTCCAAAACCAGTTCAGAGGCTTGATTTAGTGTTGATTTGAGGGACATCAAGGAGAGTCAGATCAAGATGGTGTCTCCTCTCTGCCATCTTGGCTCCTCCCCAAAGCCTATTCATTAATTAAAATCTAGAGAAGAATAGGGCCTGGTAAGAAAGACTTAGTTTGTCTTTTTAAAATAATCAATTATAGAGAGGAAAGACTGAAAATTTTTTGGCAAGAACCCCCAAAATTGCTATTTATACTCACTGGGAGCTATCAAAACCCAAACAATGAGCAAATGAGGATTGGGCTGGGACCTATTATTGGCCAATCAGCAAAAACTAGAGTGATTTGGATTTAAGGGCCTAGTTAAGTGTCCCATTTGAGCCACAATGGACTTTAACAAAGTCTAGTTTTTCAAAGCTCAAGAAATCATAAATGAAAACATAAATAAGATAAAAGAGTTAATTGTCCCAGAGTGAAGATATAGAAACAGGCTAAATGAAGATGTTTCCAAGATTGAGCCCATGTTAGAATAAAATGAGTCACTGAATTGTAACTGATAAGTGTTCAAGAATGAATTCCATCCACTAAACCCAGAGCTGCACCTCTGAGACAGGTCTACAAGATTTCCATGTAGGTAGTCCATCAGAAAAATGAATAGTGCTGATTTTACAAGATGGCTGCTTCTCCAAGTGTTCACTAACCAGCCCCCAACAACATGTTCTAGAATTGAAGACGATCTTACTGGTGTCTAATTTGCTGACTACATCCTTTTTTCTTATTGACAAGGGTGGAGGTATCTGCTTTTCTTCAGGCGTGAGATACCGTCTTCTTTTTCCAAAAGAAAAATTTCTAGTACCTTACAGATCATATTTGTCATTTTTCCCCTTCCTAAATCCTTCTTTCCCTTCCTTCTTTGTTTATTTCTGTCTGTCTTTGTTTTTTTTTTTCATTGTTGCCTGATGAAAGTCTATTTTTTTCCCTTTAAGACTCAACTAAAGAAGCACTTCCATGAATTTTTCCTTGATACACTCAGTGAGAAATGATATCTCTACCATTTCATATTCTAATAGGGCTTTGCCTATATTCCTGTCCTGGCTTTCTCACTAGAGGGTAAGTTCCTTGAGGGTTGGAATGATTTTGATCTCTTTGTTTCTATCACCCACTACAATACCATATGCACAATGAATTATAGATGTTTAGTAAATGTTTGTTGGATGGAATTAGTCATTTAATTGATAGCGTTTGTGCTTATTTCACTTTATTTTGGTCTTATTTAATCATGTCTTTCAAACCTGTGAATCAGTTAAACAGTTTTAGGGTTTTCTGCTGAATGGATAAATAATACTTCTAGGAGCTCTTTAAGAAAAGATGAAGTAGCAATCAGTCCAAGATAGGTTCTTCATTCATCTGCCTGAAGACCGCTTGTGATATCCAATAACTGTCTGAATTGTCTTCCAGTTTCACATTCTATAATCCTATGAATTGAAACCATCTTCTAGTTCTCATATACCATATTTTCCACTTACCTTGGACTTGATAAAGTAAACTAATGTGAATTAATAACACATTACATATACAGATATTGACATGAATTATTTGGGGTCCTGATCTAAGATCTCATTAGCATTAGGAAACTTCTATGCTGGAATAATGGAATTATTGGAATAATTCCAATAGAAATATTGGAAACTTCTGACAATGCAGATACATTACGTGTCTCTACATTATAGGCCTAGACAGGGTTTCCAGAAGCACTAAGAATTGTATGACATGTTTTATATAATCAAATATGTTATATAATGTGTGATATGTATGCAATATATACCTATCTCTTCTAAAATAATATCCTATAATTATTATCAATTATGATAATAATCATATTATACTTGTAATTGTGGGAAGGTTAATGATGCTGCCAAAAGCACACTAGATCTGGAGTCGAAGGTTATCTGAATTCACATCCCACAACTAAAAATTACTAGATTGATAGCAAATTATTAAATCTCCCTGAACCTAAGTTTCCCTGATAGTAAAATGAACAAGTTCTAATGGATATGATCCAATCAATAAGCATTTAATAAATGCCCACTATGTATCAGGCACTGTGCTAAGCACTGGAGATATAATTAATAGAGTCTCTATGCAACAATATTAAAAGAAGAAATAATACATTAAAAAGTAAAGAAAGGAGAGAAAGGGGAAAACCAGGGGGTGTTATATATAAGAAGAACATGAGAGGTTCTTCTTATATATACCTGAAACAAGGAAGAGGAGCATTTTTCTTACTGCAGTATTGCTAACTAGTCCAGTCCAATTTGATCTAATAAACATTTATTATGCAACTACCATGTGCCGGGCTCTGTGCTACAAATAATAAAAAGAAACACAGTTCTTGCTCTCAAGAGATTTACAATCTAATGAAGGCAGGAAAACTCAAAAGGAGGCAAGAAATGTGGTGGGGAGAGATCAAGGGGTACCTGGCACAGAAGTATAAGCATTTTGTTCTCTGGAGTTAAAATCAATCAGAACTACACTAACAGACTAGAATGAATCCAATGGTCCAACTTCTGTTCTATCTAAAAGAAGGCATTGAGAGGAGTTGGTATTCTCTCCAGCCTTCCAATCATAATGGAGAGGCATCTGAGGGTGAGGAGGTCAAATTAGCTTCATGGTGATGAAATCTGAGGTGATGAATTTATCTGGGAGGAGCATCTTGCATTGAAACCAGGTGGAGCAGCAGATACCAAGTGACTTCAATGATCTCTTTCGGCTCTAGGTCTTTGCTCTTATCTTTTGTCAGGTCAATCTGACATTTGTGCTTTGGCTCAGGAACAAAGAAATATATAGGCCTTAAATCCCATCTAGTCCAAATTCTTCATTTTACAAATGAGAAAATTGAATCTCAGAGAAAAGAGTGACCTGAAAAGAGATAGGATTTGGGATCCAATCCAGGGGTCTCCCCACACCTGCATGTAACTGCTTAAACTACTATGAAAACTAATTCTGCTCTAATCTAGTCAAGAAATGACAGTCAATTAATACCAAGGAGGCTGCTAGACACCAAACCTGGTCTTCTCCATGACATATGGGCTTCTTATTATGTACTCTGTGCCTTTCACCTTAATTGGATTATTCCCCTCCCCTTCTTTGTAGCCTTTGTGCTTGACAGTCTGATGTCAATGCTGTCCAGGCTGCTTTCAAGTTCTCTAATGGAGGTATTAGTACCTGCTCTGGCTTTGGAGTTTGGGGATTGTTTTTTTCCTTTCTTCTTTTTTTTTTTCTTTTCTTAAAGAGCCATGAAAAGCCTACCTTCAAATTTATGATTAATTTCTCTGGGAAGGAAACACAGTGGACTCAGTGAGCAGCTCTACTGAGAAATTAACTTCTGACCCTTCCTAATGATTTCTGGAAAAGTTTTGCTTTTCTTCAATAAAATCAATATGTTTGGAACAACATTGAGTCCTCACAGGCTGCTTCTCTGGCCTTTTTTGAAAACTACATCAATAGCAACTTTCTTCAAGCTCAAAGGTGAGGCAAGTCACTCCATCTGGCCCTATGAGCAGTGAAGTGCTGAGCTGGGAGCTAGCTAGCCTCTTGCCTCTTCTTCTTATTGAATATGCTTCTCTTTTGATCTGTTTCTTATTTAGTTTGTTCTTTGTGCTATTCTCTCCACTCCTGGATCAATGAGTGGTGATTGTGCTGTGGTTTGTACTACGAATACAAGCAGACCAGGGGCCTAGTGTGCATGGTGTGCTTGCCCCTTCTTAGAGAGAGATTTTTACTTCCAGGAACACTTTTTTTTAGAACTAAGTGAGACAGTCCTTTGGGTCAGTGGTCTGGTCATAGGATACATGATCTGCCTGTGGTAAAAAAAAATCTTTTTAAAACTGAAGATGCTCCTAAAAATGCAGTCAAGGGACCACCACTGGACATCACCAGTTCATAGATTTAGAGCTAGAAGAAACCTTGAAGGTCATCTAGTCTTCTTTTCCTTTTAATTTATTCTGAACTTAAGAAATAAAACAAGCATTGTTATAACATAGTAGAAAAGAAAAAAAAAAGATGATTGCACGTGAAACGGCAAATCTATTATGTACAACTTGCTATTTCTTTTAAATATATGTAAGCTAACTTTCTTTCCTTCCCCTTTTTCTTATCTCCCTCTACCTCTCCACACTACAGAAAGCTACCATTAGACAGAAATGTGTGTATACATATACACACGTATGTGTAAAATCATTCTATAAGTATTTCTGTTTATAGTTCTTTCCTGAATGCAGATAGTATCTTCCTTCATAAGTCTTTTGTAATTAGTATGGGTATTTATAATAGTCAAAATGATTTAGTTGTTCTTAAAACAATATTGCTGTTACTGTATGCCATGTTTTCCTGATTCTGCTCATTTCACTTTTCATTTTTTTCATACAAATATATCCATGTTTTCCTAAGATCATCAAGCTCATCATTTCTTTTAGTACAATAGTATTCTATGTCAATCACATACCATAATTTATTCACCCATTCCCCAGTTGACAAACATCCCCACAATTTCCAGTTCTTTGCCATCACAAAGAGAGCTGCTATAAATATTTTAGGACACATAGATTGTTTTCCTTTTTTCCTAATCAAATTGGGAAACAGTCCTCAGAGCAGCATTACTGGGTTAAAGGGTAAAGACAGTTTAATAACTCTTTGGTTATAATTCTATAATTGTATAGCTAAATGAATTGAGGTCCAGAGAATTAGGTAATTTGCTTTAGGTCAAACAGGTAACTAGGTAGAACTAAGATTCAGTCCTAGAAGAAGAATCTGATTTGGTCTTCATAAGATCAAAGGCTGAGTGTTAGAAGGATCACCAATCACATCTAGTCCAAGTCTTATGCAAGATTATGTAGGTGGAAGCAGTATTTAAATTCAAATCTTTTGACTCCAAAGCAGTGCTATTCTCACAGTGCCAATGTTTTGGTACCACCAAAGAAATAACATAAATTATGTTGATTTAGAGATGGAAGAGGATCATAAGATTCCAAGCAGGAAGGGACCTCAGAACACAATTAATACAACAATAATCTTTTACAGATAACAAAGAAAACTAGTTAGAACCAGACATAACTTACCCAAAATCATATAGATAGTCAATGGCAGAGTCAGAAGTCAAACTTGGATTCAGATTCTTCTGAATAAGCTAATTACTTCATATGAGCCTTAGTTTCCTTATTTGTAATAAGGAAAGAATAATGTTTGCTCTGCCTAACTTGCAGGATTATTGCAAGAATTTAGATGAGATAACTTACAAGCAAAAAAGAAGTATAAATCACTAGGTATCTCTAATGTTTTAGTTACCTTTTCAGTGACTAATTGGCCAAGCTTTTTCCTCTCCCCCAGCTCTACCCTCTGTTTTTAGAATTTCTCTGAAGCATCCTAAAATTATAGTATATTTGTTTTGGAGACCTCATGCTGTTCCCACACTCTCAGTGATTTTCATTAATGATGTGTATCTGTCCATTTATGAATTAATCACACATGATTGAAGAATGAGCTCAGATAATATCTGATGGCTTTCACATTTCCCTAATGAAATATTCATGAAATAGAGACAACACCATTATAAATCATAGTAACACTATTGATTTTTTCCTTTCGTATTTTCAGAATGAACTATTAATTTTTTTAACATGGATTAGACAAATACAACATGATGAAGAGATTGATGTACTCTTTGATTCTATGTCTTTCTGTTTTTACTTAAGACTTAAGTTTATATTGGTGCAGATACAATTTCACATAGCAAGACATATATTCCCAGACCACATGTATTTCTTATTATTCTAGATTTATTCCATACTGCTTTCTGATTTTAAAAATTCTTGATCTCATTAGCATTTTTTACCCAAAGATTCTATCTTGTCACATCTATATTCTCTATAGCATTGCATGAATAAGCACTCTAAAGTATTACAATACATTTTATACCTTTATCCAAAAAAACCTTCAATGACTCTCCAATACCTTACTTAATTGATACATGCCTGACCCTGCATTCAAGGCTCTCAAAAACCTGGTCCCAACCTGCCTATCCAGCTTTCTATCATACCATTCCCTACCATAATCTATTGTCCAATCAAATCAACCCCTGTCTGTGTTTGAACCATTTTTTTTTTTTTGTCTTTTATTGCTGTTTGCTCACAGCATTTTCTATGCTTTATATGAACTTCCTGTCTTGACCCTGTCAACTTCTTCTTTCAAAACCTAACTCAGGTGTTGCCCTTCCATGAAGCCTTTCCTGAACTTTGTTTCCCTCTCCAGTTTTCAGCTAAAAGTAATCTCATGATTTTGGTTCAAATTCTACCTAAGATATTTACTCAACATGTGACTTTAGCCAAGTTACAACCTCTGGGGACTACATTTTCATATTTGTAATATGCCAGTACTGGACTCAACCTCTAAGGGCTTTTTGAGCCTTAAATCTATACTGTTCCTCCTTTAATTTTTCATAGCATTTATTTTTACTTTTTTTTTTTGTATAAAGTCGACTCTATTATAGTTATTTATGTAATTGTCTCTGTACATATTAAGTTAAAGGGCTTAAGGGTAGGGACACATATTGGGCACATTGCCTTGCAAATGATAAATGTTTGTTAAATTCATAGCATGGCATAACAAATAGGCAGATTTGAAATTGGAGCCAAATTCAAAATCTGCTTTAGATACATAGGAGCTTTGGGACTCTAGGCAAGTCACTTAATTTCTTAGATTTAGTTGAGTAATAATAGCACATATCTCACAGGATACTTATGAGAATCAAATGAGATAAGACATTTAAAGCATTATATAAATGTTAAATATCACTATTATAATAAATATTTTTATTCATTGATGGGTTGCATGAAAAAGCATTTGTTTGGCCCTGTCTCTCAGGTCTTTACTAGTAAAGGCAAGTTTAAAAGACACAGCTAAAGAAAAATGTATTCTGATTTACCCCAAATTGTCTGCATTGTTTTCAGCAAGCCTCCAAAGGAATGCTGTCAATGGAAATAATAAAGGTATTTTGTGACTGAGGTAAAGGCAAAGTTGAAGTGATTGAGGACCAAAGCCCTTTGAACTCTACTTAAGTTCCTCTACTATGTTTTTCTGAGCCACAGCCAGGATGCTTGACCATTCACAAGGTATGGGGATGATGAAAGAAATCAGACTTTGACCAGCAAATGAAAGGGGGTATGTGGAAGGGCAAAGCAATTCCTTACTCAAAACAAATGAAAGGGGGTGTGTGGAAGGGCAAAGCAATTCCTTACTCAAAATGATTATTCAGAGATTTCTCAAAGTGAAGATCAGAAACTTTATTAGAATCTCATGAGAAGCGGGTAGTCAGGGCAATCTGCTCACTGGAGTCTCAGAGAGAGGAGGCCAATTTTACAAAGGCTAAGAGATGATTTAAATAGTCAAAAACCACAGGAGACCATGACCCCCTCCCCTTACTTGGTTAATTTTCACTGCCTGATCAGAAGGAAATAGCAAAGGTTTGCTAAATTCTTAGTCAAGTCAAATGACCACAGTAAATTTAGGCAATGTTTGCAAATGCTTTCTTGACCTGATTTAAGCACTCTGTTGCAATGTTTGTACAAAGAATTTCATTTTTCCCAAACCCATCAGACCTTCATAAAGTAAAATTTAGGTTATAGGTTCAATCTACCTTAGTTAATGATTTTATGAGAAACCACATAATCCCTTACAATAAGAAATTTTATTTGGAGGTAAATAATAGATTAAGCCAAAGGGGTTAAAGGTTTCTAAAATAACTAAGGAGACTTGGTTTTACCTCAAGCTTTCTCAATCGACAAATAGAAATAGCCAGTTTGGAGGCTTTTCGAATATCTCCAGGCCATTAAATTATTAGTCAGGTTCTTCTCTAAGCAATTGAGTAAAGGTCAAGGGGTTTTCTCTTAGATGTTTTCTGCTGGAAGAGCAAGAGTCTTAATGTTTAATAGATCCTTGGTGCCGAGTCTTGAATTACTCAAAGTTATTATTCTGAGAAGTCCTCAGTTTCCCATCACTCTTGTAAAGTCTTGTCTTGCAGCTGCTTTTCTTTGTGTGCGCTAAGATAGCCTTTTTTAAGCCAATCTGTGCGTGGCTACGTTGAACCAACTGAGGGCACTTGGAAGTCAATCCTGCTATCTTTGGTATCTTATGTTGGCCATGATCAGAATGTGATCCTCTTAGAACTAATTTTGTTAAGATGTGTGCTTGCATATAAGCTTGTACCTATAAATGTAAGGTTTATATATCTACTTTCTCCTGTTTATTAATTCATTCACTTACTTGATTATTTATCTGTTTATTGATTTATTTTCCCTAGTAGCTAGTCAACGTTTAATCATTTGGCCAGAGTAACAAAGAACACTGGCTTGGGACTTTGGTTCCAGATTTTAGGTTTAGTCTCAATTCTTTTATGTATGAATATTATGGCCTTAATCTAATCACCGAACCTCCCTGAACTTAACACCTTTTCTAAAATGTATATTTTTCATGCATATAAAATCTATTCATTCCCTTGCTCCCTCTATAATTAAAAAAAAAATCCTTGTCATAAATATATATAAAGCAGCAAAACAAATTCACACATTGGCCATGTCTGAAAATTGTTATTTATGTATCCCTTTAAAGTTCATCATCTCTGATGCAGGAGGTAAGTGGCTTATTTCATTTTCAGTCTTCTAGACTTGGGATTTGTCATTGCACTGATCAGAACTCTATAATCTAAATTGTCATTTTGTAAATTGTTCTATTCACTTCACTCTGCATCAGCTCTTAGAGATCTCCCCAGTTGGCTCTGAAACTGTCCACTTAAGTTGTTTTTTTTTTTTTTCTGGCACAATCATATTACATTATATTCATACACAACTTGTTCAGTCTTTTCCATATAGGGCATCAGTGTCTAAGTTTTCAAGTTTGTCCTATTATGAAAAAGAACTGTTATAAAAATGTTTGTATGTATAGGTCCTTTTCCCCTTTTTTTATCTATAGGATAGAGGCAAGAGTACTTGTTCTGCCTTTGTCACCATGGCTATGATGAGGGGCAAATGAGATTATGCAAAATCAACTGTAGAAATGTTAAAATACTAGACACATCTAAGTTATTTCCAATATTAGGACAAGTATAATAATCTATACAAATCACAGCATATACAAAATCACAGGTTGTCTTTCCTTCTCCTCCTACCCCTTAGCATTTCAAGTCCCACTCTATCTACTTGCACAATCCCCTATCCCAGACTTTCACTTGGAAGCACTATCCTGGTAACACTCCCATCCCTAGCTAGCTAAAGCTTTAGAAACCTGTGGATTAGGATAATTTAATTTGCAATGCTACTAATCTCTCCTTCCTATATTTCTCTTCCTCCTCCTCACTGAGCTATTAGTTTACCATTATTCTTATATTTTCTTCTACCCTTCCCCTAGCAAAATCTTTCAGGAAGATTCACAGAATATCCATTTAGCAAATATTTATCATGCATACTGTGTGAATAAGTTTATTCTAGGTGCTGGAGGAGAAACAACATTAAGTTAACACAAGGACCCTGCTTGCATTATGTTCACAGTTTTGTAGGAGGTTAACAATAAAAATTATAAAACACAATAATATCATGGATAGAAGAGTTAAAGTAAACAAAAATCCTAAACAAGGTCTGAAGGGAAAGGCAGTCATCAACCAAGAATATAATTTAATGTAAAGTCTATAATAAGGCTCCTTAAACTTCTATTTGTGACCCCTTTTCACCCAAGAAATTTTTGTGACCTAAGTATATAGGTATATAAAATAGATATACAAATCAAACATTTACTGATAATAAATCCTAATTTTGTGAACTCCCACATTCAGTTAAGAGACCCCATGTAGGGTCACAAACTACATTTTCAGAAGCTGTGGCCTATGTAATCTCAGCTCCCTTTTGGTTATCAATTCTCTTTGACTAGAAAAGAATCCGATAAACTCATCCTCACTAAGATACACAAATGACAATCATTGCTTACTGTGTGAATTTGTCTAATAATGTGTTTTTTTAATTAATTGAAGACAATAGTCTTAAATTGAAGGAATGAAATTAGCTATAAAATTATATATTTAATAAAAAGAACATTGTCTTTGGAGAGGACCAACATTCACATCTTGTTTGTAACCCTTAGTAACTATGACCTTAAGAAAGTAAATTAACTTCTCTGTCCCTCTATTTCCTTATCTGTAAAAGGAAGGAGTTGAACTATTTTTGTTGTTGTTCAGTTGTTTTTCAGTCACTTTTACCTCTTTGTGAGTTTTCTTGTCAAAGACACAGGAGTGGTTTGTCATTTTCTTCTCCAACTCATTTTACAGATCAGAAAACTGAGACAAACAGGATTAAGTGACTTGCCCAGGATCACAGAATAACCGAGGCTTACCTATCTCTATATATACCCGTCTATAAAATATGAGACTGTACTATGATTCCCCAAAGTCACTTCCAGTTCTGATCAGCGAAATATGGATGGTTTTAGTGTGTATTTGGGGAAAAAGGAGAGAGTTCCTAATAATTCTGAAATCATATGACAGAGTGTACATAGGCTATAAGAAGAAGAGATTTACACAACAAACCTCAGTACATATCCTAGTTCTGCTACTTACTATTCATGTGACCTTGGACAAACAATGTCAGTCCTTTGGGTTCTAGTTCTTTCATCTATAAAATAATAGTGTTATACTAGCTGACTTCCAAGATTCCTTTCAGCTCTGACATTATGATCCCAGGAAACTAGGCACTTTGCCATTGCCTAAGATGGTTGGGCCCCACCTCTTACATTTCTGAGTCACTTTTCCCTCGTTATTTGGTAGGTGCTCAGGGAATGCAAGCTAATGTTAATATTAGCATAAGCAAAATATAATTAGAAAAATCAGTGTACTGGAAATAATTGCAGAGGTTTCCAACACTATCTCAATCCCTACATAGAGAATGGAGGTTCCATTGCTGTGGAGTATCAGTGTCTTGTTCCCCTCCATTAGCACAGATAATGGAGAGTCAACTGGATTTTGAAAGCCTATAATTTCCATTGTTTGTCTGACCTCTAGAGTGCCTAAACAAAGCACTCTGTTTTTCCAGATTGGGCTACTTAGAGTGATTTTTTTTATAGATATAATTTTTCAATTTCAAATGAATTGCAAAGAAAGAGATACCTACATCAATCCCAGCCTTAAAGTAAGAAATAAAATAAAGAAATCAGTGGTGAAAAGTGATTGAATCCTGTGCTGTAATCCTAGTCTCTGAGCCTTTGACAAGCCCAGTATGGGGCTGCCACAAAAAATGAAAATGTGTCATGGAAATGCCTATTCTGAGCATCACTCAGGGCTAAGTGCAATGATGGGCCTTGTGGAAGTCTATGTCAGCTTGCCATGATACCACATGGTAGGAATTCTAGAAATATACATAAAAAAGCACAAGATTTGTTCAGACAAAAAGAGAATTGATTTTATTGTAATGTTACTAGAAAAAGCAATAGTAGAACTTGACTCCTCAGTATCTCTACATCTCACTTATTCTATATAGATTATATTTTATCTCTTATATCTACACCTTTATAAAAATATTTTTTTTCTTATCCATTTCCTTCCTCATTTCTGCCTCTAAAAAAAATCCATGCTTTTTCAAGCCTTAAGTTAAAGGCCATCTCCTACCAAGGGCTTTTATTGATCTATCTAGCTAAAACAGCTCTATGAAATTACTTTGTATTAAATCAAATACAAACATCTCTACTTGTCATTGATGGTCATTCACAAACTTGTTCCAACCTCTCATCAGTCTTATTACACAATGTGCTCTTTCAGGTGCTATATGATCAAATAAAACTTTTCTTTTTGTTTTTTTGGGGGGTTTTGGCTATCCCTTACCCAAGAAGCTTTATTACCCACCTTGCTTTTGCTCCATGCCTGCAATACATACCCCTTTATCACTTCTGCCACTTTCAATCCCTTATTTCCTTCAAAGCTTAGTTCAGTCACCTTCTAAAATAAACTTTTTTTGGATGCTCTAGCTACTTGGGTAACCTATCAAAAGCACTTTGTATACATTTTGTATTTGTTACAAAAAAAAGTTAGTGTTTTTATAAGTTTCTCTTGATAGAATATAAACTTAAGATCAAGAATTGTT
Organism: Sarcophilus harrisii; assembly: GCF_902635505.1. Classification (NCBI taxonomy): domain Eukaryota; kingdom Metazoa; phylum Chordata; class Mammalia; order Dasyuromorphia; family Dasyuridae; genus Sarcophilus; species Sarcophilus harrisii. The sequence continues at coordinate 114,609,046 of NC_045426.1, read as the reverse complement.
TTCACTTTGGTATTGTCTTCCCACAATACCTGGCACATAATTATCATTCAGTAAATAATTGTTGGCTGATTGATTATTGACGGAAAAAAAAAAAAAAACTTCTTATTCTGTTCCCCCAAAGCCTGCTTATGGTGTAAAAGAGAATCTGAATTTTTCAACACTGTATCAAAAGCATGTAAACTCTAGCAGTCCTACCAAACAATTAATAAGCATTTATTAAGCACCAACTGTATGTTGAGATTGTGATGGATACTTGGAATATAAATTAAAAAGTGAGCCAATACCTGCTCTAAAATAGCTTTCATTCTGTTGGAAGAATATAATTTCTGACATTTTGGAAAGACTCCTTTGTTTTGTTTTTTTAATGTACTTTGGCCTAAAAATTGTATAATCTTCAATAGTTGTCTTCTTAAACTTCAACTGTTGGGGAAACCATAGCAGAAACAGCTAGAAGTTGTGTTAAGAAAGTACCTGCCTAATGTATGTTTTTCATCTAAAGTCAAGTTCAGTTTGGAATGGCTTATCATCAGATTAAGTAAAGACTTTTTTTTTTTTTTTTTTTTTTTTTTTTTAGCCAAGGCAATTCTTGGATACCATATACTAAAAAAAGGACAAGGGATATTTGATACAAGGAGAGGATTTAAATCAAATGAGAATTGTGGGTTCAGATATGCATATGGCCTTATATATAGCACACTGACATTCTTAAAATAAACAAAAAATAAGTATGGCATTAATTTTCATCTATGTGGGGAACTCCCCATAAAGAAGCTCCTTCTACCAAAGCTGATTGGAACCTGCTTTGCAATTTAAAATTTTTGAGAGTTACTTGTATTAATTACCCTTTATAAACATACACACCAATAATTTTCTATAAAATCCATAACTTTTTCTATATTATGTTAATTAACATAATTAATTGAAAAACTGAAAACAAATGTAAGAACCATTTTTGTCTTTTCCTGCTCTTACAAAGCCAAATATTCAGTTGGACTATTTCTTCTAGAAAAATTTGTGTTTTTAGTGAAATGAATGGTATTTCAACTGTATTGACCAAAGCAACTGTTATTTTTGTAATGAGAAGACAAATCCTGGGGTTATATTGACAGAAACCAAATTTTTGGTTTATTTGTTTTAGATTTTATTTTTTCCAGTAGAGGTGAATTAATTCTAAAATGCAATTATATTTAAAAGTAGCTCATTACTAATCTGTCACCAACAGAGTTCAATGTAAGCTTTCACAGTTATCCTGTTTCTGCTATATGATTGTTTCCTCTTTCCTCTAATGGATACATTTGCATGATTAGAATTTATGTTTTTTGCACAGACTCTGAGCTAATTGTATATACTCTCTTGCTATGAAAAAATACATGAAACATATATTTGGACTCCTTTGATGTAATTTAACCTGAAAAGCATGCTGCTTTCTCAAATTTCAACTATTGAGCTAATTATAGTAAGCTATGATTAACCATAGTAATATAATTACTAATTAATCAATCAATGATTAATAACTATTAATAATCATATTTAATAATAGTAATAGCTATGATTAGTTCATAGTAGCTAACAGCTGAGAGTGATGTTGAACAATTATAATCCCAGCCATCAAGGATGCAAAGGGTGATGGATCTCTTGAACTCTTAACATTCTGAACTATATGGGTTACAATGATTGGACTATTTTAAGTTCAACATTCAGCATTAATATGATAATACTCCCCCTAGGAATGAAGGACCACTAGATCCTCAAGAGAAGTAAACCAGCTCAGATAAGAAACAGAGAAGATGCTTCCATACTAGTTAGAAATGGAAGTGGACCCACAAGTAGCCCCTCTCCTTCTAGCCTGAGCAAGAGGAGAGACCCAGTCTCAAAAAAAGAAGAAAAAAAGTGAGAACATAAAAGACCTGAAGAGGCAATATCTATTATTACTTTGTGAGTTATAGAATGCTATTCTGATTTGATTTCTTTTCTATAAAGGGCTGCTACTATTTTTGTGCATTTTTAGGTGCCACCTTTCCAGTCACTCAGCTTTGGCAACTCAGAGTCATCTTTGATCATTAGGTGCCTGATCCTTCTTTATTTTGGCTCTATGCTACATGCATCCTCTTCTGTCTATAAAATTATGATCCTAGTACAGGCTCTCTGTACTAGCTGTCCAAAAGTAGACTGGGCTGCTTGGAGAAGAGGTGAGTTCCCTGTTTCTGGGGGTCCGCAAGCTGAGGTTAGGAATGTTATCAGGAAGATTTTCTTTCTGTATAGGTTGGGCTAGATCTCTAGGAAGTTCCCTTGCAATTCTCAAATTCAGAGATTCTGTAAAAGGTTAATGAATCTATCTCTATGTTATCAAAGAGAATTGTTTAAGCCTACATGTAAACAAGTTCAATTAAAGCCTCAACTTGAAACTAAACATAGAAATTTTAATTAGCCCTTATAAAAAAATGAAATTCAGTGGTTCATATGTTTTGTTCCCTATAAATGATGGGAAAACATTTCTTTCCTCCCTCAATTTTCTTATAATGGAAGACTTTCAAATTTTATTGAATGAATATTTTTGAGAAATAAGCCAAGATCTTGACTTGATTTAGTTTTGCAAGAAGAAACATCACATCCATCCTTCTTTATCAGTTTTATGCTGGTCAAATTAGAGAGAAACATCTCTCATTTCTTTCCTTTGTCTCCTTAAATATTGTTGGTAAGAAAATAATAGCCCACAAAAAAGACTGATTTTTTTTTTATCATTTCCTGAAAAGTTAACACATCATTTTTTGTCTTTTCTCCCCCTCCATAAGGTCTTTGATTTCATTAGTATAGAGAACTTGGGATAAGAAACTTGCTTTATTAGTGTAAATGGGCATCTTAATTTTTACTTAGTATTTTAGAGAGTTGACCAGAGCAATGAAACCTTCAGCGAAGGTTCAGCAATATGCCCAGAGTCACCTAGCCAGTAGGTGAGACTTACTGACTTCAAGACTGGCTCTCTTTTTAGTATGCTGTGCCAAACTTACAGTTGATGAATGAATAGTTCATATGCAATCAAGCTCATGTTTTTGTAGTACTTGAAGTTTTATAAAGTGAATTTATAAATTCACAATAGTTCTGTGAATGAAGTACTGAAAATATTATTCCTATTTTATAAATAGGGAAATTGAGGTACAGAGATTGAGTCATGTGACTACTATTTGCATGATCTTAAACAGGAGAGCAGAAATTCAAACACAAAACTTTCTAGATAATGTCCAAAGAAGGTTACCTAATCCAGTTAGGGGGCTTGAAATTATGGTATATGAAGAATAGTTGAAAGAACTAGAAATATTCAGTCTGAAGAAGGCTGATATAAGAAGTATAAACTTGTGGAAAGGGATAACCAGTGCATTAGAGAGAATAATTGCTGTTTACAAATAGTTAAAGATCTGTGATAGGGAAGAAATATTAGACTTATTCTACTTGGAGAAAATTAGAATTATTTATTGGGGGTTACATAGGTAAGAGGGATGAATTTTGTCTGAGTTTAAGGAAGAAAATCTTGTCTATTCATCAAAGAATAGCAATCTTGAGGGGAAAGGGAAATGTTGCAGTGAGAATTCATACTTGATACTGAAGTTGGCCATTATACATCTAAGATTTTATGATCCCAAACCAAATGCTATTTCTAAGCATAAGATATATCTGACCTTTTTATTTCAGATAGATTTCAGCTATCCTTTTCCTGAGATTAGATTTGGGTATGGGGGAAAACAAGAAAAAAGATCACCTGGGAGGATTACAAAATAGTAATCTTCATTTGGAAATAAAGTCTCTTTCTAGTATATGAATATATTTAAAAACAGTATTTTACCTGATCTAGGGTCAGATATGGAAAAAAATACAAAGAAACGGGATATTTACAGCTCAATGGAAAGACTAGTGGGGCATCTAAACAGTGTGGTAGATAAAACACCAGGTCTAGAGCGAGGAAGACTCCTGTTCAAATTTGTCCTCAGATATTTCCTATCTAGGTAACTCTAGGTGTGGAAATCATTTAATCCTATTTGTTTCAGTATCCTCATCTATAAAAAGATCTGGTAGAGAAAATGGCAAATCACTACAGGATTTTTGCTAAAAAAAAAAAAAAAATCTAAGTGGGTTTAGGAAGAGTTGGAGATAACTCAAATCAATCAATAACAACAATAAGGACTTTCAAGTAGGATGCTCTGGGTTCAAGTCCCATCTCTGACCCAAGTGACCTGAGCAAATCATTTACGTTTGACATCTGATACAAGATGAAGCAATGGTACAGGTCAGGATTGAAAAGAAGAAGAAAAAAGCTGAGCAAATGGACAAAGATGTGAGAGCAACAAGAAAAGATGAATTATCCCAGTCTTGTTCCTATATGAGATATGGTTTCCTAGTCTTGGAACTAAGTAAACAGTCATTCCTATTATTTTGTAAGGTCAGTGATATAGCCTTCTTTATTGTTTGGAACAGAAAGGGTCAATATAATAAAGGGATCCAGCGTGTGCTAAAGCTCACATTATTGGAACATCTGAGCCAGGTGGAAAAACATAATACCTCACTTGACACTCACTGCTACAACAATTGTTCTCAGGTGTGGCTGGTTGCCTGTTTCCCTAGAAAGCAGTTATTTACTGCATCATCACCCTTTCCTGGCATTTACAGTTGTGTAAGAGGGAAGGTTTGATGAGCAGGCCAGTGCATCAGTTTGCCCCTCTTTAGCTTGGAACCAAAAAGGTTCAAAGGAGAAAAGAGAGAGGTGTCACAATGGAGGCAGTGGGGTAAGTGTGGAGTTTTGGGTTTTTTTGTTTTTTTTTTTTTTTTTGCAATCTCTATTATTGTGACTGTTCCTACCAACAATTCTTTGTTTTTGTTTTATTTTTTGAATAATCTAATTAAACTGTTTCAGGACACATTTGAAGTCTGAGTGAATGTTAACAACCTGTATCTATAAAAGAGAGGCTAACAGAGTGTGTGTGGGGGGGGGGGGGGGGGGGAGGGATAATGGTTAGCAAATCACTTAAGCCTGTTTGCCTCAGTTTCTTTATCTGTAAAATAAACTGAAAAAGAAATTGACAAACTGCTCCAGTATCTCTGTCAAGAAAACTCCTCACGGGATCATAACGAGTCAGACATGGCTGAAAATGATAATACAGGTGTATTGATCTCCTCTTCCCTACCTCTTGGAACTTTTAACCATCAGTTCTGATTTCCTACCAGTAGAATAAATCCAATCTCCCCTCTATATCACAGCTTTTGGTTATTTGTTAACAACAATTAATCTCTCATTCACTCTAGGGACTCTTTTCCCCACTTCTACTTTGTGGTAAACACTTTTGAACTGTCCCATATTTAGTTGTATGTAGTATCTAGTATATTTACAATTCTCAGATGATCTCTCAGTGTAAAAATTATCATTTCCCTTTTCCAGATGAAGAAATGGACCCTCAAAGAGGTGCTCTTATGAATAATTAGCTGAAGAACTGAGGCTTGCCCAAAGTATCTGGGTGATGGTCAAAGGCTTTTAATTGTCATCTCTCTTGAAAATGATCAATGAAATTCATTATTTGGCTCAACATCCTTTAACATACCCACCACCATCAATACAACAGGGTCACAGTCTAGTATTGCTAGGTGATCACAATTAAATATCGTGTATTAGGTTCTAATCTCTTCCAGGGCCTCTGTTTGCTTTAGCCGTAAAGGCACAAATTTATTACAGATGACTGAAAAATCAAAAAATTACTTATACAAGGTGGCATAGTAGATTGAGTACTAGTTTGAAATCAGGAAGTTATTGATTAGAATTCCACTTCAGATATTTACTATCTGTGTGATTTTGCATGAGCTATTTAACCTTATTTAACTTCCGTTTCTTCGTCTCTGAAAGGAGGATAATCATAATACATATCTTTGTCATAAGGATCAAAGGAAAATATGTGTGTATATATATATATATATATATATATCTCACTATATGAAATGGAGCATGGTACAGTGAATAGAGCCAGGGCTACCATGAACATATGCTGACTGTGAGACCTGGGCACTCTGGTGTCCTAAACAATTCCCTAAAATTATAAATTTCAGACAAGATGCCCATTTGCATTAGTAGAAAAAGTTCTTCCCCACACAAAGGAAATTATAGATTTGTGACCTAGCCTTATAAATGTCATCTATAAATAATTGGTTTTTTGTAAGGACAAATTTTGTAAAATAAGAAAGACAGTGCTCCTGACCAAGCAAGATTTAAAACTGAACTTTAACTAAGCTGATTTACAGATTTTTATTTTATTTTGCTACCCCTCCCCCACCTCCAAAAAAGACAATTAAATTAGCTAGGTCAAAAGCCCATTTGAAGCAAAGAACTCCATTATAAAATAAAAAGTTTGTACAAAGCTCTCCTTGCCAGCTCTGCACACACATGAAATTGATGGAGAGCCTCTTTAGATTTGTTAAAATTCAGCAAGGATTAATGGCTTTCATGTGGAAGCATATTATTCAGAAGGGGAATGCAGAGTTGAAAATACTTCACCCATGTAAATGAGGAGCAGCTTCATTGTTTCGTCGTAGATATTGTGGTTTTTACAAAATCAATAAAGGAGAACTTGGGGGAAAACTGCTCCCAGAGTGGCGTATTCCGACGGCTCCACAATGGTAAGTAATTTGCTCAGTCAAAGCCGGAGCAGTCAATAAGTCAAGATGTGGCTTTAGCAGCGATTCAGAATAAACACTGGATTTCTTCATTAACTGATCAAATACAAAGTTCAAATGAAACGACGGGGCTCTTTTGTGCTGCAAGAAATAATGGATTTCAACAAACATCTTAAGGTTTTTGAGGCAGCCCTCAGCACAGAGGTTAAGCCGGTTGCTTTTCTTTTCCAGCATGGGTGAATAACACTGGCATGTTCACAAAGGGCAATAGCTTCCATTTGGGCTCTTGACTGACTTGGAAGATAAGAACTCCTGTCCCTTGTTTCTTGGCAGCTGTCTACCAAGTGTCTTTGCACTTTGACATTTGGCTTTTCCCATTCTGGGGTTCTGATTATGGGCTTTGAATCAATATTCATATTCTCCATCATTATACCAATGCTGTATCCTAAAAAATGGGGCAGAGTCTTAGGTTGGTTTTGTCCAGTTATGTGTGATCTTTTGTGACCCCATTTGGGCTTTTCTTGGCAAAGATACTGGAATGGTTTGCCATTTCCTTCTCTAGCTCATATTACAGATGAAGAAACTGAGGAAAAGATGGTTAAGTGACTTGCTCAGGGTCACATAGTGTCTGAGACCAGATTTGAACTTGGCTCTGCTTGACTTCAGGCCTGGTGCTCTATGCATCTTGCCACTTACCTGCCAGTAACTAATGTTACTCACTTAAGTCTTCCTGATACAATGGACACTTTTCTCTCAAATAAATTTTACTGAAGAAAATTCAGAAAAATCTTTTCTCTCTAAAGTTCTTGCCTTACAGGTGTTACTGTTTGATTTATTTTCATTGTTTTGCTTTGAAAATTCCTATGGAATCAACCACATGACCCAGGAAAAAACTCCTGCCTATGATCCTCCCTTTGGAGAGGAACCAGACGAAATTAGTCCTTATAATACAGGACTAGAAAGAACTTCAGAAGTCTTTTAATTCAACTTTGTCATTGTACAGAGGAGTAAATTGAGTGCCAGAGGGATTAAGCAACTCTCTCAAGTCTTTATATATAGATCTACATCTCTATGTATACATAGATGTCCACTATGTGTGAATGTGTGTTCATACATACATATTACATATTATATATATATATAGATCTATATTTACATATAGATCTATAGATCTCTATTAATGTTAATAGCAGATATTGAACCCCAGTCATCTTTATTCACCTTGACTCTAGCATCACTATCTCTGTCTATCTAAAGAACATTTATACTCATTTTATACCTTCAATTTTGAAAAGAAGGGAGGACTTTGAGGATGCAACCTATGGGATGAAGCTGCTCTTGACAGCTCTTCAAATAAACACTTTATGTTTAAAATTCATTAGAGATGTTATAATTAGCTCTTAATAATCCCAGGTGTGCCTATATTAACACTTGTCTAATTGATGTCTATACCTGGCTTAGCTCTTCTCAACAACTCTATTTCTGTTTATTGGTTCTAATTCCTGATCCATAGCCATTTTCACCTTTCATAAGAGAAGGAAAATTGGGGAAATGTCTAACCTGTACTAAAGTGAGAAATTCCTCTACAATATCCTCCACAAATGGTCATCTCCAATGAAGATATAATTGCCTTCAGTCTTAGGAGCTTAGGTCCCTCAGAACACTATTTGTATGCTTTATTTTGACTTAAATTGAACATTTTTAAAAAGCCTTACTTTTTTTATTCATTTGTTTAGGGCAGAAGTTGTCTTCTAACACTTAGAACAGTACCCAGCAAGGTCAATAGATATTTATTGACAGTCATAAATATCCTGTACTTGAGTTGGGGGAACCTGATTGTATTTTGTCAAAGTTTCCCTTCCTATTTTTCAAATCCATTGTCTTCAAATTGTATTCTTCCTCGACTTTTGTAACCCTATGTGTATTACACAGGAAATCAAATCAATAAATTTCTGTTTCACTTACCCTTAACTCATCAAACCATCGTTAGAACTATTCGATGTCTGGGGAAGTCTTATAAGCTTTTATGTTTGTACATGTGCATGTCTTCCACATTTGAACCAATAAATCTTTTTCAGGCAGCTATAGATATCAGAGGCAAGACAAGAAGTAGGACACAGTTCTAAAGTCAGAGCTACTCTATCTGGACCTATTTGCTGTTGTCTATAAAAAATATTCTATCTTGTATCTTATACTTTTGTACAAGTTGCCCTATCCTCCATCCTGGTTCTTAACCTCTGAGCAGTAGAAATCTCAGTTCTTACAAAAGACAATATATCACTTCCTACAAAAAAGCTTATTCTAATCCTTTCATTTGCTAGCTTCCTCTCTCTATAAATCACTTGTACTTCTTGCATTTAATTTTCTACATGCATCCTATTTACCTCCAGTAAAATGCAAGCTCAAAAGGGACTATTGCATCTTTCTTTATATACCCCCCAGCAACTAGCACAGTGCCTAGTATATTCTAAGCACTTAATAGATGCTTAATGAATAACTGAATGTTATTGAACCCTAAAAAAAAAAAAAACCCAAAAAACCCGAGTGAATCTGAACTCACAAACTTACATAGTAAGATTCAAGGACATGAACCAAGACACAATGGGCTAATTTTGGATAAACAGCATTGCTGAGGTCCATAGGGCAAAAAAATTCTCTTAGAATCAGCAGAAGGCAACAATGACCTGTTTGAGAGACAGAGTTTATTGCTTATAGCTATACGGAACTAAAAGAGCATTTGCCAACAAAACACAAATATTCGTTATATTTAGAAAGTCTGGCTTGGTGATAAGCATGTTGAAGGATAGGGAGAAATTGCAAAACAAAAAAGCAGGACAGGTAGACTGCATGAGGTAAAAAGAATTCTAATTCTTCCATTTGGTACTTATGTGATAATGGCCCAACTTCATCTCTTCCCTGAACTTATTACCTCATGTATAAAAAGAAGGCATTGTACTAGATGATCTCTGAATCATTTCTACCTCAAAAGTGATTGATACCTGAGGGGACAAACCAAGAGCAGGGATCCCAGGCATAAGCGCAAATGAAAATCAAAAAAAAAGCAGATAAGTGAATACAGGGACAAACTCCAGCAGAGATCTCTTAGTGGGGGATTTTTGAACATTGACTGTCACAGTCACAGTTGGGCCCAACTCCCTCTGAATGGAGAGTTAATACTATCTGTCATTGCTCAAAACAGCTGGGATTCCCATTGCAGAACCCACATAGTACCCAAAATAGAGAAATGATGATCTTTATTTTTTGGAGAGAGAAGATTGAGAAAGATCCCAAAATGGTTGCTAAGATTTATAATGGAGACAATACACACTCTATGTATACTTCCATAAATACATAGATACATAAATGAAACATATAAACTGACCTCAATCAAATCACTTCACATTTTTCATCTATAAAAATGGTGGATGCGAATTATAAGGCTCCTTTTAACTCCAAAAAACTCTAACTTCACATGGAATGGTGGTCAAAAACAAAATCTCAGTGGGATTTTTTTTTAGAATTTGTACAAATTAATAAACAATATATAATGACCCTTTAAATCATAGGTGGTTCAAGATATAAAGCAAAAAAGGATTTATTATGATCTCATGAGAGAGCAATTCCCAACAGATAAGGTGTCAGTAGAGAAAAGCAAAGTACAAGCTGCAAACAGAGGATTATAGAGACCTTAAAGCAGTAGCCCCTACCCCCCTTTTTTTGCTTTTCTCTTATCAGCAGCCCAAGTTCTAGTTACCCAAAGACAAAATACTGACCCCCAGAGCACATACATATTAGGTACTTAAATGTTAATGAAAAGGAGGGGGGTGGTGTAGAGAGACAGGAGGAAGATATTCCTTTATCTAAGATAATCAAACACCTGCAGCTTCTAGCTATAACTCAACTTGTTATTGCAAAGTTTCAAGTCACAATTAGGACACAGGTCAAGGCCACATTCTTTTGAGAGGTCTTCACTCAGTTTATCCCATTCAAACCTTTATATATATATATATTTTACTTTGAAACTAAAGGGACTTAGATTTATAGTAGGAAAGAATTATGAGGCTATCCAAATACAGCCCCATGATTTTATAAATAAGAAAATTAATTCACAGAAGAACTAAATGACTTGCCCAGGGTCAAACTGTAAGAGTCTGATGTCGAATTTCAATCCATATGTTACTGAACTCCAAGTTCATTACTTAGCTACTATATTAAAATGCTTCTAGCAGGTATGCTATTAGCATTTGTTGACTGAAAAAAATTATGTGTATCTGTCTATACATACATATATATGTATATATATATATATGTGTGTGTGTGTATATGTAATATATATATATATATATATATATATATATACACACACACATAGATATAGTTGACAGAAAAAATATAAAACAGATATACATACCACACATATATAAAATTACCAAAGCACCAAGGTCATCCTTGGTGACATAAACAATATAGAGAAACACAAATACACGAGACCTACAGTCATATCCAGGTGATTAATCTGCTCTAGGTCTTTTATCCTTGCTCCTGTCAGTATATTCAGCTCCATCATCAGAGCACAAAAATCAGTTTAAAGACTATCAAATCAGAACCCGCTCTCCTCTTGGTTTTTATAAACAGCCTGGCCATGTCCTCAGAGAGGCAGATAGGCTAATGCCCTCATTAGGTCTATTGGCAGCAGCTGCTGCCTTCGCCAAAGCTCAACAGGCCTTGCCTCTCTGTGATAACAGTTCAGACATAGCCGTAGTCAACTCCTTTGGAGAAAAATCAGGAATTAAAATACTAGATCAAATAAGGTGTCTGATTAGCAGCCACATTGGAGATCAGGTTGGACTTTCAACTAATGTTGCTACTAAGAAACACATCTCTGCTAGAAATGAATTAAAACATCAAGAAAAAATTCAAATAGGCAGTCCCTGTTGGAACTGTGTAGAAATCCTGACATAAATAAATAAGTATATCTCTATTTAAAGGCTTTGAAATAGCATTCACAGTGTGCCAGGAAAGATAGAAATTTATTTTCTGTTCACTCTGGCCTGAAAAACAACCTCACAGTGGAGTGGATATTTTCCTATTTGACTGGGGGAGGGGAGAGGAGTATAGTTTTCAGCTCCAGTTAAGATTTCTGAATATATAGACTGGGTAAGAGTTTCTGTTATACACTTTGACAATGGCAATGAACTAATAGACTACCTATTGACTCAATGTATTATAGATTTATGATGCCCTGAGCTAAGCTAAGATGATACAGTGGAAATCTTGGGGGAAAAGTGAAAAATGAAAGGGTGGAGAAAGAAAACTGCAATTTTTTGCAGGAAGGAGAGGCAAGGAAGAGAAGGTAAGAGGAGAAAATATTAGGTATCTGGAGCTTTACTGCACCTCACTCTGTCGGGCTTATCTTTTCTAATAAAGAAACTAATGGTAACAGGGTCATACATTGAATAAGAACTTAATACTAAACATAAGGAGTCACTGGTGATACTTGAGGAATATGACACTCATTCATTAAGGTTTGCTCTTTTAAAAAAATTATTAAAGCTTTTTTATTTTAAAAACATATGCATAGATAATTTTCAACAGTCACCATTAAAATCTTGTGTTCCAAATTTTTTTCCTTCCTTTCCCTCTACCCTCTCTTTTAGATGGCAAGTAATTCAATATATGTTAAACATGTGCAATTCTTCTATACATATTTCCATATTTATCATGCTCCACAAGAAAAAATCAGATTGAGAAGGAAAAAATGATAAAGAAAACAAAATGCAAGCAAACCCAACAAAAAAATTGAAAATATTATGTTGTGACCCATGTTCAGTCCCCATAGTCCTCTCTCAGGGTGCAGGTGGCTTTCTTCATTACAAGACTATTGGAACTGGCCTGAATACAGGTTTATTCTTGTATTACAAACAATATCAAGGTTCCATCCCCTGAAACAAAAACCCATCTTTATAACACCAATCTTTTCTCCAAGGGATGTTTTATGGCTGTAAATCATGGGACACCACAATCTCCAAGGCCTCAAAATTGCAGGTGACCCAAAGGGCAATGGAGAGATTTATAGTGGGTATAAATAGGCTGCAGGATATTACCCTCAGTGACTTGTGTACAAGAAGGAGTAAAAGATGTTATTCAGGATTGGGCTAGTCATCTAGCTAGAGCAGGGAACAAAGATAGACCCCTCATGCACTGTAGGGACACTCACAGAATGTTAAGGGCCTGGAAGAAGGTCCCCAATATGTTAATTTACAAGAAGACATGGACAAGAATCACAAAGGATAAGAAAGTGAGGGTGGGTTGTAAGTTATATCATTAAAGGGATATATGTTTATGCACTCACATATCCATTTAAATTATGAAATATTCTGCCAGGAAAACAATATGGCCACCACTCACAGTAATCATGATCTCTGAGCAATAAAAATTGCAGATAGCCCTAAGGGTGATGGGAAGACAAATATGGAAGGCAAGTACACTGGTGTAGATGACCAAGAATGACTTGTTTCTGAAAAGTGGCAATAAAGACATCATAAAGGACATATTTAGCTAGAAAAGGAGATGGATGAGTCATCAAGTGAGATTGAGGGATAAGATATGGATAGCTTCAAGTGCTTCAAATGGTATCCACAAGCTTTTATATGACCCAAGGGAAGTCCTCCAGTGCATTAGGTAAGAACCTTTATGGAAGATTTATGAAAAGACATAGAAAAGAGTCATGAAGGATGAGATAGGACAGGCTGGTTGTGATCCTCACAAACAGAAATACCCACATTAATTAAGTCACATTTCCACTGAAGTATTAAATATAAGCCAATGTCTTCCTAAAGCCACATATTTAGTCAACCAATCGGTAAGCAATTTTCATGGGTATAATCTATACTAGGCACTGTGTTAAGTGCTAGACATACAATGACAGAGAAGAAATAATGAAATCACCCCGGCCATCAAGGACTTTACAATCTATTAGGAAGATAATAAGCACTTCTACTCTGTATCTATCCCAAGTGTACCTATTTATTTAGATGTTCTCTCTGTTTCTTATCTTTCTCTGTCTCTGCTTCTCTTTGTTTCTCTGTCTCTGCTCTATCTCTACTTCTGTCTCTTTTTCTCTCTTTTAATAATATATAAGCTCCTTGAGGGCAAAAACTGTTTGGGGCCTTTTTTTTTTTAACTTTTTTATGTATCTGCAGTAGCCCTGTGCTTATAAAACTGTTATCAATATATAATTTAATTGAAAGCAATGTGGGTTAGTGTTCTTGGAGTCAGGAAAAGCTGAATTCAGGTGCAGTCTTTTATACCTACTAGTATAAATCCTACTGGATTTGTAACTTGATAAGCCATTTAACTTTCCAATTGATGAGATAATTTTCTATGACCATATATTACAGAATCATTCCTGATCTTAATCAGGGAATTTCCCAAGTCTGGAATGTTAAAAATAATAATTAATAATAACATAATTTTTCTGATGGCCTATAATTGAACATTTTTGTGTAGCCTCCAAAGAACAGCTTAGAAGGAATCAGGCAGCCAGAAAAGGAATCCTAGAAGGAAGGGAAAGGATATAAATACTCCTCCTTGGGCTGCCTACATAGAAATATCTGGGGCAAGAGAAGACTCTCTAAGTCCTTTAAATGGAAAGTTTTTACAACCAGATTAATTTTCTCTGAGTGTTTAGTATTTTAGCATCTATATGGCCTCAAAATAAAGTGAAATGACTATACAACAAAAAATGTAGTATGTGTTAGAATACTTGCCCCCTCTCTCTCCTTTCCCATTTTGGTAACTTAAGAAAACAGAAGGTCCTTCCTAAGAGAAAGACATGGAAATGGATAGAGCTGGTACCCATCAGTGACAGAACAAAAAAGAGGTGGGGAAAAGGCTACACTGGAGAAAGATTAGCACCAACCAGAAGAGAATAAAAATGACAATGCATTTTTTGACATTGAAGGACTAGAGAATTACATAGAGATTGGACTCACCAGAAAAGCTGGTGAAGGGTGTTTGGCACTTGTCCAGATCACTTAAAATGATGTAATCTATGAGAAAGATGCTAGAGATCTGCTTCTGAACAAACACAGACATATTCTATTTAAGTCTTCTGCTTGATTGGTTGAAGTCTTTCTCTCTATCCCTCCCCCAACATTGACTGCATAATGAATTATCTGTGTCTAAAACAAAGTAAACGAGCTTTGGTAAAGACATTCCTGTACGAAGATGAAGAACTCCATCACTCATACCAGATGGTGACTAAAGATGATTTCTCCATCTCCCATCCCCTTTAGGCCAATCAGCTCCACAAAATTGCCCTAAACTTTTGGCCTTTTCCTTTATCCTTTTCCATTCTAGGAAGAAAGAGAAGTCTCCAACACATGAGTTCAAACCATGAAGAGTCAAGTAATCAAGCATGGGTGTTGCTCAAGAACTTGGAAAGGCCTGGGAAATATGATGATGGGTATCTGCAGTCCAACTGCAAAGCCTTGAGGAACAAAGATCAGAGGATACTGGTCCAGTAAGGTTTAGCCTTGATGCCTGTACAATAACAATAACAATGATGATGATGATAATGTAGAAGATGATAAATAGCATTTACATAGCACTTTAAATTTTACAAAGTATTTATAAATATTGTCTCATCCTCTCAAGAACCTGGGGAGGGAGAATTATTATCCCTATTTTATAGATGAGGAAACTCAGACTAGGAGAAGTTAAATGGCTTAGTCAGAATCACATAAATAGGAAATAACTAAGGCCAGATTTATATCTATGTCTTTCTACTCTGGGACCAGTGGCCTATACACTGCATAGATATAAATGAGGGATTATTTAAATATCGAATATTGAAGATCTTTATATATTTTTTTTCCTTAGGACCTAAGGACTCTAAAATAAGAACAGTATAGTTGGGACTTGAAACTCCCTAACCCTATTAGGATACTAGAGAACTAGGGGATAAAATGTAACTCTGAGAGCAGGGCTACAGTAACCATGTTATGCATGTCTTGAAGATGTAAAAGTATTTGTAGAAAGAGATACAGACTGAGAAACAGAAAAAGATGGAGAGGGAGAGACAAAGACAGAGATAGACGACAGACACAGAAAAATAGCGTGAGATAGGAGAGAGTCCTCTGGTACCTCTCTCCCATCAAAAAAACCAGACTTCAGAAATCAGGAATCAGAAAACAGGCTTCAGGATTGCTAAGGAATGTGGGATTGACAGGTAACTCCTGAACCAAAGCTGGTCCAGTGTAACGAGTGTAACAATACAGTGTAACAAGGAACTGGAGACAATGTATGTTGTTGGACAAATGATCTCCAGTATCTCTCTACCTAAATCTGGAGAACCATAAATCTGTGATCATCTTTGAAAACACACACACACAAACAGTTTCTTTCTTGTTTTATTCTAAATGAAGGCAAGAACTAAAATCTTATGAGAATTAAAAGATGATCAGTCGAATTCATGCTAAATCAGAAGTGACAGTTTGAGGGCATGGTACCTATGAAAGATAAAGAACAAGAGAGCAGAAACCTGCTAATAATACTGCTACTATGACTATAAAATGTCAGGAAAGCAAATGCTAAGAAAAGGCAGCGAAGTAGCTGTTCTTTGGTTTCAAAAAGATGAAACTCTTACCTTCTCATCTCTACTTCATACTTGGTCCTTTCATGGAGCCTACTTTCCATTGAACAGTTAGTCTTTAAAACAACAACATAAACAACAATTGTTTGTTTTCTGTATTGGCCACCTACTTTAAAACAAAGAATTTGATTTCTCTAAGATGTATTCATGGTATTTGGGTGTATCCTGGGTTAGTTGAAGGAAATTTAAAAATGAATCTGAAGAAGAGGTTGTGTTTGTCCTGAAAACACAGAGAAGTGATATTAGCCCACAGATAAGAGATTGGGCCCAAAATGGACTAGAGATGGAAAAAAAAAAAAACTAAAACTAAAAGCTGATTATTACACTTTCCCAAAGTAGAGAAAAATTAAGCCACTTAAGTCCAGACTACCATGGATTGCCCTAGGCAAAAGATGACCTCCAAGTGGTTTTATGGGGAAGAGGCTTAATAAGAACCTTTCTTTCCAAGTCCTTCTGAGGTATCTGGCCTCAAGCAACTGTTCCCTTTCTCCAGAGGTTTATTCTTTGGTAAATTTCCAAGAAACTATTTCTCCAAGAAGAACAGAATGAGAGAACCAACACTAAAATACTTGCATATTTCAAGAGTCCATGAATTTTCAGCCATATAAGTACTACCTACATTGAGGTAGACTATATCTTAGTAGATAGTTTTCATGTGTTATTTTGCTAGAGGAAAAAAACAAAAACATCTGGTAGTCAAGCAGAAGTTTTCCTGTCTCCTAGTCAATTATCAAGAACTGATTAAGTAACTAACTACTACCTGCCAGGTACTGTGCTGGTAATGCAAAGACAAAAATGAAATAGCCTTTTCCATCAAGAACCTTACATTCTATTAGAAAAATACCACAAAGTCCATTGTAACTAAGCCTGTATCAAAAACCTTTTTTGATTGACAAGTCTTGATAAAACTTACCTTGTTTGCATAAACTTGAAATGAATGAATGAATGGAAAAGGATTTGCCAAGCATTGTTGCTAGGCTACAAAACTGAGAAAGTCCTTGCCCCTCTAGAAATTTACATACTAATAGGGGAGAAAAGACATGTAAGGCAGCAATATTCTTGGGAAAGAATTTTGATCTGAGGTGTTACAGAGATCATGAACAGAGACATAAAGCAATAGAATATAAAAGTCTTTCCAGTAGCATTAGGAGAATTGATTTGATTATTGTTCTTATGAGATCCAGGGAGAGATTTGGGAATGGGAAAGGGATCACTAGATAAATGGCAGCATGAATTGAAAGATGTTATATCATGATTACAGGATAGAAAGCAGGGCCTGACTGGTTAGATATGATGGGTTAGATTAGTTCACACTCTCTTCGTCATCAATCATGACAGTGAGCTGTCCAAGAAGATATTTTAAAGCTGAATGTGTCGGTTAAGGTTGGGGGAAGGGAATAATCTCTGGAGCTCAAGGCTGAAGGGTCCCTGCTCCAGGTGAGAATGTCTCAGTAGGACAGATGACAAGATACTTAGGTAGGTCCTGATTTCCTGTGAATGATAGAATGGGTTTCTTCAAAACTAATAATCACCACCATGTCACAAGAAGGCCTCAAAGAAGGAATTTAATGAAGAAATATCCAAAAAACTACTGTAAGGGAAGGGAAATATGTCAAACTTGAGAAATACAACAATCTCTTCATGCCTGTTTCTTTTTTCTATTTTTAAAGTGGAAGCAAAAGGATAGAAACTATGGCATCTAAGGCTTCCCCCAGCACTAATTCCATGATTTTATTCATTTTTAATTTGATTAATTGAAGTATTAGTTTTAATTAATTTAATTACATTTAATTAATTCAGTGATATAAAGACAAAGAAGCTTATTTTTTAATTGGAGCAAGGCAATAGATAGATCAGTAAGTACATAATACCTACAAGGTTAACATAGACAAATTGCTATAGAGACAGAGTACTGACAAGTAGGAGGATATCAAGAAAAGACTTTGTGTAGAATGTGGAACTTCAACTGTGCTTTAAAAAAATAAGGCTAGCCAGCACAAAAAACCAAAAGCAGCTCTTTTTGTAATGGCTAAGAATTAGAAATTGAAGGAATGCTCATCATTTGGGGAATGGCTAAACAAATTGTGGTTTATGATTGTAATGGAATATGATTGTGCCATAAGAAATAAAAGTAGGATGATCAGAAAAATCTGAAAATTTACATGAATTGATGCATAGTAAAGTAAACAAAAGCAGAACATCGTATACAGTAACAGCAATATCACTTTGATGAAGAACTGTGAATGACTTAGCTATTCTTACCCATATAGTGTTCCAAGACAATCCCAAAGGACTAATGATGAAGTATACAATCCTCTAGCAGAGAAAGAACTGGTATTGATTGAATACGGACTGAAGCATGCTAATTTTTACTTTCTTCCATTTTTTCTTTTGTTTGATTCTGCTTATAGAAAATGACTAATATGGAAATGTTTTACATAATGGCACAGATATAACCTATATCTGATTGCTTACTATCTCAAGGAGGGGAAAGAAAAGGGGGGAAGGATAAAATGTGGAACTCAAAACATCAAATAGAAATGTTTAAAATTTTAAATATATATATATATATATATATATATATATATATATATATATACAGCAGCTTTTTTTTTTTTAGGATGGGGAGCAGCTAAACCAGTTATGTATATGATTATGATGGAATACAATTGTACTTTAAGAAATGATGAACAGGATGCCCTCAGAAAAACCTAGAAAGATTTACATGAACTGACGCAAAGTGAAATGAGCAGAACAAGAACATTGTACATAGTTGTAATGTTCTCTCTAAAATGTAATGTTCTCTGTTGAAGTTTTCTTGGGGTCTCTGGAGGCAGCCTTCCTTTCAGTTCAGTAATCACCACAAGTGCAGCCAGGGATTAAAGTCCAAATTCTTTATTATCTCTTTTCAAGTCTTGTCTCCTTTCCTGGGGCCCTATTAGCTTATAGTCCAGATCCTTTATTATCTCCTTCCTGGGGCTGGGCAGCTTTCTGGAAAGCCTTTCAGTCTGGCCTTAGTCTTAGTTGGGGAACTGCAGGAGTCCAGACCAGCCACCAGGAAGATTGAAGATCAAATTGAATTTCTCCCTATGGTTCTGAGAGCTTAAGCTCCTGCCACCAGTCCTTTGCCTTTTCTCCGAATGTCTCTGAATCTCCCTGACTGAGGCTTCTAGTTTATATGCTCCACACTGAGTACAAACCAATCATTATATGACTAGGAAACCATTATTTGTTGGAGGATTAAGTCAGTGCTAAACTAGATTTAACCATTGTCTCCTCAATTCCACTTAGTACCTTGTTTCAAATTCTGGCCCATAACATCTCCTTGTAGGATTAAGTCAATCATACTAAACCATGCTAAATTAGATAACTATTGTCTCTATCAATTCCACTGACTTAAGAATCCTTTGTTTCAAGTTTAGAGTTCTGGCCCATAATACACAATAACAGCAAAACCATATGATGATCTACCACGAATAACTTAGTTCTTCTTAACAAGATTCAAGACAGTTCTGTAGGGCTTTTGATGAAAGGTGTTGTCTATCTCCAAAAAAAGAATTGGTAGAGCCTGTATGTACATTGAAGATACTTTTTAAAAATTTTTCTTGTGTATGTTTTTTTTTTTTTGTCTGTGTTTTCTTTCACAGAAAGACTTACATGGAAATGTGTTTTACAGGACACTGCAAATGTATAACCTATTTCAAATTGCTTACTTTCTCAATGATGGGGGAGGGGGACAGAAAGATAATTTGAAACTAAAAATTTGGGGAAAAAATTAAATTTGTTTTTACACATAATAAACTATTAAATAAAAAAGAAATAAACACTAAATTTGTGGGAAAATAAAACTATTTAATAAGAAAAAAATATTAAAGAAGAAAAAATACACAAAAATAAATATTCTATAAGACAGAGAGAACGCCTTTTGACCAAAGTCCAGGGCCATGAGTATTAGCGCCTCTATTTAAAAAAAAAAAAAAAGATTTTAGTATAGCTTTCCTCATCACTTTACACCAGCTATACTGCTTTGGAACTTCTTAGGACCTCTCTATTATGTCCCCAACATAGGTACCTTTCCCACCTTCCTCTTTTTCAATTTCTTTTTATGTATTGTCATCCCCTACTAGACTGTGAGTTCCTAGAGGGCAGGTCTTTGTTTTTATTTATATTTATATTCAGCTGCTTAGTACATAATATATTTTTAGTAAATATTTATTGAAGAAAAAATTTACTCTAGACCTTGGAGTCTATCCTGTAAAGACAGAATCAAAAGGTAAAAGGAATATTATGAATAGGAAATAGCTCTCCTAGTAGGCCAATTTTATTAGAATCTTTTTATTTCCTGCAATACCTAGTATAATATTTTACCTATAGTAAGTATTCAGGTCATTTATTGATTGATTGAATTCCTATTCAGCTCTGGATGGAAATGTCTCCTGAGTAGCCAATTTTCACCAAATGTTTACTGGTTTTGGTTATACCCCTGGAGGCTTAATAAATTAGGCATTATGGGAAGATGAAGTTGATATCCTTATTAGTTCCTCTCTGGCTTTATTCCATTTATTTCAGTTTTGTATCACCAGATATTCAGTTTCTCTCATCAGTGCTAGTCTCATTAATGTGTCTTACTCCTTTACTTCTGATAATTGCTCATTTTATTCCCAGCACCTCATTAGCCATTTGTCTATAGTCACAAGGCTCTTTTGGGCTCTATGTGGTACATTGCTTGACCTATTAATGATACCAACTCATTTTGTGGCATGTGTTACATCCTGAAGACATTTACTAAACAGCCAGCAAATCTGCTGTGGTAATCAGGTCAAGTAATTCTAGAAAATTTCCTTTATTGACTGATTCTATGGACTCATCATGGCCTCAGTGCTATTTTTTTTTTCTGACACAAAAGATAATTACTTCTATTACTGTCGTCAAATAACAATGGGTTTTTTCCCCTTATTCTTTGTCTAGAAGCTGCCCATTAGTTCACTGACACCACAATTTCTACAATGTGTGGGTTCTTTTTTTTCTTTACAGATTTATTTATCTCTTAATTTCTGCTGGGTTGTAAGCATCTGGTTTTCAACCCAGGTTAGCTCTTTCCTCTCAAGATCATCATGGTTTTCAGTTTTACATGCCTGATGCTCAGATTGAGACATGCTTTGTCATGTTTTTTATGCTATAACACCAATTTGGGGGGCATGAATCCAAAAACTAGATCTAAAACCAACTTTGTTTTTAAAAATCAATCTGAGTTTTATTCATCACACTTGCCTTTTAATCTGTATATTTCAGTGTCACAACCCTACAGCTATCTCAATCAATCAATCAACAAACATTTATTAGGGCCCTCCTATATCTCAGGCATTGTGCTAAGCACTGGTATCTGAAGCTACTAACCACAGGTCTTGCTGGCATGGATTCCTGGCAGATAGATTGCTGGTCAAAGTTGGTCAGATCACATAAGAAAAGGTAGGGAAGTTTGCTAGAAAAAGCACTACTTAGAATCCCCTGATAGAGCCCTTAGTTTGCCAGGCAATTGGCTTGGTAAATAGGCACTTTTCTACAACAGTAAATGATAGGAGTTGCCAGTAAGACCCATAAAGAAATTAGCATCTCAGTTTCAATAAATAATAAATATTTAAAGCTATATATACGCTAAATTGAAAATAATCAGCAGAGGGAAGGCACTAGAGATGGGGAAAATTTAAAAAAAAAAAGGCTTCCTGTAGTAGTTGGGGTTTTAGTTTGGTCTAGGAAGAAACCAGTAGACAGAAATGGAGGTTGAGAACATTCTAGATGTGGGTGGCAGTCAATGAAAATAACTGGAGTTGGGAGATAGAAGACAATGTCACTGAATTGAAAACTTTGTGGTGATAGTGGTGGGAGAAGCCATAAGATATAAAAGAACTTGCAATGTTTGTGAGATGGTACATTATAAATGACTTTGAACATCAGAAGATTTTATATAAAATTCTGGTGGTGATAGGGAGCTCCTGGAGTTTATTGAGTAGGGAAAATAACAGACAGATGTTAGATTAACTTTAGGAAGATCAATTGAACAATTGAGGAGAGGGTGGACTGGAGTGAAGAGAGATTTGTGGAATGTTGACCAACCATCAGGGTATTGCAATAGATCAGTGAGGTAACAATGAGCTGCATCAGCATGGTCGAAGTATCAGAGAAGAAAAAATACACATGGAAGAGATATTAGGAAGGTAAAATCAATGTATCTTAACAACAAATTTCATATGGGGTGGGAGGCAGGGAAGGGGGAAAACCGAGGAGAGAGGGAGAAATGCAGTATGAAACTTGGGTTTTAATCATGGATGATGAATACAGTTTGAGAAATGGCTGACACATTGAGTTTGTTTACTTAATTATACTTAATTGTTACAAGAAGGGAAATACTAAATAGATAGATAGCAACCTTCTGGGGAAAAGAAGCTTGGAGCACTAGGGATATTTAGCCTAGAGAAGAGAAAATTTAGGAGAGACAAGAGTACTGTCTTTGTCTGAAAGACTGTCACATGCAGACTTGCTTTGTTTGTCTCTAACATACAGTAATAAGATCAGTGTGTTACAATAGATTTGTGCTTACTAGAAGGAGAAATTGCTAAAAATGATAATTGTCCCAAGGTGAAATGAATTGGCTTGAGAGACAGTGAGTTTTCTGTCACTGGGTTTCTTCAAGAATAGGTTGAATGACCATATGTCAGGGACATAATAGAAGGATCCATTCTTCACATGTAAGTTGGACCAGATGGCCTCCAAGTTCCTTCCAACTCTGAATCTGTGGCTGTGATTTTAACCTAAAACCAGGTACCTATTAGAACTCATGAGGGAGATTTAAGCATGTAAATAAGACACTGTCTATATGCCACCTCTAATTGCCTCATTATTCTAGTCAAATTCTTATAGTGGATGGTTGCAAAATGTTTCCAGATGTAATGCTGGGTGGAATAAATCATTCAAGGTCCCTTTACCCAGCAGTACAATTGGCATGTATAAAACATTTGGACTTCATGAAGACAGGTTGTCACTGATTGGGACTCCTCAAAGTTATGATCAGAATAGTTCAGTAACTTTTGCCACCCAGCATGTACAGACAGCTCCAATTATTACATGATTTTGGTCTAAGATTAGAGATTTTCCTATACATTTACCAGCATGCACCATCTGGCCTTCTTGGAACAGATTATTTGGCTTACCAATGAATTGTGTTCACTGTACATTAACTGCCTTTCACTCATCAGAAAGATAGTGTTCTTCTAAAAGATGAATCTACTGGAAGAAACCACATTCTCTACCCTCTGCCTATAAAAACTAGCTTTACCTTTTTGTATTTTTTTGCAGCTACTGGAGGGAGACTTTAAGCCTTGTAAAGAGGAGGTTTGTCATGGTCTCAGCATCCCTAGAAAGTTTGATCAGTTTCAGTTGCCCACAGGCAAGGCTTCATTTCCAACATTCACTTCAGGCTTAATGTGCCTGTGAAGCCTACTACTGTTCATTGGTCTATGAAGGACCACCCTTAGTTCACCACATGGAAGCTGTTTGGATATCTAGCCTCCCTTTCCATCACTGCCCATACTTTGTGGTTCTGTCTTTCCAACAATATTGGCTTTGCACTTAAGTAGTGGCTTCATTCCAGGACCCTACGGTTCTTGCTGCTGTGGATAAGCCCAAGAACTAACCACATTTGTGGAACCAAACGCTAAACAGGCAACCTGCCCAAGCTTTGGAACTATACCACATCATATTGAAAACAAATGCTCCTAGGTCTGCTATCTATCTTGTGCTTATTTCTGTCATGAAAGTGCCTATAACCCATTCAATTCAATTTGACATCTATTTAAGCACTTTTTGTTCCTAGGGAGAATAATCCCATTTTAATTGGGTTACCAATACCTTATACAATACAAAACAACCAAGTATAATGTAATATCATAAAAGAAACATTTATTAATGACAGTGCAGAATGCTATTCTAGGAAGTAAAGAAGGTACACAATTTAGATCAGATACAGTTACTACCCTCTTGGAGTTTATAGTCTAATTGGAGGGTGACAACAATACCATTCTTAGACCAACTAGACTAGGGAGCAATATTACAAAGCTGTACAAAACAAATTGTCTGTGTTGGTTGTTACTAGTTGGAAAATGTAGTTAAAGCTCCCTGAATGATTTCAGTCAGTCAACAAGTATTTGTTAAGCACTTAATATGTGGCAAGCACTGTGCTAAATTCTGGGAATATAAAGAAAGGTAAAACCACAGTCCCTGTCCCTAATAAGTTCACATTTTAATGGATCAAGAAGATATTCAAATACCTAGGTACACAAAAGATATGAACTTCTAAATTGGAGATAATCTCCCAGTGAGGCACTAACATTGGAGGAAGATTGGGAAAGTCCCCCTACAGAAGGAAAGATTTAAATGGAGTTTTGAATGAAGACAGCAAAGTGACAGAGCAGCAGCAAAGAAGTAAAACAATCTAGGGATGGTGGAGAGGCAGTGAAGAAAGGATTGCAGAGCCATGTATAAAAAAAAGTAAATAGGCCAAAGGCATAAAGTGTAAAAAGATATGAAAAAGGTAGATGGTGAGGGACTCTAAGTATTAAAAAGATAATTTTTTTCATCCTAAAGGCAATACAGAGTCACTAGAGTTTATTGGATACCTTGGTCAGACCTATACTTTAGAATGATCACTTTGAGAGCTGAGTAGAAGATGAATTGGAGTGGGGAAAGACTTGAGGCCAGAAAGATCCACCAAAAGGTTATTGTAACAGGTAAGAGGTAATAAAACCATATAATGGGATGGTAGCTATAGGAATGGAGAGAAAAAGCTGTATACTAGAGATATTGTAAGGGTAGAAACAATAAAATTGGAAAACAGATTGCTTATGTTGTGTGAGAGTAAAAAGTTGAAGTTGGCAACATGATTGAGAACCAGGACTACCAGAAGGATGATGATACTCTTGACGGTAATAGAAAAGATAGGAAGAAGGAGGTTGCATGAAAAAGATTATGAGCTCTCTTTTTAACATGGTGAGTTTGAGATTTTTATATCTGTATCATTTTCCATTAGTTGCACTCCTTGGAATGGACTCCAGTATGTTCATATCTCCAAGAATCTCATCATCCTTCTAGATTGCATTAACTTTGGCACTTATACCTCATCTATACCTTCAGTATCCTCTACTCCTCTGTTAGAAGGGGAGAGCAAAGAACTCCCAAAACCTAGATTAAAATAAGATTTCTCACCTCCATCTCTTCATTTCCTTACAAGAGTGCTCCTTGAACTGAGTTCCTCTGTAACTTATGTGCTAGACACCTTTTTCTCCTTTACTTTTCAGCTGCCTTTTGTGTGTTTCTCTTAAGCTCCTTGAGGGCAGTTATTGTTTGTTTGTTTGTTTGTTTGTTTTTAATCCCCAGTGCTGATCACAATGTCTGGAACATCTTAGGTGCTTAATAAATATTTATTGACTGATTAATGCCAAGATATTCAGGGAGGCAGTTGGTAATGCAAAACTAGAACTCAGGAGCAAGATTAAGGTTGGCCATATAGATCTGAAAATCATTTGAACCCATTGGAAAGATGAAGTCACAAAGCAAGATAATATAGAAAGAGTAAAAGGAGAGGGTCTAGCATAGAACTTTGAGGGACACTCACAGTTAGTCACCATGACTTGGCTGATGAAATAGCAAAGAAAATTCAGATGGAGCATTCAGAAGTAGGAAGAAAATGAGCAGAACCAGGAGATCACTATATACCTCAACAACGATACTGTATGAGGATGTATTCTGATGGAAGTGGATTTCTTCGACAAAGAGAAGATCTAACTTAGTTTCAATTGATCAAGGATGGACAGAAGCAGCTACACCCAAAGAAAGAACACTAGGAAATGAATGTAAACTGCCTGCATTTTTGTTCTTCTTCCAGGGTTATTTATACCTTCTAAATCCAATTCTCCCTGAGCAACAAGAGAACTGTTCGGTTCTGCACACATATATTGTATCCAAGATCTACTGTAACCTATTTAACATGTATAGGACTGCTTGCCATCTGGGGGAGGGGGTGGAGGGAGGGAGGGAAAAAATCGGAACAGAAGTGAATGCAAGGGATAATGTTGTAAAAACTACCCTGGCATGGGTTCTGTCAATAAAAAGTTATTAAAAAAAAAAAAAAGAAGTAGGAAGAAAACCAGGAGAAAGCTGTGTCATGAAAATCTTGAGAGGAGTTTCCAGAAGGAGATGGTAACTGACTGTGTCAAACACTACAGAAAAGCCCAGGAGAAAAGGTCATTAAATTCAGCAGTTAAAGGATCACTGATAACTTTGGAGAAAGCAGTTTTGATGGAATAATGTAAATGGAAGGAAGACTACAGAGAATTTAGAAGCAAGTTAAAATAAATAAAGTGGAGTATAGGTGGCTTTCTTCAGATGTTTAGCCAAGAAGTGGAGAACTACAGGACAATAACGAGAGGGGACTGGTCTGATCAAATAAGAGTTTGTTAAGGCTGAGGGATACATGGATATATTTGTAAATATCTGACTAGGAACCTAGTTAATAGGGACATATTAAAGATCAAATAACAAGATAGATGGCATAATTTTCTGGAAAAGATGAAAGAGGAAAGAATTTAAGAGTAAATGTAGAGGAGTTTATTTTATGACAGGTAAGAATTTAACTTTAAGGGACAGGTAAGAATTCAGAAAGGTTAGCTAGGTAGCATAATGGATAGAGTTCTGGTCCTAGAATCAGTTGACCCAAGTTCAGATCTGACTTCAGATACTTACTAATTATATGACTCTGGGTGAATCACTTAACCCTCTTTGCTTCAATTTCCTCTGAAAAAATGAGCTGGAGAAGGAAATATCAAACAAGTCCAGTATCTTTGCCAAGAAAATATCCAAAATGTTGGATACAACTGAAATAACAAGGAATTCATCTGCCAAAGTGATGCTAGGTGACATTTGAATCCTGCCTAGATTTTACTTTTATCAATAATTCAAAGATCTATTATTCTTCTGGTCTATTTATATCTACCATTGTTACAAATTAGAATCCCTTTCTGCCTTAACCATCTTTATGAGCTACCATAGCAGAAAAATATTTCATCTATCACTTATCCAACCTCTGGACAATGAATCTCTCTAGGACTTAACATATCATCGATCCAAATATGAAATAAGCTCTATCAAATATGAAACAAGCTCTATCAGGTCCAAACCTGCCATTTTGCAGATTAGGAAATCAATTCTGTTTAGTGAGGAAGAAAGGTATCATTATCACTATTTTATGGATGAGGAAACTAAGGCCCATGGATATGTCTAATCCAAAATGGCACAACTTGCACAGCAAATATTTGAACCAAAGTTTCTTGGGAATTCATTGTAGTACCCCCATCTCCATACACTCTAGTATTTAGCCTTAGATCAAGTTGTTCGGTTCAATTATAAAATTATACAGGAAGTACTAGAGTGCTGGACTTGGAGCTAGGACATCAGGGAAAATGCCACCTTTCACATTTCTAGTTGTGCTACCTTATGTTCAAGTCACTTAATATTTCGGCAAGTTAGTTTCCTCATTTATGAAATGGAGATGATAATAACATACATCTCACAGGGCTGTTGTGAAGAACAAATGAAAGAAATATACAAAGTGCTTTAAAAATCTAAAGTTGATGTATAAATATCAGCTATTCCTCTCCCCCTGTTCGTCTCCTTATGTCTCTGTGCCTCTCTTTCTTTCTCTCAGTCTCTGTCTTTGTCTCTCTCTCTCTGTGTGTCTGTCTATCTCTCCCTCCCCAGAAATAACTATATAATTATATAGATGTTATTTTGCTCATAACTCCTGGGTGATTCAGTCCTTAAAAAGGAATATGCCCAATTCTGAAGACTAATTTTTAAGAGATTATTCTATTCTTTCAATGGCAGAAATTCTCCTTATATTTAAAATGATATGTGCTTATTGACTAGACCAAGATATTTGCTAGCAGCAGGAAAAAAAAATTGGCAAAAGACAAGATTTTTGGAAAAGGGGTGTTAGGATAGAGAATATATAAGCAATAAATTTCATGGTACTAAATGACATCATTATTTATGCTGACTTAATTCCTTGACATTCTTTTGTTGAAAAAATAAATTGACCCAAAATTACTCCATGTTCTTACGGATAGGAGGAGTATGAGAGATACACACCTTAAAGGGATTCTTCAGTTACTGTCCTGACATGTGGCAATTCTGTGGAAACAAATGCTCATTACCTAGGAGCCTGTCCTTAGTCTCAATATAACACAATTTGCACGTCACCACCAAGCTTCTTGTGGAGACATCTTCATGGATCACAAACAGCCCAAATCAGTGCACTGAAATGAGCGAGGCTGATGTTTCTCATAGCAACCCAAGAACCAAAGTCAAATCTTTTCTATTTTTCCCCCTTCTTTTTTTTTTTTTTTCCAACAGGATGCCTGGCTTCCCCACTGGCTGCACTGTAGTCTCCTATATTCTTTTTGGCTGTTGCCTTGTATAAGGGGAGCTCTAAAACTCATCCTTCCAGTTTTAACACCTTCTCCGCAAAATGGATTTTGTTTTTTATTGCATTTTTCATGCTCAAGGTATCCCAAAGCAATTTACAGTAATGAGTTTCAAATCTGGGTTTGTGGTGGCTCTGCAGGCAATCATGTTAGCCATTATGCATTCAGCTCCAGCTTACACTCAGCCCTGAAATTAAAATCTGTTTTATCGAGAGAAGGGATGTCGATTGGGAGACTGAGGTAATTCTCTTTTATTTTTTTTCTTTCTCTCCTCCCCCCCTCCATCACCTGCACAGTAAAATACACCTGCACCAGCAACTGTCAGTTGGAGCTAATCATGTCTGTTCTGTATCTACCACACAAAAATACTTGTTGATTTTTTTAATGATTAAAGTGAAATATATGGAACTTAAATGTACAAGTGGTTGTAGTGGATAGAGAGCTGGCCTTACTCTCAGGAAAACTTGGGTTCAAGTCTTACCTCTGACACATATGGCTGTATGTGACTTCACACCTTGATTCTCCACATAGTTTTTTAAGATAATAAATTGCAGAAGAACTGTTGTTCTGCATGAAAGGAGGAAATTTCTTCTCTATGACTTCTCTATCCCAAAGAAATCACAGGGTTGGTTCAAAATAAAATTTTAAAGTACATGGAATTCCTTGTAAATGAGTCAGTTCAAAAAATCAAATAGGTAAATTATATCAATTTCAGCAATTTCTTTAGCTCTAGGTGGAAGCAACCTAACTAAGCAAGGCCTGCAGGGGTCTTTGGGAAGACTAAAAATTATTCATGGAAGAAGGAAAAAAAGGAAAGGAAAAAAAGAGTAGAGAAGGATAGAGAAGAAAGTTAATATAGGTATACAATGGAATAAGATCCATTTAGAAGATTTCTCTTTTTTGTCTCATTTTTGGCTATCTAGAATAAAAGATTCCTAGAATTCCAAGGGCCTTTAAAAGATCATCTAGCTTAGTCTTCTGCCTCTCACAGAAATCCTTTATACATTATATCAGATTCACTCCACTGATGAAAAACTCCCTGTTTTACAAAACTAATGTTGCTACATAGTTCTAATTGCTAAAAAGTTCTTTCTTTTTGTAGGATTTTTTTCCCTTGCTTTAATTTTCGCTTATTGAAGATCCATCTTATAGAACAAACATCAGATTATTTGAAATGAGAATATAGTGCAATACAAAGAGCTAGATTTGGAGCCAGAGGGCTTCTGCTTCCTGTATGACCTTGTATGAGATGCTATATAACTCAAATTCAATTTGCAAATTTGTAAAAAGACAGAGTTAACCTAAAAAACTTCTAAGGTCCTCTTTAGGTATAAATCTATCATCCTATGACCATATTTTCTCTCTCACACATTAAGAAATAAGCTAAGTGGTATCTTCTCTATTTCAAACGTTGACTATTGCTTCAATTGTTTTTCATAGGCTATGTTTTTTAGACTCTTCAGCATTCTGGTTCTCCTAATCTAAACATTCATTAGATTATCAGTATATCTTATATCTACATTTGCTTATTTATTAATTTATGAAATAAAACAAACATTTTTTAAATGGTAAAATAAAAAAGATTGCATATGAAACTGCAAATTCATTATATACAATTTGCTATTCTTTTAAAATAAACAACACTTATAAATTCCTTTATCCCACTTTTTTTTTTCTTCCCTCAATATCTCTTTTCTAATATGATGGCCATAGAACAGGAAAAGAATATACACAGTGGCTTCAGTAACATAAATGGAAATAATAACAGAAATAAAAACTAGCATTTAACTCTTTTTAACTGTATTGATCAAGCTTGTCCCCAAGGCAGAAATGTGAAAATCTATCTTTGCCCCTTCATTGGAGAGATGGTTAACAATGGGTATAGAACAGTGTCAAACTATTACTGTCTTGTTTCATTTGTCTGAGTTGCTTTCTTTTTCCCCCCTTTTTCTTTGTTACAAAGGTGTGTAGTTAGAGGGTGGGATAGATGTATATATTATGAATATATAAATTATATATTGTGAATATGTAAAAATACGGATATACACATACATATGTATATACAGATATAGTGATCAAGGTTATATAGAAGTAACAAATATCAATTAAATGTTTGTTTTTTCAAATAACATTTTATTTTATTTTTTCCAAATTACATATAAAAACAATTAATTTTTTTTTTGTTTTGAGTTCCAAATTATATCCTCCTTCTTGCCCTCCCTCCTCCCTGAGATGTTAAGCAGTGTGATATAGACTATACTTGTACAATCATATAAAATATATTTCCATGTCAGTCATTTTGTAAAAGAAAACTTCAACAACAACAAAAAAAGAAAGAAGGAAGGAATTAAAGTGAAAATAGTATGATTTTCTATATTCAGTTCTTTCTTGCATAATATTGCTGTTACTCTGTATCATCTTCTGGTTCTCTTCACTTCACTCTGCATCAATACATGTAAAATCTTTCCATATTTTTCTCAAATCATCCTGCTCATCATTTCTTATAGTACAATATTATTCTATTATAATCATATACCACAATTTGTTCAACCATTCCCAATTGATATAAATTGTCACCACAAAAAGAGCTGTTACAAAATATATTTTTTCAACATTTTTCTCAGAATCACACATAATAATCCATAAATTATATCACATAGGAATACAATAATGAACATATTATCCATTCACATGAATGTTCTTTTAAAATAATATTAGTGATAAACTAGAATCACACAACTAGTAAGTATTGAGGCTGTATTTGAATTCAGGTCTTAGTGCTCTATCTACTGTACCATCTAGTTGCCTCTTACTAGGAAGAAAACTGTTAAGAAAGAGAAAAAAAAAAGTACGGAACCCTACCTCTGGAGGGATAGTGACATGAAAACAGAATTGCTTCAGATCCTTACCTTTTTGTTATCCCCATTCCAGAAGGGACCTATACTTTACTAGCAACATGTTCTATGTCACCAAGATCTCAAAATTACAGACTATCAGAATTAGAAGGGACCTCAGAGGCCCTAATCTAATATGTACTTACTTAATAAGATCTCTTTCTGTGACATACAGAAATGGTTACTCACCTTTTGCTTAACAATCTCTACTAAAATGATTGTCAAATTGAATTAAGATAGAATAGTCACTTACCCCCAGAAGATTCCCTTTTGTTTTTGTTTCAGCAACCAGTTCTTCCTTGTTTGTAGAATTCTAGTCCAGGACAACCATTCCCCTCATTATATCTACAACCTTTCAAAAAATGGAATTACCATTGAGACAAGCCAAAACATTTTCATTTCTTTCTGCCTTTAGATTATCTTTAGAAAAGGGAATTCAAGTACTTCAGCCTTCCAGTAAGAGATAATAGATAAGCTTAGAAAGTCTTTTTTCTCTTCTTTTTATATGAACACAGAGAAGCCTGGAATGTAGGGATATTTATGATAATCATCATAATCATAGACCTAATTTCTTTACTAAGTTCATTTCCCCCCTGTTTCAATGAACCCACAAAAAGAAAAACAAATTATATCAATGTCTAATAGACTGGGAACTTGATAACACTGGGAAACATAAGCCCCCAAAGGGTTGGTGTCCAACAACTGTCATTTTTTAATTGATGTATCTTATCAGCTGTGAGAAAATGACATGATATCTAATGACACTGATTAAAGCTGATTTCTCTCTGAAATGTCTCCATATCCATTGCACAGTAATGAGTCATGACTAATGTCAATCTTTCCCTCCTTTGCAGTTAAAGAACATATCATTGGTTTTATTCCAATTGTGATGACATCAGAAATATAATGAACAATGACACTGTTGATTGCCAAAGGACTTGAAAGTAAATGTGTACAAAGCCATATGGAACTTGCCATTGTACTAGATGCCAGTTGGGGCAGATAACTAGGGTTTTTAGCAGTACAAAGTGGGTACAAAAAAGAATGGCTTAATTTGCAACATGATGAAAGCTTGAGACAACCACCAGAGTAATTAAAAAAGAAAATTCTCAACTACTTTTGTATTATACCAGTACTAGCTATCCTGAAACCTTTTTTTATTTAGGGAGCCTTAAGCAAGATGTGTGAACTTTAAAAGAATATACTTACATGCATATACACACACACACACATCCATTTCAATAGCTGTATTTTAATAAAATTGATTTCCTTTGAAAATCCCATGTATTTTATCTTAGGCATTGAAAAACATTCTTAGAAGAAATCCATTAGCTTTCACTAAATTCCAAAGAGGTCCATGACATATGAAAAAGAAAACATGTTAAGGAACCCTGTTATAGGGCTTTTGTATGTTCTAAGCTAAGTAGGAGAGAGTCGATATGTTGAAGTGGAAAGAACACTAGATGTCAGAAGATGTAGGTTGATTTTCTGGCTCTTCTGCTTTCTGTCTGTATGAATTTAGACTTGGCTGTTTGCTTTCTTTGTGGTCTTGTGACTGTGACTGTAAGTGTCGCTACAAACTCTTCAGTGTTAAGTTTTATTATCTGTAAAATAACATGGGGGTAGATTTGCTTTGGATTTATTAGAGCTTCTAGCATCTCATCAACGTAAGTATCCCCTTCAATAGGTCAGAGTACACACTCCCATTCTCAGGGGCTCTTGTCCATGCCCTTGTGTAAATAAATCTTTTAGGGATCAACTCAACATCCCAAGAATCTTCCTCTAGATCTCCTGAATATGGTCATTACCAGTGGGGACATAGATTCTCCATCAGTTATACACCTTTAGCTCTAAATGCTATGAATTTCCTGCTAGCTATCTTCTTAAATGAGATCAGAAGATTGAATATGTTTGATATCATCTTTAAAGATAATTGAAGAGCATTGAACTTGGTGAAACATATTAAACTGGTAAAAGAGATATTAGGGCTTCAAAATGTGCATTCATTTCAGAAATACTATCAAGTAGTCTGTCACTCTTTTACTTATTAAATTATTACAAATATTTTATTGGTAATATATGTAGGAAAAAAAATATACATATGTATGTTAGCTTGTATATCTTGGCTAAATACAGGTGTGTATATACATGTATGTGTGTATATCTACATCTATGTTTATATACATAATATACACATATGTGTGTATATGTATGTATGTAAGTATAAGGCCATAAAACAAAAATTGACTCTTGCCAGGAAAAGTTTTCTTTCCTAATTTCTAACTTTATGAAATTTTTGGAAAGTCATTCAAAAGAGAAAAGGAGAGGCAGTATAGAGATCTAGAATTGGAGAAAGGAAAAGTTAGGTTCAGGTTGACCTCTGACATACAAACTGGCTATGTGAGTAATCAGATCACTGCTAAGCAAATGAGGCCTTAAGTTTCAGAACAGGTGATAATTTATATTGATGCAGAGAGTTCCTTTTTCCAAAGTTGCCTATACCAGTGAAATCCTATGTCAGGCCAAAAAAAAAAAAAAAAATCAAAAGGGAAAAGAAACGAAATGCAAGGAAATTAAAGTTGTATCTTAATGAGATTTCTAGATTGACTTCTTTGATGAAATTAGTTTATCCAATCAGTCAATTACCTCAAATAATATCCATAGCTGATTTCTCCTCACCCTCCCACCTCAGTTGTTCTCAATGATTAAATGCGTTTCATTGGGCCAGTCTATAAAAGTAGCTTCAGTCCAATTTTCATGTAACCTTGCTGCCTGGACTTCTTTTGTGAACTTCCAAGCTTTACTTGAGGCAGCATCTTCTGGGGTTGAAATATATTAGCACTCAGTACCAAAAGGTGGACTCAAAGAGAAACAGTTGAGAACTTCTATGTTGTGTTGATTATCCTTGTCTCCATGTTTCACCAAGACACAAGCCATTTTCATGACAGATTTGCATGAGTTGTTATGCTCCAACCTGAGATATAGGATGGATGTAATCCTGGAGAAGTTAGCCCCCTTAATTCTGATCTTTTCTCCATAACTGTCCCTTCTGCTTTTTCTCTTTGCATTTCTGCTTCTTTCTAGATAAAATATTAAATGATGTTCTCTAGTTTTATTTGAATAAATGATTTATGAACTGATATTTAGAAAAGATTATTCAGGATTCCTGGAACAAGCAACTATCATTTCTATCACATCTAAATATTTTCAGTCTTTTCCATATAGAAACCAGACTAGATGACCCCAAATATTTTGCTTCTTCAATTGCTTAATTTCATTATTCACAGCTAATAGTCTCAGCCAAAGTATGTATGAAATGATTCAGTTCACTGCAAAGATGAAATCAAAGGAATTGAGAACAAAATTTATAGAGATTTGGAATGGCAAAGGAAGTTGAAATTTGCAGAGGAAAAAATTAGGAGGACTCAAATTGAAGGAAAACTTGGGACAAGAAAGATAAGAAGATTGAGAAGAAAAGGACATTGAAACAGAATAGGGAGAAGGAAATTTGTAATACAAGGGAAAGGGAATAAGTATTTGTTAAACACCTACTATATACCAGGTATTGTGGTGTTTTAAAAATATTATCTCATTTGATCTTGACAACAACTCTAGAAGATAGGTGTTGAAATTGAGCCTAACAAAATTTAAAAGATTCTTCAACTAGTAACTAACTGAGGCTTAATTTGAATTCAGGTCTTCTTGATTTCTAGTCAAGTACTCTATCCAATATACTACCTAGTTGCCTTTGAGCATCTGCTATATTAGCCTCTGGTAAGAAAATTAAAAAAAAAAAAAAAAAAGCTTTTTCTCCCAAGGGCCTTATATTTCAGTGGGATTAAACAACATGCTAACCAATAATTAAATGGGGAAAAAAGTAAGCTGAAAGAAAAAGTGTTGGTAGTTGAAAGATCAGAGGGTTTCTTGAAGTAGAAGGCATTTATTTGATTGGACCTTGAAGGAAGCTAAGGATTTTCTTAAAAGTGAAGAAGGGGGACATTTCAGGCCCAGATGACAGTTTGTGTTAAGACACAGAATTGGTAGATAGAAACAGCAAATAGTCTGTTTTAAATAGAATTTATTTTGTGAAGGGTAGTAATGTGCAATAATCTTGGATAGGCAGACTGGAGTTAGCTTAAGAAGGGTTTTGTTTGCCAAACAGAGGCTATGCCTGGTATCCGCAGGAGAGAGTAAATAATAAAAATAAGAGAGAAAACAAAAGATGAGTCAGTGGTTAATAACTCCCTGTTGAAAGGTAGAGAGAAAACTATTTGTCAACCTGACAATAATGGTAGAAAGGGCTGCTAAGTCCTGGTCTTGACAGAGAATTCCAAAGACTTGTCAAATCAGTGACTACAGTCAGCTTCTGAAGACTTGTGAAATCTTGGACAAAAAGAAGTGTTGTTTGTTTTTTATCATTTCACTCTATTTAAAGTAAGATCTTTAGAAAAGAAAGGTAAGTTTGAAATATCATTAAAAACATACTGTTTGAGAATGGAATTTGGATTACTATACTGTGGCTTAAAATGTAGGAATGATGAACATGCGACTAAAGATAGAAAGTACATAAGAAGGATTTGGAAAAATTTATTTGCCCTACATCATGCATATCTAATTAAAAGTCTACATGAAAAAAGTGATTAAAGGATATGAAGAGGCAGTTTTTAAAGGAAGAAATCCAAAATGTTGTCAACCTAAAAAAAATACCCTAAATTGATATTAGATAAATGCCAATTAAACAATGCTGATTATCAACCTCCTAGCTATCAATTTATCAAAGATGAAGAAAAGGAGAAATGATGCTTATTGAAAGAGCTGAAGGAACTGCATTTTTGGTGGAACTGTGAATTGGTCCAGCCATTTTGGAAAGCTGTTTAGAACTGTTGTTTTCAAGGACACCCTACCACCACCACTACCACCACCATCAAATCTGAAATAGTTCTAGAAAGAAGTCTGTTAGGTCATTTGGTAGAGAAGAGCAAGTCCCAAAAGGACTCCTTCTCATCCAGTCTCTGGAAGCTTGATATATAAGATTTAGACAAGGTTACCTACACAAGAGTCAAGGATATAGTTTAGCAAAGTTGCCCAGAGGGCAACTTAAAAACAGGTAAATTGATTTGATATGAGTAATTACAATCTAAAATAGAGGCTTGCGATAGACCTCTCAGTAGCTCCTGGGTGTGGTAACCCCAAACAAGAATGCTTTGGGTGGTCTTGGAGCCTAGGAGAATTGGAGCTACCTTGTAGTTTTTTCTGACCTACAGAGTTACTGGGGTTTAGCAACATTCTGGATGTGGACTACCTTTAATCACATAAGACTGGATTTAAACTGAATACTTTTTTTTTTTTCCTGAACAGTATATAATAAATTATTTGCCCTCAGAACTATTCCTCAAAATTCACTAAACTGTATTTATCCTTTGACCCAATGATATTATTACTAGACACCCACGTCAAAGAAAGGCAACAAATTGGAAAAGGATCCCTATGTACAAAAAATTTTCATCAGTTTTTTTGGGGGTGGCAAAGAAATATGTGGTACTCATAGTTTGACTAGATAAGTTATGGTATATGAATAGAATGCCAAATAATTGTGCAACAAGAAATTATCTTTTTAAATGGACTGTTTTAGAGAAACTTGAAAAGGTTTGTATGAACTGATGCAGAGTGAAATTGGCATAACCAAATGGACAAAGTATATAGCAATAACAATATTGTACAGACAAACTCTGAAAACTTTAAGAACTCTGATTAATGCCAACCAGGATACCAGATAATAAAGTATGTTATATCTACCTCCTAGCAGAGAAGTGATCAAACAAGTTGCAAAGTAAGACATACATTTTTGTATCTGATAAAAACAGGTATTTGTTTTACTTGATTGCTCATTTTTTGTGATAGAAGTTTTTTTTTCCCCCCATAGGAGGATGAAGTGAAATGATAAAATTGTCTCCCTTTTTTCTACTACTTCCCCCCATAAAAAAAGTAAAAGGAAAAAAAAAAGGATTTTTGAAGCATGTTCTAATATTCCAGAGAATAGAGTGCCATAAAGAACCACTGAGAAGTAGGAAAGCTTTGAAAATAATGCATTACTGTAAAGTTACCCATACATATAACCTGTAAATAAAAGACTATTAAAAAAAAAGAATGCATTAAAATTTTATGTATTTTAAAAAGAAAAGCAAATGAGATATAATTTAGAGTGCAATGTATCTTTTTCTTTTTCTGTTCTTTTATGTATACTTAATTCATTTAATGTTTGTTAAGTTCAGAATAAAAATATAAAACTCTAAAACAAAAGTTTTAAAAATATAACAAAAGAGTATTATTAACTGAAGAGGAATTAAATGTGGGGTTAGGGGGACTACATACATAACTACATCATTTAAATAGAGGAGAAGAAAATTGCATTTGGTCTGCTTTTCACCTTAGATTTTGGTAGAACAGATTTCATTGAATTCACAGGAAGGATTAATAATATCTCATGAACTAAAATTCTAGAAGGGATGTCACTATAGAAGGAATGAGAAACCTTCAAGATTAAAATTATGAAAACAAAAAGAGAAATAATTCTGATGAGAAGGAAAAAGTGGAGAGGAAAGAGTGGAATACATTATTAAAGAGATGGTGAACTCCCACAAGATCTTAGGTTTCATTATTAAAACCTTGAACCAGGGAGGTCAAAGTCCCATTTTACTTTGTCTTGTATTGCCAAGACCACATCTGACGTATTGTCATCCAGTCTGGTAACCACATTTTAAGTAGGACATTGATAAAGAGGAGATTATTCAGAGGAGAGTGACTAGGATTTTGATCCTGTCATTTGAGGTTCAGAAGAAACCAGTGATATTTCAGAAGAGAATTAAGGGCTTATACAATAAATATTTTCATGTATCTGAATGATTGTCATGTGGAAGAGGGATTATAGTTTTATTTGATTCTAGATGGCAGAACTTGGATAAATGAATAGAAGATGATGACTCATAGGGTTTGTGAAAAGAAAAAAATTTTAAGAGTTAGAGTCAGCCAAAGGTGAAATGAACTGCTGGAGACACTGGTGGATTTTTCACTAA
Organism: Sarcophilus harrisii; assembly: GCF_902635505.1. Taxonomy (NCBI): domain Eukaryota; kingdom Metazoa; phylum Chordata; class Mammalia; order Dasyuromorphia; family Dasyuridae; genus Sarcophilus; species Sarcophilus harrisii. The sequence goes on along the minus strand of NC_045426.1, from coordinate 114,570,243 downwards.
AAAGTCCTTATTCACACAATTTCTACTCATGGCAACCTAAGAGTGAATACAAATCTTCTGAAAAAGAGAATTTTATTCAGGTATGAGTTAGAACAGAGAGTCTCAGATATCTATCTCAATTCTGAGTTCCTGAAATTAAAAGAATAGTTTTGTTTGTTTTAATGCAAACCAAACCCTAATGAGCAGCTATTACAATCAAATTCAAAACCAGTTCCAAGAATTTTGTTCCAGAAAAGAAGCAGAAGTATTATTTCTAGCCTTCTATTTTGAGATTCAATGACTATGACATAAAAAAACAATGAAATTTTAGATATAGTTTCCTTTTCTTCTTTCATTTCTCTCTCTACCTGAAATCTCAAATACAATAACGAGCAACCAAAGAAAGTCTACAATCCTGCTGGTCTCCTTCAGTGACATTTGTTTGTTTATTTTTATTGGGATAATTGTCCAGTCTGAGACTACTTGGGAGGCAAGGACTTCAATGGAAATGGAATACAAAGAAGGACTTTAGGGGTCTTTGTGGATGAAATGGTTCATAACCATCCTTAATGATTTTTTAATGGCTTATATTTTACACTGGAAAGATTGAACTTCATTCACCTTCTTTTTTTTTTTTTTTTTTTTTTTTTTTTTTTTTAATAAATCAGAACCTGTGGTATTTAAAAAGGAAACTAGAAGGCTTTGGGAATAATGGTATAGAGATGGGTATGATTATATTTTTTTGCAAAGTTTTTCTTTATCTCATGGACTTGTCCAAGGTCAAAAAGTAGATGTTAAAATTGTTCATGGTCAATTCAGAAAGAAGTCTCCAGGGGAGGAGTGCCTATCAATCTGTTCTTAGTCCTGGGCTACTTAACATTTATATCAATGGACAGGGGCTACATATATATTTGGTTAAGGACAAAGGTGTCATGCTTAACAAATTTTCAGATGAAACAAATCAGAAAGGGCTAGCTAAGATGTTGAATGACAGTCAGGTTTTAAAAAGCTATTAATAAACTTTATGGGCTAAGTTTAATCAATTGCATATTTTCTTTTCTTTTTCTTTTTTGGAGGGTGTACACTTATGATTTTATCACTACAGGAAAACTTCCCCTGAAATTTAGGCTTTATCAATGCCATTTGACTACATTCTGTAAAATACTCAGGGTGGGGCAGTTAGATGGCACAGTGGATAGAGCACCAGCCCTGAAGTCAGGAGGACCTGAGTCCAAATCTGGCCTCAGACACTTAACACTCTCTTAGCTGTGTGACCCTGGGCAAGTCGCTTAACCCCAATTGCCTCAGCAAAATAAATAAATAAAAGACTCAAGGAGCTTCTTCAGACACTGAAAAGTTATGACTTGCTCAGCGTTATATAGCCAACAAATGTCAGAGGTTGGACTTGAACTAATTAATCAACAAACATTTATTAAGGGTCTACTATGTCATTCTGCTAAAAAATCATAAGTACAAAATGTGAAGGAGGGACTTAACTATATAAGTTAGGAGTGGAAGGAAAGGAGAAAGAAAAGAAGGAAGGAAGGAAGGAAGGAAGGAAGGAAGGAAGGAAGGAAGGAAGGAAGGAAGGAAGGAAGGAAGGAAGGAAGGAAGGAGAATAGTACACGTGAAAACTTAACAATTAGAACTATGCCAAAATGAAGTAGGCTGTATGTCAAGTTAATGAGATACTTTTTCCTTAAAGTTTTCAAACAAAATAGATGATTACTTCTTAGAAATGTTGTAGAGGGGATTCCTGTTCAGCTTTGATTGTTCTATATGACTTCTGAAGTCCTTTCCAACTCAGAGATCCTGTTAAATCACACTGAAGAAGGAATGTAACTCTGGTTTTCCCATTTATAAGCAACAGTCCACAAATGAGAGCACAGATCCATTCAAAAATTAATATTGGCCAGAAGAGTGGGATTGTGGAAGAGAGTCCGTTGGTGGGGAGAGGTCAAGCAAATCAATACTAATGAATAGAACACGAGTTCAAACTGACCTTGAGCAAATCTTATTAATGAAACAGCTGTCGCAATTGTTTTGTTCCCCCAAAGAGCATACAATTACAATACTGCAATAAGGTCTTACTTGCCTCTATTTTAAAGACCTGACTAGTCTTACAATGCTTTCCATTCAGAGCACCTTTTATATTAATTGAGCTCTGCCTGTTAGGAGAAGCCATAAGGTCCTACTCTTTATATTCCTCCTGCAGTTTCAATTTGATCAAGCTTTCTTCATTTCCTGAGCTTGCCAGGCCTTGTTAATCACTGCCTCTTGTCACCAGGAAGAGCTCTGAAGGGAGTGAGTGTGTATGGGGGGAAGGGAAGAGGAAACTATCTTTACCTGTCGTTTTATCAGGAATTTGGTATTGAGCTGCAGGAGTCAAACACAAGGCATACGTAGCATCTTAATCATTAGAATTGATGATTATGGACGTAAAAGACTGCCTCAGATGCATAATGACTACAACAAGGTAAATGGAAAGAACCATAAAAATAAACTAAATGTTTATAATTGTAATAATTAAGCTAGGACCTCGAGAAGATTGAGAAAATACCTCTCCCTCTATTTTTGCTGAGGTGAGGGATTATGGGTGTAGAATATTGCACATGCTGTCAGATTTGGTCAGTGTGTTGGTTTCATAGCTGTGCTGCTTTTGTTTTCCTTTTCTTTTCAAAAAGGATCCCTAAGAAGGGAATGTATTCAGAAAGGAATGTGATTAAAAACAAAAAACTTTAATAAAATAAAATAATAAAAAGAAAGAAACAAATGATCGAATCATGAGAATAGCTGAAACAATTGTGGATTTGGGACATAATGGAATATTACTATGCCATATGGAACTATACATATAGATAACTTAAGAAAATATAAGAATGTTTGTATGAAGAGATGCTGAGTCAAGGAAACAGAACCCAAAGAGTATTGTATAATGATGACAACAAAATTAATCAGTACAGAGCCAGATGACAACAAAAGTTGGTTCAATTGTATGATACTGGTTCCAAATGATTAAACTGAAAGTATAGTTTTCTATTATGTGAAAAATGATGAAAATAGAAATTTACATATGCTATCAGTTGTACTTTATTAGATTTAAATATTTCATGGGTATTATTGAAGGGGTATTGTTTATTTAGAAGTGACTGATGTATCAGTACAAAATTGACAGATTCTTAGAGAATATGGAAGAAAGGAAAGAACTGGTCCTCAAAAAACTCAAAGAAATGGAGAAAGGAAAGCCTTTAACCAAATTTGTATTAGGGATAGGCAAAACAAGGAACTCTTGAGGAAGACAAGGGGCCATTATAAGGTGATTATTAAAATACTGTAATGTCAAAAAATCCTTCTGTTTGTAACAATCCATATTTATTTGACACCATGTCCCATTGAAGTATTTCTCTTTTTTTTTTTTAAATTTATTTAATAGCCTTTTATTTACAGGTATATGTATGTAATTTACAGCATTACAAATTCAAACCTCTTGTTCAATTTTTCACTCTATTACCCTCCCTACATGGCAGGATGACCATAGATGTTAAATATATTAAATATAAATTAGATACACAATAAGTATACATGACCAAACGTTATTTTGCTGTACAAAAGAATCAGACTTGAAATATTGTACAATTACTTGAAGAAATAAAATGCAGTGGGTAAATATAGGGATTGGAATTAATGTAATGGTTAGTCATTCCCAGAGTTCTTTCTGAGCATAGCTGGTTCAGTCTTACTGCTCCATTAGAAATGATTTGGTTGATCTCGTTGTGAATTGGCCTGGTCCATCAGAACTGGTCATATATAGTATTGTTGTTGAAGTATTAATGATCTCCTGGTCTGCTCATTTCACTAGCATTAGTTCTGTAAGTCTCTCCAGGCTTTCTGAAATTATCCTGTTGGTCATTTTTACAGAACAGTAATATTCCATAATTATATTCCACAATTTATTCAGCCATTCTCGAACTGATGGACATCATTCAATTTCCAGTTTCTAGCACTACAAAAAGGGTGCAGCAAAACTTGGTACAATACAGGTCCTTTCCTTTTTATAATCTCTTTGGGATATAATCATGTAGTAAACTGCTGGATCAAAGGGTATGCACAGTTTGATAACTTTTGAGCATAGTTCCAAATTCTTTTCAATGGTTATTCGTTCACCCACCAACAATGCATCAATGTCCAGTTTTCCGCATCTCCAAATCATCCTGTCATCTTAGCCAATCTGATCAGGTGTGTAGTGGTATCTTAAGTTGTCTTAATTTGCATTTCTCTGATTAATAAGACTTGAGCATCTTTTCATATGACTAAAATAGTTTCAATTTCTTCATCTGAGAATTGTCTGTTCATATCCTTTTGACCATTTTCATTGGAGAATGGTTGATTTTTATAATTAGGTTAATTTCTATATATTTGAAATGAGCCTTTATCAGAACCTTGACTGTAAAAATAGTTTCCGTTTATTGCTTCCTTCTAATCTTGTCTGCATTAGTCTTGTTTGTACAAAACTTTTCAGTTTGGTATTCGAATTTTCTTTGTGATCAGTAAGATCTCTAGTTCTGCTTTGTTCATAAAAACCTTCCTTCCACAGGTCTGAGAGGTAAACTATCCTGTGTTCCTTAATTTATTAATAATTTATTCTTAGTGTCATGAACCATTTGACTTTATCTTTGTCGGTGTTAGTATGGATCAATGCCTAGTTTCTGCCTATATTAGTTTCATTTCCTGCAATTTTTATCAAAAGTAAGTTCTTATCCAAAGTGGATCTTTGGTTTTCAAAGACTAGGTTGCTATATTTATTGACTGTTTTATCCTGAACCTAATCTTTCCACTGATCAATAATCTATTCCTTAGCAATCAAATAGTTTTGGTAACTGCTGCTCTATAATATAATTTTAGATCTGGTACAGCTAAGCTCACCTTTCATTTGATTTTTTTTTTCTTAATTCCTTGAAATTCTTGACCTTTTGTTTTTTCCATATGAACTTTCGTTGTTATTTTTTCTTGTCAATTAAATAGTTTTTGGGACTCTGATTGGTAAGCGCTAAATAAATTAGTTTAGGTATATTGTCATCTTTATTATATTTGTCACCCTATCCAAGAGCATTTAATATTTTTCAATTGGTTAGATCAGACTTAATTTGTGTGAAAAGTGGTCTGTAATTTTGCTCATAAGTTTTGATTTTTCTTGCAGATGATTCTAATATTTTTATATTATCAGTAGTTACTTTAAATGGAATTCTCTTTGTAACTCTGACTGTTGGATTTTGTTAGTGATATATAAGAATGCTGATGACTTATGTGGTTTTATTTATAAAGACTTTGCTAAAGTTGTGATTATTTTAATAACTTTTAGCAGATCTCTGGGTTTCGTATACTATATGTGTCAGAAGAGTGATAATTTGCTTTTCCTTGCCTTTCTTATTCCTTTTAATCTTTTCAGCCTTATTGCTAAACTAGGTTTCAATAGCTAATAGTAAATAGTAAAACGTGATAGTGGGCAACCTTGTTTCACTCCGATCTTATTGGGAATGGTTGCAGTTTGTCTCCATTACATATGATGCTTACTGATGGTTTAAATAGATGCTGCTGATTATTTTAGGAAAAGTCCATTTATTCCATACTCTAAGTGTTTTTAATAGGAATGGATGTTGGATTTTATCAAATGCTTTTTTGCATCTATTGAGATGATCATATGGTTTTGTTAATGTTATTCATACATTGGCCAATTATATTGATAGTTTTCTAATATGAACCAGCCCTGCATTCCTGGTATAAATCTACTTGATCATAGTGGTATTATCTTGGAGATGATTTTTGTGTCTTTTTGCTAATATCTTATTTAAGATTTAGCATCAATATCTGGGAGATTGGTCTATAATTTTTCTTTCTCTGTTTCAGCCTACCTGGTTTAGGTATCATACCATGTTGTGTCATAGAAGAATTTGGTAGGACTCCTTCATTCCCTATTTATCAAATAATTTATATAGCATTAGGGCCAATTGTTCTTTAAATGTTTGGTAAATTCATGTAAATCATCTGGTCCTGGGATTTTTCTTAGGAGTTGTTTAATTGCTCTGTTCTATTTCTTTTTCTGAAATGGGACTTTCAACAATTTACTTCCTCCTCTGTTAATCTGGGAAGTCTATATTTTTGGAGGTAGTCATCCATTTCACTTAGGTTATCAATTTATTGGCATAAGTTGAGCAAAATAAGTCCTTATTATTTCTCTACATTTCTCTTCATTGGTGGAAAGTTCTCCTTTGTCTTTAAGACTATAATTTCATTTCTCCCTCCTTTTCTAATCAGATTTCAAAGGCTTATTATTTTATTGGCTTTTTCATAGAACCAACTCTTAGTTTTATTAATTAGTTCAATAGTTTTTTACTTCAATATTTTTAATTTCTCCTTTAATTTTAGAATTTCCAATTTAGTATTTGATTGGGGTTTTTAATTTGGTCTTTTTAGTTTTTTTTAGTTGCAAGCCCATTCATTAATCTTTCTTTCTGTTTTATTCAAGTAAGCCTCTAAGGATATAAAATTCTCCTTTATTACCGCTTTGGCTGCATCCAAATTTTGGTATGATGTCTCATCATTGTCATTATCTTGAGTGAAATTATAATTGTATCTATAATTTTGCTCTTACCAATCATTCTTTAAGATGAGATTGTTTAGTTTCAATTACTTTTGTCTATTTCCCTAACTTTTTGTTGAATGTGTTTTATTGCATCATGATCTGAAAGAGCATTTACTATTTCTGCTTTCTTGCATTTAATTTTGAGGTCTTTATGTCCTATATATGGTCAATTTTGAATAGGTTCCATGAACTGCTGAGAAGAAAGTATATTTTTCTATCTCTCATTCAATTTTCTCCAAAGATCCAACATACTAATTTTTCTATATTCTATTTACTCCTTTAATTTCTTTCTATTTGTTTTGTGGTTTGATTTGTCTACTTGAGAGTAAGGTTGAGATCTCCTCTATTACAGTTTTGTTGTTATTTCTTCTTGCAACTCTCTTAACTTCTCCTTTAGGAAGTTGGATGCCATACCACTTGGTGCATATATGTTTAATATTGATATTGCTTCGTTGTTTATTGCCTTTAGCAGGATGTAGTTTCCTTCCTTATCTCTTTTAATTAGATCAATTTTACTTTTGCTTGATCTGAGATAGGATGGTACCTCTTTTTTTGATTCACCTGAAGCATAATATATTTTGCTCCAGCCTTTTACCTTTACTCTATATGTATCTCCTCTTAAATGTGTTTCTTGTAAACAAATATTGTAGGGTTCTGACTTTTGATCCAGTCTGCTAACTGCCTCCGCTTTATGGGGAGTTCATCCATTACATTTACGGTTAGAATTACTAAACCTGTATTTCCTACCATCCTAATAACCCCCAGATTGTGCTTTACTTATTCTTGCCTCCCCAACCCTCTTTCCCTTTTAAACTTATGTCCTCTCTTGTATCACGATGCTTACCCTCTTTATAATCCTCCTCCCCTTTGAATCTTTTCTTCCTCTTCCTATTACTCTTTTTCTTTTCCCTTTCCTCTCCCTGTTTTAATGAGGCGAGAGAGAATTTTCTCTAAAAAAATGTCAATTATTTTTTCTTTGAGCTAACTCTGATGAGTAAGTATTCACCCAATGTTCTCTCTCTAAATTCCCTCACATATGATAAGTTTCTTTGCCTCTTTGTGGGATGTGGTTCTCTTTTATCCTCTCCTTCCCACCTTATTCTGCCATCATCCCTTTTCCATATCTACTTCCCTTTTTTAGGTTATATAGTACAATCAAATTATCATGTATTCTTTTTGTATATCCACAACAGAAATACAATTCTCAAGAGTTATTTTTACCTTTTTCTGCATCTCTTGGAGTTCTATGGTTGGAGATCAAATTTTTGTTTAGTTCTGGTTTTTTCTTCAGAAACAAATGAATTCATTTGTTTCATTAAATTCCATCTTCTCCCTGGAAGAAAATGCTCAGCTAGCTGGTAGTTTATTCTTGGCTGCATCCCAGTTCTTGTGCTTTCGGAATATCATTTCCAGGCCTTCTTTCCTTTAATGTAGAGGCAGCAGATCTTGGGTGATCCTTATTGTGGCACCTCGGTATTTAAATGGTTTTTTTTTTTGCTGCTTGTAAAATTTTTCCTTAATCTGATAGTTCTGAATTGCAATATTCCTTGGGGTTTTTATTTTAGGTTTCTTTCAGAAGGTGTTGATGAATTCTTTCAATGCCTATTTTACCTTCTGATTCTATTACATCTGGGCAGTTCTCTTTGATGATTTCTTGTAAAATAGTATCTAGGCTCTTTTTTCATCATAGTTTTCAAGAAAGTCCAATAATCCTCAGATTATCTCTCCTAGATCTATTTTCAAGTCTGTTGTTTTGCAGTAGATAATTCATGGTTTTTCAGTTTGTCATTTTTTGTTTTGCTTGACTAGTTCTTGCTGTGTCATGAATCATTGTTTCTTTTGTTCAGTTTAATTTTTAAAGAATTATTTTCTTCATTGGCTTTTTTCTTTTCTGTATATGTCATTGAGTTTTTAAATGTTGTTTTGGTCTGTGGATTTTCCATTTCTAATTTTTTTTTAGTGAATTGTTTTCTTTTCAATTCACAGATCTACTTTCTTGCGTGTTCTTTGTTTTTCCAATTCACAGATCTACTTTTCTTGAGTTCTTTGTCTTTTCAATTCACAAATCCTACTTTCTAGTGAATTCTTTTTTTTCACTTACAATTCTTACTTTCCTGAGATTTTTACTTTTTCAATTCGATTTCAGGAAGTTGTTGCTTCTTATAAGGTTTTCCTTTCCCATTTATCTTCTACCTCTTTTGAGACTTTAATGGTCTCTTCTATGAGAGCATCATGTAAAGAGGACAGTCTGATGCATTTTGCTGTTGAGGTCTCTTCAGTGTTTGCTGATTCTGCTTTTTTCTGCATAGAAGCTGTTGATCGTTTTTTCATCTTTTTATTCATGTTTTAAAGCCTTTGGGTATGTCTCTAGGTAGGGGTTACAGCTTCCTCTGAGCAGGAGAGATGTAAACCTTTTCCGCTCGAGGTATGGGAGTGCTTGAGGAGAGTCTTCTTCCAACAGGTGAGTGGCTATCGAGTGCCAGTTGCTGTGTGGGTTAGCGATTGCCCTTGGTTAGAGACTAAGGGGTGAAGTGTCACTGCGTGTGGAGCCTCTTGTGGGATGTGGTGACCACAGACGGACAGCAACTTCTGCCCAGTGTTCTGCTGATGAATCGGCCCTGGAAAGCTCTAGGTTTAAGCTGAGCTCCCATGCAGATATAAGGCTACCGGCTGTGTCCTCCTGCCGTGCAGGATCACAACTGCTCAAGGAAAAGCCTCTACTGCGGGTTGGGGCTGCTTGCTTGTGCTGAGATCTGTGCTTTCACTTTCGGTTTGAGGCTCTCCTCAGAACCTAATTTCTCTCTCCGTCTGCGCTGATCTCCCCCCTGGCCCCGGAACCAACCTTTTTTTGGCGAGACTGCAGATTTTCTTCGGCCGGTGAGTTGTTCTACTTCTTATCTTTACAAATTGTAGCAGTCAAGACTATTTTTGAGGCTCGATATAATATTGATAAAGAGGGTAAGAGAAGAGCTTAGAAAGTCGCTTGTGTCTTCTCTGCCATCTTGGCTCCGCCCCCCCCTGAAGTATTTCTCTTTTGCAGTTTTGTCCTTGCCTTTTATTTTTGCATCACAGTTCCTCAAGCTACATTCCTATTCCTTCCTGATTTACCTATCATGATAACCAAGCAAAATCAACTCACACAGCCAAAAGACAGCATTCTCTGAATTTATGGTCCCGAACTTCACTTGAGGGGTGGTCTCATTCCTCAAGGCTGACGTCATTATAATTAATCTGAATTTGTTTGCTTTTAGTACTGTTTTCATCGACATTAACATTGTTGTGTTCTTGGCTCTTTTTAACAATGAGGTGATTCAGGCCACTTTGAATAGACTTGTGATGGAGAGTATTATTTGCATCTAGAAAGAAAACTATGGGAACTAAAGGTGGATCACAACATAATATTTTCACCTTTTTTGTTGTTGTTTACTTGGTTTTTTTCTTTCTCATTTTTTCCCCTTTTTGATTAGATTTTTTCTTGTGCAGCGTAATAAATGTGGAAATATGTTTAAAAGAATTGCTCACGTTTAACTTATATTGGATTATTTGCTGTCTAGGAGAAAAGGATGGAGAGAAGGGAGGGAAAAAAATTGGAACACAAGGTTTGCAAGAGGGAATGTTGAAAACTATCTTTGCATGCATTTTGAAAATAAAAAGCTATAATTAAAAACAAAAACAAAAAAATTGTCATGTTTATTTTTCTCCTTTTGGTTACTTTACTAGATAAAAGAAAGGAAAGAATTTTGATCTGGAAGTTAGGAAAAACTGAAGTTCAAATCTAATCTCAGACACTAGTAGCTGGGAAAGTCATGAACGATATGAGGTGAGATCTTTCAAGACAGTTGTGAAAATCGAGTAAGGATCATCTATTTCAAAGTTTGAGTAGGCCTGAAGGACTTTAAGCATTAAGTCAAGGGCATACTTAAGTCCCCTCCCTGCTATCCTCCTAAGGGCATACTTAAGTCCCCTTGTTATCCTCCTATGACATCAGTGTCTTTCTGTTTAGGTCAAATATGGGCAACTATGTCTTATTGGTCAAGTTCAATTTCTTGGGTAGTTCCGTTTTTGAATGTAAGATCCTCAGCCAATAAGGATGAGGGTCAGTTGTGGGAAGGGGTATTTGCGTTAGGGATAAAAAGTGTTGACCCTGCCCCCGAAGGTGCCTCCTCCCTTCGATTGTCTGTTCTATGGGTGGGACACCTGATTCTCCCAAGAATGTATAATAAACTTTGCTTTGCTTCTAGAGATCTCTTCAGTTTTTTTTTTATTAAATGCTGTCAGAACCACACAGTCACTTCATCTCTGTCTTTGTTTCCTCAGCTATAAAACTGGGGTAATAATAGCACCGATCTTTCAGTGTTCTTTTAAAAAATTATTTATTTTAAACTTAAATACAAAATGGGAAAAAAAATTGCCATGTCCACAACAGAACATAAAAGAAGATTCAAAATATAAAGCAACAAATTTCCATTTCAAAAAAGTCCATATAATAAATAGTACACATTATTTTCAAAGCTGTCCATCTTTTCTTTGCTTCCTTGTAGATTTTTTTTGTTGTTCTCTCCTGTGAACTTTTTACTTTATTCTTTTTTCCCCTACCTTTTTCCTTCTCCCAAGAGGGCTACAATTAAGCATGGATACATACATAGATACATATGTACATATATGCATTATACATACATATATATGTATGAACACCTATTTATATTCAATATCCTTGCAGTCAACCATATATATGTATACATATACATGCATATAAAGATATTTATGATCATATATACACACACATTTATACATACATATACATTTATATAAGACCATACTATACCTATTTGTTCTGTTACTCTGAAGATGGATAATATCGTTCTTTGTAAGTCCAAGCCTTGCCATATTTTTCTAATTTCATCATTTCCTATATAAGAAAAATATTCCAACCTTATCCTGTCTAGTATTTCAAATAGCCTAAAACAATATTGATTGATATTGCTGACATATAGTTTAGTTTACCTATTTTTCTTTTTTGATTAAATGTTTTAGTTTTAACTTATCTGAGATTAGTTTTAAGTATTAAATGTAATGCTATTTGTAAAATGCATAGCATCATTCCTAGCATACAATAACCACCATAAAAATGCTTATTCCTTCCCCGTTCCTCCTGCCAAAAAAGTCTTTCTATAACTTTCTAAATTCCTTTTTGCCATTATATTCTATTATATTTATATGCCACAGTGTGCAGTCAATCAATGAATACCTGCTATGTTTCTAGTCTTGTGAAGTGTGAAAACACACAATTTTTTTTTAAAAGAATAACACTGTATTTCTATCTGCATACCCTTTTCCCCAAGTTTTGCTAATTTGTCTAATCAATGCCTTGCTCTGATTCTGTCTTAAGGTTTTCATTTTGATGTCCAAAGAGCTTGAATGAATACAAGGGTGTTATAGTAAATAAGGGTAATATCCTTCTCAGACCCTCTTTGCATGAGTAATGGACAAAATGTGATTTCAATTTTAATTCAATTCAGGAAATATTTTAAGTACACACTACCAAAGAGATAATTAAATAGCAGTGTAAAGCAACCTTCAGAATTTCTCATCATTAGAGGTCTTTAAAGATTGACTAGATCAGGGCTTCTTAAACTTTTCCCACTCATAGCCCCTTTTTGCCTGTGAAATTTTTAAATGACCCCCGGTATATAGATACATAAAATAGGTGTACATTTAATGATTATGAATCATAATTTTACATTCCCCACATTGTTCTAAGACCTCATATCAGACTGTGAACCACAGTTTAACAGTCCCCAAGCTGAGGACTAGATGATCACTTCTCAATGATGCTATAGTGGGGATGGGATAGAAATGAGAAGAATAGAACTTTATCAGCTACAGCTTGGCCTAGTTGACTTCTGAAGTTCTGTGATTCAGGAAACTTGGGTTTAGTACATTTAGTAATGGCTTTTGCCATTTACCAACTGTGTGAATTTGGATACCACTCTAAGACTCAGTTTTCTCATCTAAAAAATGGATTTAATCATAACTCAACCATCTATTTTGGTTATTGAGAGGCTCAAATGAGATAATGTATGTGGAAAGGCCTTTGTGATTATGGAGCTTTATTACAAGCTGCAAGTTATTATTATCATTGCATGTTACACAACATAAGGAGATATTACTGGCAATTACTCTGCAAATAATGGAAACAGAACAGCCCTTGAGCACAGCTGAGAGCTCAATTTTGACCAATATTGGCCTGTCACTTCTGCTAGGGTTCCCCTTTTGAAGGTTTGATTGTGCTTTTTCTATGAAGCAATACTCTCTGTGGTTTCATTTATTTATTCACATTTTTTCTCAATTGTGGCTGCTGTTCCTTCATTAATTATCTGGCAGCATGTGCATAATTCTTGACTTTGGGCCTACTAAATGCTACTCACACTGGGGGCTTCATTTTCATTGGGGCAGAACACCCCTCAAGAAATACTAGAAGATAGGATATCACATATCAAGAAGGAGAAACGATGGTGGGGTGGAGGAGAAGGAAAGAGCCCTCCCTGCCCTAGATGGTAGCATTAAAGACAGGAATCAGAGAAGCAATTTATGTTTGCTGATTTCTGAGCAGAGAATGAAGGTTGAAAGTATTTGCATAAATTATACAGAATCTGGAGCCCTCACAGTGCCTAGTAGTACTTCTCAATTGAAATGGATGCCCAGGAAAAACAGGCTGCCTGTAAAACATATTTGCATTTCAGATTAACAAGCAGGTCTATGCAAACCACTTCAGCTGGTCAAGGATTGCTGACAGTTTAGGATGTTAATTCACTGTCAGAGAGAATTTATTGTCATGAAATCTGTCCATCCCTCTGACCCCACCCCCTTTCCACCACCATCATTATACCTTGATTTATGGTCATGATTGGGATTTATAGATTCCGATGCAGAGCTAAGAAAAATTTGGCTCCAAATAAAACCTCTGGGTAATTTGAGAAAAATTCTTATTCCTTTCCAGGGTGTCTGGATATGAGGCCTGTATTCAGTTCCATAAACCTCAAAGCATCATCTGGATGTACCCTGGCATAGGTCAGGAAGCCTGATTTTTCAAGGTTGGAAATGGACTGAGTTCTTTTCCTGCCACTAGAACTGGCTGTTTGCATGTCCACAGGGCTTTCTTCAGGTCTGTAGTAAGAGTGAATAAATGCTAAAATTCTATAAACATATCCTGCAAAATACAGAGAAACTCTAGAAGCATAAGCTGAGACACTCTGGCCTCCCTGTCTTACCCAAGAAAAAGTGTTCTGTTTGGAAAAGAGGGCCATATCTAGGGACTCAATCAATTTCATTTTTATGCTGCATTTTAAAGGTATATTATTCACCTGATAATTACTTGCCTTTTGGTTGCATGCTACAGGATCATACTGTAATGACTTTTGTTTACCATCAACCAAAGACTGGAATTATACTGAACTAAATGGGAAGAAATTGAATTCTAAGGTTGTGGATTCTGGATCTGACTACAAGCAAGGTCCTTAGGATAAGGAAATCGGTTTTTCTCGAGGGAACATCTACTTTGAGTTTTTTCCTCCTCATCAAAGAATGAGTAAGTGAGCATTTATTGAATCCTTCCAATAGCCAAATATTATGCTAAGAGTTGGAGATAAAAATATAAAGCAAAAAGGTTTCTGCTCACAAGAAACTTTAAGTTTAGGTCAGGGGTCCTCAAACTATGGCCTGCAGGCCAGATGCAGCAGCTGAGGATGATTATTACCCTCACCCAGGGCTATGAAGTTTCTTTATTTAAAGGCCCACAAAACAAAGTTTTTGTTTTTACTATAGTCCGGCCCTCCAAACAGTCTGAGGGACAGTGAACTGGCCCCCTATTTAAAAAGTTTGAGGACCCCTGGTGGTACTTTTAAATAACTTGTATATTTACGAAATGAATACAAGACAATTATGAGGGGAAGAAACTAGAAAATTAGAACACCAGGAAAGACCTGGAGAGAAGGCCAGACCTGGAGTCAGAAAGACTCATGTTCCCAAGTTCAAATCTGGTCTTAGACACCACTGCACGACTCTGGACGAGTCATTTAACCCTGTTTACCTCAGTTTCCTCATCTATAAAATGAGCTGAAGAAGAAAATGGGAAACTACTTCTCTATCTTTGCCAAGAAAATCTCAAATGGAGTCATGAAAACTCACACATAACTGAAACGGCTGAACAACAATTTAATATGGCATTTGAGTTGAACTTTAAAAGGAAGTAGGGATTCTGAGAGATGGAAGGAGAGGTGAAGAGGGAGTAATTTCCAGGCATAGAAATAACAGGGCTTCTTAAACTTTTTGCACTCATGATTTCTTCTTTCCTGAGAAATTTTTACATGACCCCAGGTATATAGGTATATAAATTAGGTACACAAATCGAACATTTGCTGATAATAAATAATAATTTCAAGATCTCCACATTCAATTACGAGATCCCATATGAGGTCATGCACTGGGATAGTATTGTATATAGGGAACAGCAAGAAAGCCCCAGTATATCTGGACTACAGTATTTGTGGAAGGGAGTAATGTTGAAAAAAATGTGATTTTTTTTTTAAAACTCTCCACTGTATCATCATAATCTATGTATCTTGAGACAATTAGATGGTTTAATGAGTAGTGTGCTGGACCTAGAGTCGAGAAGACCTAAGTTGAAATCTAACTTCAGGCACTTACTATCTATGAGACACTGGCCAGATCACATCATCTCTATTTGCATTAGTCCTCTGAGGAAGGAAATGGCAAACCACTCTAGTATGTTTAACAAGAAAACCCCATGATGAGGTTACATAGAGCAATTCAACAGTTGGTCCTGACTTGCCCTGTTTTCAATTTCTGCTCCTTTATTGCATGGGATAGATAGAAAGACAGACAGACACAGAAAGAAAAAGAAAGAAAGAAAGAAAGAAAGAAAGAAAGAAAGAAAGAAAGAAAGAAAGAAAGAAAGAAAGAAAGAAAGAAAGAAAGAAAGAAAGAAAGAAAGAAAGAAAGAAAGAAGGAAAGAAAGAGAAAGAAAGAAAGAAAGGAAGGAAGGAAGGAAGATAGATATAAATAGACCAACTGATAGAATTATAAATAGAAAGAGCAACCAATAGCTAGATATTTAGATAGACAGATTAATAGATAAATAGAGAGACTAACAAACAGAGATAGATAAACCAATAGATAGATAGATGGACCAATAGAGCAATAGATAAACAGACAAACAGACAGACTGACTGATAGCTCCCCACTAGCTAGATAAACAGACTGATCAATAGACAGACAGTTAGATAGACTGATAAATACATTTATCATTGTGGAAGGGAGTAATGTTGAAAAAATGTAACTTTTTTTTTAAACTCTCCACTGTATCATCATAATCTATGTATCATGAGACAATTAGATGGTTTAATGACTGACAGGCAGACAGATAGACAATTTGAGTTGATACTGTCCCCATACGTAATACAACCTCTTTTTGAAGAGAATGACTTTTAAGTCAAGGGAATGTAAATAGGAATCTCAGATTTCTTGGCTCTATTCTGCTAGCAATTAATTCGTACTGTGTCCTTAGGAAAGGCATGCTTACTCCAGATCTCAATTTTAGCTTGGAAACACAAGACTTGCATATTACATGAAGAATCCACATTAAAATGGTCTTTAAAAAAAATAATCTACCCCCATCTCCTCTTCAAATGCACATATATTTCATTTATGCCCAACCTGTGATAGACCCTTCCCAGCTCATATAGGTCTGATTGCTCAGTCTGACACACTGAACCTTGACCTCCCCCAAAGTTATGTCATTTTGGTCCTTTTTGAACAAGAAGGACAACAAACACTCTCACCAATCCTCAACTTGCAAAACTTTTTTTTTTTAAACTAGAATTATCAATTTAAAACTGGAAAGGACTTTAGAACTCATCTGGTCCAATTCCCATTTTACAGACAAGGTCATAGAAGCCAGAGACTTAAGGGACTTTCCTAAGATTCCACAGGCAGTATGTTTCAGATCTGGGCAGTGTAGCTTGGAGGAGGAGCTGATCTTGAAACTAGGACGACTTTGGTATAAGTCTCCCTTCTGACCTACCAGCTAAATCATGGACTAATCTCCCTTTCTCTCTACACCCCAGGCAATTATGCTATAAATTTCAGAACAATTATTGCTCTTACTAGGGATGAGTTTTCTTATTGGGGATCTCTTTAGATTGATAAAATCACAGGTATAAACCAAAACCAAACAAACTCCAAACAATGTAAATTACTGATATTAGATCCTTCTTAGAGAATAAGAGAGAATCAAAGGAGTGGAAAAGGAATTTAGGCTGCTGATGGTGGCACAAACTCATAATTTCTGCTATTCTGGGAGGCTTTAGCTGGTTCACTGGACTTGAAAGTTCTGAGTTGTGGTAGGATTTCAGAGTACCTTAAGCTCAGAACCAATAATGTGAGTTTCTAAGAGCAGGGAGGTCACCAGGTTGCCTAAAAAGGAACAACCAGGGTTAAGTCTAAATTAGAGCAGATCAGCTTCTGAGTTGGAAGGAAAGAAGGAAGAAAGGAAGGAAAGAAAAAAGGAAGGTAGGAAAGAAGAAAGGAAGGAAGGAAGGAAGGAAGGAAGGAAGGAAGGAAGGAAGGAAGGAAGGAAGGAAGGAAGGAAGGAAGGAAGGAAGGAAGGAAGGAAGGAAAGAGGGAGAGAGGGAGGGAGAGAAGGAAGGAAGGAAAGAAGGAGGAGAGGGAGGAGGAAAGGAAGGAGGAAAGGAGGGAAGGGAGGAGGGAGGGAGGGAAGGAAGGAAGGAAGGAGGGAAGGAAGGAAGGAAGGAAGGAGGAGGGAAGGAAGAAAGGAGGGAAGGAGGAGGGAAGGAGGGAGAGAAAGAAGAAAGGAAGGAGGGAGAGAAAGAAGAAAGGAAGGAGGGAGGGAAGGAAGCAGGGAAGGAAGAAAAGAAGAAAGGAGGGAAGGAAGGAAAGAAGGAAGGAGGGAAAAGAAGGGAAGGAGGACAACAAAATTTGTTATTTAGCACAATGTCATATTCAATGCAAGAATTCCCTTTGAATTATACCAGAAAGGGCTTATGTCCCAAAGAGATCATAAAGAAGGGAAAGGGACCTGTATGTGCACGAATGTTTGTGGCAGCCCTCTTTGTAGTGGCTAGAAACTGGAAACTGAGTGGATGCCCATCAGTTGGAGAATGGCTGAATAAATTGTGGTATATGAATATTATGGAATATTATTGTTCGGTAAGAAATGACCAACAGGATGATTTCAGAAAGGCCTGGAGAGACTTACACGAACTGATGCTGAGTGAAATGAGCAGGACCAGGAGATCATTATATACTTCAACAACAATACTATATGATGACCAGTTCTGATGGACCTGGCCATCCTCAGCAATGAGATCAACCAAATCATTTCCAATGGAGCAGTAATGAACTGAACCAGCTACACCCAGAGAAAGAACTATGGGAGATGACTAAAAACCATTACATTGACTTCCCAGTCCCTATATTTATGCCCACCTGCATTTTTGATTTCCTTCACAAGCTAATTGTACAATATTTCAGAGTCTGATTCTTTTTGTACAGCAAAATAACGGTTTGGTCATGTATACTTATTGTGTATCTAATTTATATTTTAATATATTTAACATCTACTGGTCATCCTGCCATCTGGGGGAGGGGTGGGGGGTAAGAGGTGAAAAATTGGAACAAGAGGTTTGGCAATTGTTAATGCTGTAAAGTTACCCATACATATAACCTGTAAATAAAAGGCTATTAAATTAAAAAAAAAAGAATTACACCAGAAAGATGGTCTTACAATCTTTACATAAACATTTCTAGTAACTGGGAGTTCAACATTTGTGAAAAGCTGGCTATTTTATGGTTCTATAGCTTTTTTCATCCTTATTAATTAAAGCTACAATCTCCTTAATCCATATAGAGCCACTAGATGATGCATCACCATCTCTACCCTGAATGGTCAGAGTAATTCAAAAAGAGATCTGTAAGGGGAAAGTCTTGATGAGCACAAGAAGGCATAGATATATAAAAAATCGGGATGAAGGGGCAGAAGAGGAAAGTGTTGCAATAGATGGTGAAATGTGAAGAAAATAAGAAGAAATGTGAAGATTTCACACCTAATGAAAGGTGTAAAAAGAAGAGAATTATAAGATAATTTAAGGTAAACAGAAGGTAAACCTTAACTTCCCCTTTTCCCCATTTTATTGAGGGTCAGTCTTGCCTGTCCATTTGAAGAGGTGAAAGGTGATCCTGTCTAGAGGCCCTGGAGAAGCTTTGTGGTTCTGAGCAGCAGAGGTTGGCAGAGGAAAGACTGTATCCTGTTACCAATTGCCTGAGCCATCCATTTCCACAGTAGATGTTCTTTATAAATTATAGGGTGGGAACAGGAATGTGGTTAGTCTGAAGAAGGCTCATGATGAGATCCTTTTTGCAGCTATTAAGAAAAATAAAACGTTGGTTAACCACATACTAAATAAATCAATAAAATGTTCTGGTCACCCAGTGAATCAGAAATTGAATGGAGATTTGAACCCAGGCCTTCTGATTATAAATCCTAGGCTCCTTTACTTAATCTGGACGGAGGGGCTAAGAGCATAGTTCAGTTTCCTCATATGCAGAATGTGTTTAGGATGGGAGGGATGGATATATGAAATAATCTCTATTATCTCTTAAAGCTCTAAACCTATGATCTACTTTACTACACTGCCTCTCTTTAGGCGGGAAAATAATACCTTGCGTTCTAAAGAGGGTGTTTTAGGTTTTCTTAAAGTGCTTTAACATGGCATGAATTATAAATTTTGACATGTGTGTATTAAAGTAATAATTATAGCAACAAATTTCACCTTGATAGCACTTTAAAATTGAAAGGGGCTTTTCTCATGTCATCCTGGTATTTATAGTTTAGAGGGATATGCATTCCCTCTTAGCCCTGAGAATAATTTGTGACTATCAAAATCTCTGAACTAGAAGGCAGATATTGAGTCAAGCCTAGGAGTTCTTAGAGGGACACACAATTTATATGACAAAAGCTGAGGAAGAAGGTGAGAGCTTACCTCAAGAGGTGATCTACAAAAACAATGGGGAGGGGGTATAGCAGAATCATTCTCCCCAGTCCTCACCAGAGATTAAAGAGTTGAGCCAGAAAACTGGCAGCATTGTACAATAGATGAAAAAGAGGGACTGAAAGAGGGAAAGAAGATAGAGAAAACTGCAACAGAGAAAAAAAAGATTGAAGAGGATCATCAGCCCTCACTAGGAATTTCAGAACAGAAGAATGGGCTGAAGCCACTGATTATTGCTGATAATATGTACCAGAACTGAAAGAAGTTGTATGCTCGCTCTCTCTCTCTCTCTCTCTCTCTCTCTCTCTTTCTCTCTCTCTCGTCTCTCTGTTTCTGTCTCTCTTTTTCTCTCTGCATATATGCATGTATATACATAATTCAAAAATATTTGCATACACATATAAATGTGCACTTACATAGTTTACATACATATAAAATCTGTATATTGTATAAGTGTATATCATTATCTCTATTTGTGTATATGTATGTCTGCTTTGTCTTCAAAACTCCTTTCTCATGTTTCAGTAACAGACATTGTCATTTAATCTCATCATTTCTTTTTCTTTTACCTAAATATATACTGCATTCTTTATCTCTAGAAAAACTCAAATTTAAACTGGGGAAGAAAACCAAACTTCTGCTTAATGTTAGGAACTTTTCTGATTGTGGGGTCTGAGCTACTGTGATTATACTCCTCACTGTTAGTTTGATATTAATTTCATAAAGAAGCAGAGAAGGAATATGTGCACATGAAGGGTAACCACATATTGTCTCTAGGCTAAAAATATGAACTGTTAACAGGTGGCTAATTAAATCTCCAGAAATAAAGGGGGCAGGGAAGGAAAGGGTGATGATGAAAACCAACTAGTCAATGATAACTTTTGAAGCAAAATCCACAGCCATTAATGTTATACTCATAACAATTTTGTAAAATAGATAATAGTATTACCCACATTTTTTCAGATAAGAAATTTGTGGCTCAGACAAGTGAAGAGAATAAAAGCAAAATGAACAAGCAAATAATTCCACAGTCACAGCAATAGCAAGTGTTTGATCCAAGACTTGAACTCAGTTCTTCTCAAAATCTAAGGCTCTTTCTACTATACCATATTACATATTAATCATTCTTCTCCCAGAAACCCTCTGTTCCACAAAAAAGGAAAAAAAATCCAAGTACAATTAATTACACACTAATTTAAAAATCTTCTTACTTATTTGGTCAGATCTTCTTTGGCCAGTTTCTTTTACTCTTAACTTCAGAAATTTTATTCTATCAGTAAATTTTTATACTTGTGATCACATTCTATATCCCCCCCACTTTCCCGTTCTCCTTTTTAACACTTTCATAAATTGTTCTTTGTATCCACAGTTTGAACTACTCCCCTTCTTATAATCCTTACCAATTTATTCCACTAGTCTTTTGCTATGGTACAGGATTTTTTCTTCATAACAATCTGCAGAGTGTGCAAGAGAGTCACCTCACTTCTTTGGATTAAAGTTTTTAAGTTATTAAACAAAGAGATTTGATCAGAGAACTTTTGCTATCTTTTCTAGCTCCAACTCTTTGCTCTTAAACACACACACACACACACACACACACACACACAAGAATTAGGACTTCTTAAATTAAGAATGGGTGTGAATGGAATCTAGTAAGACTACCTCTTATGAATGTTAATTCTTTCCATCTAATCAATATTTCAAAAAGAGCTATGGCTAGTCAGTCTGAATAGAAGAACTATTCTGAAAACAAGGATACCAAATTAACAATTCTTTTAAAGTTGCCTTAGGACTGATTTTCACATAAGCAACATATTTGGTCATGCAACTATTGTGAGAACACTGATTATTCATCAAAAGAGTAGAATTATTGTAGAGTGACCTTTTTTGATGCTGGGATTTGTTATATTTAATGATAGTACTTACACAACACTGTAAGGTTTACAAAGAGCTCTGATTTGAAGCTAGTAGGGACTTTAGAAACCACTTAGTCCAACTTCCTCATTTTATACATAAGGATCTGAGACTCAGAAATAATAATTGATGATAATGATGATGTAATGACAAGAAGAGAAAGGAAAGGAGAAGGAGAAGGAAAAGGCAATGAAGAACAAGAAGGAGGATGAGGAGGGAAAAGAGGAGAATGAGGAGGAAAAGGAAGAGAATAAGGAAGAAGAGGTAGTGGAGGAGGAGGTGGTGGTGAAAGAGGCGGTGGAAAAGGAGAAGGAGGGGGAGGAAGAGGAGAAGAAGGAAGAGGAAGTAGTGGAGGAAATTGTGAAGGAGGAGGAGGAAGATAAGGAGGAGATAAATATCAGAGTACAGTGGAAACAGAACTGATTATAAAGTCAGAGGACATATCGAGTAACTTTCATCTTTGATGCTTAGTACCTATGTAGCCTTGAACAAATTATTTAAACTCATTGGATTTCAGTTTATTCATTGGGAAAAATGAGAGATTTGAACTAGCTGTCTTCTGAGGTTTCTTCTTGCTCTAATTCTGTATATTTATAAAAACTTATAGAGGACTAGGATTTGATCAAGCATTCAGTGCTTACTACCTTCCCATATATTCTTACCATGCTGCCTCTCCATTTAGATGTGACTTTCCAGGAACAGATTGAGGTACAAGGGCTTAACATCACCCATTTTGAACAAATAAACTAGAATATTCAAACAAGAAAAATTTTGAAGCCATTTTCTGAAATGGAACCATGGTATCCAGTGAAGGTTTCCCTGAAACAAGGAGATTAAAATGATGAAGGAAATGCCTCTAGTGGTAGAAGGCAAAATCCATATCTAGAAATTCTCAATCAACTTTGCAACCATAAAAATAGTCATATATCTTAAAAAAAAAAACTATATAGTCCTTTTAAAAGCTAGGGCCCATCGAAGCCTCACTCCAATATGTTTATATTTGGAATTATGATAAGCATATTTGATCCTGGGGCACAATTTAATGCCCCATATGCTTGCTACAATTGCACTAAACAGAGATAGACTCATAAGGCCTAGAAATCTTCTTATCCTAAGCAAAGGATAAGTGAGGTGGTTAGGGTCTTCCTCCAGAGTGGCCTCAAGCCTTTGCTGCTCACCCATAGCTAATAGAGAGCATATGGATGGGGGCTATTACACCGTAAAAGCCGTGCTCCAAAATAATAAAAATTACTTATCCCTAAAGAGGATTAAATACTTCCTTAAAGCATAGAAGTTCAGACAGATGAAATTCTCTGAATTTGCATCACATATCCAAGCAATAACAGTTATCCAAAATGGAAACTATCAAAAACACATCACTGAGCAACCCAGGGACTTTGCCATGGGCTACAACATTGCAGTAGGAGTTTATATTATAGATCACTCCTCCTTGACTCCCCTCATTGGGAGGCCTTTGACAAGCTCTCAACAATTCCCTTAGAGAGAAGAAGCTGTTTTTCCTTGAAGGGAAAAAAGAGATCAAGAGAGAGAGAGATCTTCTTTAGACAGAATCAGAGCCCTGCTTCTCTATCCTTAACATTCTCTTATTGATATCACTGGTATTTTGACTTCATAAAAGCTCAAAGGATCAGGTCATTTTTCCCTGATATATAATAGATCATATTTGAGGATGTAAATCATAGGAAATACCCCATGTCTACACCCAGTATTATTATATAGGTGAAATTAAATGAATGAACAGACAGCACAGAATGGAAGAAGAGGCTTTGGATGTAGAACTAGAGGGCAGGACAATGGATAGATCATCAGGCCTGGAGTCAGGAAGAAGCAAGTACAAATCTAACCTCAGACACTTACTAGATGTATGACAATGGGCAAGTCATTTAATCCTGTTTGCTTCTATTTCCTCATCTATATAATGAGCTGGAGAAACCCTTAACCTAAAAACCTAAATGGAATCACAGAGAATCAGATATAAACGAAACAACTGAATAACACTGACAAAAATAAAAATGCAACTCCCTCCATCCAAATTCATAGACCTCCTCAAATCTATCCATACAGTCTCTGGGGATCTACAGACTCCAGGTACAGAACCCCTGGACTAGATAATCTCTAAAGACTCTTGATGATCCAAATACTATGATCCTATAAATAAGAAAACAACAGTCTTAAAGAAGAAAAGCATTAATAAAACCTTACTATGTAACCTTCGGTGAAGGGATGAGAAAACATCACTTTGCTTTGGTAAATCAGATTTAAGGCTTAAATAATAAGAACTTGTATTTAGATAGTGGCCCCACTCCTAATGCAGAGCTGGGACTTCCTCTCCACCAATAAGAAGAAAGTCTCATACCAATAGTCTTAGGGACAGGGTTTATGCATACTTTATTTCATTCGATTCTCACAATTACTGCTAAAAGTAGGTAGGTCTAGCACAATTATCCCCATTTTAGAGATGAGGGACTGAGATTTAGAACAGTAAGTGCCCTGGACAAGGTCACAAAGCAAAAATTGTGATTTCAGGGTCACTGATATTTCCCCTACATGAGGTTGCAATGTGGTTTTTTTACTTTTTTATAATTCTAAATTTACTTTCTTGATTAACTACTAATTTAGTGGAGCTGAGAAGTGAACCCAGAAGCTAGAGCTGAAAATGCTTTACAGTCATGGTGATTGGATATTCACACATTGCTAATACCCAGATGGAAGCTAGAGAATACCAGTCCCCCAGGTAGATTTCTTTCTTTCTATCTTGCTTAAACACTGTTTTATATATTCTTTAATCCTTTGGAAGTACCTCCTACAAGTTTTCTTCCCCATAATTACTTGATAGAATATATGCTACTTGAAAGTAATGACTTTGATTCTTTGCAATTGTATCTCCAGAGCCAAACATAATGCCTTACACATATTGCATGCTTGCTGAAACAAGAAATTTGATACTGAATATTGTGATGTTATGACGATTATACCCAGTTCCGAAGAAGACATGAAATGGCAATTCTCTACAGTCTTTGCAGAAACAGAGTACCATAAGTATAAACACTGTAAATAATGTCATATTTTCAATGTGCTGGTCAGTTCTGCTAAATGCTTTCCCCCCCTCTTTTTCATTCTTTGGGTTAAGAGATGACTCTCTGGGAGGAGGAGATAATGAAATAAAAGATGGTTTAAAAACAAAAGATATAAAGTTATTTTATTTTTGTTTTTAATTTTTATATTTGTTTAATATTTTCAGTTTTCCCAGTAACAAGCAAAAGAAATTTTAATATTTTTAATTGAATTCCAAATGTTCTCTCTCCTTCCCCTCTACCTCATTGAGAAGGCAAGCAATTTCATTGTGCATGTGCATGTGCAGTCATGCAAAATAATTTTCTATGCTGTAAAAGTAATTTTACAAAATAAAACAGAAAAAAAAGAAAAAAAGTTTTTTTTATAAGTCCTTCAGAATTATCTTAGGTTTTTGTATTGGTAAGACTAGCTAAGATATTCACACTTGATTATCATACAGTAGGCTGTACTGTGTACACTGTTCACTAGGTTCTGCTCACTTCACTTTGCATCAGTTCATGTAAGTTTTTCCAGGTTTTTTTTTTTTTTTCTGAGAGCATCCTGCTTATAATACTTTAGTATATCATACAATCATTTACTACAACTTGTTCAGTCATTCCCAAATTGATGGACACCCCCTCAATTTCCAATTCTTTGCCTCTACAAAAAAGAGGGACTTTAAATATTTTTGTACATATAGATCATTTTCTTTTTTGCTTTTTATCTCTTTGAGATATAGACACAGTAGTAGTATTATTGGGTCAAAAAGTATGTATGCTTTGATCCAGCAGTGCTGCTATAAAGGGAAAAGGACCCATATGTGTAAAATATTTATAGCAGCTCTTTTGTGGATGCAAAGAAATTGAGAGATGCTCATCAATTGAGCAGTGGGTGAATAAGTTATGGTACAGGAATATAATGGAATACTATTATTGTTCTATGAAAAAATGATGAGCAGGATGCTTTCAGAAAAACTTATAAAGACTTGCATGAATTCATGCTGTGTAAAGTGAGCAGAACCAGTAGAACATTGGACATAGTAACAATAAGATTGTAAGATAATCAACTGCGATAGACAACTCTTTTCAGCAATGCAGTGATCCAAAACAATTCCAATAGATTTGGAATGGAAAATGCTATCCATGCCCAAATAATTATTTATGGAGACTGAATGCAGATTAAAGCATACTATTTTTATTTTTTTTGTCTCTTCTTTCTCATGCTTTTTTCCTTTTTATTCTGATTTTTTTTCCACAAAATTACTAATACAGAAATATGTTTTTAAAAGTTACATATGTATAACCTATATTAGATTGTTTGCTATCTTGGAGAAACGGGAGGTAAAGGAAAGAAGGAGAAAAAATTTGGAACTCAAAATCTGACGAAAACGAAAATTGAAAATGATCTTTACATGTAATTGGAAAAAGTAAAATACAATTAAGTAGAGGTATATGTGAAAGAGTATACAAGATTTTACATAGTTCTTTTGGGCATAGTTCCAAATTGTTCTCCAGAATGGTTAGATCAATCTACAATTCTACCAATATTGCATTAGTGTCTCAATTTTCCCACACCCCCTCTTAATATTGGTCATGTTTTTTCTGTCATAATAATCAATCTTATTAGTTTGGAGTGATTCCTTGGAATTGTTTTAATTAGCTTTTTCCTAATCACTAATGATTTAGAGTATTTTTTTTATGTGACTATATTTCATCTGAATTTTTTCATCTGAAAATTGCCTCCTCATATCTTTTTAATATTTATAAATTGGGGAATGGCTCTTATTTTTATAAATTTGAATCACTTCTCTAAATATTTGAGAAATTAGGCCTTTATCAGATAAACTTACTATAACTTTTTTCACAGCTATGATTACTTATTTCCCTTCCATTCTACTTTCTTTCTTCTTTCACCTAGTCCATCTTCAAAAATGTTTTGCTTCTGACTATCATCTCCCCTGATCTGCCTCCCTTTTCTAGTAAAATAATTTCTAAAAAAGAATTAAAATGAACCAAAAAAAGTTTTTTGGTTGATATTCCATAGAAGTTTCCAGAGGCCTTCTTATAATTCATTTACTATAAGACTCATATTGTTCATCTGCTCTCTCACTCTCACTCATAGTTTTAAATAAAGTAAGGCCAGTGGAACTTAGATCCATGGAAGGAAATTTGGTGTTTAATTTCTCCCCACCTATCAGGCCTCCAGAGATGGCAATCTTGCTATTTCATAAATTATTAAATAAAATATCGCTCCTTGTCAATAGCTTAGGAACTTCATGATGACAGTAATGTGATGTTTTTCCTTCTCTGTTTCTTCCTCTCCACTTCAACAATTAACAGTCCTTGAGCAGCCTCAAAATCTCCCAGTCTCAGATATTCTTCCTCTCCAAACCACAGCCCAGGGGAGCACTCATCCTTTCCCAGATACAAAATTGCTAGTTATGGCTCTGCTCTTGCACATCACTAGATTACCTCCTTTGCCAGACATATCTCTAGATATATTATGCCACAAAAGAAGTTGCAGCTCAATGGAAATCTTATATACTCTGCTCATTTTAATAAATGTTTTTCAAGATCTTAAGTGAAGGACAAATCATTGGAACAGCCCAAACCTCAGCTTGATTTTTTCAAGGATGAATGTTTTATTTTTCTTATTTTTTATAATGGTTATTATTTCTTATTTTTTTTCTTATTGTTAATGAGGTGGCTAGAGTAGTATGTACACAGCTGACATGGGTTTCTTTCCCAAACACTACCTCACTGGAAGGCTTTTGGCTACTAGCCATAGGACACAGTTCATCCTGAATCAAGAAATTGTGTTGGTTATTTTATAGGCTGGTAGGAGAAAGAGAGATTTTTGCTATATTTCCTGGCCTCAGAAACTCCCGCCATCATACATCTAATTTTCCCTGATTTCTTCTCCATATGGCCTTTGTGGTTAACCAAATTTTTGTTTTCCTTAATAACAGCAAAAAAGAGATTCTCATCTGACCCTTCCTAAGCCTCTCCAATGTTCATGTTCACCCCCTATAATTCACTGGGAATATCTTCTATGGGAATGGATGATTTGGGGATTAGTAATAGGATACAGAGCCCTTCTGCTCCCTCCAGACTCTTTTGCTTAGAGACAGATGATTATTCAGTGCCTTCTCTAAAAGAAATGCCATTCTGAGGTTCAGGAACATGAATTCTACTCAGTGGGTTCAGACTTCTCATCTGTAAAATGGGGACAATAATATTTATCCTTACAGGAACTTTCTAAGGAAAGTGCTTAATGCACTTTATTATTATTATTATTGCAATCATGAAAGGAAGAAGTGAGATTAGATTAGGTTTCTCTAGAACCTAAGATAACCTATCCTAGAATCAGCTTTAGGCTGAGCTTTGTCCTAAACATGTACATATATCGGATGCTGGCTCTATAATTTAAACTAGCAGCTAAGCTACCAGTGATGTAGCAGCAACTGAGGTAATCTTAGGAAGAGACTTTTTAAAGTGACACTCTTCTGAGTCTTTAGGATCCAATGTTTTTCTTCAGCTAACTTTGTTGTTACTTGCTATCATTGCAGAAACAAATTTTCCAGACTGATGACAAGGAAGCGCCTATAAAGAAAATGCCTTTTTATATATAAAGAGAAAAAGGAAACGTTTAATAACTATAAGAAGGAAAGATGGAAAAACAATAAGCTCACTGAACAAGAGAGTCAGTAAGCTATTACTTGGCTTCCGGTGAAAACAGGAAATAGATTGAAACAGTATGGGATAAAATAGAGAGGAATTGTTTGTATAGAAGAGTTAGTCAAGGCTTTGTTTCTATCCCTTCAAATCTGTTCATGGTGGAAACTTTGGACTACAGGTGCCTAGTGCTTGTACTGACTGCAGCAAATGATCATTGAATACTGAGGCCATATTGAAAACAAGCTGAAAATCCACTTCCCCAGAGTTAAAGGCACAATGAGTGTGGGAATTTTCTTGAAGACTACTTTGATCTGCTTCTAGATTCAGGTTTAAGTAATGAGAGCCATCAGAGTAGGTGCTAGAAACATCAATAGTATAAGCTGGCAGCATATTGTATAGATCTATCTTCTTTTCCCCTCTGTCTGCTTAACCAGTGGTGGATATTTGCTTTGCTTGAAGAAAAAGATTTAATTCAATTCAACAATTATTTATTAAATGTCTGTGATGCAGTGTGCTATGCTAAGTGCTAGGGACACAGACCAAGACATCTCTACCCTCAAGGAATTTATGATCTAATAGGAAGGATAAGACAAATACACACATAAGTAATGCAAAGCAAGGTATGATTAAATGCAAAGGAGAGGTCCAAACAGAATGTTATGGGAGATTTTACAAGATAAAAATAATTTTACAGCTGGTAATGGGAAAAATAAGAACAAAAGAAAATCAAAGAAGGAGGGGATCCCTGAATTATTAGTCCTTGAAGGAAGAATTTTGTGGAGTTTAAAGTTACAAGAAAACACAGAAATCATTTTGTCCAACCACATCATTTTTAAGAAAAACAAATTGAGTCCTAATGAAATTAAGTGATTCATCTAAGAAAATGACATTTTAAAATAAATTCCTATTTGATTCGTGCAATTATATTAAAACTCAAATCTGATCCTAATAATCATTTGTGAATAATTCTCCCAAATTCCTCAGTGTGATGGTTTTCCTGGAGGCAGCCTTAGTCTCAGTTGAAATAAATAATTACTCCAATATCTCAGCCAGCTGGTAAAAATGCAAACGTTTATTTCTCCTTCCAAAATTAGCCCGGTTAGTTGAGGCTTTTCTCTCTGCCTTGCTCCAAGAGATCTTGCAGCTTTGTCCTTGGCTTCTACCTCTGCTTTCTTCAGCCTCCAGCCAGCTCCGACTCATGGCTTCTCAGTCTCCAGTCTGTCTCAAGGTCCAAGAGCTCCCTCTATTTATGTGATCTCCCAAAAGTTAACTCGGCCTTCTGGAGGGAGAGGGATTCTGGGTTATCTCCCAGAGTGCTCTCTGGTTCTAAGAGAGGAGTGAATTCAGATCTCATACTAGCCCTGAACTCTCCCAAAGGTGTGAACTCCATTGAGTACTTAGATACTTATGAACTCTCTAAAGTGTGAACACAAGCATTGTTCAATCAGTTCCACTTAGTACCTAGTTCAAGTTCTGGCCCAAAACTCTTTCTAAGATTAAATTAACTCCAATATCTTAACACTTTGTAAGGATTCCAACACCTCAGTTTAAATTTCCAAGGCCCAAAATCTCCAACTGTTTTCTCTCACTCCTACTTAAGTATCCTAATATCATAGTCCCTAAAGGGTTTTTTTCCTTTAAAACCACTACAAAATAGTATTCCATCCTAAATTATAATATTTGAACTGAGGGATAAGCTTACATTTATTGTTTTCTTGGACTTCTACTTCAAGTTTAAATAACAACAAAAAAAATAATGCCACTATATTTTGGTCAGTTTTACTGACCAGTTTTATGGAACCCTTGTTCTCCATTTCCAAAAAAAAAAAAAAAAAAAAAAAGATCTGGCCAGTACATGTCTAGACTACTGTATGAAAAAAGTGCACATCAAAATTCTTGGATTTCCCGGTTGCCAATAGGACTTGAGGATCCTCTGAAGTGGGATTTTATGTAATTGATAATGAAAAAGTTACAGAACAACAAAGTGACTCTTGGAATTTATTCTCCCCTTCCCCACTACCCACTGTCAACACTTCCAACATAGACATCTGGGTTGCTTTTTTCTTTTTTTTCTCACTATGTCCATGATTTATCAAGAACTTCTTCCATAGAGAAGCCCTGAACTCAGATGCTGATAAGAACCTTCCCCATTGTCTATATAAGCATATTATCCCATCCATACCAGACAGATAAAGTCTTTAAAGGTAAGAACCATTACTTATCTAAAGAAAATAACAGTTAACATTTATATAGTGCTTACTATGCACTAGGTACTTTGCTAAATGCTATATAATTATTATTTCTTTGGATACTCACAACAACCCTGGGAGGTAGGGGCTTTTATAAAATCCCATTTTACAAGAGGAAAAACTGAGGCAAACAGAGGTTAAGTGACTGACCAAAGTCATAAAGCTAGCAAGTGTTGGAGAATGGAATTGAGCTCCCTTCTTCCTGACTTCCTGACTATCCACTGCACTGTTTATTTTTCATCTCCCCAAACACCTAGCAAGTGGTTGTATACAGAGCTGTCACTTAATGTTTGTTATACAAGGAAGTCTAAGAGACAATTCATGATAGTATAAATATAATGGAGATTTTTTTTTCTCACCTGGGATGCTCCAGCTTCGTTGGGAATGGTATAAAAAAGGAAAATTTGGAAGGAGGCACATAGAAGTGGAAATAGTGACCCAGAAGACAACAGGAAAGTAGTGGCAATGAGACCAGAAGACAGAGCTTCCAGAATGATAAATTTCAACATGATGGCTCCTTCGCTATCAGCAGTGTGTTACAGGCTAAAAAATGAATCAGTAAAGGGCAGCTAGGTAGCACAGTGGATAGAGCACCAGCCCTGAAGTCAAGAGGACCTGAATTCAAATCTGATCTTAGACACTTAACACTTCCTATCTGTGTGGCCCTGGGCAAGTCACTTAACCCCAGTTGCTTCAGGGGAATAAAAAGGAAGCAGTAAGAATAAAGTCACATCTCTATCTAGATTAGTGCATCCTTAGTGGAAAAAATTACTGGATCTGAATCAGGCAGATCTTAGTTCAAATCCAGCCTCAGATATATACTAGTTGTGTGATCCTGGACAAGTCGCTTAATCCTATATGTCTCAATTTCTTCATCTGTAAAGTGAGCTGGAGAAGAGCCAAATCACTCCACTAAGTTTGACAAGAAAACCCCAAAGGGGTCACAAAGAATAAGACAGGACTGAAATAACCAAGCAACAACAAAGTAGTAACTTTATAGAGCTGGAAGCAAGATCCTGAGATCCTTCTCATTTTATAAAGGAAGACCTTGAGGATCTCAGAGGGAACTTAATTTGTCCAAAGCCATATTGATAGTAAGCAGCAGAGGAAACAGGGGACCCTAGGTCTTCTGCATCCAAATTCACTGATCCTTCCTCTCCATCCCAAAGGCTGCATTCCATTAATTTCAAACAACTAGAGGTACACTAAGAAGCAACAACATTGAGCTTGTTTTGACCATATAATTTGACCGAGTCCAAAATCAATTCTTGAACAAATCAATGAGTATGACTATTGTCTACACTTAGCAATGAGCAGCCACTTTCCCATTCTATATATTAGACTATGCTAATCTAATTTCAAATGCTTTGTGGATCTGGCTGGGATACTTATAGTTTGGAAGATAAGACTATCCTGATGGGTTGTAGTGGCAAAACTATAAATAGGGTACTGGGTTCAAGTTTTATATATAGACATGCTGACTGGGTGATTCTGGACATAGTGCCTGGGGCAACTGCTTAAGGTTATAAGTTGCGAAATCCCTATTGATCTGTTTTGCTAGAGGAAGTTTCCTTACCCAGAGTTCCCTATATCTATGAAATCTCAGGTACCTGCCTACT
Source organism: Sarcophilus harrisii (assembly GCF_902635505.1). Lineage (NCBI taxonomy): Eukaryota > Metazoa > Chordata > Mammalia > Dasyuromorphia > Dasyuridae > Sarcophilus > Sarcophilus harrisii. The sequence goes on along the minus strand of NC_045426.1, from coordinate 114,538,002 downwards.
CCCAAAGTTACATATAACACTAAAGAAGAAATTTTTATATTTAAGTAAGTGTTTCAGGAAGAATTCTGTGCAGAATGATCAAGTTTTAAAAAGAATAAACATCTCAGGTCTCTCTCCTTCCCCTTGTTCCAGATAAATACCATGAAGGGTGAACAAATTTGGGTTAAATGTGAACAATGCAATGCTCTCCCAGTGTTGTAATTTGGGAAAGTCATCATTTCTACCATTGTAAATCACTGATTATTCAGTGTTCACTCATTCCATTTAGTTACAGAGAGCAAAATGTCCCTGTGATTGCATGGTAGGGTTTGGATTATCATCATTATAATGCCACATGCACAGGCTGATTATGCTCCATTTTCTACTTCCTGTTAAAATCTCTAATGAGAGATTTGACCACCTCCCCTTCTTCTTTGCCTATGAAATGAAATGTATATGCAATAATAATAATAACTATCATTATGTTAGTGATAATATGAGAATGAGTCTAGTCTACAATTTATGGTATTAGTGCCATGACCAATATAATAGGGAGAAATAAAGAAAATAGGGCTGAATTTGTCATGAAGAGACCTAGATTCAACTATGAGCTCTAACATATGCTGGATATATTGACTAGGGTAAATCATGGTGTTTTGGAGCCTCATTCTCTTTGTCTGTAAAATGGATGTGACAATACCTGTTGACTTCATTGGTTGTTGGAGAATAAGTGAAAGTAATATAGAAATAGAAATTATCATCACTATCACCACCATCATCCTTAGAGTTCTTTCTTTTAACTCCCAATGTTTTGCTGCACTTTTTCCCGTTGCCTTTACCCTCTTATTCTTTCAGTACCATTAATGCTACCCTTTTATTAAGGTCTTCACTCTGTGTAGGGATTTTACGGGAAAAGAGCCCTAGTTACCAACTAGTAATTGGGGATCTTTAACCAGTGAACAATAAAACATTTGTTTGGCTTATTCCACTGAATAAACAGACAACTTTGCTTATTTGAAGTGAGAACAGAAGTATTTTATATGAACTTTCAAGTAGAAAGATTCAGGGAAAATTTTCCAGCTCACTATAAACATGATCATAAAATCATAAAAAGAGCAGTAGAGATCACTTTATCAAACTTCTTGTTTTACAGATATGGTAACTAAGGCCCAGAAAGGTTAAATGTCTTGCTCAAGTTTGGATAGTATTATAAGCAGTAGAAGCTAGTTTTGAATTCAAGCTCTTGGATTTAAAATCAATTGATTTTATGTACTTTACCATTTATTTTACTTATTACTTTACTTGTTCTATCATGCTATACACAGAAAAATATTGAGAATATAGATCATATTCTCAATTATAGAAATTGAGAATATAATTTTTCAAAGTTCCAACTTGCCATCAAGTTTTGCATTTCTCATGGGATATTACTGCTACACTGTTCTTCATACTGCTCGCTAAATGACAGTGAGTTACTTTTTATTTTTGATTAGGGATCAGTACACAAAGACCTAGATCACTATAAGCAACATTGTGGATTTTCATAACTCATCTGCTTAGATATATTTAATATATATTATTTAACATAATATATAATATTTCAATAAAGTAAGATTATATATATAATTAAATATAATGATAGAATATATATTATATAATTGATTATATGGATATATATAAAATACAAAATATATACATATTAAGGTGAGATTTGTATGTATATATATATGCATATCCATTTACAAATATACAACCTATATGTATACATATATACACACATACGTATATGCATGTATGCATACATGTTTTGTGTATATGTGTGTATGTAATATCTTTTTTTTTTAATTTAATAGCCTTTTATTTACAGGATATATACATGGGTAACTTTACAACATTAACAATTGCCAAACGTCTTGTTCCAATTTTTCACCTCTTACCCCCCCACCCCCTCCCCTAGATGGTAGGATGACCAGTAGATGTTAAATATATTAAAATATAAATTAGATACACAATAAGTGTATGTAATATCTTGAATGACATATGAATGTATGTAGGCAGTGGAGGGAGACCAGGATGCTCCAGAGACTGGAGATTATGCTATACCATCACCTGAAGCAAAACTTATGATGGGAAAGACAATATAGCTTTATCTAAGTTTTTAAAGGGCTATATATTGGATTTCTCATCAATTTTTGGAAGGGAAGGGGAATAATTTAATATAGACAATTCTGTTTGGGGAAACTGCCTTTGCCAAATGAGAATGGCAATTGTTCTAAAACTCATGGCCAGAGAGATTTGCTTTGGGCATTGAGTGCATAAATGGCTTGCCCAGAATTATACAACTAGTAGGTGTGAGGAATGGGTCTCTTTTCCTCTCAACCTTCTTTCCAAAGATAAGCAATTATCTTGGATATCACCTAATTCAACCCTTTATTATATCAATTAACTAGTTAAATTCTAAGGAGATTACTTGACTTGCACTGAATTAGGGCTTCTTAAACTCTTTCCACCTATGATTCCTTTTCACCCAAGAGATTTTTACATGCTCTGGGTATATAAGCATATAAAATAGGTATACAAATAAAATGGTTTTTTTTTTCTAGTCAATTTAGTTGTTTTAATACACATTACTTTATGAATCATGTTGGGAGAGAAAAATCTAGAGCAAAAGGGAAAAACTATGGGAGAAAAAAAGAAGTGAACATAATATATGTTGATTTCCATTCAATCTCCTTAATTCTTTTTCTGGATGCAGATGCAATTTTCTGTCCAAAGTTTATTGGTATTGTTTCAGATGACTGAAGCACTTGGAAGAACCAAGTGTTTCATAATTGATCATCACACATTCTTGCTGTTATTTTGTACAATGTATTTCTGCTTCTGTTTGTTTTGCTTAGCATCAGTTCATATAAATCTTTCTAGGCCTTTCTATAATCAGTCTGTTCATCATTTTTTTGAGAAAAATAATATTTTGTTATCTTCATAGATATAACTCATTCAACCATTCCCCAAATGATGGAATCTAGTCATTTTCCAATTCTTTGCTACCACAAAAAGAGCCGCTATAAACATGTGAGTCCTTTCCCCTCCTTTATGATTTCCTTGAGATACAGACTGAGCAATGGCACTGCTGGATCAAAGGGTATGTACATTTTTATAACCCTTTGGGTAAAGTTCCAAATTGCTCTTCAGAATAGTTGGATTACTTCACAATTCCACCAACATGCATTAATGTCCCAGCTTTCCCACATCCCTTCCAACTTTTATCATTATCTTTTCCTGTTATTTTAGCCAATTTGAGAGGTATAAGGTGGTACCTCAGAGTTGTTTTAATTTGCATTTCTCTAATCAATAGTGATTTAGAACATTTTTCATGACTATAGATGGCTTTAATTTTGTCATCTGAAAATTGTCTGTTTATATCCTTTGATATGATTCCTCAATATCCATTGAGGAATGACTTGTATTCTCAAATTTGACAGAGTTCTTAACCTTTTCAATCTTGTTTCTGTTGATTTTGTTTGTGTAAAAACTTTTTTATTTAATATAATCAAAGTTATCCATTTTGCCTTTCATGATGTTTTTTGGTTCTTCTTCTGGTACCTTCTCCAAAGATCTGATAAGTTAATTATCCCTTGCTCTCCTAATGTGTTTATGTTATCATCCTTTATACCCAAATAATGTATCTATTTTGACCTTATTTTGTTATGGGTGTGAGATATTTTTTGAGTCTATGCCCAGTTTCTGACATATTATTTTCAGTTTTCCCAGAAATTTTTGTCAAATAGTGATTTTATATTCCAGAAGCTAGAATTTGGGGGTTTATGAAATACTAGATTATTGTAGGGCTTGCTTACTGTGTTGTGTGTATCTAATCTATTCCATTGAAGCACCATTCTAATCTTTATTCACCATCAAATGGTTTTGATTACTGCTGCTTTATAATATAGCTTTACATTTGATATTCCTAAGCTACCATCCTTTGTATTTTTCTTATTAATTCCCTTGATATTTTTGAAGTTTTGCTCTTTCAGAGGAATTTTGTTATTTTTTTTAGTTGTATAAAATAATTTATTGGCAATTTGATTGGTATGGCATTGAAAAAGTAGATCAAGTTAGGCAGAATGTCATTTTTATTATATCAGCTCGGCCTACCCATGAATAATAGATATCTTTCCAAATGTGTAGATCTGATTTTATTTGTGTGAGAAGTGTTATATAATTGTCTTCATATAGTTCTTGGGTTTGTTTTGCCAAGTAGACCCCCAAATATTTTATTCTATCTACAATTATTTTAAATGCAATTTCTCTTTTTATTCTTGCTGTTAGGCTTTGTCAGTAATATATAGAAATGCTGATGATTTGTGTGGGTTTATTTTATATCCTGCAACTTTACTAAAGCTGTGAATTTTTTCAAGTAGGTTTTTGGATGATTTTCTAGGATTCTTTAAATATATCACCTCCAAAGAATGATAGTTTTATTTCCACATTGCCTAAATAAATTGCTCTAATTTCTTTTTTTTCTTATTGCTAAAGCCAACATTTCTAGTACAATGTTGAATAATAGTGACAATAATAGGCATCCTTGTTTCACCCCTGATCTTATTGGGAATGTGTCCAGCTTCTCTCCATTACAAATCATGCTTGCTATTGGTTTTAGATAGATACTGCCTATTGTTTTAAAAAAGCTCCCTTTCTCCCTATGCTCTCTAATGTTTTTAATATCAATAAGTGCTCTATTTTGTCAAAATCTTTTTTTGCATTCATTGGAATTATCATATGATTTCTGTTGGTTTTGCTATTGATATGGTCGATTATGGTAATAGTTTTCTGATAATGAACCAGCCCTGCATTGCTGGTATAAATCCCATTTGATCATAGTATATTAGCCTGCTATTAAGTTGCTGTAATCTCTTTGCTAATATTTTATTTAAAATTTTTACATCAATATTCATTAAGGAGATTGATCTGCAATTTTCTTTCTCTGTTTTTGGGTCTTTCTAATTTAGGTATTAGTATCATATTTGTGTCATAGAAGGAATTTGGCAATACTCATTCTTTACCTACTTTTCCAAATAATTTACATAGTATTGGAATTAATTGTTCTTTAAATGTTAGGTAGAATTCACTTGTGAATTCACCTGGCTCTGAAGACTTTTTCTTAGAGAGTTCTTTATTGGTTTGTTCAATTTCTTTTTCAAAATGAGACTTCCTTTTCTGTTAATCTGGCCAATTTATATTTTTGAAAATATTAATTCATTTCAGTTAGATTGTCAGACTTGCTGATATACAATTGGGCAAAATAGCTCCTAATTATTGCTTCTTTTTTTTCATTGCCGTTAAGTTCACCCTTTTCATTTTTGATGCAGGAGATTTATTTTTTCTTTCTTTTTTTTCTAATCAAATTAATCAAAAGTTTGTCAATTATGTTGGTTTTTTTCATAAAGCTAATTCTTAGTTTTATTTATTAATCCAATAGTTTTCTTAGTGTCAATTTTCTTAATCTCTTCTTTGAGTTTCAGAATTTCTAATTTAGTATTTATTTGAGTTTTTAAAATTTGTTCCTTTTCTAGCATTTTTAGTTGCATGCCCAATTCATTGATCTCCTCTTTCTCTATTTTATTCAGGTAGCTATTTAGAGATATAAAATTTTCCCTAAGAACTGCTTTGGTTGCATACTATAAGTTTTGGTAGTTATCTCATTATTGTCATATTCTTGATTGAAATTATGAATTATTTCTGTGATTTGCTATTTGGCTCACTCATTCTTTAAAATTAGATCATTTAATGTACAATTAGTTTTTAGTATATCTTTCCCTGTCCCTTTATTGTGTATACTTTTTAATGCATTGTGTCTGAAAAAGAAGCATTTATTCTTCTGCCTTTTTGCATTTCAGTGTGAGGTTTGTATGCCCTAATTCATGGTCAGTTTTTGTGAAGGTACCAAGTACTCCCTAGAAAAAGGTATATTCCTTTCTATTTCCATTCAGTTTTTTCCAGACGTCTATCATATCTAGATTTTCTAGGATTTTATTAACCTCTCTAGTTTCTTTCTTATTTATTTTGTGGTTAAATTTGTCTGATTCTGAGAGTTCCCCTACTGATTCTGAGAGATTGAAATCCCCTACTACTATAATTTTGCTTTCTATTTCTTCTTGTAACTGGCTTAATATCTTCTCTGGGAATTTGGCTACTTTACCACTTGGTGCATATACTTTTAGTATTATTAACATTTCATTGTTTATGGTATCCTTTGTTAAGAAGGACTTTCCTTCTTTATTTCTTAATCAGATCTATTTTTACTTTTGCTTAATCTGAAATCAGAATTGCTATGCCTGCTATTTTTACTTCAACTGAAGCACAATAAATTCTGTTCCAGCCTTTTATTTTTACTCTGTATGTGTCGATCTGTGACAAATGTGTTTCTTGTAAACAATGATAGTGTAGGATTCTATTCTGCTGTTTTCTTCTGTTTTATGGAAGAGTTCATCCTATTCACATTCACAGTTATGATTACCAACTCTGTATTTCCCTCCATCCTATTTTCTCCCCTGTATATACTTTTGTTCTCTCTTTCCACCTTTTAGCAGTGTTTTATTTTTTAATTCACCCCACCCACTATCTTGTCTCCTATCACCACTTCCCCTTCTCTTAGTAGTGTTTTGTTTTTTAACCCAATCTACCCACTACCTATCTTCTATCACCCTTCCCCTCATCTCTTACCTTTTTTTCCTAGTGTTTCTTCCTTTCCTTCTATATAGCTCCTCCCTTTTCTTTTTCTTTCTCCTCCTTTTTCTTTATAGGGTTAGATAAATTTCTATACCTAATGGAATGATTAAGTTATTCTCTCTTAGAACTAAAACTGATGAGATTGAGCTTCAAACAATGCTCACTTCTTCCCTTCCCCCCCTCTATAATAGGTTTTTTTAAATCTCTTCATGTGAACTACTTGTCCCATTATGCTTCTTCTTTCCTCTTTTTTAAAGTATAGACTTTTTTCCCCACCCCTTAATGTCTTTTTCTTTAATGTTATCACATTGGAGTCCATTCAGAACAACATTCTCAGTCCATGTGATGCCCTCTGTCTGCCCCAGTGATAGATACAGTTCTCAAGAGTTACAGATATCATTTTCTCATCTAGGGATATAAACAATTTAATCTTTAAAAATATTTTCCCCCTATCTTTCTATACCTCTCTTGAGTACTGTGTTTTTAGATTAAATTTTTTGTTTAGTTCTGGTTTTTTTCAATAGAAAGAATTGAAAATCTCTTATTTCATTGAAGTTCCATCACCTTCCCTGAAAGATGATTCTGAGTCTCACTTTTATTCCCTGATATTTGAACTGCAGGTTGCAGTATTTTTTCCTTGAGGTTGTAGATCTGGAGATCCTTGAGGTTTTTCTTGGGTGATCTCTTTCCAAATTTGCTTGGATAGATTCTTTCAATGAATATTTCCTCCTCTGTTTCTAGAATTTCAGAACAGTTTTCCTTAATGATGGATATGCTATCCAGGAATATCCTTCATATCCTTCATATCCTTCATATCCGTCATATCCTTCAAGTAAGACAATAATTTTTAAATTGTCTCTTTTGGATCTATTTTCCAGGTTGACCATTTTTCCAATGAGGTATTTCATGTTTTCCTTCCATTTTTTTTTTCATTTAAGTTTGTTTGACTGATTCTTGCTGTCTCATAGAGTTGTTAGCTTCCGTTTGCCTGTTCTAGTTTTTGATATATGATTTTCTTCAGTTAGCTTTCATATCTCTTTTTCTCTTTGGTTAATTCTACTTTTGAAGGTGGTGTTTTTTTTCTTCAGACATTTTTTTTCCTTCCTTTTCTAAGCTTTTGACTTTCTCATGCATACCTCCCATTTCCTTTCTCATTTTTAGTTCTACCTTTCTTAACTGCCATTTAAAGTCTTTTATGAGCACTTCTAAGCAGCCTCTTTGGGCTTGAGACCAAATTGAGATATATTGTGTGCACATTTTATCCTCTTCTGAGTTTCTGTCTTGGTCTGCTCTGTCACCATAGTAGCTGTCCATGGTCAAAGTTCTTTTTCTATTTCTTGATCATTTCCTTTCCTTTTCTTCTGGTATTTCCTCTTTTTTAACTTTTATGGTTGAGCTCTGCTCTTGGGGTAAAGGGAGATGCTGTCCCAGGCTTCCTGTGCAGCTCTGAGCCTTGGCTTTTAGCACAGAGGTTTTTTGTTTTTTGCAAAAAAACAGGGGGTTTGTAGGGAGAAGCTTTGCCTGTTCTTTTTAGGAAACAGCCTGTTTCCCCAGAGTTTTCCTTCTGAAATTGAACTGGAAACTGTTCCACTGATTTGCTTCTCTATTGAGCTAGAATTGAGGGTCTTTGTTGATGATTTATTGTGGTTAAGACTTTCTTTTACCACCTTTCCTAGAGATTAACTGAGCTGGCCTGTATACCCTTTTCACCTCTTTCTTGAAGTTTTTCCACTTTATCTTGTGCTGGAAAGTGGTTTCATCTCTGTTTAGAGGCTTGATTTTATGTAGTTTTTGAGGGAAACCTGTGGAACTCAAGCAGTTTCCTGGTTCCACTCTGCCATCTTGGCTCCACCCCTATTGACATTCAAATCAAACATTTTCTGATAATAAATCATAATTTTGAGACTCTCACATTCAGTTTCATGACTATGGGGTCATGACTCACAGTTTAAGAAATTATAATCTAGATCATATAGAGTAAACACTAGAGATAGGATATGAATGTAGATCCTCTTATCCCAGTTCCAGTGCTTTTTAGACCATACCAAATAGCTCAAAAATGGAGTTCTTGAACATGCAATGATAGGATTAAACATCCTCAGGGGTCTCTTGTATCTCTGAGATTCTGCAATTCTGAAATACACAATTTTCTTCAGCTCCTCAATAATTTTTTAAGGCATACTTAAATTACTATCTCTCAAGTCAGATGTACTTTAAAATGTTTTTAGCTTTCTAGCTGTCTTTAAAACTAATATTTATTCATTTCTCTTTCCTGCAGGAAAGAAACCTCATCTAAGGTTCACAGTCCCTGTCTCCTCAATCTTCCCTTCTCTGGGAAAAAAAAAATTAGTGGCTATTAATTATTCTCCCCCCCGCCAAAGGATGCAAAGAATTTCTGAGAAATTCTGAGAAAAAACATAAATGATGAGAGTGAAGGAGAAAAGACCCCCCATTGCTGCTCTGTACAAGCCCTAGATAGCAGGGAGTCGCATAAAAAGAGAATCTGTATTACTGTAAACAATCTGGGAGCCAAGGTACTCCTTGAAGCAAGAAGGGAGGAGCATGATTGCATTTTGTTGAGGCCTTTTGTTCAAGGGGACATTTATTACAGTCCCTTGCATTGCTAAAATCAACATAACCCCCTCCTTTTCTGTTTCCACAGAAAACCAAGTTAAGATGTCAACCTCCTGAGGTTATGTTTCCACAGTAAAAGAATCTAGTGTATTTCACTAGCTCACCAAATCTTTTAGGATCCTAAATCCCTTTTAGGGTTATCCTGCCTGTCAATGGCTAATCCCCCTCCCTGCTAACTCCTTTTTGGAAGGTAATGTACTTGCTAAATGTCATAATAACGAAGTCCTATTAAGACCCTAAACTGCTTTTAGGGTTAGCCCTTTATCTCCCACTTGTCATACTTTAATGGCTAAGGAACTTGTCTTTTCCCTTTTTAATTACTAAAACTCTTTTTCCTTGCTAAAAGCCCTTGGAGGTTTAGCCCAATGTCAGTTGTGACGTGGCTGACATCGAAGTGGCTGACTGACGTAGACACCAGATGATGATAGGCACCAAAAGCTGGGGTTTGGTCATGTGAAAAATTCACAATGTCAATTCACTCAAAAATTCACAATTCAAAATTCACTCTGTCAAAAAGTAGGTTTATTTAAGGGAAGAGGTTACAGATAAAATGAAGAGATACAATAGACACCAAGAATGGTAAATATGAAATAGAGTAGAAGAGCATACGGAAGACAAATTCCTCAGTAGAACTCACACCCAGTAAAAAGGTAGCATCTCATGAGGTGGGGTCATGTCCTTAGCTGGCAGGCTACAGCCTGAATAGGACTTCAGACCCTAAAAGAGTTAGTTATAAGGAGGAGAAATGGGGTTGAGAAGCATAGTGGAATTAGGAGGGATGCCACGTGGCATGAGAGAAGGAAAAGGGGAAAGTCACTCCGAGGGAGAATGCCAGGGTGCACTGACCCAAATGAAGTTAGTGAGTATGGTATGGCCATAAGTAGATTTTTTTAATAGGGAAAAATGTAACCTCAGGAATATGACTGATATTTCTGACAGAACACGGCAAGGTGAGGCTGGCCAAGACCCTACAAAGTGGGCCTCTGGGATTTGACATAACTTGGATTTGACTCTAGAGGGTGGGACCATGGAGCTAAACTCATCTCTATCAGTGCCTTCTCCCTAGTTGCCTCAGCGATCAATTCTTTTCTTTCTATCTGCCTAACACACAATTCAGGACTTCATCAAGTAGCATAATAAAATCTTTGCCTCTTGGTTTGGAGGAGGTCTAAACCTACAAATTATTTTGAGATAACCCTCGACACAGGCTCATTAATCCCAGTATACTTTTGGGATCCATCACCCCCAAGTCCTAGCATCATTATCAGTCTTCTCACCTGGCCCTCAGTCTTTCCAAACCTTCTTTGGAATTCCTGTTTCTTGGATTACATCATATTAATCTCCAACAACATTTATATGTAAGTGTTAATGAATCTAAATGAGAATGTTAATATATAAAAGAGAAGAAAATAGCTATTATCCTTTAGTATATTACAGTCAATTCTATCATATTCTGCCTGCTCCCTGTCTTCTTTCTCATTCTTCCAATATTCATTAAGCATTGTTCTTTTTATGCAAAGGATAACCATTCCTTTAGGACTATGTGCTTCCTGCATCATTTCTCATTTGTTATTGAAGCTTAGTTCTCCCAAATAATGACTTGGATTTTGCATAGCGCTCAGAAAATTTGAGTTTATAAGGTTTAAAATTACCTCAAAGCAAAACTATAAGTTGGGCAGAGAGATTATACTACAAAATGAAAAAAATTAGCAATATATTATAAATATATAAATAATACAATATTAACAATAACAAAAAGACTATACTAAAAAATTATAAACAATATTGTAAGTTACGCATCTGTAAAAATGTCAAATGACCTATCCAAAGTCATACAACTTTTAAGGGTCAGGCATGATTCAAATTTGGATTCCTTTTTCTCCAAACCACTGTATGACTATTTTTAACAAAACATATGATTGGAGGAATTAATTACCTTTTCCTCTAACTGGTTTTTTCCTTCATCCCTTTACTTCTTTGAACCTAGGATAATTCACAGGATTTCTTATGGCCTGATATAAAATAGATTATTAATTGATGTTTATTGATTGAATGGAAATCAATAGTCCTCCAGGCCATCTACTTAAACTTCTCCCTAATATAAATAAATGCCAAATATTGATAAATGTTAAACATTCAGATATCTTCAGTGTACTAGTGTCTAGTTCCCAAAAGATAAGTCTCATTTGAACCTTAAGGAAGAGGAAGCCCATTGCTTCTTGAGGCAGCCATTAAATTTTGGGATAGCATTAATTGTTGGGAAGCACTTCCTCATATCAAGCTCAAAGCTACCTCTGTATCTTTTGTACCTTCCATCTATTTCTAGTTCAATCCTTTATAGTCAAACAAAACAAATCTAAGTGTTTTATTCAAATACATTCATTTAAATATTTGAAGATGGCTATTCTCTTCCCCCATGTCTTCCTTTCTCAAAGTTAAACACCTCTAGTTTAGTTTCCTTCTGATACTTTACCATTCTTAATATCTAGTATTTGTAACTGAACACAATATACCATGTGTAGTTAGATGAGACCAGAAGACAAAAAGACCATCATTTTATTTCAATAAGTATTTCTTAAGCCCCTAGTATATAATCTATGCCTCTATTAATGCAAGCCTAAGATTATATTCAATAATGACTCATATTTAGAATTCAGTATACTATAATCCCAATTTTTGTTGTTGTTGTTGTTGTTAAGATAGTCTGTATTTAGCTATGCTTCCCCATCTTATTAATTGGTGAATAAATTAGAAGCCATTTGGAATCTCTTCTAGACAGTGATAGGAGAAGAGAAAGAGAATAGTATTTCCTGTTTACCATTTAAAATGGAATACAGTAGACAGTCATTTAGTAGAATATAGATAGAAATGAGAGATTCAAAAGGTGTTTAACTACTTTGCTTTTTCTCTAATAAGTTATAACACTAACAAGTAATAACTGATAAGGCATTATGCTATAAGTTTTGGTCTTTATTTATTTCTCATTCCTATTGATCAGACTTAACCTCTACCTTTCCAGTACTCTTTGGGTAATCTTTCCATTATACTATTATCAAATGACTCCACAATCTATTACATTGAGAGAAAGAATAGGAATTTACTTAGTTACATAAGAAAAGTAGGAAATATATTTATGAAACCATATCTATTAAAGAAAGGATTTCAGGTTATGTGTATTTACTTACTAACATTTAGCTTATGCAATAGCAAATCAGATTTAGATTTCCACCTCTGTTTCTTCAACTACTAGGTACCAAAAGCAGCCAGCTCATCATTAACTCAAAAGAGTCTCCCTCCCTATCCCTGGTTGCTTCCTAACATCCCTGATAAGCAGCTTAGCACTTTAGTATGCTCTGTTGGGATTCCAAGCCTTTCTTTTCAGCAGCAACTTTTTTACTGTAATCTTCAGAGTAGAATTACATTGGACTCCCCTTGCAGAGAGTACCTGGTTTCTGTAATGCTGCTTTTCTCCTTTCTTGTGTTCACTACTCTCCTACTGAGTGGTGCCAGATTCTTCATTTGTGTAAGTTATACTGCTGTTTTTGCCATGTCTTATCTTTGTTCCTCTTAGTTTAAAATTAAACATCACCATCTATGCAATGTCTGTTTTGCCAACAATTCTAACATCTTGTCTCCTGGGGGATATGCTGCAAAAAACATTCCTGGTCATATAGTGATAGAACAGAAGATCTGCAAAATGCCCTTTTCCTCAACTGGAGACACTTAGCTTCTCTGAGTCCTGAGAAGGGAAATGGAAAAATTGACTAAATTAACCAAAAAAAAATCCCTAGTATACTACTTTTATTTGGATTGCTTGAAAACCCAAGACATTCATCTTATGGAAATCTCTTACAGACAAATCTACAATATAGGATCCTAATGTAACCAGCAGGTATCACTGTGAAACAAAGTTGGCTGGTTGGGTTAGGAGCTGGCTCTTTACCACTCCTATAAAAAAGGAGTTTATAAAACTATTTTATACTTTATAAAAAGGGGAGAAGCTTATTCTACCATACTTGTATCATTCAACTGGGTTATTGCAGGGCGTGAATTTCTCTCTGGTTACCTTCCTATCTATTTCATTTCCTGTACCAGGCTGAAGAGCAGCTAAAATATCTGTAATCAAAATGGCTCCATCAGACTGTGAACCAAAAACACAGATTATTAATAAAAATCATCATCATAAGATTCTTTTGATTATTCATAGGTCTTCAAGCCTGCAGTTGGAAAAATCCATAGGATTTGGTCAATGACATAGATCTTCACCATGTTTTAATTATGAGTATTCAAGCTAGTCAATAGCAATCTTCCATTTGTATTCTTTGTGTAAAAATACATATATGACTCAAAAGCAATTATTGTTTATATGCTATCCATATCTAAAGATTTCCAATTTCAAAGAATTATTAAAATATCAAATATACAATGTAAAAGTAACAGAAAATTTAAGGATTTAAACATCTATTATTTGTACATAAAAGGGAAAAAGAGGAACTAGTTCATCTACTTGTTTCTGGGGTAAAAGAAAGTTTAGTAATGATCAGGCATGTTCCACAATCTTGTGTGAGCACTATCCTGATTGCCTCCAATAAATAACAATTAACTCAAAGCTTGCTCTTCATTTTTTCTCATCTTATATCATTCATACTTATCCCTCTCCCAACTTCCCCTATCTGAAGTCTTCTCTAAAGAGGTGGCCCTTTTTGGCAAAGTCAAAACAGCTGCAAGCACTCTTGATCCTAAACTCTCCTAAATAGTCTAATAGACTGCCCCAACTTTTACCTCCACTCTTTGTCTTATTTTTATTATCTTTCTATTGAATGGACCCTGAACTCCTTTCTCAAATTAATTCTCCTGCAGAGAGCACAACTCCATTCAGCTGGCCACATTGTTCAAATGCCAAATGCATGCTTGCCAAAAAGACTGTTTTATGGAAAACTCACACAGGACAAACACTCACAAAGTGATCAGAAAAAGAAATACAAGGACAGTCTCAAGGTCTCTTTTAAGAACTTTAGAATCGATTGTATGACATGGGAGACACTGGCACAGGACCCTGAGTAAAGCACAATTGAATTAGCTCAGAAGAAACAGGAAATGGACAAAGTTGGAGAATCCACCCCAAATGTTCATAGGGACTATTTGTGGAAAAATATTCCAAGCTCATATTGGTCTGATCAACCACAGTTGATTCTAAGACAATCATGTCCTTTTGGTCCTCTTTGAGAATGAAGGCCAACAACCAGTTTTTCTATCTACTAAATCCACTCCTCAGACTACAAACATGACTGTGCCTTCTATATCCTTAAAAGAAACCCCAAACCTTATTGACTCCATATCTGAACTACCTGTCATCCTCTAACTCTGCTTTCCTTCTTGACTAAATTCCTGGAGAAAGCTATTGGTGCTTGGTGCCTCCCCTTTCACTCCTCTCACTTGCTTCTAAACCCTCTGCAATCTGATAATTCAGCTGAAATTGCTCTTTTTTTCTTGACTTCTCTATAGCCACTGATGCTGTCAATCACGTTCTTTTCTTACGATCCGTTGCACTCTAGGTTTTTATGATATTTTAGCAGTCTAGGAGGTCATGACTATATCCTTCTCCTCCTACTTATCTGACTACTCCTCAGTTTCCTTTGTTTAATTTTCATCTAGGTCATGTCCACTAACTGGTGGTACTTCATTTTCATCCTGGACACTCTTATTTTTTTCTCCTCTATTCTCTCTCACTCAGTAATCTCATCTGTCCCTTTTGTCTTAATTATCATCTCCATGAAGATGATTTCCAGATATAAATCACCTGCCCTAATTTTTCTCCTGAATTACAGTCCACATTACCAACTTTCCTTTTTACATATATATTGAGTATTCATCTCAATCTCAACATACCTCCCAAAGAATGCATTATTTCCCCCCTCAAATTCTTCCCTCTTCCTGGCTTTTCCATTATTCTTGAAGGCACCATCATCCTTCCAGACACTCAGGCTCACAAACTTGATGTTATCCATGATTCCTCACTCTCACTCACTCTACATATCCAACACATTGTCAAATTTATAATCCAACATCCACACTCTCAAATATGGTCCTTTCTGTCTATACAAGACTTCATTATTTGTCTTTTGGGCTATTATAATAGTCTTCTAACTGTTTTTCCTGCCTCAAGTCTTTCCACTTCAATCTATCTTCTATTTAAATGCCAAAAAGATTTTTTCTAAAATGTAGGTCTGACTAGGTTGCATTCTGCTCAAAGAGGTTTTAGTGATTTCCTATTACTTTCATTATCTTATACAAAATTCTGTTTAGAATTTAAAACTCTTCATAAAATGGTCCTTTCCTATCTTTTTGGTCTTTTTACATTATATTTCCTTATACATATTATATAGCTTATCTACACTTGTCTTTGTGTATTTCAGTTACTACTTTGTCTTTCATCACCAGAATGCTGTTCCCCCTCACCTCCAATTTTTAATTTCCTTGGGCTACTTCAAGTCTCAGCTCATCCTATACCTTCCACAGGATATCTTTCTTGATCCCTCTACACTGTAATTCCTTCCCTTCCTAGATTACTTTTCCATTTACTCTACATATATTTTACATGTGCTTAGTTGTTTACATATTGTCCTTCCTATTTGGATATATTCTCCTTGGAGGTATGAACTGTTTTTTTTTTTCATTTCTTTGTATCTTTATCACTTAGCACAATGCTTGTCACATGGTGTTTAATATGAGATTTCTGTTCTACTGACTAGTGAAAGCTGACTATGAAAATTCAGACAAGCTCAGATGTGTTCAAGACTAGTCTTCTCTGATTCTGCCAGCTGCCATCTGTGCATCTATATTCACTTATTTTCTCTGCTGTCTACAACACAGTTCCTGAAAGTACTTGATGTGGCAGAAACTTTGCCCTCTCTTCTAGTGTCTGCGGTAGATCCTTCCTCTTCTAGGACTACAAATCCTAGGTTTTCTAATGAGAATCCTAGAGGTTGTTGTTGTTGTTGCTTGTCCTTCCTTCTTGAAGAGGATCATGACATTAGGGGAGGTGATGCTATGCCTTGCAAATGAATTGGATTTAAGTGAGGGAAGGCTATGTAAGGTCATCCTCTTCACCTTCTCCTCCAGAGTCCAGTGGCAAGATATAGATCAAGAATCCCAAAACTCTTTCATTTATCCATGGCAAGGATTATTCTGGCCCATCCAAATATCCCATTAAAATTAAATTTCAGACATGGAAGATTATAGAGATTAGATAATCTCTTCTCATTTTACCAATGAAGAAATAAATAGTCATTATATTCATCCTGGTTTGGATGGAACCAAAGTTCATCAAAGTTTTAGTAAATAGATTTTTGAGCCAGCATGAGCTAGGAACAATGAAACTATCCCAGATATGGTCAGCCCATATTCTGATCTTGATCTTTTTGTATGTGTGTGAAGATGTCTAATTGCTATTTCTATTGTCAAAATAATCTCATTAAAATAAAAATAAAATAAAGCTGCTTCTATATTTATGATATGAAGTCTTGGTATATAAGCTGGGTGACATAGCTGATGGTATTTTCTAACTATAAGAAAACCTTAAAAAATAACAGCCACCAAAACTTTCAAAATCAGATCTAGAAAAGATAGAGAGGGTGCCTTAGGCTTAGTTTTAATCAACCAATCCATCAAATATTTATTGATTGCTTGCTAACTGCAAGACATTGTACCAAGTGCTATTTACTACCTATGTGACCTCAGGCAACTCATTTTATTTTTCTTAGACTGTTTATTCATCAGTAAAAAGAGGTTGTTAGATTATATGTCTTTTAAAGTCCCTTCCAGTTCCAATTCTTATGATCTCTTAATTACCCCACGGAATACAAAGAAGTTCAAGACTCAGATCATGCCTTCAAGGAACTTCTAGTATAGATGGAATGACTCCAAGGAAACATAAGTTAAGGACTAATAAGGAGATATAATAAGGCAAGAGATAACTAGTCCTCAAATGAGTTGCCATGCTTTTAAAACAAGGAGAAGTCACTGGGAGCCAAAATAGTTTAGGATGACTTTATGGAGGCAGGATTTCAGCTGATCCTTGAAGGATGAATAAGATGTGGTCTTACAATTTATATCTGTACATGTGTGGTCAAAGAGAAGAAGCAACAGTTTGAGCCATAAAGCAAGTGCCACTAGGAAGAAAGCAGGTAAATAAGGTGGCTGAAAAATATGTTACTAGTTTAAAGTGGTTCATTTGTTTACCCAATGCTACAGAATCATTTTGGCAAAACTCATAAAAAGGAATTCTAGAATTCACAAATTGTGCCAATAATGAAGGAATAGAGATTGCCTTTGTTCCAGTCCAGCTGCAGCAACTGCAATAGATATTGCTGCCAAGGAAAGGGAGCATTGCAATTAAAAACTGAAACACTAATTCAAGCAAAAGAGTAGGGTTACTTGTTACAAGCAACATTGGAATACCAAATTTCTTTTCTCATACCAGTGCTTTGTCCCCTGCTACCAATTCCAACTTCACAGCCTAATCCTCATATAATCCAGCCACCCATCAACAAAGATGGACACTAAGAACTCAAGGGTGTGCTAGGCCTATAAGAATACAAGTCAGTTTTCATCCTCATGGAGTTATAATCCATTTGAAGAAATAGGAGTTAGGAACATAGAATTTTAGAGTTGAAAGAGATCTCAGAGACAAAATAGTCCAATTTAGTCATTTTATAGATGAGGAAACAGACCAAGCAAAATAGAGTGACCTAAATTCAAACACATGATAGGTTGAAGGGACAAGTTTGAAGTCAAATCCTGGAATTAAAATCCAGAGCCCTTTCCATTTAAAGAAAACTTTAATTCTGGAATTCGTACCACAGAATTATCCTCTGATGCTATATCCTTTGATTAAAGGATATAGGTATAGGGCTCCTTCCAGAATCTCCATTTCCCTCATCAGGCTTACTTCTCTGAATTTCTTCATCATCTCTCTATGACATATATCTTCTTTTTCCCTCCAACCCCCATTTTCAGCTTTTTTTTTAATGTGTTGTTTTCTTCATTATAATGTAGGAGCCAATTTCTTAAGAACAACCAATGACTTTCTTTTGCTTGGATTTATATGCCCAGTGCTTAGCACAGTTCTTGGCACACAGTAAGCACTTAATAAACGCTTGTTGGCTGAGTGCAACATTTATATTTTTCCTTCTTTTACAAAATTTTAGTTGCTATTATTTTATATCATTTTCATTTCCTAATCTATCCTTCTCTTCTCCACCTGTTAAAATCTAGAATGAAAGAAATCCCATCTGGAGCTATGATTTTTGTCCTTCAGGGAATGGGTCCATAATAAATTTTAAGTAATCACTTTAGATATATTGAATTTAATGACTTGGTCAGAATCACAGAAAGATTTGAAATTAGTCTCAATAAAATTCAAGTTCAATAGTCTACATATTATATGATATAGGTTATATACAGGCTGAAACATTTAAATGCATCTTTGATCTAATGTTCCCTATATCAATACAAATTGCAAAGCAAACCTACCTACCCATACTGTGTGCCTGACTCATATCCCAATGAATTTAGCCTAGGATCATCACCAAATATGGCAGAGGCCTTTCTCAGTTTCTCTTAAGAACAATAGATATGCCAGAGGATCACAAGGATTATACAAGGGTTGGTAATTCCTCATTCTCTTCATAGAACTAGCCAGTATTTCTTTTTTGATCATACATTTTCTTACTGATATCTTTTATTCTAGCTCTTTATAGTTCCTTATTATCTGTTGTAGCCTGTTCACATCCACTATATACCCTCTGAGTGATGCTCTTTTTCAATTCTCCAGATACTGCAGAGTTTCATGACTCACAACCATCCAACAACAAATGTGTTAACAGAAGATAAATAGCAGTTCAACAGAGCTGATAATATGTGTCAAATGAGTGGTATGGAAAACAAATGTTATAGAAATTCAAAGAAGAAAAAGACAAAATCCTAGCCTGAAGGAGTACAAAAAGTAAGAAGGAAAGTTATAGGAATGAGGTTTAACTCTGCCTTCCATCAAGATTTCTAAGTGATATAACAGTTTGATTTAGATGATTCCTAAAAACAAAAACAAACAACCAAACAAAACTTTGACACTTTGCTTTGAACCTACCAAGGTCATTCACTAATAGCAGCTTTTATATCACAGCAGCCCTTTCATTCCATAAACCACATTAAAACACTAGAAGAAAAGAAGAGATTTTATTTCCAATTCAGGGGATTCCTAGAAGTTATCAATGCATGGGTCTTATCATAAACCAAAGCCATCTGCTTAACACTACTATTATTTTCAGTGATAACAGTATCCAGAATATATTGGGAGATCTTTAGCAATCTCATATTTGAAGACAAAGAAGATCAACTGAACAAGTGTCAGGCAAGGAATTATTTCTCATTCAAGATCCCCTGATTTCTACTCAAACTTTGAGGGCAGGTTTTTCCCTTTGAACCTTGCCTCAGTTTAAAGTGAATCTCCCATTCACCATCAATGGATCCCATTAAGCAAATCTTAAAATACATGGCAAACAATCTCAAAGAATTCATAATAGTTATCATCTATAGTTTGTTTATCTGGCCACTACTGAATTATTGAAATTGGCTTAATAATAATCAGTTGACCTAGATCTTTTTGCACACTTAGGACCTCTCCTTTTATTGCCTATGTTTTACAGTTTAACATTTTATTATCGCTTTGTTTCACTCTCCCTTACTATCCCATTAGATTGTAAACTACTTATAGGCAAAAGCATCCTGTCATACTTTTTCATCCTGTACTTATCCATCTATCCATCCATCTTCATTAAAATCCTACTCAGATATTTCCTTAAGTACTGTATGACTATATCAAGCTGAGAAGCTTTGTGTATGGCTCCAGAGACAAAATAGCCCTTTGAGGTCTAATATTCCAAAGTTTACATGGTAGATTGTAGACTGATGAATTTTTCAGGCACAGTGATTCTTTATGTACTAAGGATTGTTTCATCTGCTAGATATCTCTATCAGAGGAGGAAGCATCTTTATTAATACCTGGTTATATTGAAATAGTCATTCATTCATCTAACATGTATTCATTAATCCCTTGCTATGTTGCTGACCATTGAGGTAGGTAAAGAGCTAAGATTAGACATGGTCCCTGACTTCATGAAGCTCACTCACATTCTAGCAGCTGGTTCAATGCTGGTCAGAAATTATGCCTTAGGTCTCTTTCACTTATTTTGCCTTTTTAAAAAGTTTATTTTTTAAAGTGGTATAATTCATTATTCAAAGCCAAGCTTTTATATGCATTATGGTTTGTTATCCCAAGGCAGAACTCCACAGCTAACCCAGAGTGCTCCTAAGTGTTAATGACGTTATTCTCTTCATCCCACTCTGCTCCTCTGACTTAATACCACCTCCACTCCATGATTCACTGGGGTTTTGCAACAAATCCTTTCTGACAAGTCCACAAATCCTTGCTGACTTACATCGGGGTAGTGGAGCCGAACTAACCTTACTGATTTTTGCCTTCAGCTGTGGTTTGGTTTTTCAGGTTATGAGGAAAATGTGTCCTGAACAACAGAGAGCAGAAATTAGAAAATCATAGAGCAACAAACCTGTGAGAGTCCCTGGCCCCACCACTGGGCACTGAGAGCTATTCACACTTACAGCAATGAGAGTGGCAGGTTTCTCGGAACTCCTGGGCAGAGCTTCACCCCAGAAAGCTCACAGCTTGATTTGCAGATGCCAATTTTGAGCTCACAGTCCTGGCATGCATTGCCATTTCAGGACTCAGTAAATTAGATTGGGAACTCATAAATGGACAGTGAACACAGAGCATAAAAAAGTAGATTTGTAATATACTGCTACTTGTCTTCTTAGAGGCACAGTCAGTCTAAAGATGGGCTGTGGGGCTGGAGCCTGAGGCTAGAAATATAAAAGACCTTTCTATGCACAGCTATTGGGGAATCCCTGTTTATAAACACACGTCTGTAGAAATACTCTGGGACTTTTGTAGCCTTCTCAAGCTACTTTAAAAAAAAATAATCACTCTTGAGCCTGTTGCTTCAAAGGATAGAGACAAAATATTTGAAAACAAATCTCCCAGAACCTGGGACAATAACCCCTAAGAACAAAAGAATCAACAGTTGAATTAGATTTCTGAGAAATACCAAGAGACTTAATGAAGACTACAGCTTTACACCTGTAGCAAGATAGCCAGATTCCTTGAATTCAACCTAGAGTAAGTAAGATCTTTTAAAGATCTTGGTCTTTTAAAGCCTAACTCAAACATGTGAAGCTTTGTGATCCTGAGTCAGTCACTTTGCCTCTCAGTTCCGGTTTCCTCATTTGAACAGTCAAGATTTCTCCTTCAAAGGATCGAAAGAGATAATACTTATAAAGTACAAACAATAAAGTATTATGTAAATATCAAAAATTATTAGTCATATGACTGCAAAAAATCTCTTACTTTTAAGAACAAAGACTTAAAATAAAATACTAAGAAAGATAAAGTTGAGGATTAGGAAAGAAAACCTTGAGCAATTTACATAATCAATAAAATTTTAAAAGGCCTTTCTTGATAGCCTTCTAAGGATATTATGATCTAGCCTCTAGATTGTAAACATCTTAAGGATAATGACCATCTTTTATTTTTTTTTATGTAACTTCAGAGGTTCTAGCAAAGTGTCTTGCATGGCAATATGACTTTTAAAAAATGTTGAAAGGAAAATGAGTGGTTATTATTGATGAGTTCTGCGTAGCAATTTCTAATTCCAAACATACATATGATAAATTCACAATAACCATTCTCTTTGCCAAAAGGGACATTTATTTAGGAGAAAAGGTTACAGACAAAATTAAGAGGTAAAATAAGTATCAGAAGTGGTAAATGTGAAATAGATTTGGGAGAGCAATAGGGTTATCAAGGAGAGGTATATGGAAGAATCCATTAAAAGAATATGTCATTAAGTCTGGATATGCTATTGACTGGCAAGTTAAATCCATAAAGAAATTTAACAGACTAACCAGAGTTAATTATAGTAAGCAGAAATAGGACATTAAAGGAAAGATGTTATCAAAGGAAAGATGTTACTGAAAAAGACTTAGCAAAGATCTTTGTCCTGAGCACATCTTTCATAGGGGAAATATAATCTTGTGGATTTCTCAAGGGAGATGGGGAAGTACCAGTGAAGAATTTGGTACCTCTGAGGGAGGGATCAAGGAAGAACTAGGTAAAATCCACTTTGCTAACCAGGTCCCAGGCCTGCCTAAACATATGCTAATCAAGGGTAG
This sequence comes from Sarcophilus harrisii, assembly GCF_902635505.1. Lineage (NCBI taxonomy): Eukaryota > Metazoa > Chordata > Mammalia > Dasyuromorphia > Dasyuridae > Sarcophilus > Sarcophilus harrisii. The sequence goes on along the minus strand of NC_045426.1, from coordinate 114,515,355 downwards.
ATATGGAGATTGATAAAAAGTTTCATCCTTAAATTACTCTTTATAAACAGTATAATTTGGCAGTTGGTTATACTTCATCCTATTATGGGAAGAGAATAAACTTATTTCAAAGCCCACAGCATTTTGGCATAGTATAAAGAGTAGAATTGGAATCAGAGAACTTGAGCCCAAATTTTAGTTTTTACAACATTTCACCTCTTTGACTTTGTAAAAAATTATTTTTTTCCTCTGGGCTTTAATTCATCTTGAACACTTGAACACTTAAACAATTTTTTAAAATTAAAATTTAATTTAATTTAACTTTTTAGGTTACACACATACATTTATTTATTGTTTAAACATATTTCTATATGAGTCATGTTGGGAGAGAAAAATCAGAACAAAAGGGAAAAACTACAAGAAAAAAAAAACAGAAGGAAGAAAAGTGAAAATGGTATGTTTCAATCTGCATGCAGTCTCCATAATTCTCTCTCTGGATGTAAATGACATTTTTCATCCTAAGTTTATTGAAATCATTTTGGATCATTGAATTACTGAGAAGAACCAAGTCTTTCATAATTGATCATCTCACAATCCTGTTGCTTTATACAATGTTCTCCTTGTGTGGTGCCACAGTCTCCTCTAATTGTCCTGTCTCAGTTTCCCTAAATTGTCCTGCCTCAGTTTCCCTGAATTATTCTGCCTCAGTTTCCTTGAATTGTCCTGCCTCGGTTTCCCCAATTGTTCTGCCCCAGTTCCTTGAATTGTTCTGTCTCAGTCCCCCTGGTTGCAACCCCCATTTTCTGCTCATTAGAATTGAGATAATTGGGGCTGTGGAGATCTGACTTTCCAGAAGATAAGACTCTGGATGTCCTATCTCAGATACCTGATTGGCATTGTCTATATCTCTAAGTCCCAGACTTCCTGGCTCTAGTTAGACACCTCCTAAATCCTCCTAATTTGTAAGAATTTATGGTTCTACCTCCAACCTGTCAGAACTGGATTAATGGTCCTGTCTTGGAGATTCCTGCTCACCAGAGTTTGGACTCTACTACCTTTATCTACCAAAGCTTGGAGCTGCTTGTATATATGTCATTGAGAACTCACAGTCACTGCTGGACGCTTTGAGACATCAACCCTGGGGGCAACATACCCTCAGCATAATCTCTCTCTCTCAAATAAAATATTAAAAACTCTCTAATCTCTATCTTGCCTCAGTTTCTCCAGCATTACATTAGCTCTGCCTGCTTCATTCAGCATCAGTTCATGTAAATCTTTCCAGATTCTAAAATCAGCCTGTTTATCATTTTTCATAAAACAATAATAATTATATATTATTTAATTTTGGTATTTGGTATTTATGTATACCATATAATATGGTATTTAATATACCATAATTTATTCAGTTATTCCCCTCTTGATAGGCATCTACTGATTTTCCAATTCTTTGCTACCACAAAAAGAGTTGCTAAAAACATTTTTGTACATTATTTCTTTGGGATACAGACCTAGAAGTGACTGATATGGCTGGATCAAAGGCTATGCACAGTTTAATAGCCCTTTAACCACAGTTCCAAATTGTTCTGCAGAATGGTTGGATCAGTTCTCATGTCCACAAACAATGCATTAGTGATACTAGACAGTCTAAGCTCCTCCCTCAATCTAAATCCCCTATGACCTACATCTATGGTTTAATCACAGTAGCCAAACCTTGTGCTGAAGAATCTTAAAATCTAGTAGGAAGATGATTAATGCAAATTTAACAATCAATATATTATATGATATCATAAAATTAAATATTGAATTGTGTGGTATAGTCTGTAAGTGCTATAGAAGTTTGAAGAAGATGAAAATAAAAGATAGATTAGTAAGGAAGACATGATGAAGGAAATGGGATACAACCTGGCTTTTGAAGGATGGATAGGGGGAAAGAAGAAAGCAAGACATTTCAAGTAAATGAGAAACATAAGCAAAGCGATACAAGCATAAATGATCCATTATATTCCCAAGAGATACACTTCAGACGAAAGCAAGAAATTTATGTCTGGGAATAATGGGAAATGAATTTGGCCTAGATTAGAGATAACCTTGAAAACCGATCAAAGGTGTTTGGATTTTATTCTATAGGGGAATCATTGATGATTACTGTACTTTAGCTAAAAAACATAAATTCCTTATTTTGCCTTATTTTCTTCAATATCCCCTTAAAGCCACTTAATTAATTAATTGATTTTCTTGAAGTTCAACTCTAGCATTTGAAAATGTAAACCAAAGATCAAAACCATCTAAAGAATACAATTTAATCCAAGGTTCAAGAAATCCTTTAATCCTAACCATGCAAAGGAGCTAATCAATGACTATGGGAACCAAGAATAGACTTAAGGCACAGGCAGGAGAGGAGAAAAAGGGGACAGAAATAAGAAAGGAAATAGAATGGGGAAGAAGAATTCAAAAGACGTGGATAAGAGACACATACCAAAAAGGATGTGTGTAATGGAAATTGGCAGAGTACCAACAAAATCTGCTTTAAGCACCTATGGGGTTATTGGCTGTCTATGCAATACAACATATATCTCCACCCAAATATCAACCCTCTACATGTGTTCTTTCCATCCGTACTTTTGTATCAATCACAATTGAGGATGCATGCTCATTGAGTTTTTATGTTAAGGCTGTCAGCGGCTTAAAGGATTATTCTAACTTTAAAAACCTTCATTCACTTGCAGGTAGATATCCAGGTAGAAAAGTGAGACAGATCCTAATGTTTTATTCATAGCCCTCCATTAGTTCTTCTGCTGTGTCACATGATTTCAACAAATATTCATTAAGGGCCTATGATGTGCAATAACCTTTAAAAACAGGGTCCATGTAAGAGCCATATACTTCTCAATGTACCGTGTTCCTGCATGTATCAGGTTTCCCATCTGGACAGTACCAGACAGTAAAAGATATAGAGTTAAAAGGAGAACTTAGTATTTTAATCCTCTCATTTTATATATGAGTAAACTGAGGCCTAAAAAGGTTATCTTTTTTTTTTTTTTAACCCCCAGTGCTCAACAAAGGATCTGGACCATAGGAGACACTTCAATGCTTTTTAATTGATTCAGTGCTTTTTCCCACTCCCCCACACTACCTCCCATCAGGTTATAGTCTTTCAGACTTACCTTCTTTTTGTTATTATTGAGTTCCAGGGTCATTTATTACTCATGTGTCTCTCTCTCACAACAAATCTACTATTTGTATTCAGTCCCTGAAATTTGCTGAGACCTCATGAGGAAAAGTTTGACTAGATTACCAAAAACCTAGTAACATCAGAGACATTAATGCTCCCATTTCCACTCACATTTGAATTGGAATCTAACATTTCTCTCTTCTTCCATCCATTTGCTTCTCTGCCATAGGAAGGAGGTAGGGGACATGGGCAAATGCTTCTCTCCTCCTATATAACAGTAGACAAATATAGCTCAATCATTCACATTACTGGGCCGAGCTAAGAACTGGGGACTGGCCTTCTTCATCAGGTTCAAATATTTATGGGAATATCAGTCACAATGTATGCTAACTCCTTGCATTATTATGATCTCTTGTTTAGACAAGATAGTAATATCTATACATTATACATTAGCTCATCATTATATCTAGCCAGTCCTAGCTTTAGGAAAAGGGACAACATATAGAAATTATATAAGAATATATAAGAAAATATAATTTAAGAAATTAGTCTTGTTGATCCATTTTTCCTATTCTTCTCTTCTAGCTTTCTTCCATTTTCTTTCATGAACTTTCATGAAAGTGGGGAAGAGAGGTAATATCATGTTTTGTGACTACTATACTAATGGGATCTATAGTTCCCCAAAGACTATTTATCCACCTGCCATACAATATTATAAAATTGAATGTAATTAAGAAAGGAGTGGTTCTGATTAACCTTGAGTTATTCAGAAGGAAGCTTAATTCCAATGCTTATGAATTCCTAAAACCTTTGAGACAAGCTTTAGCGAATTCAACAGAACTTTGATCACATATGATTATCCCATAGTTACAGAATAATAGGATCTTAGAGAAGAAAGGGACCTCAGAGATCTAACCATCTACTCATTAATAGCTGACATTTCTGTAGTTGCTGAAAATCACACAGGGCAAATGCTCACAAGGTGATCAGAAAAAGTAATACAAGGACACTTTCAAGGTCTCTTTTCATCAGAGAAGGTGCTGTGCTCTGTAAGCAAAGCAGAATTGAATTAACCCAAAGAAATCACAAGATGCACAACATTAGAGAAGCCACCCCAAATATTCATATGGAGTATTTGTGTCTGACCTATAGCAGAGCATTCCGAGCTCCTACTAGTCTGATCAGCCACAGTTGGACACACTGCCACCTAATTCTGACATATGATGTCATTTTGATCTTCTTCAAAAATGAAGAACAGCAACAACAAAATCACAGACCATTTTCCTCTCAAAAACCCTATCCAGTAGGTCGTATATTATGATTCCTATTTTCAAGATAAGGAATTCAATACTGAGAAATATTAAGATATTATAGTCTCATATCTAGTAGGTAGAATTCTAGGACTCAAATTCAGATAAATTAGCTGCAACTCCAATGTACTTTCTATTCCATACTACTTCCTCTCAAAGTAAGAAGTAATTATAACCATCCTTTATAGATCTCTACTCAGGAACATCAAGTGACGGGGACCTCACTACTCCACTAAAGCAACACATTGCATTTTGGGTCAGCTATTGTCAGAGACGATTTTGTACTGAGCTGAAATAATCTTCCTTATAATTTCCAAACATTGATTTTTTTGTTGTTGTTCTCCTTTCTAAAAATAACTCTCAGCCATCTTTCATATGAAATTCATTAAAATATTTGGAAGTGGGTTAAGAATTTGTTATTTTTTCCCTACCACACACTACCCTTCTATCAAATCTTCCCTTTTTCAGATAAAATATACTCAGTTCCTTTAAGTATTGCTTATATAATAGATTTCCAGATTCTTTGCCATACCAGTAATCTTCCTCTTGACACCCTCTTTTAAAATATGGTACTACTTTAAGAGGAGATCACTATGCTATTAGTTTTATTGAATTGTTTTACTTTGTTTCTAGAGACTTCTTTTGTAGATGCATTCAAGAAATGTTTCATGAAGTGGAAAAAATATAATATAAATATAAAAATATAAAATTATGCATATCAATACAACTTAAAAAAACTAAAATAGAAGTAAATACTTTATTGGAGAAACGGAGTCTGAATGGCACAGAGTACAATGAAACTATGAGCCCCCCCCCAATGTTCTAAATATTATGCTTATATTATATTTTATATTAATTCAAGCTGAGCATTATACTATTGTTGATCCATACTGAACTTGTAGTCAACTAAATCCTTAGGGCATTTCCACTTGTTATTGGGTTATTTTATCTCATCTTGTATTTATGCAGCTATTTTTTTTTAACCTAAATCCAGGGTATTGTATTTATCTCTATTAAATTTCACCATCTCAGTTTCAGTTCCAGTACTCACCTATCAAGATGTTATAAGAGCTTGATTCTGTTATCCTCAAAAAATCTTCAAAATCCCCCCCTTCTCTGTCTGTCTGTCTGTTTCTCTCTCTGTATTTTTCTCCTTCTTCTACTTTGTGATATCAATAGATTTCAAAAGTATGCCTGCTATATTTTCATCCAAGTCAATGGATAAAAATATTGAATAATACTATGTTAAGGATCAAGGCTTACAGATCTTGAATTAAAAAGGTCTCTTCAGGATTCATAGGATTCAATTCAATTCAACTAGTATTGGTTAAATACAAACTAAATTCTAGGTACTGTGCTAATTGCTGGATCATTGATTTAATACTGGAGGGGACTTTAGAAATAATATAGTCACAACAGCAATATTGTATGATGAAGAATAGTGAATGATTCAGCTATTCTCAGCAATACAATGAGGTGAGAATATCTTAAAGAACTCAGAAACAATGATGAAGCATGCTATATGCTTCCAGAGAAAGAATTGATAATGATTGAATACAGTTTGAGACATGCTATTTTTCTTTTCCTTCCTTCCCTCCCTCCCTCTCTCCTTCCTTCCTCCCTCCTTCCTTTCTTTCCTTCCTTCCTTCCTTCCTTCCTCCCTCCTTCCTTTCTTTCCTTCCTTCCTTCCTTCCTTCCTTCCTTCCTTCCTTCCTTTTTTTGGTCTTCTTTTTGTACAAAAGAACTAATATGGAAATGTTTTACATGATTGCATATGTATAATCAGATTGTTTACTGCCTTAAGGAGGGATGTGGGAAGGAAGGGAAGGATAGATAGAATTTAGAACACGATTTTTTTTTAAATGTTAAAAAAAGTGTTTTAACATATAATTGGGTAAAATTTTTTAACAATTTAAAAAATAAAGAAATCATATAGTTTAACCTCCTCATTTTACAGAGGAGAAAACTGAAGCTCAGACAGGTTGTAAAGTGCCCAAGATCATTCAAGTCATAGATCATACGACTGTTCATCTAGAGGTAAAAAGAAACCTAAAAATTGCCTAGTTCACTTCTTTTACTTTATATAAACTTAGTATTCAATATATATGTCAAGTGTTCATTATTATACCATTCTCTAACATTCATTGGATATGGTAGTTCAACTATCTTCATAGAAAAAGAACTGGTTTTGCAATCAAAGAGTGCACATCCTTATCTGTTCCACATCTCACTGGTATGAATGATCTTGCAGTGGAGTGGTAGAGTAAAAAATGGATTTGAATTTTGTCCCCTTTGATCTTTGATAAATCAGTAGTCTCTAGATCTCTGTTTTCTCATTTACAAAATAAGGGATTGACCTAGATGATCTCCACTTCTAAATCTGTCCCTCTATGAATCCCTCTAACTGTATTCCCACACTTATATTCATCTCTACTTTATCACAACAGGTTTAGAATATCATGAGGAATGTCATCCATAAGATGAGAATTTATGGCTGGAAGAGTATTAGAATTTCTCTAGTCTAATTCAAGCCCCATTGCCCATTTTACATATGAAAGAACTAAGGCCAAGAGACATTGTTAGTCATGAAAAATCAAACAGAAAAAAGTTATCCAATTTACATGGAATGAAGAATATATGAAGAAAAATAAGACATAACTCTGTACACATAGAAAAGTATAAAAATATGGCTAAGATGATTAATATAACAACATAAAAGTAACTAACATTTCCATAGTGATTTAAAGTTTTCAAAACTATTTGCAAAGCTTATCTCATTTGAGCTCCAGAGCAGTCTTGGGAGGCTCCTACTCTAGATGTCATTACCATTTTTACAAATGAATAAATTGAGGCTAAGAGGTTTTAAATGATTTGTCCATGGTTGAAAAGCTAGAAAATGTAAAAATTAGGATTTGAACCTAGAATTTACTTACTCCAAGTCTATCTACTATGTCACATTTCCTCAAATCAAAAAAATTAGGTTTTTCTTTTCTTTTTTCAAATAAATCAATTGAGTTTCTTTCATTCACAAGAAGTAGGAAGGCAGGAAAAATATTTGAAGGGAAGCTAGTAACAAAAAGTCTTAGTCTAAAGCTCTCCAGTTTGTAACACTCAGGAAAATATTTCTGTGAATGCTTTGAGAATCCCACTGCTATGCTTTGCAGGAACATAACTTACCTTCCAAAACACAAACTTACAGCTCAAGGCTTATGCATAAACAGGGCTTTTCCATCCATCTGGGAGGAAGTAGGAAACTTTCACATTTGTCTAAATGTGGTCTCTATAATCTGTGCATATTGTGTAAGCAGCCTGGGCAACACGTGAGGACAGAAAAAAAGGGAAAGGGGAAGGAGAAAGAGAAGTGCCTACTATGTGCCAGGAATTATTTTTAGTGCTTTAAAATATTATCTCATTTGATTCAAGAAACCAAGAAAATTAATCTCTAATAATCAAATTGTCTGCAATGGTAAAAGGGTTCTTAGATTCAGAAATTAATTTAGGAAAAACAAAATTGTGGAATATGGAATATAAAGAGATTAACTGGTCTATTGGGCTTAACATTAAATTGGAAGCTTTTTTTGAGGAAGGAATTGTCATTTTAAAAATTTCTATACCTTTAGCATCCCATATGATACATTGAATCTAGTAGGTAATCATTGACAAAAATGTTTATTGATCTGAAAAAAAATTAAATAAGTTTACTATGGTCAAATAAACTCAGTTTTTATTTCTATGATTCACTTATCTTTGTAATGAAAGACATGCTGCTTAGAGAGGTTGTAGTCTTATGCAATGTACTTAGGGCAAAGTATAATATTCAAATTTAATGACTTTTATAATAAACCTTACAACAGTTTACATTTTTTTTAAAAGAAATTCAATATTCTTTGGCACTTTTTTGCTGCACAGCTGTTTTATCTGAGTTGGCATTTCATTCAGAAGATTTTGATCCATAAGCTTTAATTCTTATCATTAAACCATGCTTTTACCACATTGGCTAATATGCATACCTTTGAAAAAGAGTTCATCTTTCTAAGTCTAGCCTATATTATAGGTCATAAATCTTTAAAGGGGTTTAAATCACACAAGTTTCCAGGCCATTGAAGCATGTTTATCTCTATCTTTTAGATATACTTTTAAACTATTTTTTTATGGTGAAATGGTTGCATTATTCCATCTGCATTTGGGAATTTCTGTAATTCCCAAACAATTCTGCTTCTCAGTAAATCAGTCTCATATTTCATTTATTCCCTCAATGGAAATATAATTTCTAGGCCCACCAGAAGTAAAAATATCTCCCAAATATTTTTAGGTGGATATTTTATAGTCTAAAGCAATCAAGTATCACACAAAATAGAATTTTGGAATTCAGAAAGATTGGAGTCCAAGTCTGGCCTCAGAAATTTACTAGATATGTAATCCAAGTCACCTAAGCTCTTTTTTGCTTCTCAATTTCCTTATCTATAAAGTGGGCATGATGATAGCATCTACTTCTCAGAGTTGTTATTTGTAAAACTTAATGAATTATGTCAATGTTTTCTATATTTTGTTATTGTAGTTATTATTATTATTATGTCTAAATCTTAGATTCACATATGGACTTATCCTAAAAATAATTTTGTATAACCTTGAATAAGCAAGTAAGTTTCATCAATAAAAATGATCTCTAAACAAAAATCTTCAATATTAAGTCTTTGTATCTTTTTTACCATAACATATGTTTTTTCTTCATATCAATTTCTAGCAGTCTTTTTTTAAAAACTGAGTTTCTCACTGTTCTTCCAAAACCAAGAAACTTATGCTGCTCTTTCAAGGAATCAATAGCAACTCCTCAATCTTTCAGACCTCTCTGAGGATTAATTAGACTATATTGTTATCATAGTTTATCAGTTCTTAAATTTGCTTTTCATTTTCAATTGTACTTTCCTATGTACTTTGTAGTGATCTATCTAATTTTATTGTGGGCTTGAATGATCCTTGAAATGTTTGACATGCTGCAATATCTTCAACAGTCATTGAAGGGTGCTCTTAATGAGCTACAATTTTTGTGTATTTCCTCGGAAACTACCAAATTAAACACCTGACAAGAAAAGAACGAAATATGTATCTGGTACAAATTCCAGCACTCAATTGACAGAAAACTGAGTAAAAGTGGGAAAATCAGTTCAATCTAATTTTATCTGGTTAAGCATTCTGAATCAGCCTAGAGTCAGAAGAAGCACACATGTGGCTATTGTCACAAATTAAGCAAAATAAAAAATAATTGCTTATCTCAAATAATTTGAACATCATTATTGTTGATTGGCATGATTTAATGGTAAGAGTGTTGGAGATGGATTCAGAAGTCCAAATCCTGGATTCAAATCCCATATCTAATTCTTCCTAGATGTGTGACTATGAACAAATTACCTAACATCTCTGGTCTTATAAAATAAGGATAATAATGTCTGTACTAAGCTATTTCACAGAGTTTTTGTGAAGGGAGAAAAAAATTGCAAAATATTAAAAGTCTATAGAAATATGGGCTATTATTACCTTTGAAACCAAAATGACAACTTATTCTCTGAGTTATTTGACAGCTTTTGTTATTGTTATGCTAATACTGTGATGATTCCACAGAGTACCAAGAAACATGAGAGTATCTTTCTATAAGCCAATTAATAATATTTCCTGGAGTGTAGAAACAATCAATCACCTTGGCAACTAACCAACAGTAAGCTTATTATGGGATAAGAAAAGATAAATAGTAGGAGATAGATTTCTCTTAAAAATTTGACAATATAACATAGTCTTCCATCAATCATGAAATGGGACATTCTGTTTTCAGTGTTTTATTACATTTTTACCAATACTCTTTGAGAGAAAAATGATAATAATGAAGATAAAGATCATAATGGAGATAGCTAACATTTAAATGGAGGCAGCTAAGTGACACAGTGGATAGAGTGCTGGGCCTGAAATAAGGAATGCTCATTTTCTTGAGATCCAATCTGGACTCAAACACTTAATGGTTGTGTGACTCTGGGCAAGTCACAATCCTGTCTGCCTCAGTTTTCTTCTTCTGTAAAATGAGCTGGAATAGGAAATGATAAACCACTCCATTTTCTTTGCCAACAAAACCCTAAATGGGATCACAAAGAGTTGGACATGAATGAAATGATTAAACAACAACAAACATCACTTTTAGATTCACAAAGTATTTTACAAGTATTATCTCATGTTATCCTCACAACAACACCAGGAGGTAGGCTTTCTTATTATCCCCATTTTCCAGGCAAGGAAACTGAAGTAACAACAGATAAGTGACTTGCCAAGATCATATAGCAGTAAGTAAATATCTAAGGCTGAATTTGAACTCAACTCCAGGTCCAGAGTTTCTATCCACTGTGCCTCTCAGATGCATGAAATAATGAAGAAGAAGAGGAGAAAAGTGTGTGTGTGTGTGTGTGTGTGTGTGTGTGTGTGTGTGTGTGTGTAGAACTGTATCTTCTTTCCTCCTTTCTTCTGATGTCCCACTTCTCTCACCCACACGGAATTTTGAAGAATCACACATTTCAGAACTGGAAGGGCTCTCTGTGGCCATCTTTTCATTTGCACCTGAGTTGAAGTCACTTGTACAACACTCCTGACTAGTGATCATCCAACCTTCTTTTGAAGATCAGTACCTGAGCGTGTACTGCCTCTTATTTCCATTGCACTTATGAAAAGCTCTAATTGTTAAGAAAGTTTTCCTTATTCCACGCTGAAATCTGTCTGTCTTTAAACTCCACCTGAGGATATGACACTGAAAATGGAACCCAATACTGAAGATATGTTTTGACTAAAGCAAAATACAGCAAGACTATGTTCTCTGCCTCTCTATTAAAAACCTCACTCAAGTCTAGAGCATCTCAGGGTAGTATATGCCATGAATGGTCTCATTTCCCTATAAAATTAAGTGGAAGATCTAAAACTATAGGATTTTATCCTGGAATTTGGAGGCAGACAGATGGGAGGGATGGAGTAGGGAGAGAGGGAAAGAAACAGACATACACACGGAGAGAGACAGAGACAGAGAGAAACAAACAGAGGGAAAGAGACACACAGAGAGACAGAGAAACACATAAAGACAGCAAGAGAGACAGAGATGGAGACAAAGAGACAGAGACAGAGACAGAGACAGAGACAGAGACAGAGACAGAGACAGGAGAGAAAGAGACAAAGACAGAAAGACAGAGACAGAGAGACAGAGAACTCATGTTAACTTGAAGCAAATATAGTTTAATGGCCTTGCAAATTAAGAGTGCAAAACCTTAAAAGAAGGGAAAGTAAAATCTGAGTAGTTTAGAAATTCTGGAGGGGGGCCCAGAATCTTCAAAGATTTTTCAATCAGGGGCCGGGTGCTCCCAGCTCCAAATACAGAGTAGATTTTTGGTCCAGAATTTTCACAGTTCTTTTCATGTCCTTCATTAAAGGATTTGCACATGATAACAGCCAGCCCAGTTCTGTTCCTCTCCCTTTTCTTTTGGGGGAGCATCTTATCAGGCAGCATTATCAGTTGAATATTCATTGGTCAAATTAGAATGCAGCCAAATGCCTTCCTGTTTAAAATGGCTGGGTGAATATAGCGATCATTTGTCAATGTCCCCTTCTGAATTGTTAGTGAGACAGACTTGCACACATTATTGGAGACAGAAAATGAATACTTTGAGTTGCTATGGTTACTGCTAGGGCAAGGCTAGCTGTTTACAAGTTTCTTGGTTCTTCCACATCATGTATATGTCTATATGTGTGTATCATTATATATATGGACATGGTAATACTAGTTATATTATTATATGATCATAGAATCATGGAGCTTGAGGTAGAAGCTCATAAATCATCTAGTCCAACCCTTTTAATTTTATATGTGAGGAAACTGAGGCCCAGAGTGGTAAGCTGAATTATCAAGGTCAAATAGATAATATGGGTCAGAGATAGGATTTGAGCCAAAGCCTCTTATTCCAGAGCCAATATACTTTCCATAGTACAATATGTGCCTTAAAAAAAAGCAAATATGTAAAACAGCACATATAGGGACACCAACATGTCAGAACTAATACCCATCAATTTTCAAATAAGTATTAAATTGTGCTTCTATTTACATGCCTATCAGGACAGTTTACTTAACTTTTCCAAACAGGTGATGGGAAGAAAAAGAACTTAGACAAACCAATTATCTTTAGGAACAAGAGGATAAAAACGAGCACAATACACAATTACTACTTTGGCATATTCATTAAACACATAACATTCTGATCAGTGCGCAATAAAAATAGCAGCCATCAGTTAAATAAACAAATCATTTGATTTACATAAGCTGCCACAAACATATGTGCTAACATGATGTGTAAGTAGGCCAGCCTATAGATAGGATGGAATTTGGAAAAGATACTTGTTTTGTAGATATAATGGAGACAGAGCAATAAGGAACAGTAGCAAGTGTTTATAGTTTCGGCTATAAAAATGTATGCTCTTATACAAGGTGTTTATCACGCAAAACTATGAAATAGTATTTATCTTTGATTTCCTTTGATTTTTCTGCACTCCTATTTCCCCTTTCAAAAGTTCTCTTAGAATAGAATATGAACTAAGATTGGTGGGTCAAAGATGGAAAGAAAGTAATTTTGACTTGATGGGAGAGAAAATGTCCTAATAACTAGAGAGCTATCCACAGAGGAACTGATCATTTTAGAATGTGGCAGATTCTGCTTCACTGGAAGAGCTTCAGGCAAAAGCTGGTTTATCATATTTTAGTTATACGACCATAGGCAAGACACAAAATTCTTTTGGTTGGGATGGTGCTATCAGTAGCTAGAGAAAGTCAGTAAAGGTCTCATGTAAAACTTAAGAGAATCTTTGAAGGAAAAACCAGCACAGACCAGCATGGCGTGATGGAAAAGTCTCTTAATACTTAAGTTGGAAAGCTAAGTTGTTAATTGTGTGATCCTAAGCAAATTATTTCACTCTGGCCCTCGATTTCCTACTATGAAAAGGCAATGTATCAAATGAACTGATCTCTGAGGTCTTATACAGCTTGAACAATTTGTGATCCTAGGGGACTCTGTCTAAATGTTCAGACCAGCTTGCTTCTGAGGCTCCTTGCCTATTCCAAGGAGTTCCTCTCCCATTCTTTCTTCCTACTTCCCATTCTGGTTTATCTACAGAAACTTCATTCTTTCCACCTCCTCTTCCTCTCTTTGGCACTGATGTTTGTTGTGAGAGCCTTTGCTGGGAATGAAATGTATACCTGTCATTTTTTTTCCTAGGAGGTACATATTAGATAAAGGGAGTTTTAAAGCCACCTAATATCTCAAGATTCTTACTTAGAAGCAAATAAATACCCTTCAGGGTAAAAGAATTTGTCAAAAAAATAAAATAAGAAGGAGTGGGGGAAGAGATAAGAAGAGAGGAAGATAAAGAGAGGGAAGAAAAGGAGGAAAGAGAAAAAAGGAAGAGAGAGAGATAGAAGGGGTGGGGGAGGGAGGGAGAGAGAGGGAGAGAAAGAGCAAGGAAGAGGGAGAGGGAGAAGAAGAGGAAGAGAGAATCTCATGATTAACATGGAGAATATCCAAAATCAGAAATAAAAGGAATAGCAGCCATGAATGCCAATGGCCTCATTTATAAGGTCTCATATGTAAGCCACATGGGGTTTACATACTAGTTGGGGAGAAAATTCAAGTCAATTTAATTAATTTAATTTAATTAATTAATGCTGACCAAGCATCTTTGATATATAAGTCACTGTGCTGAATGCAGGGGAAGATATGACAATAAATTAGACATGGTCTCTGCCTTTGTGGATGGACAACATGAAGGATGGGATTGGGATAGGCACACAATGCCTGCATTTAACCACACTGACACATTTTTTGATAGAGCTTATTTAGTGCTTTGCTCACAATAACCCTGTAGTGGAGGTAGTATAAACATTGCTATGGTTCATAGATAATACTTAGAGAAAGAAGGTAATTAAGGAAACTGACCCTCAAAGCGATTTGTTAATGGTCACATAGTTAGTAATTCTTAGAGCTCAGATTTGACGCCAGGTCACCTGACTCCAAATCCAGTGCATTTTCTACAAGCCTACATTGTCTTTCTCACTTTTGTGTCTAAGATGATATGGGGAAACAGTCAGACACAAATATTTATGAAAGGCATACAATGTGCCGCATAGTAGGTTAAGTTCTAGCAAAGAATTATCAGAGAGAGGAATGGGTAGAGCCAAAATGGTAGATTAGAGGCAGCAAACTGCTCAAATTCTTCTAGCATTCCACTCCAAACAAAATTAAAATAATGGCTCAAATCAAATGTTAGAGTAGTAGAACCAACAAATGATCAGGATAAGACCTCTTTCCAGCTTAAAACAACTTACTATGTCAAAAAGAAAGAACTGTGACGTGGAGTGCCAGTTTAGAACATAATATGGCAGCATTGGTGGTAGGTCTTGAAGGTGGCTGCGATAGCTCTAACAGCTTCAGAAGATCTTAACCCAGGGATGATAAGAGGGTTGAACAACTGGTCAAAGAAAGGGTATAAAAAATCTTTTTCTGGCAATGGGTGCAGATGGTGCTGATTAGCAAATATATTACTTATATGAAGTTCTGGGGTCACGGTTTCCAGAGCAGAGAGATCTGGGACATAAGGGATCAGGGAGTTACTGTTTGCAATTCCAAGGCAAAGAGAATGCTAGAACTATATGTTCTTATTTTTATATTCACAACAAAATTAACTCATACTAGCACTATGCTCACCCAAGAAGTAGAAACTATTTCAACAATCATACCTGCAGTCATCCTTGTCCTAATTTCCTTCCATCCCTATGCATCTTATAATTGTGACTGAAGGGGACCAGAGGAGGTAAAAAGCAGAGCACAGGCTAGAAAAAACAGTAACCACACTGTTTCTCAGATCACATCACCTTGGAGGCACTGAAAATTTGTAGACCTCCAGAAATAGCTATGAAAACAGCAGCAGCAAAAACAACAAAAATGTGAAGCTTGAGACAGTGCCTTTGCATTACCAGGGAACAGAAATCCATTTTAACATAAAGTGCAAAATGAAGAAATAGGTTGGAAAAATGAGTAAACAACAACAAAAAAAGAACTAGACCAAAAACGTTACTATGGCAGCTTAGATAACCAAGACACACATTCATGAGATGATGTAAAAACAACTACAAACACAGCCTCAAAGAAAAATGCTAATTGACCATAAGCCCAACAAGACTTATCAGAAGGATTTTTTTTAAAGCTATAAGAATCATAGAAGACATATAGGAAGAGAAATGAGAGTGATGCAAAAAATATATATAAAAAGAGAATTAACAGCTTAGTTTTTTTAAAGCACAAAAATACTAAAGTAAAGAATTTACAAAGCAAAATTGGAAAAAGATGGACAAAACTCACTGAAGAAAATAATTCCTTAAAAATTAGAATTGGGAAATCAGAAGTCAATGACTCCCCAAGACATCAAGAAGCAATAAAACAAAGGCAAAAGAATGAAAAAAAAAAAGATAATATGAAGTATCTTACTGGGAAAACAGCAAATCTGAAAATAAACTGAGGAGAGGTAACTTTTTAAATTTTTTCAGGTTATATATGTACATTCATTTGTCATGCTGAACAAAAATAAATCAAAAAGGGAAAAAAAAACATGAGAAAGAAAAAAAAATAGGTAAACAACAAAAATATGCTTTGATCATTTAAGAACTATTGAACAACCAGAAATCTAGGTTACCAAAAAAAAAAAAAAACCTAGTCATCATATTTCAAGAAATTATAAAGGAAAATTGCCGTGGATAGTCTTAGGTGTAAAAGTTAAAACTGATTTTTGAAAGAATAACCTTCTGAAAGAAGTACCCAAATGAAAATTCTCAGTAAAATTTTAGCCAAACTCCAAAGTGGAAAACATTGCAAGCCAGAAAGAAACAATTCAAAAATCTGGGACCTACAGTCAGGATAACACAAGGTTTAGTAGCTTTCATGTTAAAAAATGTGAAGATCTTACAATATGTATTCTACATATTACAATATGGAAGGCAAGGGAGAAAGGATTATAACTAAGAATAACTATCCAGCAAAACTGAGCTTAATTCTTTAGAAGGAAATGGTCACCTAATGAAAAAAAAGGATTCTCAAACATTTCTCATGAAAACATCAAAGACAAATAGACAATTTGACATTCAAATATAAGACTCAAAAGAAGCCTAAAAAGAAATATGAAAGAGAAAACATAAGAGACTCAATAAAGTTAAACTATTCACATTCCATTATGGAAAGATGATACTGTCATTCCCATGAATGTTATAATTATTAGGGAAGTTAGAAGGAGTCCACATGGATAGGGGGCATGAGTGTGAGTTAATTATGTTGGAATGATCTAAAAAAATGAAGGGGGAAAAAGAGGGATGCATTGGAAAAAGAGTGAGGGGAAATGGAGAAAAATGATCTCACACAAAAGAGGTACATAAGAAAAAACTTTTACAATGGAAGGGGGAAATGTATGGGATGGTAGACAATGTTTAAACCTCATTTATTGGAATGGGTTCAAAGAAGAAAGAATATATACATATATGTTATATTTATATACATATATATGTATATGTGTGTCACTCATGCACAGTACTTAGTTGTATAGAGAAGTTTATCTTATTCAACAGGAAAATAGGGAGAGAAGGGGATAAGGGAAAGATGGGAGGAAAATGAAAAAGGAAAGGTGAATTTAGGGAAGAAATGGGCAGAAGCAAAACAGATGTAATGGACAGGATAAAAAGTGAAGATAAACAAAATCATGTGGAAACACACAATTAGCAAACATAACTGTAACTGTGAATGTAAGTGGGATGAACTTACCAATAAGATAAAAACAGATACCAGAACTAATTATAAACAAGAATCTAAAAATGTGTTTTTTAAAAGAAATACTCTTGAAAATGAAAGACATACACACAGTGTTAAAATAAGGGACTGGAGCAGAATGTATTATACTTCAGTTAAAGTAAAAAAAAATCAAAGATAGCAATCATGATCTCAGACTAAGCAAAAGCAAAAATGGACCTAATATAAAGAGATGATTTGGAAAATTACATTTTGATAAAAGGTACTACACACAATGAAATAACATAAAAAAACTTTACAGCAAGTTTCTCTGATAAAGATGTCTTTTCTCAAATATATAAGGAACTGAGCTAAAATTATTAAAATAAGAGCATTTCCCAATTGATAAATTGTCAAGGAATAGGAACAATTAATTTTTAGAAGAAATCAAATATATTTGCAATTATATGAAAAATGTTCTAAGTTACTATTTATTAGAGAAAGGTAAATATAAAATATCTTTTAGGTATCACCTCACACCTATTAAAATAACAAATGATGAGAGATAAGGGAAAATCAGTATACTAATTAACTGTTGATGAAGTTGTGAACTGGTTCATCTATTTCTGGAAAAAAAATTGGAATTATGCCCAAAGGGTTAGAAAACGGTACATAGCCATTAACCTCCTAATAACCACTACTATGTCTATATCCCAAAGAAATCAAAGAAAAAGAAAACACACACACACACATGCATACACAAAAATATTTATAGAATTTTTTTTTTTTTGCAAAGAATTGAAATTGAGGAGATAGTCAACTGGAGAATGGTTGAAAAATTTGTGGCACATAAATGCAATGGGATAGTTGTTATTGTTCAGTCATCTCACTTTTGTCCAACTTGCCATGATTCCTTTTGGGATTTTTTTGCAAAGATAGTGGAGTACGTTGCCATTTCCTTTTCCAATTCATTTTTTACAAATGATGAAAATGAAGCAAGCAGAGTTAAGTGAATTCTCCAGAATCATATGAATAAGTGTCTAAGGTCAGATTTGACCTAAGGAAGATGAGTCTTACTGACTCCACGACTGGCACTCTATTAAGCCATCTAGTTGTCTGTGTGATGGAGGACTATTATGCTATAAGAAAAAAGCATCAGAAAGGCATAGGAAGATTTATTTGCACTGATACAAAGTGAAATAGGCAGATCCAGAAGATCACTATACATAGTGGCAGCAATATTGTATGATGATCAAGTGTAAAAGACTTAGCTATTCTGAGTGCAATTTGAAGTATGTGTTTTTTAAAAGACAGTAGCATTGGTAAGATCTAATTTTCTTTGACAATATTATCTCAGACACTTACTAGTGGCCCTAGAAAAGTCAATTAACTGCCATCAACTTTATTTTTCTTGCATTATTTATTGTTTTTGTTTTTGTTTGTTTGGATTGTTTTTGCAATATGGCTACTATGAAAATAAGTTTTGCATGATTTCACATGTATAATTGACATTGATAGTGTTTGCCTTCTCAGTGAGTGGGAAAAGGGGGTTAGGAAGGGAAAGAATTTGAAACTCAATTAATTTTAAAAATGTTAATAACTTTTTTGTGAAAATAAAAACAAAGTTATCAAGAGATAGGATAACTTATTTGGGGGTTGAGAGCCTGGATTTATTTCATTGATCTGAGAATACCCTAGAAAAGTAGAAACACTCTCTTGGTTTTCTTTAACTAATTTTCCTTAGAAAAGTGCTTGGGACACTAAGAAGATATGTTGGCTTGGTTTTGTGTATGCATCCAGTATCCAGTATTGGTCAAGAGTAGAACCTGAACACGTCTTCCAGAAATTCACTTTACCCAATAGCCCTTGGATGCTGCCAATTTAAATAAGGAAGATGTTTTGTCCAGGATGCATTTTCTGGTGATGAGCAAGAAGAAAAATTAAGATTCAAAGTTTCACCAGCTAATATCTCTCTGGAAGGATGTTGTAGGATTAGAATAAGCCCACTTTAAATTAAAAAGTCAGATGTTCTTCCCTTGCCATTCCTGTTGTGTCATCCCAGCCTTCATTTGCTTCTTGGTAGGGATTATAATAAATATCAGAAGGGATCAAAGCTGTCTTTCCAGCTTGCAAATCTGAGAGACTGATGACAAGAGTGCACCACTGTTCTCAGTAGAGTCCCTATTGACAAATGTTAATGTAGTGATCTGTTCATTCCCAGATAGGAGGTGATATTAAGAACCTGCCACTATAGTCATTAAGCACTGGGGACCTCTTTCTTGTACTTTGGGGGCTGGTTCATAAAGCTTTGTAATGGAGGGTATATTAACTAGGGTTTGAAGAGCTTTCTGGGTCCAATCAGGATTTCTGTTCAAAGTGTCTGGACACTGGATAGGTCTCTAATGGACTTTTAGCAAACTAGACAGCACTAAATCAATCCTTGAGGTGTCTTCTCTCTTACAATATTTATGACTTAACAGCAGACATTTAGGATGGAAATGCCACCATATCTTAAAGGCTCTGGAGAGCAGTTCAAAATTAATAAATTTGTCTCTGATTAGTGCCCTTTTATAAAAAAATTATATAAAAGAATCATAAAATGTTCCCAAATTCTTTTTAATAATAATGATGGTAGCAACATTTATATGGGACTTTAAGGTTTATAGAGCATTTTGCTTATATTATCTCCCATGATTCCCACTACAGCCCTATGAGAGAAAAACTCTTTTATTCCCATTTTATAAATGAAGTTAAACCGCTAAAGTTGACGGCAGTTAATTGACTTTTCTAGGGCCACTAGTAAGTGTCTGAGATAATATTGTCAAAGAAAATTAGATCTTACCAATGCTACTGAAAATCATTTATTCTCTAGGGAATTAAGTCAGCCTTGATCACACTAGGCCCATGGGTTTCATGCCTAAAAGATTCAGACAAAGGAGTGTAATTAAAACTACTTGATATTTAGATAGCTCTTTATAATCTACAGCCTTCCATATAATAGTCCTGTGAAGTTGTATAAATATTATTAGCTCCCCATTTAGTGGTGAAAAAAAATCACTGTTGTTTGTTTTCCCCGAAGTCTCAGAGCTCATCAGCCAGAGAGTTAGGACCAGATTTACCTTTATTATTTTTCATTTTTGTTTTCCAAGAAATTATAGAGAGGAAGCTTGGCTAGTGGAAAAAGCAGCAGATGTAAGAATCAAAAGACTAGTTCAAATCTTTGCTTTTTAGCTTACTATCTTTGTGACATCCTCTGTCTAGACACAATTTCTTCACCTATAAAATTTAGAGACTGATCTGAATCAAAGCTTTTAAAACTGTGAGTCACAACATGGGATCACCTAATTGAATGTAGGGGTTGCAAAAAATTTTGCAACAGTCAAAGATTTCTGCTCTTCAATGACAAAAAAAAAATAGTTCAAAATCAAACACATGATGAATGTAAGGTTTCTAGCAGTGCTTGTCCATGATATATCAGATAACTTCACTGCAACCTTGGTTCTGAATACATAAGATGTGCACTTTGCACTGCATGCACATACATGAATGTTGCCAGAAACACCTCAGCTCAGATTCAAGACAGGGTCATGTAAAAATTGATAAAAATTTGGGGAAATGGGTCACAAATGGAAAAAGCCTAAGAAGTCCTGGTCTGAATGAGCTCCATATCCTTTTCTGAGTTAGATGAGAAATACTAAGAATATTTTCCATGGTTAAATGGTTGCATGTCTTCCTAGTCCAAAATATTACATAATATTTGAGAGCATAGCTGATCCTAAACAAAACTGTGAAGTAGCAAAGTTTATCGTTAGCCCTTTTTCCTGCTTCCAGCTTACCCTCTTCTTGGTGTCTGGTACCTGGTGCCCTTGAGTAGGTCAGCAAGCATTTATCCAATGCTTATCACATCCTACATAATCATTAGATTATGGACACAAAGATAAAAGCATAGTACAATGAGTACAATAAAAAGCATAGTTCAATGAGTTTACATTTTATAGAGAAGACAATATGCACAGAATTAAGTACATACAATATATACAAATGGAAAGCAATTTTTTATTAAAACTTTTTATTTACAAAGCATATGCATGGGTAATTTTTGCAACATTGACCTTTGCAAAACCTTTTGTTTCAATTTTTTCTCCTTCTTTTCCCCATTCCCTCCTCCAGCTGGCAGGTAGTCCAATACAGGTTAAATATATTGAAATACATGTTATATCCAATATATGTATACATATTTATACAGTTATCTTGCTGCACAAGAAAAATCATATCAAGAAGGAATAAAAAGAAAAACTGAAAAAGAAAGCAAAATGCAAGCAAATAACAACAGAGAGAGTGAGAATGCTATGTTGTGTTCCACACTCAGTTCCCACAGTCCTCTGAGTGTACGTGGCTCTCTTCATCCCTGAACAATTGTAATTGGTTTGAATCATCTCATTGCTGAAGAGAGTCATGTCCATCAAAATTGATTGTCATATATTTAACATGTATAGGACTGCTTGACATCTGGGGGAGGGGGTGGAGGGAGGGAGGGGAAAAGTTGGAACAGAAGTGATTGCAAGGGATAATGTAAAAAAAAAAATTACCCAGGCATGGATTCTGTCAATAAAAAGTTATAATTATGAAAAATTAAAAAAAATATATTAAAAAAATAAAATAAATTGATTGTCGTATAGTTTTGTTGTTACTGTGTACAATGATCTTCTGGTCCTGCTTATTTCACTCAGCATCAGTTCATGTAAGTCTCTCCAGGCCTCTCTGAAATCATCCTGTTGGTCATTTTTTACAAAACAATAATATTCCATAACATTCATATACCATAATTTATTCAGCCATTCTCCAACTGATGGGCATCCACTCAATTTCCAGTTTCTTGCCACTATAAAAAGGGCTGCCACAAATATTTTTGCTCATGTGGGTCCTTTATGGAAAACAATTTCAAAGGAGAAAATAACAGAAGCTTATGGTACTGAAAAAGTTTTACCGCAGAAGATGAAATTTGATTTGAAGAGGGAGAACATTCTAGGTGCTGGGAACAATGCAAGGCAGAGACTGAAGATTGAGTATGATGTTCAAGAGTCTAGACTGAAATGATTGATCACTCACTAGAGTAAAGTATGGTTATGCCTTCTACAACATGATTTTCCCATCACAGTTTTGATAAGTCTCAAGTTGACAAAAGTAATTAGATGGGAATTTGGGGAGGGCTTTGTGGAATCCACAGATGATAGCTGAAGGTCCTCAGATGAAAAAGTTTAGAAACACAAAAATGTATAAAATATATGTAAATCATTCTATGATATTATATAATAATATTGTAGAAAATTTTACTGTACTATAAACGCCCCATAAAAGAAAAAGAAAAAAAACATACTTCTTTTCTGGTACAAAGGGAGGGTCAAAAATTTTTAGGTAGTTTTTCCAGATCTTGAGGGTACAGAGCACTTAACCTCCACAATGTATAAGGGATAACTAACAAAATTCTCTAGCATTGGCTCCCTTTTCAAGTAAGGACATTTGTATAAATCAATTAATTAGAAATATGTGTTAGGCATGCACAAAGTTTAGATATCTCTGAACTAACTAGTAAATCAATTAATCAAGGATATAAGAGCTGTGCTTTAAATTCATTGGATGATATAGAGTGATATACATGAAATGTTTTTAGATTGGATAAAGAAACTCTGCCATGTCTTGTTGCTCTTGAATTAAATTTCAGAGTAAGACCCAGAAGATCCCAGTGAAGTCAAGTAACAGGCAGACAGTTCACAATACAGATACATATTTCAGAAAAAGAAGTTAAGACAGGCTAAATAAATTTGGGAATCATCTACATAGAAATGATACTTTAACTCAAGGGATCTGATAAAATCACCAAGTGAAATAGTACAGAGGAAAAAAAGGTAAGAGTCCAGGACAGAGTGTTGGAGTACAACCCTTTTTCTGAGATTGCCTCCGGCACCACAACTACCCACATAATATATCCCCTAATGTTGTTCACTGGAACTCTTAGTAAAGAATCCACTATGGATAAGACAGATGGATTTGAATTCAAAACTTTTGAGTGAATGACTATTCTTCCTCTGAATAAAACCTACTCTGATTTCAGGCACAGAAACCAGATTTTATCCAGAGTATATCGTATTATTTATAGAATCACAGATAAATATTCCCATAGTTTTTAGAGTTAGAAGGGATCATAGACAGTTACTACAATCCTCTCTTTTGACGTATGGGAAAATTGAACCCAGAAAAGTTAAATTGTAGAAATAGTTGTAGAGAGCAAATGAGGGCCAAGGAAAAAGGCTTCTTTGCAGGACAATGCTAACCATAAAAAATAACAATAATTCAGGGATTGCTTATCCAGTTGGTGAATTAGAATCTCCATTTTTTCTGCCTGCTGGTAGGCCATTTCTCAGCTCATTAGCATCTTCACCAGAGGGTAGGAAAGAAAAAAAGATCTGAAATTCCTTTTAGTCAAACTGTTTTTTTTTTTCCTTCCTTCACAGCTCTCTTACAAGATTTGAAATGGAGAGAAAGCTAAATTTTATTTTAGGTAAATGTGGCATTTGGATTCACCATAAATTTTAATTTTTTCTTGTTAAATTAAAAAATAATTTCTCTTTGATTTTTTTTCTTATGTTAAAGGAAAATGTCTTTTCTTTCTTTTTCTTTTTACTTTTTCCTCCATCTCATAACTATGGCTAATCAATACTCAACAATCATTCACTAAGTGCTTACTAAATACCAGGCACTGCTCAAAGTACCAAGAAAAAAAAATCCCTTCCCTCAAAGTCTTTATACTGGAATGGTAGAAATTATATGTTATAATCATGACATATGATAAAATTACAGAATAAACCGAAAGTCACCTTAGAGATGTTGACACTAGTAGATGGCCTCTTGGAGGAAAATGACCTTGAGTAGCACCCTTAAGAAATCCAGGGATCTGAAGTATTGGAGGCTGAGAAAGAGAGCATTTCAGGCATGAGGGAGAAGAGATTGAGCATCATTTGCATATAACAAATAGACAAGTGTGGCTGGATTGAGTAGTAGAGAAAAGTAATGTATAAGGAAATTGGAAATGTAAGAATGGGAAAGATTGTAAAGAACTTTAAATGCCAGAGAATTTTATTTTTGATTTTGGAGGTAAAAGGGAACTGAAGGAGTTTATTGGGTAAGAATATTACACAATCAGACTTAGGTTCCAAGAAAATTGTTGAAACTTGGAAACTGGAGAATGGATTGGAATAGGAAATTGGAGTCTGAGAAACCAATGAGAAAGCTAGCACAAGAATCAAGGGGAGACAAATTGATAACTAGTCAAAAAAATGAATAGACAATTTTCAAATGAAGAAATTAAAGCCATTTATAGTCATGTAAAAATTCTCTAAGTACTACCTCACTCCTATTAGATTAAGATGACAGGGAAATATAATAATAAATGTTGGAGGGGATGTGGGAAAACTGGTACATTAGTGGTGGAATTGTGAACTGATCCAGAAGAAATGAAGAGAAGTTTGGATTTATTCCCAAAAGGTTATTATATTCCAGCAGTGTCACTACTGAGTCTGTATTCCAAAGAGATTATAAAAGATGAAAAAGAACCCATATGTATGCTTGCAGCAGCTCTTTTTGTGGTGGCAAGGAACTGGAAACTGAGTGGATGCCCATCAATTGGAGAATGGCTGAATAAGTTATAGGATATGAAAGTAATGGAATATTATTGTTCTATAAGAAAAGATGAGCAATCTGATTTCAGAAAAACTCGTAAAAACTTACATGAACTTATGCTGAGTGAAGTGAGAAGAACCAGGAGAACATTGTACACAGTAATAGCAAAATTATGTGATAATCAACTATGATAAATTTAGCTCCTCTCAGCAATAGCAGGATCTAAGACAATTCCAATAAGCGGGATGGAAAATGCCATTCACATCTGGAGAGAGATCTATGGATACTGAGTGCAGATCAAAGCATACTATTTTCACCTTTTTGTTTATTTGCTTTTTCTTTCTCAATTTTCCCCCTATTGTTCTGATTTTTCTTTCACAACATGATTAATATGAAAATATATTTAAAATGCTTGTCATGTATTATCTATATTAGATTGCTAGCTATCTTGGGGAGGGAAGAGGGAAGGAAGAAAAAGAAAAATATTTGGAATTCAAAATCTTATAAAAATGAATGTTGAAATTATCTTTATATGTAAATGGAAAAATAAAATACTATTGAGAACAAAAAATAATCAAAGGGAGATTGTAAAATTCTAAACTGAGGGGATGTCTATGTGAATAGAAAGATATATATATATATATATATGTATATATATCTTTCTATTCTATATATACTATATATATATTATTCTATAATACTATATACATAGATATAGTATTATAGAGAAAGAAATGACAATATTTGGCAGCAGATTGGAAATAGGAGATGTTAAAATCTTGAGATTTTGATTATGGATGACTAGAAAGATGGTAATGCCTTCAAAAATAATAGACATTCAAAAGAAGGAATGACTTCAGCAGGGAGGTAGAGGAAGACAATAAGTGATATTTTCAATTTCCTGAGGATGAAATGCCTACAGGACATTAAGATGAAGTCAGATTATCTGAAAAAGTTCATTCTTATAAGGAACCAAAACAGATTATACAAATTGAGGAGCCCAAGGATCTTCAACAAGTATAACTATCATTTGTCTACCTTCCCATTTTGCCTTATTCTAATATTTCTAAAATATTAGAATTTTAATTCTAATATTCCACCTAAAGTTTATGGATTTAGGCTCAAATATCATATGGTAAAGAAGTGTGTCATACAACACTTTTCCCCAGTAGTTGCTTCAACATCTTACACTTCTTTCTGCAGGAGATAAAGTCTATGACAAGTGCCTTTCATGTCTTTATTTCCAGGAGAAATCCAGTTAAATGGAAATTATTCTGACATATTCCCCTACAGGGTAGCAGTTCAGTAATTTGAATAACCTTTATGAAATGACATTATAGGATTTGTCAGGCCTCCTGAAGGGCTCTCAGTTATAAGAAGTGCCCAAACTCTCTACAAATACAGAAGGGAAAACCAAAGCTAAAGAACACCATGTTACCAGTTTCATCTCTCAGACCCAACTCTGAGTGCCTCATATGGTGTTAAGTGTGAATTTCTGTTCCAGGTCAGTTTTAGCCTGCTTTCTCTGGGTCATATGAAAAACAGAAAGAGAAGTATGTCTCACTCAATTACTTCATTGCCACCAACAGTAGCAGGAATCCTTCAAGTCTAGCTTAACATTATCACTCCACAGATACTTAGGTCCAGAGGAAATAAAAGAGTGAGAGTCATCTTTTCATTTTGGAGATAAAGATCTGTGCTTCAAAGACAAAGGCAATGACAGATTTTGTTTCTTCAGTCAGATTTCTCCTTCTTTTTCTCTTAGGATCTCACTCCTACAAAATATGTTTGAGCAAAGACTTAAAAATCTCTTCTTTGAAACTCACATGAACTGATGCTAAGTGAAATGAGCAGAACCAGGAGATCAATATACACAGCAACAACAAGACTATATGATGATCAATTCTGATGGATGTGGCTCTCTTCAACAATGAGATGATTCAGGCCAGTTCCAGTGATCTTATGATAGAGAGAGTCATCCACACCCAGAGAGAGGGCTGTGGGAACTGAATGGGGATCACAACATAACATTTTCACTCTTTTTGTTGTTGTTTACTTGTAGTTTATTTTCCTTTTTGATGTGATTTTTCTTGTGCAGCATGATAATTGTATAAATATGTATGCCTAGATTTTTTTTTACCATGTTTAACATATATTGGATTATTTGCCATCTGGGGGAAGTGGTAAGGGAAGGAGGGAAAATTCAAACTCAAGGTTTTGCAAGGGTCACCGTTGAAAAATTGTCCATTTAAAAATAAAAAAGCTTTAATAAAAAAATCTGCTTTTTGCATTAACATCCCTTCAAGGCCATCAGTTGTATTGGGAGAAATTTCCTCCCCGTCCCCCTTTACAGAGTTCCCAGTACTAGTGAAGTCATAGGTAAGATTCTTTTAAAATGACATTCGCAAAGGATTTTAAATTTTCTAAAGCATTGCACACAACAATCGTGTGAAGTAGTATAAAGACCACCAGTCAGTAGCATTTTTGTATGCCTCCACCCTTAGAATCATATCACTATGAATAGGCTGAACTTCCCCTGACACTTGTAATCTCCAGAGTCATTTCTGATCTCTCCTAGAGAAATAACAGATTCTGCTTGACCTAGATGAAATGAAATATAGAGTAGGAGCCCATAAACCAGTTAGAGCTTGAAATCAGGTTCCAGGATGCTACAATATTATCCCTACCTACTTCCCTACCTATGAGTATTGCTAATGAAATGTGCTTCCATGACAACCTGATCTTTTCTGAGTATCTTTCTCTTTGGCTTCTACTAATCTTATAGCCTAAAACTCTCACTACTAAATCAAGAAACCTTACTTAAGGCTCCTCTTAGAGAAAATAGAGATTAAGGACTGGGAAGGTGACCCCAGTGACTTAAAAATAGACATCTTCCCTTTACATGGGACACCAGGATTAGAGAAATGAAACCCTAGATCCCCTACTTCTCTTGTGCCTCCCCACCAACATAAGCAGTAAATGGAATGACCTTTAATAAGTAGGTCCCATAGCTAAAAGTATCTCTATCTACAAATGCAGAAGCTGAGATTCATATGAATTGAGTAATTTATCCATGATCATACAATAACTATCAAAGGCAGTATTTGAAGTCCACTCTCTCTGACTCTTAATTAAACTCACTATCTTTCCACTACACCACTGACTTTCAAATGTAGTTAAGAGAATTTGATTGAATGCTATTTCTTTTTTAAAAAATGTAATTATATATTTCTTCCGCAAGCAACATCATAAAAAAAGAGAGGTTGACTATCTCTCAAATTATAAGGAAATGGTATATCTGGAAGTAGAGATCTGGGGAGGAAGGCAACTTTTCTTGTATAATTTTAACTTTTGACTTCTGTGACTTCTGTGAAATATCTCAGTTCTTTCCTGTATCATTCCCCCTATTTGTAGGGGCTCAGGTCCATAAAGCTATGTAGGAACCAAGGAAGAAAATAAGTAGCATCTGACCAATTCATATCATTTATACCTTGACAAACTGTTCTGCCATGAAACTTTCCAATTGTTACAAATCCTTTGAGAAAGACCATTATGAGAGAAATAATGATAATGAGCAGAACTTATATAGCACTTTGATCTGTTGTTTCCTTTGATTTACACAATTCTGTGAGACTAGTGCTGTTATTATCCCCATGTAACAGATGAGGAAAACTGAGACTGGAAGACATTAAATGACTTGCTCAGGATTACACAGCTAGTAAGTAGCTGAGATAAGATTTGAACCAAAATCTTCTTTACCTTATTCATTATGCTTGAGAAATGAATCCTTCAGAGAATTTATAGTCTTCATTCTAGAGCAGGACAAAGATATTGAAAAAAGAGGAAAAATTTGGTCACCAATTAAGATTTGATAAGAATTCCCATAAAACATGGCAGTATAATTCATTGTCTTTCTCTAAGAAACCTTCTAGTCATATTAATAGTCACCATCAAGATGGCCAAGGTTTGCATCTCTTTTTGTTTGTTTTTTTTTAATGGGATGATATTTTAATCATTTTCACAGTGGATGGGCTTCATTTGTAACTATATCTTGGTAACCAAGCATAGGGCACCCAAATTTGAAGATGATGAAAGAACTTGCAGCCCAGCAGCTGCAATTAAGCTTAGGACCTTGTTAGCAAGAATATCTAAGTAAAATAGGGAGTATACCATATGGCATTGTCTTGTCCTTTTTTCCCCTCATAGGGAGGACCTTCTCAGCAGTGGTCTTGTAGTATTCTAAGATATCACCTCTCCCAATTCAGTTAAATTTCCCCAGGGTACCAAAATGGCTGGGTATGATTTAGTCAATTGACTAGAATTCATACATTTTATAAAACTATTTATTCTTATTTATCTGCTAATAATAAGTTCATGATGTGAGCTCTGGACAGTAATTCTCTTTCTCTATCTGGCTCTTGACAACAGGTAACCTTTGCTTACTGTCAGTGACCTTAATTACTCATGATAGACTATAAGAATCCTTTAAGAGTAAAATAAGGAAAGATCTCCTTTTTCCTAATCTGAGTGAATGTGGAATAAATCAGAACTTCAGAAGAATGAGACTTTCTAAATGGATTTTTTGCTCAAACTCAGTAAATAGTACTAAATTTTTGACTCCTCTCCAGATATGAAAATTCTTATGTTACTTGGAATGCTAAAGGAATTAGTTCTCTTACGAGAAACCATTCTTGCCCTTAAAATCTGACTTGGATTTAAAATATCACCTCACTATAAAATCAGCCTAAAAAGACTTCATATGAGAACAGAATATGGCAGAGCTAGATTTGGAAAGACTTGCTCATTGTTTGTTTTCTTAATGCCTAGCTGTAAGCAACAGAGTTTTATAGTTGCAGATGAATCTCCACTCTTATTACAAATGGCTTTGATTTAATAATAACATTTTCCAAGTCACTGGCCCATAATGGGGATTATTGCCTATGGGTATTTAATATAGAAACATAGAAATTGGTCTACTTCTCTGTGCAAATGGCAGCCACAATCCCATTATGGGAATATGGGTGCCATTATTACAACAGTGGCACTGGCTGTCAACTTAGAAGTCTGAATTCTCTCCTGAACTCAAAATCAGTCCAGTTCAATAGTCAGTGTGTCAATATCCCCATCATATATGATTCTTGTAATTCTAGACTTTGGAGGCTAGAGTTCTTTTTATCATGGTGGTCCAGAAACTTGAGAAAAGTTATCAAACAAAGCATGGGCAGAGATAATGAACTATAAACTTATCTAGAAATGCTCTACCATTTCAGCATTGAGGTTAAAACGAATTCTGAGTTTGTTGTCAGTAAATAAGAATGGGCCAAAGCACAACTGTGAGATTTGAGGGCTGGTTTTGTAGTCAGGAGAGACGAGGTTCTAATTTGACCTTAAACATTTACTAGTTATTGACCATAAGCAAATCATTTTGAAGGAAATAAAGGTTAAGTTATTTGTTTAAGAGTGGTGAGTTGTTAAGTCATTTCAGTAATGCCTGGCTCTTTGTAATCCTATTTGGGATTTTCTTGGCAAAGATACTGGAGCAGTTTAGTCATTTCTTTACCCAACTTGTTTTACAAATGAGGAAACTAAGGCACACTGGGTTAAGTGACTTGCCTAGCTAGTAAGTATCTAAGTCTAGATTTGAACTTAGGAAGATAAATCTTCCTTAATCCAGGCCCAACACTCTACCACTGCCCCACCTAGATGTCTCTGGTTTGCCCACATAGCTAGAAATTATGAGATGACATTTGAACTCAAGACTACCCATCTCTAGACCCAGAGCTCAACTATACCATCTAATTGCTTCTAGAGGACCAAGTAGGGAAATAATACTTGAAATACATACTCATAATACATACATGAATGTATGTATGTATACATGTGTATATATATATAATTATCATTAATTACATATACGTGTGTGAATATATGTAGGAATAGAGAGAGAGAGAAATATATAGAAAAATGTATTATATATATATATATATATATATATATATATATATACGTGTGTGTGTGTGTGTGTGTGTGTGTGTGTGTAAAATCTCAAGAGATCAGATGAGAGACTTTAGATTCACAAAGCAAGGTTACCCAAGTTATCCAGCTTGTAAATGCAGAGGATTGACTGGGGAGATGCCCTGTAGGTCCTAAACAAAAGTTCCACTCCCTGTAACCTCATTATAGATCATGCTTTCCTGCTGAACTCTCTGCATAAGCAGAGAAACCTGAATTGGAACGCAGTCTTAATGAATACAAGTTCTGTTCTCTTTCTCTAGCATCATGCTGCCTGTATCCTTTGTTAAAATGATTGGTTTTCTCTGTTGGCCTTTAAAAAAAGAAAAAAACAAAACAAAATTCTTTGTCCTTCAAATCTTTGGATTTCTTGGTATTTCTCCAGCTTTCTGATGTGACCACATCATTCTTTCTTCCTTTTCCTATCATCCTGACACATTCCCCTTTCTCTCTCTATTACTAGTAGGCTTCTGGTGACTGGTGAGGTTATGCCATATTCACTGGCTGAGGAGACAGTTTTTCATTTAAAAAGAGAAACAGACCTCATAGAACTCATGGGCTGTCTTTTAAGAAAAAGGCATAGGGCAGCTAGTTGGTATAATGGATAGCACAACAGCCCCGAAGTCAGGAGGATCTGAGTTCAAATCTGTCCTCAGACACTAAAACTTCCTGGCTGTGTGACCCTGAGCAAGTCACTTAACCCCAATTGCCTAAGAAAGAAAGAAAGAAAGAAAGAAAGAAAGAAATTAGAAGGCAACTTCTCAGAGCTTAAATACATAGCCTTGGTATTGTCATCAGTATCATAGTGTTAGGTGGGCAATATGTTTTTTATTTTTCTCTCCTTGATGACTTGGGAAACAGGAGGAGGGAGGAGGAAAGGGAAGAGGTTTTATTTTATCCTGAGCTTGGAATATTTTCCCTCATTAACAAAAGTGCTTTCTACATTGACTTTTTAAGGTTTATCACAGTTTTTCATTGTAGTATGTGCCTGTGGAGTGCATTCCCAAGCTCTAGAATTTTGTAGGAAGTGTCACCCATTATTTTCCTCTCTGAAACTCAACTGTTGTTTTTCTAAGGTTTGAAACAAAGGTTGTCTATCCCAAATAGGGCTGGTTTCAGGCAAAACTGTGAAATAGCAAGTACTGGCAGGGCTATTAACTTAAGTCCATGAAATTATGGATTTGTAAGAGGATCTACTATCCTTTTAACTTTCCCTCCTCTCTATATCACTTTTCTACAAACTTTCACCCCCATTTCTAGAAACAACTAGTACATTTGGGCTCTGCAAAGCAGCCTCCTTCACTGATCCATCTAGGCCAACCTT
This sequence comes from Sarcophilus harrisii, assembly GCF_902635505.1. Lineage (NCBI taxonomy): Eukaryota > Metazoa > Chordata > Mammalia > Dasyuromorphia > Dasyuridae > Sarcophilus > Sarcophilus harrisii. The sequence goes on along the minus strand of NC_045426.1, from coordinate 114,483,045 downwards.
ATATTACATTTCAAAATTACTTTCTCACCATCCTTTCCTTCAATCAAAATTTTCTCCCTCTCTGCCTCCTTTCCTTCCCCTCTTTCCCTCCCTCCCTCCCCCCATCTTCCCTCTCTCTCTTTCTCTCTCTCTCTCTCTCTGTCACTTTCTCTCTTTAAATAAAAAAAAAGAAATGAGGCCTTTATCAGAGGCACTTGCTCTAAAGATCATTTCTTAGCTTTCTGCTTTCCTTCTAATCTTGGCTGCATTGGTTTTGTTTGTGCAAAACCTTTTTTAATTTAATATAATTAAAATTATCTATTTTATATTTTGTAAAACTACCTCTTATTTGGTGATGAACCTGTAATTCACTTTCTCCTTTAATAATTTGAATTCCATACACTAGGTGCATATATGTTTAGTATTGACATTGCTTTGTTGTCTATAGTACCTTTTAGCAAGATGTAGCTTCCTTCCTAATTTCTTTTAATTAGGTCTTCTTTTCCCTCCATCCTATTTTTCTTCCTGTTTGTCCTCTCTCTCCTTTCATCATTTCCCTTCTCAACAGTATTTTGTTTTTGTCTATCACCTCCCCTGATTTGCCCTCTCTTTTATTAGCGCCCTACCTTTACTTAATTTTCTCCCCTCCTACTTTCCTGCTGTATAAGAAAGATTTCTATATTCAACTAATTGTGTATGTTATTCTCTCTGTGAGCATATATTGATGAGAATAAGGTTCAAGCAATGCCCACCTCCCGCCATTCCATCTTTTCCTCCACTATAATAGATTTTTCCTGCCTCTTCATATTAAATAATTTACCCCATTTTATCTCTCCCTTCCTTCTGCATCCAGTGTATTACTCTTTCTCATCCTTTAATTATTTTTATGTCATTACCTCAATTTCATCATATAACCTCTATCTATGTATATTCCTAATAGCTGTGCTCTTATTAGTATAAGGTTAAGTATTAAAAGCATCTTCCCATGTAGGGAAGTCAACAGTTCAGCTCCAATGAATCCCTTGTTTTCTTTACCCTTATCCCTTTGTGGGTTTCTCTTGTGTTTTGATATTAGAGGCCAAATTTTTGGTTTAGTGCTTGTCTTTTCCTTATACAATCCTAAAATCCTCCTATTTCATTGAATACCCATTTTTCCCTAGAAGTATTATACTTAATTTCACTGGATAGGTGATTTTGGTTGTTGGCCTAACTCCTTTACTTCCAGAATATCATGCTAAGTCCTATATAATCCAAACTGTGACTCCCTAATAATCAAATTATTTCTTTCTGGCCACTTACAATATTTTTTCCTTGACCAAATAGTTCTGAATTTGTTCCTTGGAGGTTTTATTTTGGAGTCTCTTTTCTGAGGTGATTGATGGAGTCTTTCAATGCCTACTTTCAGGTAGTTTAATGATTTTGATATTTCTCCTTAATGTGTTTTCCAAATCAATTATTTTTTCAATGAAGTATTTTACATTTTCTTTTATTTTTTTTATTTCTAATTTTTAAAGAATTGTTACCTTCTTTTCCATTTTGCCAGCCCTTTTTAAGAATTTTTTTCTTTGATGGATTTTTGTATTTCCTTTTCCATTTGGCCAATTCTACTTTTTTAAGCAGTTGTTTTCTTTTTCCAGGCTTTCGACTCTTTTGTTTATAATTCTTTTGCATTACTCGTTTCTTTTCCCATTTTTTCTTCTATCATCTTTTAAGTTATTTTTGGAAGTATTTTATGAGTTCTTTCAGGGCTCGAGACTACTCATTTTTCTTTGGAGATTTCCTAATAGGTATTTTGAGATCATTTTCCTGAGTTTGTGTCTTGATCTTCCTGTTACTATAATAATTTTCTATGATCAGATTCTTTTTGTTGTTGTTGCTCATCTTTTGGGGAGAAGGGGGAGAGTTTTCTCCCTTTTTAAAAATTTGAGTTCTGCTCCTAGCTTGGAAAGGGAACACTCTCAGGCACCATAAGATCTGGTGCTGCACTGAAAGGGTGGGATAAAGGTGATAGTAGTTGATCCCCTCCTGATACTGATATCTGATACTGAATTGGGTTTCTAGTGTGGGTCTCTAATATGTACTGAGAGCGGTGTATGTTTCTGTATTTCCAAGGGTTACACTGAAGCATGTGGCAGTCTGGCCACTGGCTGTTGCCTGGTTGCCCAGGGCAATGCTGAAGTACCTAATGGTTCCTAGAGCTGGAATCTACCATTCCCTTAGTTATGATGAGGCATATTGGGACTCGTAGTGTTGGTGTTTTCCTGTTTCACTGCATCAGGGCTCAGGTTGCCCCACTGGTTTGCTAAGATAGGGCTTGCTGCTGACTTGCTGTTCTGGGCTATGTTTCTCTTCTACCTGAGTGAAACAGATCTTTGTTGACATCTTTGTTGCCTATCTTTTAAGTTTCTTGACCTAAAAGGTTTTTTGTTTCTATTCCAGAATTTGTTTCAGGGAACCATTTAATTTTTGTTTGGAAGTAAATATGGGAGAGTTAAAGTTAAAATGTACTACTTACTCAGCTATCTTGGCTCTTAGAAGTTCCCAGGGAGACCAGATCTTGATCCCTTGAAAGAATTATCCATGAGGGATTCTACAACCATAGCCTTAATCACTGAATGGGTCTGGCCTCAATCAAACAGATCTATTGAAGATCTTAGCTTAAATAGGCCAAGTTCTCTCATTTTATCCAGGGCCATCTCCAGCCATCCTGATCTATATCTTCCCATGGATCCAGATGGCTCTGGAGGGGAAAGTAAGGCGGGAGACCTTGCACAGTCCCCTCTCACTTAAAACCAATTCACTTGCATGTCATGGTATCACCTCCCTCATGTCATGGTCTTCTTCAAGAACAAAGGACAAATAACAAGAGACCTAGCAGTCAAATGGACCTACACAAAGGGACTGGGAGTCTAGTTGACTTCATTAAAGCAGTTAACAGAAGTGGCTTTGCTAACCCTAGTAAGGTAGAGTGAACTAACACTGACTCAGTCAGTCTATGAGCGCTATTATTTTCTCTATCTTACAAATGAAGAAACAAGCAGGGGCCGCTTGACTGCCAAGAGTCACATAGTTGGAAAGTATTGGAAACATGATTCTTTTTTTTCCTATTTTTTAAATAGCTTTTTTATTTACAAGTTATATGCATGGGTAATTTTACAGCATTGACAATTGCCAAACCTTTTGTTCCAATTTTTCCCCTCCTTCCCCCCAAGTTCTCCCCTAGATGGCAGGATGACCAATACATGTTAAGTATATTAGAGTATAAATTAAATACAAAATAAGTATACAAGTCCAAACCATTATTTTGCTATACAAAAAGAATCGGACTCTGAAATATTGTACAATTAGCTTGTGAAGGAAATCAGAAATGCAGGCAGGCATAAATATAGGGATTGGGAATTCGATGTAATGGTTCTTAGTCATCTCCCAGAGTTCTTTCTCCGGGTGTAGCTGGTTCAGTTCATTACTGCTCCATTAGAACTGATTTGGTTCATCTCATTGCTGAGGATGGCCAGGTCCATCAGAATTGATCATCATATAGTATTGTTGTTGAAGTATATAATGATATCCTGCTCCTGCTCATTTCACTCAGCATCAGTTCATGTAAGTCTCTCCAGGCCTTTCTGAAATCATCCTGTTGGTCATTTCTTACCGAACAATAATATTCCATAATATTCATATACCACAATTTATTCAGCCATTCTCCAATTGATGGGCATCTACTCAGTTTCCAGTTTCTGGCCACTACAAAGAGGGCTGCCACAAACATTCTTGCACATACAGGTCCCTTTCCCTTCTTTAAGAGGAGACATGATTCTTATTCAATTTTTTTTTTTCTGATTTCAAGTTGGCTCTCTGAAAGCTATGCTAAGTAGCTCCTTAACAATTAGATATTTATATGTGTGTGTGTATGTGTATAAATAGATCCGTCTCTATATGTAAAAAGAGATGTATTTACAGATCTAACTCTATAGAGATAGATAGAGAGATAATAGATGGATGGATGGAGAAAAAGGTAGATAGATAAATGGATAGATAGACACAGATACATTCTTTCAGTTTTTTTTTTCCCTGAGAACATCTTGCTCATCATTTCCCAGAGAACAATAATATTCCATCATAAATATATGCCACCGTTTATTGATCCATTCCCCAATTGATGGGCATCCTCTCAATTTCCAATTATTTTTTGTCCTGAGAAGAGAACTGCTATATTTTTTCATACATATAGGTCATTTCCCCTTTTTTTTATCCCCTATTTTTTTCTGAATCTCTTTTGGTATTCATGCCTAGTAGTAATATTAGGTCAAAGGATATGCATGAATTGCAGCCCTTTGGGCACAGATCATATCTTTTTGATCATTTATCAACTGGGGGCCATGGATCTTAATATATATATAAATTTAACTTAGTTTCCTCTGTATTTGAGAAATGAAGTCTTATCAAAGAAACTTGCTTCAAAAATTTTCCTTTTACAACTACCATTGCTAATTGTAGTTCCTTCCATTTATTCTCTCTCTTCTTTTACCCTGCCCTCCTCAAAAGTCTTTTGCTACTGAATATACTCCCTCCCCCAACATGCTCTTTCTTTTACCACCCTCCCTCCTTTCCATAACCCCTTCCCCTCCTGTTTTCCTGCAGGGTAAAATAGAATTCTATATCCACATTGAGTATATATGTTATTTCCTATTTGAGTCTATTCCTCTTCCCCTCCACTGTAATAGTTTTTTCTTCCTTCTTTTTTTATGTCAGATGTTTACCATTCTACTTCTCCCTTTCCTTTTCTCCCAGTACATTTCTCTCATCCCGTAATTTCATGATTTTTTAAAAAAAAGATATTATCCCTTCATATTCAACTCACATTTATGCCTTCTCTCCATATATATTCCTTCAAGCTGCCATAATAATGAGTATGTTCTCATGAGTTACAAGTATCATCCTCCTATGTGGGAATGACACAGACTTTTATATATTAGGGGACCTAGGAGTTCATCAAGATACACATTCTTTTTATCCATATATATCACAAACAATCAACCCTTTTCCATCTTATGTAATTTGATTTCCTGCTCTCCATAGATCCTCCACAGAGTTATCTGTTCAACTGTGCTGGAGTGATGTAGGTGTTTTCATATTTTCGTCTACCTTTATATTTATATATTAATCTTGCCATAGGAGCAGCCTTCCTGGTCTTATATTTCCTGGATGACATATATTGTGATGCTTCTTGTACATTGGTCACCAAAGTAAATAAATATGTTGCAATCCACATATACCCATCCTATAGTCTCTACTTCCCTTCAGATGACCCACATATTTGAATTTTTCAATTACAATTTTCTTGATAGTATGCAGTACATTTTCCAATCAGTCACTTCTTTTGTCAGTTCATTGCTCACTTGTAGACACTGCCAAGAGATGTGTACTGATGGACTAATTTAATGTATTATTCATCTAACCACCTGTCATAACATAGGCAAATGAGTTCTTCATCTACATCATTTCTCCCATGTGTATCACCATGATCTCTTATAAACAGTTATGGGTCTCATTGAGGAGATCTTGTGCTTTCTAGAATTCATGGTAATCAACAAAAAGAAGACTCAAATGGGATGACACACCACAAAAAGTTCTCATGAAGAAAGTGGGATTTAATCTGAATCTTGAAGAAAGACAGGAAAGCTAAGAAACAAAAGTAAGGAAGCAGAGTATTCCAGATATGGAATACTGCCAGGGCAAATCATAGTGATAGGAGCTAGAATGTCATGTTCAAGAAAGAACAATACAGTTAATGACTTGGCTTTTAAAGAGCATGGAGGGGAGCAAAATGTAAAAAGTCTGAAAGGGTGAGAAAAAACAAGATTTTAAATAGCTTTAAATGCCAGTTATTTATTTATTTATTTTAACAGGAGGTTATTGGGAGCTTTTGGAATTTTTAGAGTACGGAGTTACATGAACAAATCTGCACTGTAGGAAATTTATTTTGGAAGCTAAGTGGAGACAGATTGTAGAGGGGAGGAAGTTGAGGCAGGAACATCAGAAAAAAAGCTATTGTAATAGTCTAGATGTTGGGCAATAATAGCCTGAATTAGCATGGTGGCTCTGATGCTATAAAGGTAGAAACAAAACATAATTCTCTTTTTAAAGAAAATACCTGCTATATCCAGACCTATATATTTGTGTTATCCATATGCTTTTGACTTCTCTCCTTTCTTAATTCAGAATGATATTTTCCAGTATATTTTTCAATATCATTCTCTGCATTCACCTTTGCTTTGAAATCACCAAATATCATAATATATATATATATATTTTTTTTAGTGTAGATGATCTTGTCACTAAAGCTCACTTTTTAAAACACCAATATTCTTTCAGTTATGCTTTATGACTACAAATTTAAGGAGTAGCAGGATCTCTGAAGAATCAAATTTGTAGGTGAATTGAAAGGAGATGGAAAGATACAGGAACATTCAAATGGAAAGAGTAGGTTTTAGTAGGTAACATTGTATTATTAATAATCACAATTTTTGTGAAGAAGAAATGGTGCAAAGATACCATATCAAAGCTCTTTTCTTAATAATAAGACTTATTTTATAAAGCATTTAAAGGTATCAAAGTTTTTTCCATAAATTACCCAATTTGAACCTCACATTCATTCTATTAGATATTGTTGTCATTTCACACATGAGAAAACTAAGACTTAGATGTTTTATGACTTGCTAATGGTCAGTCATGTAGCTAATAAATATTAGAGATAGAACTTGAACCCAATTCTTCCTGTCTCTGAGTTCACCACCTATCTTCTATACCATATTCCTTTCCATCATCAAGGACACATAGGACATGAAAGGGATGTCAGTGGACCAAGTAATTAAAGGGAGGTATAGCAGATGGATAATCCAAATAGTAAATAAACATAGATGAAATATGCAAGGAACCAGCACAAGATCCTTAGAAAATTTCTTTTTCTCTTCCTCTTCCTCTTCTTCTTCTTCTTCCTCTTCTTCCTCTTCTTCTTCTTCTTCCTCTTCTTCTTCTTTTGATTCTTCTTTTTTGCTGAGGCAACTGATGTTAAGTAACTTGGCTAGAGTCACACAGCTAGGAAGTATTGTGTCTGAGGCCAGATTTGAACTCAGATCCTCCTGACTTCGGGGCTGGACTGAGGAAATTTCTTGATCCCTTGAGTAGATCTTAGTAGGATTTGTCAAAGGTGAGAACTGCATAAGACAGAAAGGTATGGACAAGTTGTGATCAATAGCCAAGGAATGTATACATATACAAATTTAATGAACTAGTAAAAGACAAGCTTATGATTATTTGATCTTCTATTAGCTTTGTATTTAATGTGGTTTGATTTCATCACGAATAGAGAAAGCGTGAAAAGATGTAGATGACCTGATGAAGACTGAAGCAAACAGAGTTAAGAAAATAATATGCACAATGACTACAACAATGGAAATGGAAATAGAAACTACCACAAAACAATCAAAAGGAAATGCTACAGAATTGCAAATAACAAACATTGTCCCAAAGAAAAACTATGAAAAGCTTGAAAGAGATGGATGGGTTTGTAATATTGCATATATTTTCAATTTTTTTAATGTATCGACTCCATATATAGGTGTTTGTTAATTTTTGTTCTTCTGCCTTTTTCTTTTCCTTTTTTTATTTAAAATATTCTTTATTATGTGATGCTTCTCTTGGAGGAATTTAAGTGATATAACAACAACAAAATAGATAAAAAATTATTTTGGAAAAAAAAGCACCTGGGCTGATTCCTTATTTCTAAAGCCCACATTCCTTATTCTTGAGGGCCACTCATCTCCAGGATGAAAAGATGGAATATGGAACAGTAACCTCTCTCATGTTACCATTAAAGAAGGTGGCATTCTGGGACTCAGTTCAAAGATTTCAAGTTAGCCCAATCAACCTTATCCACCTTTAACCTCCAGTTGTCCTGGGCATCATCCCTTCATTTGTGGCTGCAGAGTAAATCCAGAGAAGTTTGCTTTTCTTTCAGTGGCTGCAACTTTTCTTATTTGAGAAAAGTCTGTCAGTTGCTTAACTAACACAGCTGGAAGAAGGGAAGGTGTTAATGGAGCTGCATCTGCCTCAAATATGTTTTCTTAAAGCCATTTCCAAGAAGCCATGTGCAACTGAGATAAGGATATGAAAGATTTCTAGAAACTCAGAGGAGGTGATAAAGACCATAGCAAAGGACTTTTGTCTATTAAGGGGGGGATGGAGAGAAATGAAATTATGTCTTGCAGTGCAGGCATCTCTTAAAAGTTTCCACTGACTAACTCTCACTCTGGGTTTTTCCATTTCTGTTTCCCGCCCCCCCCCCCCACCCAAGGCATTCTGTAGAAGTGAGAATTTCCATTGCATTCTAATACAGCCAGCAAGGAATAGTTGTCTTGCCTGATTAAACACTAAAGCTTTTAAACATAGAATCATATGATTTATAGCTGAGAGAAATCTTAAGAGTTCAATTAGTCTAGCCCCCTGATTTGACAGATGAGGAAAATATGGACCACATAGGTGGATTGTTTTATCTAAGGTAAAACAGGTAGCCAATATCAGAGCTAGGATTCAAACTCAGATTTTCTTGAATGAAATACTTTTTTTTTTCTACTACTCCACAGAATTAGTGTTCCTAATAAAGGACATATCATACCTGTAGTATAAGTTGTGTTGATAGCATCAACCATCAAGGAAAACTGTGACTGTGTTAAGCAGGATGGAGCTAGGAGAAATAGGTCTTAGAGAGGAGCTAAGGGTATCCCCAATCTTTGATGTTTAAAATCAAAGAAAGTAAACATTGGAGCTACTCTCAAAAACAGAATACTGAATAAAATATGGATCTGGCCTACTGAATTGATCAATGGACCCATAGGGTCATAGAATCAGAGCTACATGGGACGTCAAAGACTATCGAGGCCATCACTTCTTTTTATGATGAGGAAACAAATTCAGTGAGGTTAAGTGATTTTCTTAGGGAGACATAGCTAGTAAATTTCAGATATGCAATTTGAACCTGGGTCTTTCTGATTATAACTAAGTCCTATACTTCATGCACTCCGCCACCCTGACTCTCTTATGTGACAATTTGTACCTATACTGCCCTTGCTGGGAAGGAAATAGGAAAGAATTTAGATACTTTTGAAGAAAAAAGAAATGCCAGTTTCTCCCTCCTGGAGGGTCAAGCTTTTCTTTAGTGAGGAACTCTCATGAAAAGAGGTAAGAGAAGGGGGGAAAGGAAGAGGTTTCTAGTGATGGATGGATCTCAGAGGAGGGGGAGGTTCAATATGAACCATCAGCCAGACACTAAAGATTTTCCTGCCCAGCACCTGGCCTTCTTGGCTCAGCTTAACTGGAGCTGGCCATGCTGGCAGAGCGATTTGGCTGGAATCAATCCCAGAGAGCTTTGCCTGGGGTCAGAGGGCCAACCTAGCAGTGGCCAAAACAAAATATGCAAGGTTGGGACCAGGAATATGACAGTACATAAAGTGAAAAATAGCAGCAGTGACTCCCCTCAGGTTCCCGAGGTAGAAGCTTCTTTTCTTCTAAGCACAGGAAGAAGTTGAAGATTGTTCCCCTGTGTGAATCAGTCCATTTTAGCAGGACGATTGGTTTGGTAAAAGAGGAAGAAAAGCCTCTTGGCCCTAGATGCTTTTTATGGATGCTGGGAGGCTAAGATTGTTGAGAGGATAGGTTCCCTGAGGTGACCTAGAGGAGTCATATTGCAAATGGGGAGCAACAAACTGTCTTAAGTTACTGAATTCAAGGCTTGTGTAAGCTAATGGAGGGAAAAAAGAGTGACCTCAGTCTTTTTATACCTAAGGACTGTATTAGACTGAATATTTTTTCTGCATAGAGTGATTCTTTTTATTCCCTGTCCCTCTCTTGAAGGCACAAAGTAATTGGCTGTTAAATTGTTTCCAAGGTATGACTACATCCTCTTAACCATATCCCATTTTCCTATTACAGAGAGAGAAAAAAAAGGAGAAAGATTGACTGAAAAAAAGACAGAGAAAAAACAGAAACAGTCAAACTTTAAAACAATATTCATTAAACATTGAATAATCTGCTCTTTCTCTGACCCTCTCTGTTTCTTTCTATATCTGTTTGTCTGTCTCTTTCTTCCTGTTTCTCTTTGTTTGTCTCTCTCTCTGTCTCTCTCTGTGTCTCTGTTTCTCTCTGTCATTCTCTTTCTCTCTGTTTCTCTATTGTCTCTCTGTCTCTCTCTGTCTCTCTGTCATTGTCTTTCTCTCCACTTTTCTCTGTCTCTCCCTCTCTCTCTTTCTCTTCCTCTGTTTCTCTTTCTGTCTTTCCATCTTTGTCTCTGTTTCTGTCTGTCTCTCTCTGTCTCTTTCTGTCTGTCTCTGTCTATCTTTCTCTCTTTCCTGTTGCTCATCTCCACTCCCATATCAAAAGCCATGACCAATAACTAAAAACATGCCATTCATTTGCCACCTTCTAGTAAAGGTTCTTTGACAGCAGGGACACCAAGTGAGCCAGTGACAGAAGGGGAAGGGAACAGGCTTCTCTGTTTAAAGTGTGGATGATCATTTCTCCTGGGGTAATAGGCTCCCCTCAGAGAAAGAAATTACAAATTACCAGTAGTTCATATGGCAGAAAATTGCAAATTCAAAGGAAAATAAATATGTCCTTCCATTACTAGAGTTTGCAATTGACTAGAAGGTAGGAGGGGGCATCATTAATAGGCCGCTATCAAATAGAACAGTGTTGTTAAATTACATAATCAATTTAATGTTCTGGGTCAGTTGACAAAGAAATCGGTTCACTCACTGCCACAGATTTAGAGTTTTCTCCATCCCATTCATGAGGTTTTTTGTTTTTGTTTTTCTAACTTGGGTGGGTGGGGAAGTCGGGAGTGAAAGTCAGAATATCACATTCTTCCACAAATATCAGAAACAGCTGTTCAGGGGATAACAAACTGACCTTTCTCAATTTGTATTGGAAAATAGGACCTAGCGATCAGTGATGAGCAGACCATATCAAGGCCAAGTCTTACCATGCCAAGCAGCTGTTGTTGGTTTTTCAAAGGAGGCTACCTCCTTCCTCCCAGAACCCATAAAGAGGCCACATCCCATGAACATTTTGGTCATGGCAACTACACCCCAACTGGGAAAACAGAAGAGACCAAAACCAGCTTCCTCTCTACAGATGTGACTCAACTATGGTGTTACACAATTCCATCTTGGCTGATCACGTGATAAGTTTTAAATGGACTACAGGAACCGTGTGGAGATGTTTCTTGTTAAAGTGCAGTTTCACTTAATAATCATCATCATTTTTATCTCCATTTTAAGAATGAAGAAACTGAGATTTGGAAAAGTGGAATGAGATGCCAGTTATTAGCAAGTGCCTGAACTAGGGCTCACAGAGCATGGCAGAGCATTCAGTCCAAACCCATGTTAAAAAAAATCCTCTCTACCACACACCCAACATATATGTAATTATCTACCTTTGCTTGAAGACCACTAGTGAATAGGAACCACTTATATCCAGCCTTTTCCATATTTGAATATCTCTAGTCAGTAACAAGTGTTTGACCTTAGAAGATCCAGGAGTCTTTCCACTGTATCAATTTACCAACAATTTTGGCCAAAAGATTCTCAGAATATTTTCTCAAAACTGAGCTCAGTCTGGTAGTGTGATCTACTTTTGAAGATCCTCATTTTTATATACATACTAGTGGATTTTCAAACGGAAAATGTCATTTAAGGCTACATATTTTATTTGAAATATTCTTTAAATGAATTGATACAAGGACCTAAGAATAATTGGAAGAAAACCAAAAAATTTTCCTAGATATTAAACTTAGAAGCAGGGCTGTGCTGGAAATAGCTCATAGGTTCTCATAAGAATCAAGTGTTAAAATTTCAAACAGCATTTTCACCTCAGAAACCACCAAATGCTACAAGTCAGGGCTTGATGTATTGTTTTGCTGATTTCTAGATAAATAATAGAAAATGTTAATGCTACAGATTAAATTTAAAAGCATACTATTCATTCCCCCTCCCCCCCTCCCCAGAAATCTGGTTGTTAAATATTTATCAGTATGCCCCAGTCTAGAGTCTTAAAAACTTGATAATTCAGTGATTGTAATGGCCAAAGCAGCAACATTATTGTCTAGTAAGGCCTTTAGGAAAAAAGTTAGTTCTGGTTATCCACTCATGAATTATCCACTTAGTAGATTATCCCAAACAAAATCAAAAAGCTAGAATGAATTCCTTTTGCTATCCTCCATCAGTTGTGTTCAGGGAATACAACTAATTAAAAATCGGCTCAGTCAAACATAATTATGAATATAAGCTTACTTGTAGATAAGTCATAGAATGTTTTTGTAGTTTGTAGATCATAGCAAAACAGTCCTATTTTTTTCATTACTCCCTGTCTTATTATAAAATCTATCCATACTATCCTACTCATTCTTTTTTCACAAAACACACTTCATTTTCCACCTCCATGCCATTGCATTGTCTGTCTCTTACATTTGAATTCATTCTTCCCTCTCTTCAACTTATCAGCATTCTTAGTTTCCTTCAAAATTCCTTCAAAATTCAACTCAAGAAGCATATTGTATGTAAAACATTTCCTATCTGCCCCATCTCCCCTGGGTGGGAGCCCAGCTACTAGTGTACTCTTTCCAAAACTGCCTTGTATTCATTTTTCATATATCCAATCAATCAGTACACTTTATTTGACTTCTGTGTTCCAGGAACTGTGGTCACAGTTTATTGGGGGAGACAACATGCAAACCATCATTTATAAGCCAGTTATATATGAGCTAAAATTGGAGATAATCAGCAGAGGGAATTCACTAACATTAAGGAGAATCTAGAAAGGTGAGATTTATGTATATTTTTTATGACCATGTTGTCTCCCCTATCAGGATGAAAGCTTGTTGAGGGCAGGGACTATTATCCTTTATATCTCTGTATTCCCAAAACTCTATACAGTGTGGGCCAAAAAGGTAACCACTTATGAATACTTTTTGGTAGACTGATTTAAGATGAAAAGGGAGGCACTTGGGGATCACGCCACACTCTACCATCAAAAGGGAACTGCAAGTAGGTTATTGATTCTAGAGTTGATTCTCTACCATCATGCCTAGGGCCCAGCACATAAGAATGTACTTAGAAAATACTTATTTAATTGGTCTGACCCAATATGGCAAATTGGGTGGTATTTGCTTTCAAGAAACTTATAGTTTAGCTGTAGCAGATCTAAAACTATATTATAAAGCAGCAGTCATCAAAACTATTTGGTACTGGCTAAGAAATAGAGTAGTCAATCAGAGGAATAGGTTAGGTTTACAGGACAAAATAATAAATGACTATAGTAATCTAGTGTTTTACAAACCCAAAGACTCCAACTTTTGGAATAAGAATTCACTATTTGACAAGAACTGATGAGAAAATTGAAAACTACTATGGCAGAAACTAGGCACTGACACACATCTAACAACATATAGCAAGATAAGGCCGAAATGGGTTCATGATCTATACATAAAGAATAATATTATAAACAAATTAGAAGAACATAGGATAGTTTACCTCTCAGATTTGTGGGGGAGGAAGGAATTTGTGACCAAAGAAGAACTAGAGATCATTATTGATCACAAAATAGATAATTTTGATTATATTAAGTTAAAAAGTTGTTGTACAAACAAAACTAATGCACACAAGATTAGAAGGAAATCAAAAACTGGGAAACCATTTTTATATTCCAAGGTTCTGATAAAGGCCTCATTTCCTTGATATATAGAGAATTACTCAAATTTACAAGAATTCAAACTGTTCTCCAATTGATAAATGGTCAAAAGATATGAACAGACAATTTTTAGATGAAGAAATTGAAACTATTTCTAGTCATATGAAAAGGTGCTCTAAATCGCTATTGATCAGAGAAATGCAAATTAAGACAACTCTGAGATACCACTACACACCTCTCAGATTGTCTAAGATGACAGGAAAAGATAATGATGAATGTTGGAGGGGATATGGGAAAACTGGGACACTGATACATTGTTGGTTGAATTGTGAACGGATCCAATCATTCTGGGGAGCAATTTGGAACTATGCTCAAAAAGTTATCAAACTGTGCATACCCTTTGACCCAGCTGTATTTCTACTGGGCTTATATCCCAAAGAGATCTTAAAGGAGGGAAAGGGACTCACATGTGCAAAATGTTTGTGGCAGCCCTTTTTGAGGTGGCAAGAAACTGGAAACTGAATAGATGCCCATCAGCTGGAGAATGACTGAATAAGTTATGGTCTATGAATGTTATGGAATATTATTGTTCTATAAGAAATGACCAACAGGATGATTTTAGAGAGGCCTGGAGAGACTTACACGAACTGATGCTAAGTGAAAAGAGCAGAACCAGGAGATCATTATATCTGGAAACAATATTATATGATGATCAATTCTGATGGACGAGGCTCTCTTCAACAATGTGACCAGTTCCAATTGTTCATTAATGAAGAGAGCCATCTACACCCAGAGAGAGAATTGTGGGAACTGAGTGTGGTTTACAACATAGTATTTTCACTCTTTTTGTTGTTTGCTTGCATTTCATTTTGCTTCTCTTTTTTATTGGTTTGATTTGATTTTTCTTGTGCAGTGTGATAATTATATAAATATGTATGTATATATTGGATATAATATATATTTCTACCAAATTTAACACATATTAGACTACTTGCCATTTAGGGGAAGGCTTAGGGGCAGGGGAGAAATTTGAACACAAGGTTTGGCAAAGGCTAATGTTGAAGAATTGTCCATACATGTTTTGAAAAAGAAAAAGCTTTAATTAAAAAAGAAACTTATAGTTTAATAGAATAGATAAGTACTATTCAAGTACTACATAGTAGAGAGTAGGCCTCAGAGTCAGAAAAACCCAGTTAAGGTTTTGCCTTTGATGCATACTAGTAATGTCATCCTTGGCAAGCCACATAGTTCCCCAGGCAGTTTTCTAAGACTATAAATTGCAGAGAAGCTATCAATTGGCTGGTAGAAGGAGTTAGTTCCATTAAGAATTTCCTATATCAGCAAAATCATAAGTTTAGTCTCTCTCTCTCTTTTTGTTCTCTCCCTTTCCGTAACACCAAATACTATTTATACACAGATGACTCCAATAGAATCTAGTATAGAATAAGTACATAAAGGTGCTATAAATAAAGAACCATGAGAAATGACAAGGAGGGAGAATCATATTTTATTAGAGAAAGTAAGGAAAGAGGCTTTTGAATTGAGCTTTGACTGGTATGGGGGGGGTTCAATTAATGCCAATTAGCAATGATATTGGAAAAGGGCATTCCAGGTTTTTTAGGAAACTTGAGGAACAGCACAGTGTAGAAAAAAGGGACATGTGGTGGAAATAGTAAGTAGGTACAAGAAAAGGAATAAAGTGAAAAAAAAAAAGCTACAAAGGTAAGTTGGAACCAGATTTTGGCAGGATTTGAGTGTCAGGAGAAGGCTACAGTTGAGAGGTAATTTATATTATTTTGAAGGAGTCAAGGGAGAGACAGGTCATTTGTTTAATGATTGTTGGCAAAGGCATGTTCTTCTCTCACAGGAATATCTAGGGGATTATTTTTTCACTCCTGAAACTTGAGTTCTTCATAAATTCAGTTTTAATAAAAAAGAATTATGAGAAAGTCATTTGCCTCCCTTTTTAGATTCCATTCTGAGAAACAGGAGGAAGACACTAACAAAAGAGGGGTATTGTAGGTCAACTGCTATTTAAGTACTGAATAAAATGGCAACAGGGTGTGTGTGTGTGTGTGTGTGTGTGTGTATGCACGCACGCGCACATGTGTGCATATGTAAGAGAATTTTATGAATATTTCTAAAAATAATGGGCCAGAAGTACTAACTAACTTGACAGAAACAGGTGTCAAAATTCAAACAGAGGCCACAGTTTATAGTAAAGGTTTTACATACAGCCATAGGTCACTTATGGGTTCCATTTTTCTGACCAAGGAACAAAGTCAGTTCTGATGGTTTTAGTTCAATACCTACTGTTGCTGAGCAAACACAAAGTAGGAAGAACATTAGATTTGGATTTAGGAGATCTAAATTCAAATCCTATTCCTGACATTTACTGCCTATGGCAAATTTTTTAGCCTCCCTGGACCTCAATCATTTTTATCTGTAAAAGGAAGAATTTGGACTAAATGACCTCTAAAAGTCCTTTTAATTCTAAATCTTATGGAAGGCCAAATGGAAAAAATGATCCTAAGGACCACTAAATCTTCTCATCCTCCATACTACTATTTACTTCTACCTCTAAGACTTGCTACATGCCTAGCAGTTTTGCCTAAAAGCCTCTACACCTTGACATCCACTGTATTGCTGAAGTCTATGAAATACTGAATCTTTTCATCAATCCTGCATCCTCCTGTATTTGTTGTTTCCTCCGATGATTTGCTTCTCATAGAATTTAGAACTAGAAGAAATCTTGGAACTTCTATTTTATGGATTCTTAACCTTTGTGTGTCATGGACCCCTTTGAAAGTCTGTTGAAGCCTATAGATCCTTTCTCAGAAAAATGTGATCTTAAATGCATATAGTAAAACATACAAAATCACAAAGGAAACCAATTGAATTTAATGTGATCAATTATATTTAATAAAAATTAATCAAAGTATTTAATAGTAATCAAATCCCTTAAAGTCCAGTCTTCCCTAATCATATTTTAGAAATGCAAAACAGGGACTGTCTTGCTTTTCAAATTGTATACTACTGCTTAGCATAATGTTTGGCATATTGAAAATTCTTAATAAATGTCTTTTCATTCATTCATTTTTACGTACTCT
Source organism: Sarcophilus harrisii (assembly GCF_902635505.1). NCBI lineage: Eukaryota > Metazoa > Chordata > Mammalia > Dasyuromorphia > Dasyuridae > Sarcophilus > Sarcophilus harrisii. Next base: position 114,466,213 of record NC_045426.1, on the reverse strand, counting down.
CATTCTGTCATCTTGATGAAGCCGTAATTTCTTCCCTTCTAGTCACACAAGCTACTTACCTGAAATGCTTTTTTCCATATCTAATTTAAAAGTGGATAGAGCACTAGCCCTGATGTCAGGAAGACCTGAGTTCAAATCTGACCTCAGACACTTAATACTTCCTAGCTGTGTGACCTGGGCAAGTCACCTCACCTCAATTGCCTCAGCAATAAATACACACACACACACACACACACACACACACACACACACACACACATAGGGGATTCAGAGAAAACATTATTCTTTACATTTTATCCTTTTAAGAGTACCTGTTTTTTCCCAATGTCCTTATTGGTTCATAATGAAGCCATTTCTTCAGCACATCACAATTCTATCAGTGTAGGCATGATTTTCATAGAAACATATTTCATCCTCTGTATCTTAATGAGTTATTATGACCAAAATTTTCATCAACCACTAGATTCCTTTGCGATGAGCCTCTCCAAAATTGGCAAGGGACGCTCCTTTAGGCATTAAACACCTTTAATCATCCGGTCCTTACTATGGAGCATTTCCACCTTGGTAGGATTGTCAGGTTTATGTTCTATTGACATAATCTTTGAGAAATCAGAGATTCTTCTTCATATAATAATGTTACACTGATAAAATTTAGAAGGGGCATTTTCTGTAACAGGTAAAATATTTCTTCTAATATAAATTCATGTTTTCATGTCTATAATAATTTTTTAAAAGTTTTCCCTCTTGCAAGCCTTTCAGTTGAGGAATAGCTGAACAAGTTATAATATATAAATGTATTCATTGTTGTTTGTCCTTTATTTTTGAAGTATACAGCTGATATTTTTACTTCCATGTGAATTGGATTTAAGTGCCAAGTTATAGAAAGTCATCAGTCTCACTCTCTCTTCCACTGTTATCAAAGTCCAATGGCAAGATAAAAGTCAAGACAGCTGGCAATGATTCTTGATGCAGTGAATGATCTTGGCATGTTTGATATCTGACCAAGTTCTAAGTACTTCATGGTGTCTGATTCTGGAGTCTTCATTTGAACAAATTGTTCTCATTTGCCCATCTGGAATTTTTCATACGTGGGGTAGGTATCCCCTGAACTCACCGATGGGTTTAAGGAATATCAGTTACCCACAGCCTGGTTTAGCCTGTCTGTTGAGACAGTTTTGCATGCTATAGTTTCTTAGAATCACAGATGAGAATTGGACACCAAAAGTGGATGAGCAACCCTGAAAAGGACTCAGCAAGCCCTCACACTACAGGTACTAGTCCTATCCAAACAGCACATATACTCCACGCTATTGTTCTGTAAGAAATGATGAAGGGAATGGTTTCAGAAAATAATCAACTGGTACAAAGTTAAGTGAACAGAACAATAACAATTTACATAGTAACAACAATATTATAAAAATTATCAACTGTGAGAGACTTAATAACTCTGATCTACTATAACTCCTGAGGATTCATAATATCAAATGTTATCCATCTCCAAATAGGGAAAAAATAGTGTCAGAGTACATACTGAAGAACATACATGCATGTACACACATACACATGTGCACACACATATTTCCTTTTTTTTTTGTCCACTCCCCAGAATATAGCTAACATGGAAATGTTTTGTATGATCTCATCTGTATAATACTCTGACATAAAAATAACATTATAAATTGAAATAACTTTGAAATACTTTAGAATTTTGATCAATGCTATGAGAAACCACAAGTCCAGAGTTCACCTTCTGCCAGAGAGATGTATCTAAAATGCAGAATGAGAGAGATATTTTTAGATCTAGCCAGAAAAAAAAAATATTTTGAAGGCTTTATTTTTCTTTTTTATTGTTCAATTAAAGAAGACAGTGAGAAGGAGAGGGAAAGTATGTTTGTAAAAATAAATAAATAATAATTGAGATGTTTATTTTCTAGACAAGTTCCTCTCTCATTCCAATTGTTTATTGCCATTTTAGCTGTAATGTCAGAATTTATGAAAGGTCTATCCCAAGAAAAGGGGAAGAAACAGATGTGGTGAGGAAATTGGGAATTTCCCAAACAGAAAAGAGCAAGGTTGGTATAGTTCTTTCCCTATATAACACATATTCTTTGACAACAAAAAATTTTCAGTTTGTGCCTTTCTAGGGCAAATTATTGTTTTAGGTAGGGATGCCTATAGCATACTTCAGTCAAACATATGGTACTAAACTCAGTGGAGCTCTTCTGGAGGAAGATCAGACTAACAGTCATGTGATTTGATATTAGGAAGTAATCCCTTATTGGTTCCTTGGGGCTGTATGCTTCCCTCTACTCTATAACAAAGTGTTGAGTCAAAGAGAATTGGTGACTGAGCCAGGAAGAGAGGATATCCTAAGGGAAGAACATCCTTGAGCAATATTGTGGGATGGAGAGAGAGACCATTCTTCATACTCAAAGAGTATGAAGGCACTAAGAGAGAGGAAGAGAGAGTAAGTAAGAAGAAAGGCACTAAGAAAGAGAGGAAGAATAAAATAAGAGTAAAGGTTATTTCTCCCTTTAAAGGCTACTATGAATTCTTGATTATAAGCTTTGTAAGAGGGGAAAAGGAGAAAAGATACAGAGAGAAATCTAGATTTCATTAAAATAAATCAATAAAAATCTGTTTTAAAAAATAAAGTCTACTATGTGAGTGGTTTTTGCTGCCATAATGTTCATTTTTCTTTAACACCCAGAGACTAAGGGACCAGTAAGGGGACTGCTTCATCATTCTAAAGCCCAAGTTTTTCGGCTATGAGCCAACTGTTTTAATGGAATGTGTCCTAGCCAGAGCAGATCAGAGTTGGGGGAGGAGAGGGATAGGAGACAGGGCATTACCCTCATTTGGTGGTAAGGAGGTAGAGGAAAGAGACAAGGCATTTATGATGGTTAAATGTATGACAACCTTAGGGAAGTCAGCTTTGAGCTGACCACTTGCTGTTTCAGGCAATAAAGACTCAAATCTGAGGTTGTCTTTAGATATGGCATTTGATGATAACTTCAATTCAGAAAGCACTTTGGTTTCCAAAACCCTTTTATATCTTCTATGAAATCTTGTCCATTCAAAAGTCAAGGAACCAGAAAAAATGGAATTAAATGAATTCAGATTATTCAATATCTTTATTAAAAGAATAATAGGGAACCTTGTCAGTTCAGGAATGAAAGCTGCTTCAAATTATATGCTAATTTGAATAAACTAATATCAGTTTAATGAGGTTTCTCTGTATTTTCTAATTTATCCTCACACAACTTTGGGGAAATGTTTTCACAGATGCTCTCCGGGAAAATAGAGAGGATCAGATATTATCACTTCCATTTTGTAAAGAGGAAATCGAGGGTACAGTGCCTTGCCTAAAGATGCCAGCCACGTGAATCTTAGACAAGTCTCTCCATTTGTTTAGCACTTCTAACTTCTTAGAGCACTTTCACAACTATTATCTCATGGCTCTTGGTGGGAGGAAGGTGGGTATGGAGGTAGATATTTTATAGGTAAGGAGATTGATACTCAGAGAAATACTATGACTTTATTAATTGATTAGATCAGAGATTAGATCAAATCTATTATTGGAACTAAGAAGACTATAAGAAAAGTCTCTTTCACCTGAGGGAATTGGGGAAGGTTTGCTATTTCTACTAGAGTATTAGAAGTTATAGCAGGCTAGTAAAGGACTAGCTCTCACTTAGCCTTTTTGTTGAAGTCACTTTACCTTTCTTCCTAAGGTCAGGCCTCTTCCTTTCTTGCTTTTCTCTTTTCTGGATGATTGTTTACCCCAACAGGTATATATGATCGGATGCTTTCTGACAAAGGTAGCAGAGGGTTGATGCTTCCATTCTGTTTGGATAGGCAAGATTCTTGGTCTGTGACAATCTACAGAGAGCACACATTATTCACTCACAAGCCTGTAGAAAGTCAGGGAAGGAAAGAAATATTTCTCAGATCAGGAGAGCTGAAAGATCATTCCTGAATGTTAGTTAGAGAGTGTCTATGCCTGAAAAAAGAAGAAAGGGGGTGGGAAAATAGAGCATTTAACCCTATGCTCTGCGCAAATAGCACATGAAATCTGGAATCAATCTGGACACTTACTAACTGGATACTTACATAAACTTACACATGTCCCTTTCAGGCCTTGGTTTATCTATAAAGTAGTGTGATTGTAGTAGATGATCTCTAAAGTCCATTCCAAGTCTATGAGTCTTTAATTCTGAGGGACCACTGGAAAACTAACATATTCTATCTTGTAGAGTTGTATAGCTTATTATGCATATGAGCTATCTCTCAAATCAAATTAGTAGGTCAAGAATGGCATTTTATTTATCTTTGGTCCCCAAGGTCTACCACAGTACCTTGCAAGGAGTAGAAACAGCTTCAGTAAATGAGTCAGTATAAGGTTAAGGAGAGATCAACATATTCTAAATCAGAGAATGATAGGATCTTAAAAGTTGGACTTAGAAAAACCCATAGAGATCACTGAGTTCAACTCCTTCATTTTATAGTCAAAGAAACTGAAGTAAGAGAAGTTAAATGGAGTTTAATGACCAAGATCACATAAGTAGCAATAGAAGTCCTTTTGGAACCCAGGTTCTTTGAATCCAAATCAAAAACTCTTTCTACTGTATCATCATGTTTCTCCTGAATTTGAAATCTTCTTATGTTACTTGCTACCTATAAGACTTTAGTAGATAAGTCACCTTAAACAAGTTAACCTCCATGGGCTTCAGTTTCTTAATCTATACTATGAAGAGATTAGATGAAATGACCTTAAAGGTACCATGATCCTGTTTGTTGATGATTAATATAATAATCATTTAAATACCTTGGCATCCTAGTTCATTGCCTTCCTCAACGCCAATGTTCTACATCTCCATTCTACCTTTAGAGAATATGGATATACACCTTATCACTCCTCAAAACCATTTCATTTCCAAAATATTGAACTCTAAAATTCCCTTCTGATCACAAATTGCTATTCTTCTCTCTAAACCTCAAAGTCTCATTCCTCCCAACCCTGTTTCATACTTTTAGCATGCTCTACAATCTTGCAATCCCTCCTTATTCTACTCTTCCATAATTTTTGATCTGTCCTTATTTATTCTCTTTTCCATCTTGACAAAATAATTAACTGGTACATTGAGGAACTATAGTCATCTCACAAATTTCTTATCCTTCCATAGAGTGGTTAGCATGCTAGGCTTTGGTTGGGAAGATCTGAGTTCAGACCTCAGGCACTTACTAATTGTAAGTGGGCCATCCTGAGCAAGTAAATTAACCCTTTTTTGCCTCAGTTTCTTCATCTGTAAAATGAGCTAGAGAAGGAAATGACAAAATACTTCAATATCTTTGCCAGGAAAACCTCAAATAGGTTTATGAAGAGTAGAACACAACTGAAAAGACTGAATACCAACAACAAATGTATAAAGCACTTGCACTTTTCTGACCCCAACCCTATTTCACAGGCAATAACTTGCCCTTTTACAATACTAAGAAACTAGAGGTCAATTGTCACAAGTTACTTTATCTTCCCTTCTCCATCTTCAAAATTTCTTTCTATATTCAATCATCCTTTTCTCTTCCTCTCCAGTCTCAGAGAATCTACTGGTCAAATTTTCTTTCTATATTCAATCATCCTTTTCTCTTCCTCTCCAGTCTCAGAGAATCTACTGGTCAAAGTTAACTCCTTTTCTTGTGTCCCTTGTCCCATCTCTTCTAAGAGATGACCTATTGATCATTATCTACTCATTTATCTTCAGACTTATGCTAGATATTTATTGGCTCCTTTGTTCCTGCCTACAAATATTTCCAATATTTTGAACACACACAGACACCGACACACACACACACACACACACACACAAATACACAACCTTTTATTTTACTTCCCTCCTCTTTCACCATTGCTTCAAACTATATTATATTTCTTCTCCTCTTACTTGGTAAATTTCTAGAAAAATTAATTTCAACTTCATCATTCAATTACTCCCCAACTCTTTCCATTTAATTTCTAACTCCATCACTGTGATTGAAAATCACCTGATGGATTTTTTCATGTTCTTATCTTCTATGACCTTCCTTGTCACCATAACATTATTCTCCCTTAGTTTTCTCAGTTGTCAATAATTCTTTTTTGAAAATGGACAGTCATGAATATAATTGCTATTACTTCATATGCTTTCATGAAATTGAAAGTTATTGTTGCATATTTTGAAGCATCCCTCTTCTGCAGGGCACAGGACAATTTTTTGCTTTGTTTTTCTTTTCTTTCTTTTTTATTTTGTTTTTTCTTATTTTGTGAAAAAGAAAAAGAACACCAAGATAAGATCAAAATGGGTTCATGACCTAGGCATAAAGAATGAGATTATAAATAAATTAGAAGAACATAGGATAGTTTACCTCTCAGACCTGTAGAAGAGGAAGGAATTTATAACCAAAGAAGAACTAGAGATCATTATTGATCACAAAATAGAAAATTTTGATTATATCAAATTGAAAAGTTTTTGTACAAACAAAACTAATGCAGACAAGATTAGAAGGGAAGCAATAAATTGGGAAAACATTTTACAGGCAAAGGTTCTGATAAAGGCCTCATTTCCAAAATATATAGAGCATTGACTCTAATTTATAAGAAATCAAGTCATTCTCCAATTGTTAAATGGTCAAATGATATGAACAGACAATTTTCAGATGAAGAAATTGAAACTATTTCTAGCCATATGAAAAGATGCTCCAAGTCATTATTAATCAGAGAAATGCAAATTAAGACAACTCTGAGATACCACTATACACCCATCAGATTGGCTGGAATGACAGGGAAAGATAATGCGGAATCTTGGAGAGGATGTGGGAAAACTGGGACATTGATACATTGTTGGTGGAATTGTGAATACATTCAGCCATTCTGGAGAGTGATTTGGAACTGTGCCCAAAAAGTTATCAAACTGTGCATACCCTTTGATCCATCAGTGTTACTACTGGGCTTATATCCCAAAGAGATTTTAAAGAAGGGAAAGGGACCTGTATGAGCAAGAATGTTTGTGGCAGCCTCTTTGTAGTGGCCAGAAACTGGAAACTGAGTGGATGCCCATCAATTGGAGAATAGCTGAATAAATTGTGGTATATGAATATTATGGAATATTATTGTTCTATAAGAAATGACCAGCAGCCAAGTCATTATTAATCAGAGAAATGCAAATTAAGACAACTCTAAGATATCACTACACATCTGTCAGATTGGCTAAGATGACAGGAAAAAATAATGATGATTATTGGAGGGGATGTGGGAAAACTGGGACATTGATGAGTTGTTGGTGGAGTTGTGAATGAATCCAACCATTCTAGAGAGTAGTTTGGAACTATGCTCAAAAAGTTATCAAACTGTGCATACCCTTTGATCCAGCAGTGTTACTACTGGGCTTACATCCCAAAGAGATCATAAAGAAGGGAAAGGGACCTGTATGTGCACGAATGTTTGTGGTAGCCCTCTTTGTAGTGGCTAGAAACTGGAAACTGAGTGGATGCCCATCAGTTGGAGAATGGCTGAATAAATTGTGGTATATGAATATTATGGAATATTATTGTTCTGTAAGAAATGACCAACAGGATGATTTCAGAAAGGTCTGGAGAGACTTACACGAACTGATGCTGAGTGAAATGAGCAGGACAGGAGATCATTATATACTTCAACAACAATACTATATGATGACCAGTTCTGATGGATCTGGCCATCCTCAGCAATGAGATCAAACAAATCATTTCCAATGGAGCAATAATGAACTGAACCAGCTACGCCCAGAGAAAGAACTCTGGGTGATGACTAAAAACCATTACATTGAATTCCCAATCCCCATATTTATGCCCACCTGCATTTTTGATTTCCTTCACAAGCTAATTGTACAATATTTCAGAGTCCGATTCTTTTTGTACAGCAAAATAACTGTATGGACATGTATACATATATTGTATTTAACTTATACTTTAACATGTATTGGTCAACCTGCCATCTGAGGGAGGGGGTAGGAGGAAGGAGGTGAAAAGTTGGAACAAAAGGTTTTGCAATTGTCAATGCTGAAAATTAATCCATGCATATATCTTGTAAATAAAAAGATATATATATATAAAGAAAAAAATTATTTTAAAAAGCTAATAAAATAATTTTCTTGTTCTCCTTTGCTAGCTAATCATCTTTCTTCCATCCCTTAAGTACAGGAATGCTTCAAGGCTCAGACCTGGATTTTTTTCTCTCCTTATATTATTTGCTTTGGTAATCCTATCCACTGCCGTGGATTCAGTAATTATCTTTTAATAGATTAATCCCAAAACTAGATATCTAGTGCTAATCTCTCTTATATGCTCCTTTCTTGCATTTGCATCTGCTTGTTAACCACCTCCATCTGAATGTCCCATCAGTACTTTAACACACCTAAAACTGAATTTATCATCTTCTTTACCTAGAACACTCTCTAAAGCAAAGCCCACTGCAGCTTCAGAGATAGGCTGATATTAGTCCAAGGAGGGCTATGCTGGAATGCCATTGAAAAATCTCTGAGAACAACAATTCAGATATGAGCACCCACATTATCATGACAAATGTGCAGTGTATCTTCAACAAAACATAGGCTTTTCAATTTCAGTATAATTTCTATGGCTTTTCAATAATGTGTGAGCCATATTTTTGTTTTACAAATATAGTATATTCTTGTTGTATTGACATATCTTCAATTGCATTAGTCACATTGTACTTTTAAATGTATCTTTATTAAAAGTCTCTTGAAACCCCTAACAAATTGTATTACAATTTGACATGAGGACCAAATAATATTACAGCAGAAGGATTCAGTGGCTAGACCCCCCCAAAAAATGTTCATTAATGGTTTGATAGCAACTGAGAAAGAAATCTCCACTTATTGGCCCAGGAATTTGTGCTTGACTCTGTCTGATATTTAACATGATTAACAGCAACTCAGACAAAGACATAGATGGCATGATTATCAAATATGCAAATGACAGAAGGGGACCCTGAATGTCACAATTTGGATTTTAGGGAAAAAAAAATCTCTTCCCTGAACTTGAACCCAAACACAAAAACTTGGGAATTATTTTTTCCCAACAGCCCAGGGCTGTGTAGCTGAAGTACTCTTACTTATTAAAGGAGAATACCATTCTTGTTAGAGTCCTTGCTAGTCCACTTAACTCCCCACTGTCCTTCAGGAAGCCCCAGAGGTCAATCAGTATAAACTGATACCTCTGCTATAACTGTTCCATCTCTCCCCTACTCCCTTGATCTGAACCTCCATTAAAAAAAACACACACACACTTCTTGGTAGGACGAAAAATAGCACATAGGCATGAGAGATCCAAATATTTCTATGATTATCTTTTCACAGCTATGAAGATAACTATACCTCAGTATTTGATGAGCTAAATGAAGTCATGGAGGCAGCACTTATACAGAATAAATTCCTATTAGAAGGAAAAGACTGTAAGCCACTCACTAGAGGATTAATTTTCTCTATTTTCAGGAAAATTCTAAAGGAATAGAAATAGGACAATAGCAGTCATTAATATGGTACATTAAAATTTACAAATATTATTATAATTTATCCTCAAAATAACCATAGGAGGTAAGTATTCCCATTTTACAAATAAGAAAATTGAAACAGATTTAATGATTTACCCAGCATTACACAGCCAGTAGGTGTCTGAGACCAGAGTTGAACTTAGATCTTCCTGACTCCAGCCCCAGTATAATATCTACTACATCATTTAGCTGCTTACTAAGTCACAGATAGAAAAGTAATTGAGAAGCCATTACCAACTACCTGTCTTCTGAATACTTTCTCTTTTATTAATTAATTAATTCATTCATTTTTAATGCACATTGCTTTGTGAATCATGTTGGAAGAAAAAAATCAGAACAAAATGGAAAAATCATGGGAAAGAAAAATAAAACAGAAAAAAGAAATAAATCTAGCATTGTAGATTTACATTCTGTCTCCATAGTTCTTTTTCTGGATGCAGATGACATTTTCTATCCAGAGTTTTCTGGGATTGCCTTGAATCACTGAACCCCTGGAAGAACCAAATTGTTCATAGTTGCTCATCACACATTCTTTCTATTATTGTAAACAATATATTTCTGGTTCTGTTTGTTTCACTCAGCATCAATTCATGCAAATCATTCCAGGCCTTTCTAAGATCAGTTGTGCATCATTTTTTAAATAGAATAATAATATTCCATTACTTTCATATACCACAGCTTATTCAACCATTTCCCAATTAATGGGGAAGAGTTGCTACAAACATTTTTTTTGCACATATGGGACCTTTTCCCTCTTTCATGATTTCCTTAGAATTTAGACACAGTGTTGGCACTTTTGGGTCAAAGAGTATGCCTAGTTTTATAGCCCTTTGGGCATAGTTTCAAATTGTTCTTCAGAATGGTTGGATCATTTCACAACTCCACCAACAATGTATTACTGTCTCAATTTTCCCAGCCCCCTCCCCATTTATCATTATCTTTTCCTGTGAGCACTTTCTCTTTTCTACAAAACATGAGAATGTTCTGTTTGTACACATTGGGGTTTTCCTGATGGAAAAAGCAGTTGGGAAGAGGAAGCATTTGGCAAATTTTCTAAGGTAGATACACAATGACATGATTGGCTAAAAGGTATCAGTGAACTTAAAATTCAACTGTATCAATTATTTGCTGATTGTTGAAAATTGCTTTTGACTTGTAAACACAAATTGAAGTTCAAAAGACTCCTCTCAAATAAACTATTCTATACTATATGTTTGATGTGACAGTAATGTTAACTTTGTCAAACTGTCAGCTAATTATCAAAATCAGTGGAAACACAAAATCAATAAAATTTCACCAAAGTTGTTTATCAATGTAGATACATATGGAGAGATCAAAGAGAGTACTAGTTCTTTGTTCCTCCCTATAGAAAAGCATTGGGTGCCATTAAAAAGGAGTGTGAGTGTGTGTGTTTTTTTTCTAATTTTCTGTGGGTCATTAAGACAATTATTTAGTCTAATGGACCAACTGACCAATGCTTGGGTTCAAATTACAAGGTGCTGGAAGTAACTCAAGAGACTTACAAGGTTAGAAAGGTTTATTAAAGAACCTATGGGCAGAATTAGTTATAGATCAGTGGCTCTCAATTTTATTCTTTTAAGTCTTGAGGTGGTAGTCTCATTCTTTATAGCTAACCCTGAATCTAGTTTTCTGCACTTTGAAAGATGCAGGTACTTGGCTATACAGTGCACAAAATTACTTAATAACATGTTGGATGTTATAGAATCCCACATAAAAGAAAGGAGTTAATACCCCAGAGAGAACTGGATAGAGAAATACTAGAGGTATCTTGATGCCTCCTAGAATAGTATTACATAAGCCATCTTAGGGAGAAGGAGACTAAGAGAAACCTATGACATGAAGGCAATGACTTCCTTTATGTCTGATTGGGATCTTCAGCAGTTAAGGACAAATGCTACATTCTTATCATACTGAGAGTTATGGTCTCAGGCTTTTGTGTAGTCCTAGTCCACAGGTTACTAATCTTTTGTAGCCTTTTATAAACAATTTTATAGGTGGCAAGATTAATATTCTATATTAAAATAGTGTGCAATCACTTAACTTCCTGAAGGTCAAAATCAAAATATATCATTTGGCAGTGATGATTCAAGCATGGCTGTACTGGCACAATAATAGCCTTCAAGGAGAAAGCAGCCAACATAGTTAATCTATAAGTCCAGAATCTAAAAGTCCATTCATAAAAAAAGGAAATGAGAGCATCAGACTACTATATAGTAGAGGCAATGGATAGTGTTAAAAAGAGCTGTAGACTTGGAATTAGGAAAGCTATACCCAACAAGCCATTCTTCAATTGATAAATGGTCAAAGGATATGAAGACAATTTTCAGATGAAGAAATTAAAATAATTTCTATTCATATGAAAAAATTCTCTAAATCACTATTGATCAGAGAATTTCAAATTAAGACAACTCTGAGACATCACTTCACACCTCTCAGCTGGCTAATCTCTCTAAAATTGATTAAGATGACAGGAAAAGATAGTGATGAATGTTGGAGAAAATGTGCAAAAACCAGGACATTAATCCATTGTTGATGGAGTTGTGAACTGATCCAACCATTCTGGAAATCAATATGGAACTATGCACAAAGGACTATCAAAATGTGCATACCCTTTGATCCAGTAGTGTTTCTACTGGACTTATATTCCCAAAGAGATCTTAAAGGAAGAAAAGGGATCCACATGTGCAAAAATGTTTGTGGCAGCCCTTTTTGTAGTGGCAAGGAATCAGAAACTGAGTGGATGTCCATCAATTGGAGAGTGGCTGAATAAATTATGGCATATGGATGTTATAGAATATTGTTGTTCTATAAGAAACAATAAACAAGATTATTTCAGAGCAGCCTGGAGAGACTTACATGAACTGATGGTGAGTCGTCAGTAGAATCAGAAGAATATTGTACATAGCAACAGCAAAATTTTGTGATGATCAATTCTGACAGATGTGGCTCTTTTCAATAGCGAGTTGATTCAGGCCAGTTCCAATGGCCTTGTGATGAGGAGAGTTATCTGCACCCAGATAGAGGACTGTGGGGACTGTGTGTGGATCACAACATAGTAATTTTCACTTTTTGTCATTGTTTGCTTGTATCTGGCTTTCTTTCTCATTTTTTTCCTTTTTGATCTGATTATTTTTTGTGCAGCATGATAATCATGGAAATATGTATAGAAGAATTGCCCATGTTTAACATATATTGGATTACTTGCTGCCTAGGAGATGAAGTGGGAAGAAATGGAGGGAGAAAAAAAAATTGAAACATAAGGTTTTGCAAGGGTGAATGTTAAAAATTGTCTATTCATATTTTTCTTGTAGTAAGTTTATTTTTAATATGCATTGCTTTATGAATCATGTTGGAAGAGAAAAATCAGAGCAAAAGGGAAAAACCATGGGAGAGATTTAAAAAAAAAAAAACAGAAAAAAAGAAGTGAGCCTAGCATGTGTTGATTTACAGTCAGTCTCCTTAGGTCTTTTTCTGGATGCAGATAGCATTTTCTGTCCAAAATGTATTAGGACTGCTGCGAATCACTGAATTGCTGAGAAGAAGCAAGCCTTTCATAGTAGATCATTGCATATTCTTGCTGTTATTGTCTACAATGTATTCTTGGTTCTGCTTGTTTCCCTCAGCATCAGTTCATGTAAATCTTTCCAGGCTTTTTTATAATCTGCTTGTTTATCATTTTTATAGAACAATCAAATTTCATTACCTTCATGTATCACAGCTTGTTCAGCCATTTCCTAATAAATGAGCATCTACTCCTTTCCCAATTCTTTGCTGCCACAAAAAGAGCAGCTACAAACATTTTTGTACATATAGGTCCTTTTCCAGTCTTTATGATTTCCTTGGGATGACAGTAATGACAGTGTTGGGTCAAAGGGTATGCACAGTTTTATAGCTCTTTGTGCATAGTTCCAGAATTATGCATATGTTTTGAAAATCAAAAGCTTTCATTAAAAAATAGAAAAGCTATATTCAAACATCAGTTCTATTTATGACTATAAACAAATCATTCTACTTCTCTAAAATTCAGTATTGTCATATCCAAAATGGAAATAATACTTCTATTACTTACATTACAGAACTGTCAATCAATAAGCAAACTTTTATTAAATACATATTCTATGCCAGGCACAAAACTAGGTACTAGAGATAGGCACTGTGCCAGGAACTAGGTACAAAGTTGATGTCATAGATAGAGTAGATAGGTAGACTTGAAGTCAAAAAATTCTGTGTTACCTGTCAGATTGGCTAAGATGACAGGAAAAAATAATGATGATTGTTGGAGGGGATGTGGGGAAACTGGGACACTGATACGTTGTTGGTGGAGTTGTGAACGAATCCAACCATTTTGGAGAGCAATCTGGAATTATGCCCAAAAAGTTATCAAACTGTGCATACCCTTTGACCCAGCAGTGTTTCTACTGGGCTTATATCCCAAGGAGATACTAAAGAAGGGAAAGGGACCTGTCTGTGCCAAAATGTTTGTGGCAGCCCTGTTTGTAGTGGCTAGAAACTAGAAAATGAATGGATGCCCATCAATTGGAGAATGGTCGGGTAAATTGTGGTATATGAATGTTATAGAATATTATTGTTCTGTAAGAAATGACCAGCAGGATAAATACAGAGAGGCTTGGAAAGACTTACATGAACTGATGCTAAGTGAAATGAGCAGAACCAGGAGATCATTACATGCCTCAACAACGCTACTGTATGAAGATGCAATCTGATGGAAGTGTATTTCTTTAACAAAGAGACCTAATTCAGCTTCAATTGATTAATGATGGACAGAAGCAGCTACACCCAAAGAAAAAAAAACACTGGGAAATGAATGTAAACAAGAAAAACTTCTTGTTTTTCCTCCTGGATTATTTTTACCTTCTGAATCCAATTCTCCCTGTGCAACAAGAAAACTGTTTGGTTCTGCACACATACATTGTATCTAGGATATACTACGACATATTCAACATGTATAGGACTGCTTGCCATCTAGGGGAGGGAGTGGAGGGTGGGAGGGAAAAATTGGAACAGAAGTGAGTGCAGGGGATAATGTTGTAAAAAAAAAAATTACCCTGGCATGGGTTCTGTCAATAAAAAGTTATAAATAAATAAATAAATAAAATTATTTGCACCTCAAAAAAAATAAAAAATATAAATTCTGTGTTTAAATTCTTTTTTATACACTTACTAATGTCACCCTAGACAAGTCACTTAATTTCTCTTAAATCAGTTTTCTCTTATTTAAAATTATGATAATAAAATATTATAATCTTCCAGGATTATCATGAAGATCAAATGAGATAAAAGAAATAAATAGTATTTTTAAAACTTAAAATTTAGCATTAAACATATGCTAATATTAAAAAGAATGCACAATTCCTATCTTCAAGGAATTCATATCCAATAGAGACAAAAAGTTCATATATAACTGGACATACATGTGTATATATGTATAAGTGTATGTAGATATGGTGAATTAATGCAAATATAGACTAAGTAGTTAAGTACAAATAGTTTGAGATGGACAGTATCAACACTTGGGAAGATTAGAAGGGCTTCATGCAAATGATCAGGCATGAGTTATATATTAAAGGGAGAAAGGGGCTTCATGAAAGAGAAGAAGAAGTACATTAGGCAATGAATAGTCTAGAGCATAGGCCTAGAAATGGGAAAAGAGTGTTATGGGTGAGAATCAAAAGAAATATTACTCATAAAAAAAAAAAAAGAGCTACTATTGTCTTTATATTTTAAGTATATATCCCTTCAATTTCTGCTGTTGGGTAAGGAGGCATATATATGAGGAGAATCCAATGACTACTACAATGTGGGGAATTACTTTCCAAATTTGTACTTTGTTGCTTTGATGAGTCTATAATCTCATCAAAGTGGAAAATTCCTTTAATGAGACCTAACTAATCTATACCCTCTCAGTCCAGGAATTTCTTCTCCATGTCCTCCCATAAATCTTCTATCAATGGTTCTCCCAATATAATAGGAACTTTCCTCTACATCTCACAATATTGCATAGATACAGATGGAACAAGTGAGATATCCAATACTTCACCCTTTGTTTTCTAGTTATGATATTCTTTATGACACTTCTCTGGCTCTAATCCTGGTTAACAAAGTGTTCTGGTCTAATGATGATGACTATCCTCCTAAATTAAAATTTACCTAATAAAGATACAGCCTACAGTTAAAGACTTCTAGAAGAGAACTGAGAAAGCAACCAACCAATTAAGAAGTACTTATTAAGCTTCTGCTAGGTGGCAGGAACTGTCCTGGGTCCTGGAGTTATGAATACAAAAATCCTGCTCTCCATGAGCCAATGTACTACTTCCAGAGTTCATATTTATAAGATAAAAGGATCATCATCAAATCATAATATAATGTAAGTTATCAACTTTTGTGTGTTTCAGACTTCTTACAGTCTGATGAAGCTTATGGATCCTTTCTCAGAATAATGTTTTTAAAAGTGTAAGTTTTTATACATTTTATAAAATTTACACATTTCATTAAAAATGTTTTAAAAAAAAGTATAAATATAAAATGTTATCCAGGGTTCAAGTCTAGTATATTTGCATTAGAATCCTCTCACTGGTAAATATATTAATTAATTATTTGATGTTGCATGTCTATGTGATGATGCAGTTGGCAGGAAATTTCGAGAAAAGAGATATCTTTCTTACTGCTTTGAGAGAAGACACAAGTGCTTCCAGATTCAACTTGGAGAGAACCCAGAGGAGAAAGAAAAAAATAAGATTCACATTGGGAGGCCAGCTTTTCTTCATATATCTGCCCTTCAAAGTTTACTCTCATCATCTCTAAATCTTTTCCTCAAAGAGGGTCTGGAACTATATATCTTAAAGTAGGAAGAAAAACAGATTTCCCTTCTCCCAAGTTCTTGTACCAGCTCATCTTCTCAAGTGACAAGAAGAATCAAGTAATCATTTTCTCCATTAATGCTAAGAGTTTTATTCAAACACACCAGGCTTGAACCCAGATTACACAAAGGAAACCAATCATATAGAAATAATTATCAAAACACTTTTAAAAAATCCATGTACCCTAAGTTGAGAACTCCTTCCTTAGAGGTTATTAAGTCCTTCCATCATCCCATTTTACAGATGAAGAAATTGAGGCTCAGAAAGGTGAAATGAATTACCCTGACTAATAAGGGTATCTTGAAACCAGATATTATTGACTCATATTCCAGTTCTCTATCCATAGTAAGAATAAACTAAACAAAAACAGATCCTTGTGGCTGCATATTGACTTAGACATCACAAATGAACATGATTTGTGTTGTATTTGTATTTATTTTACTAAACATTTCCCAGTACATTCTCATCTGGTTTCTGGACTTCTCAAGAGTTTAAGTGATCCCAGCAATGGTTTGACACCTCTGTATTAAACCACACTGCCTCTCAGCACTCTATTAGAAATAATTATATAACATACACATTTTGTAGGGCATTTTTTCCTCATTTAAATAAACCCAGATCAAGCACACTTATCAACTTGTACACAGTCTGTTGCCTCTACTGGATCACATTCCATACCCAAGTCTAAGCAGACAAGAGAAAACTGCCCAAATAACAATAGACATGTTTATTCCAACACACAAGCCACACCTAACTGGAAGTTCTTCATCAGAAGTACTCGAGGGTACATTGCAGAGACACTTTAATCAAATAATATAAGGATTCAGTTTTCATTATCCTTGATTTTGGCCTCTGGGCAGCACTTCATTTCAGATTAAGGTTTTTAATATTTGCCTGAGGTTTATAAAACATGTACCTCTGAGGAAATTACAATTAATTGCTTTCTAAGCTACATTCCAAGGCTAGATAGTGACCAAAAGTCTTTTCCTTAAGCTAAAGGAAGAAACCACATTTGCCTCTGCTAATAAGTCCAATCCAGCCCAGTTACCGAGTTGCCATTAGAAAGCAGGAGTTTCCAAAGTATGAAGTATAAAGGCACACACATTCCTCTCGGTCAGTAAAGGTTATATCAGTTATAAAGATCACATAGAAATAGTGTACCTTTTTAATAAGGCTATGTAGCAGGTGAAGCTGCAAATTCCAAACAGATGACAAGTTGCCTTTGGCCTGTTTGGTGAAGGAGAATGAGGCTCTGGAGAGGGGGTGCCATCCAATACTAATTTCAGATTATGATAATGCTGTCATGAGAAACTCAGCCCAGGAAAATCGAGAGAATTTTGGACAAAGGAGTCAACTGTGTCTCTTTGCCCTCTGAGTATTTGAGTGATTCACTCTGTGACCATTCAGATTCAGTGAGAATGTTTCAGGAGTTACATCTGATACCCCAAGCACAATAATCAAGGGTACCAGAAATCACATCTTGACTATATAACAGTAATGATGCATGAACAAAACAATCAGTGCAATCAGAGATGCGTGGACCAATCCATGCAACCATTTTTCCCCTCTTACTCTAAAGAAGACTGTTTGGAAAAAGCAGGTCATAGAGTCAAAAATTGCATGTTAGAAAAAAAAAAATTCAGAGCCCATCAACTCTTGCCCTATCATTTTATAGTTGAGGAAGTAGAAGCTCATAGAAAGTGATTTACACAAGATCACACAGGAAGTAAGTGTAAAAGTGAGATCTGTAGCAGTGTTGTAGGAAGTCTGAAAAAACATGCTAGTTGTCACCACAAGGGTTATAGGGTTTAGGAGAGTACAGACTTAGGAAATATCTAGTTTGCCACCCCACCCCCCTATTTTACAGAGGAAGAAATTAATTGCCAGAGAATTATAACTGAGACATAATTCAATTCAACAGACATATTTTATATTTAGGATACAAAGAAAAGAAAAAAATGAAATAGTCCTTGCCTTCAGGGCTTTTAAATTCCTTGATTGTACTTCTGGAACTTTGCAACCATGTTCCTTAAGGATCTTGTGAGATCTCTTTCTGAAGGTGATTGATGGATTCTTTCAGTGTGTACTTCCCCATCTGCTTCTAGAATATTGGGGCAATTTTCCTTAACGATTTCTTGAAGAATATTATCTTTTTTGGTCATAATCTTCAGGTAGGCCAATTTTTTTTTAATCTTCTCTTCTGGATCTATTTTCCAGGTTGGCTTTTTTTCCAGGGAGGTACTTCACATTTTCTTCCATTTTTATTATTCTTTTTTAGTTTGTTTGACTGATTCTTGCTGTCTCATAGAGTCATTAGCAAAATGTTTATCTAATGATTTTTTCCCTGAGGCAATTGTGGTAAACTAACTGTCACACAATTAGGAAGTATTAAGTGAGTTCAGATTTGAACTTAGGTCCTCCTGACTTCAAGGCCAACGCTCTATCCATCATGCCATCTAGCTGACCCTTGAGCTCTTAAATTCAACACAAACACAGATAAATAAGAGCAAGACAATTTGAGATGGGACCAAACATTAATAACTTGGTGAATAGTATCAGAATAGGCTTCATGGAAGAGATGACACCTGAAATTAGCTCTACAGGAAGAGGAAAGGAGGGAGAGATGAAAAGAAAGTTCATTCTCAATGTGAAGGATGACTTGTGCAAATTCTTGAACATAAGGAGATGCAATGGTAATTTACAAAAGAGAAAACACCATATAGCTTGACTGAAACAAAAAAGGATAATAAATGTAATAGGATAAGTCATTATAATACAGTGTACTGGCTCTAGGGTCAGAGGTCCTGGGTTCAAGTTTTACCTGTCCGCTTACCCAGGTGATCTTAAGTAAATCATTTTAGCTCTCTGAGCTTCAGTATTCTCATTTGTAAAGTAAAGGAGCTAGACTAAGAAGCTTCTAAGGTACTACCTAAGTCTAGATTGATGATGCTCTGACATGACTTTAGCTACATTGGAGCCAGGTTATATAAAGTTTTAAAGTTCATACAAAGTATATCTTAAGCAAAAAATATGGGACTCTAAGGTTTTGTTTTGGCTTTTTTTTGAGAAAAGATGAATAGCCAGATGTTAGCAAAATTAATATAGTGGTCATATGTGGGATGTTTTGGACATTGGATAGACTGAAAGTAAATAGAACAGTTAGAATGCTGTTACTATGAGTCGGGATAAGAAATGATAAAAGTCTGAATTAAGGTAGAGAAGTGGAGAAAAGGGGTTATGAGTGATAGAAATATTCAGCAAATGAGGGACTGTGGAACAAAGGAGAAAGAAAAGTTAAGAATGACAGTGTATAAGCTTAAGTGAAGAGGAGCAGGTTTTCATATGCCTTTAAAAAAAACAAGGAAGTTGGGAGGAGGGATGGGGTTCAGAGGAGAAGAGAAGATACAATAAGTTTTGTTTTAGAAATGTTTAGTTTATGATGATTATAAGACATCAAGATGGAGATGGCCAGAAGGCAGTTGTCAGCATGGGACAAGAATTCAGGTATGAGGCTGAGATTGTATATCTAGAACCGGGAATCACTTCCCAAGTTTTTAATGAGGAAAATATTTTGCAAATCTTAATGTGATACATAAAATGAGTTACAATTATTGTTAAATGTCTGGGCAGCCATCATAATTCTACCTATGAGAGTAAATTAGATCACCAAGGGGGGAGAATGTGAAGCAAAAATGTGAAGGCCCAAGGTAGAATCATGGGGAATATATGAACAAAGAATATTGAAAATGAGTGATGACCCAAAAAGTAGATGGAGAAGTAAAACACAGAGGAGGAAAATTAGAACAAAACAGCATCATAGAAGCAACAGAAGGACTGAGTATATAGAATTAATGGATGGTTGATAGTGTCAAAAACTACAGAGAAGACATGGAGGGGAAGGACTGATAAAAGGCATGGAATTTAGCAGTTATAGGATCTTTGTAACTTTTGAGATAGGAATTTCAAAAAAGTGGTAGGCCTGGGAGAATTGAAATGGTGTGCAATGAAGAAGAGGAGAAAATGAATGAAAATTATTTCGGGAGCTAAACAGTATAAATGAAGAAAAATATAAGATATTGGCTGGAAGACTGGCATGGTCTAGTGAAAAGGTTTTTGTTGTTGTTGTTGTTGTTTATTCATTTGTTTTTTATGGCTAGAGGAGATCTGCTAATCTCCATCAGACCACAATCTATCTAATTTGTAGCATAACTGCAGTATTTGCATGCTACCTCTCCATTATAATGTTATCTCCTTGAGGACATGAAAAAATGTTTTTTTGTTTTGTTTTGTTTTGTTTTGTCTTTCTTTGTGTCTCCCTCACTTGACATAACCTCACTTAATACAAAGTCTTGCCCATGGTAATAGTGTAGTAAATGCTCCTTGACTTGACCAGACTATTTGAAGGAAACAATCAAAATATAGGAAGAGATTCAAGATAAGGGAAAGGGCAAGAGGGTGAATTCCCACAGAATATCTTAGAAGATAGAATCAAGGGCACAAATAGAGGAGTTCCCTTAGCAAGGAATGAGGCCACTTCTTCCTCAGAGACCTCCTTTAAGAAAGGAGGTAACAATACAGAGGGATTTTGAGGTGTTGGATAGGGAAGATGAGGGATGTCACAACAGATGATCTTTATTTTCTCAGTCAAGTAGGAGCCAAGAACCTGTATGGTACACAGAGAGAGGAATGTGGTGACAAGTTTATTTGGGAAAGGCATTGCATTGTGTCATAGTAAGCTAACCAAAGAAGAATAAAAAAAACTTGGTATACAACTGTGAGGGACCAGTTGAGATCAAATGATATGTATTTATGGTAGATACATTTGTGTGACTTCTTCCAGTCCTATTCAGCAACACAATGGATAAGGCAGGTGGTAGAAATGATTTAGTGCTGAGGTTTTTTAGAGTGTGACTGGTTGCAGGTCAAGAATGGAAGACAGCGAAATGTGAAAAATAGGAAAGAGTTGAAATAATCAATTATTAGTTTCAGGTAGAAAATTGAAACCAGAACAGAAGTAATGGATAGAGAGAATAGATATAGATAAATGGATTGAAGATCTCATTAAGGATAAAGGCTATATTTAAGAAGATTGGGCAAAGTAAGAAATGGAAAAATTAATTAATTCATGAAATGATTAGTTCAAAATTGTGATCAGAGAAGGAATTTCAGAGTTCAAGGATCCAGAGGAATGATGATTTGAAATCTAAGACATGATCACTCGTAAAGATGGCTGAAGTGGAATAAAAATATAGGTCATAAGAGTAAAGGAGGCTGATGAACTAGAAACATGGGTGTCTGAAGAGCTTTCAATATATACATTATAGTCCCTAAATTTGAGGGGAGGAACTACAGAACAGGATTAGGAGAAAGGTGCTGAATTCCTTGTGAAAAAAGAAAAAGTAACTTGGAGGTCAGTAGATCCAAAAAAAAAAAAAAAAAAAAAAAAAAAAATCTGGACTGAGTGATATAAATGGATAGAGTGAGAACTTGCAGAGTAATAGTGGATAAAGGAGAGACAACAGTGGTAGGGGGAAACAAGGAATATACTAACCAGGGAATACTGCATGGTATTGTCAAAGCAGCATTGCTTCTCCAGTTAAAGGACATTAAACTTCCATCTTTCATGTTTATTACCGGTGACAATTGCCTCTTTCTGTTACCTTTTGAGACACTCCACCTTTTGAATTTGTGCATTTTCAGTGACTGTCCCACATGCATAGAATTTTCTCCTCCTCATCTTCCTCTTCCTCCTCCTCCTCCTCCTCCTCCTCCTCCTCTTCCCCCCTCCCCGTTTGTTCTGCTTCTTGTTCTTGTTCTTTTTGCTCTTCTTTGACCAAACAGACATTTTAAATCTAATTACTGTCACAGTTTTGATTAGTCAAGTCAAAAAGCATTTATTAAGTGACTAGCAGTTGGAAAATACTGTTGCATTGGTAATACAAAGAAAAGCAAAGAATAAAACAAAACAAAAGAAGCAGAAAAAGTCTTCTCTCTCAAGGAGCGTAAAATTTAAATTGTAAGACAATATGCAAACCACTACAGACAAAAGAGAAATATAAAGAATAAATTGGAGATTATTAAATCAACATCTGATGGCATTTTAGGGCAAAGATATGAGAATCCAAGGGTATTTGGAAAGGATTCTTATAGAAGGAGCAATTTTAATTAAGTTTTGAAGGAAATGAGGTGGTGAGGAGGCTGAGATGAAAAGAGAAAAAATTCTAAGTATGGGTAACAGCCATTCAAGATGTAAAGAGTTGGGTGATAGAGGAACAGTAAAGGGCTCAGTGGTATAATGTTATAGGGTTACATAGAGAAAGGTAAGGTGTACCAAGACTGGAAAGCCAAATATAGCAGAATATGTCTGTGCGTGTGTGTGTATGTGTGTGTGTGTGTAATATATTTGAATATGTAAGGAGATAGAGTACTGGAGTTTATTGAATAGAAGGGATTTAATGATCTGATCTTCATTTTAAGAATTAAATTCCATTAGAATCCAGACCTGCTTATTCATACTCCAGTATTCCTTTTTTTTTTTTTTAAATCTCTCCTATGGTTTTTCCTTTTTGCTCTGACTTTTTTCTCCCAACATGATTCATAAAGCAATGTGTATTAAAAATAAACTTAGTACAATAAAAAAAAAAATTTAAATGATGATAGGTAAATAATCCTTTGTTTTTCTAATTTGTGTATGGTATCATCCTTTATGCCCTCATGTATCCATTTTGATCCTATTTTGGTATGGTGTATAAGATATAGGTGTATGCCAAGTTTCTGATATATTATTTTCCAGTTTTCCCATGATTTTTTTGTCATATAGTGAGTTAAGAACTGTTTTGACTGCATCCCATAAGTTTTGGTATGTTTTCTCATTATTGTCATTTTCTTGGTTGAAATAAATATAGTTTGAGACTTCCAAAATCTAAAGTAAGGTTAAAAACACATACCATGAAATAATGCCTGCCCTAAGCTTAATTTGAACTACTTCCCCATCTCCTATGCTACTAGCATTGATGTTGTACTTGTTGACACTCCCAAAATTTCTGGAATTCAATTTAAACAGTTCATTTGGACAAAAGTATATTTCATTTTTATGATTTTCTTGAGTCATGATATTCGGGAGCAAATTTTTTGTTCAATTCTGGTCTCCTTATAAAAATTTGAAATGCTTCTTTTATTGAATGATCATTTTTCCCTTGAAGTTTTATGCTTAATTTAATCAGATAAGTGATTCTTGGTTATAGTCTATCTCTTTTGCCTTCCAAGATATCATGGCTTTTGAGTCATTTATGTTGCACCTATTAAGTCTTGTGTAATCCTATATGACCATATGACTTAGGACTCAACTTCCTTGGGCCTCAGTATCTAAATGAGGGGATTGGGTCAGATGACCTATGGGGTTCGTTATGACTATAGCTTTATAATCCTATTATTATGTATTTCTGCTGGTCCAGTGGATTAGGGAACATAACAGGTGCAACAATCAGAGATAAAGAAGACAATCAGAAAAAAGGCTTTCTATTTATTTATTTAAAAAATAAAGATGAATAGAAAAAGACAGAAAAGGAAAACAAAACAAAACAAAATATTGTCATG
Organism: Sarcophilus harrisii; assembly: GCF_902635505.1. NCBI lineage: Eukaryota > Metazoa > Chordata > Mammalia > Dasyuromorphia > Dasyuridae > Sarcophilus > Sarcophilus harrisii. The sequence goes on along the minus strand of NC_045426.1, from coordinate 114,442,132 downwards.
TGCCCAGCAGAATATCAGGGAGGATTCAAAATATGTACCATAGCATATACAATAATAGAAGTGATTATATATTCATGCCTGTTCATTTTTCTGTTGCTTCCTTGTATGTTATTCTTTTGTTTTCTGCTGTGCATTTTTTACTTTATTTGTTTTTTTTTCCTTTTTCAATCTCTTCCTCCCCAGTTCTCACAAGGAGGTTACAATTAAGAAGGGTAGATTTATATATACATACATATATAATATTATATAATATAGTCATATACCTATCTAAATACACATACATACATACATCTACATACATCTACAAGCATACATATACACATATACATATATGCACATACATTTAAATATATATAGACTTGCATCTAAATTAATATTAATATGGACTGACATACAATGCAGATTTTTATCTTGATTAAATTTTTAAGTTTGACTTCATCTAAGATCACTGATTACTGTACATATATTTTTCCCCCTAATGAATTGTACTTCTGATCCTTGTTTTGGTATTTGTGTATATCTCTTATTTCTTATCCCTGCTAACTTTTCTATGTTAGTTCTGTTCCTTAACTTGCCTCACTATTACTTAACTTTCCCCCACCCATGGATTCCTCATCCATCTTTCCCCCCCCCCCCTTTCCTTTCCTTCTTTATCGCATTCCCATTAATCTTATCCCAATCCTGTTAATCTAAACACACTTCTGTACCCCACTTTATGCTATTCCCTCCCCCCTTATTTCTTCATAGATTTTGGAGGGTTCTATGTCCTTCATGATATTTATATTTATATATATGCATTGTTCCCTATTTAACCCATTCCCAATGTCAGAACTACTAGTCTTCCTTCTTCCTCTAATGCTTTTGTGTAGGTTCTTCCTCAGAACCTCATTTGTGTATCATAATTAATATCTTTACCTTTTCCTAGAGAATTTTGCTTTTTTAGAATCAGATCATACTCAGCTCTGCCCCAATCTTTCTTTTGAACTATCCAATTACTGATGTCAATCTTAAACTTATGGCATAAATTTCCATGTTAAAAGCACACAAAATTTGTTCTTGTTGAATCCCTTGAAATGGATCTTTGATGTTGGCTCTTATATGTTAAATGTTCGATTAAGTTCAGATTTTATTGAGACAAAGTCCTGAAAATCTGCAAATTCATTAATGGTTCTTTGTTGTAGTTGTTGTTGTCAATACTTTGGTTAGTTTTGTGAGATGTGATATTTTTGTTTACAGATTCAGTTCTTTAGACTGTGTATATATATTATGGTAGGACCTATGGTTTTTTATTATGGCTGCTAAAAAATCCTGCACAATTCTAATTACAGCTCCAGTATATTTGAATTGCTTTTTTGTTTATTTCTTGTAGAATATTCCCTTGATCTGGGGATTTCAAAATTTGGCAATAATATTACTATGTGTTTTCCATCTAAGATCTCTTTGAGATAGTGATCAGTGGATTTTTTTTCCCTATTTCTACTTTCTTCTTGTGTTCTATCACTCCAAGACAATTTTCTTTAATTATTTCTCACATTATTGTGCCAAGATTTTTTTTTTATCAAAGTTTTCAGGTAGTCCAATTATTACTATATTCTCTCTTGAGCTCTTCTCCAGATCTGTTGTTTTTCTTATATTTCACATTCTGTTCTATTTTTTCATTCTTTATATTTTGTTTTGTTATTTCTTGATCTCTCAGAACTTCAATGATTTCCCCTTGCCCAATTCTAGTTTTCAAAGAATTATTTTTTTCTTTAAGACTGGATTTCCTTTTTTGAGTTTTACAAACTCTTTCTGGACAGGTAGCCATTTAACATTACTCTTTGGGATAAAAAAGGTTTTTGTTTTCCTTTCCCTGTGCCCTCTGAAGATGAACCCACATCTTTCTATTTCCATAGTAAGTTTCTATTATTGGGTTCTTTGTTCTTTGCCAATTCATTTTTTAAAAATGAGTATTAGTGTAAACGCCTCTAATCCCAGGGTGGGGTGGGAGGTGGTGCTTCTAGTTTCTCTTTAGCTCTTCTCTCTGACCTGGAAAATTCCATCTCTTCCAAGTGCCCACAAACCAACAGTGTCCCTGCTTCACTGTTTCTGCACTCACCTGATGCACTGGTTCCTTCTTACCCAGGGCAGTGTCTCAGCAACATAGCTGAGCCTGGCATTTCTCATCAAAAGAAGCACCCTCAGTCTTCTCAATCAAACTCCAATTCCCCCAGGCTGTCTGGGAGGTGAAAGTTTTTGTAGCTGTGGCTGAGGCTCCTGAGATAAACCTATCCAGCCCTAGGGCTCCCACTTGCTGTTTCAACCGAGCTAGCCCACAGGTGTTTATACTTCACACCAATTAAACCTCTTTCTTTCACCTTCTTGGGTTGTCCCAGGAGGACCAATTCTGCCCCAAGTCTTATTTATTTATCCCTGGTCTATGTTTGCCCTAAAGGGAAATTTTTGTTCTGTTTGTAGGGGAAACATGGAGAGCTTGAAATTTTCTAACCTACTTCATTATTTTCCCAGATTCCTCTCCCCAGAAATGAGGCATCTTATGGAGAAGGCCAGGATTCAATGAGTATTAGAAGATGGAAAGAATATAAGAAGGAGAAATGAAAAAGAAATTTTTACCTGTAGAAGAGCAGTCCTAAAGACACAGGATAAGAAAAGGGAACGAGACAACTGGCAGAGAGAAGAATTTTGTTTGTTTGTTTGCCTTAGGAAATGGTGACTAAATCGTGGAGATTAGGGAAAATAGGGGGAGGAGTTTTCTACAGAGCGAGGATCACTACTTGATTATTCACCATTTCAAGTTCTGTGATGATGGAAGACAGAATTGGAAAGGCTTATTAGGACTCACAACCACTCTCACAGCTAAAAAGGAATTTGTGAGGAGGAAGGTAAAAAAACAAAGAAACTTTTTCACAGATGTTCCTACTGACCAACAGAATATGAAGTGAAATCTACATCTGATGCCTTGCAGGTCATAAATTCAATCCTCCCTTTGTGCTTACAAATGATAGAAATGAAATCAGAATGGCTTACACAAATATTACACAAGTAAAAAGCAGAACTAGAATTTGAACTGAGGTTGTCTGATTCTAAATCATCTTCAGTTTCACTGAACCACACAATGAACCTGGATTTTGGTAAGGTAAAAAAAACCTTTCTATTTGGCCAGCTTTGGACAGCATAGCAGATGCTCAGTTTTAAGTCCTGGATATCATTTCCTTTCAGGCAAACATTTTTAATATTTGTCTGAGGTACAGAAAATCCACATCTATGAAGAAAACTAAAATTAATTTTATTGATTTTAAAAGAGCTGGGGCAAACTTCTAATTGACAGAGTCATTGATGACTTCTAAGTGAAGTAAGTCTTTTGAAGTAATTACTTTTTGAAGTAATCTTTTAGCATTGGTGTTGTTTGTCCTTTGTTCTAGAAGAGGACCGTGGCATCAGAAAGGTGACAATAGCCAATTGGAATCAATTGGCACTCTTCCAAGGACATATATAGTTCAGTAGGTTCCATGAGGGCTCTTTGACATTTAAGGTTGTCACTGACCCTTTTAATTAATTATATGCTAGCATGATTAATAAAATTATCAATTACATAGAAATTATGTCTCTAAACTTTTTATACTTTGAACTAGAAAGTATAGTGGTCTTAGAATTAGGAAGCATGGTGTCTAGTTGTTGTTTTGGCATTTATGAGTATTGTGATTCAAAGCAAATCATTATTTTACCTTTATGACCTTTTCTATATATATAACATAAGAATAAGAGTAGATTTGAAATCAAAGATATAGACATGAATCTCTCCTCTGATCTTAGTATCTCTGTGAAGCTGAACAAATGCATCACCTTTCCTGCCCTTCTTTTCCTCATCTGCAAAGGGAAGAGGGTGGGTCAGACTTCATCCTCTAAATAGTCTAAAATATCCTGCTCACTCTGCCTGCCTCAGAGGGTTGTTATGAAGAATGTGTTTTGTAAACTGGAGAGCACTATGTATGTGTATACACACACACACACACACACACACACACACACATATACATACACATACATATAAATGTATATATATATATATATATATATGCAATAATTATAATCAATGATACCTCTTCTTCACATGTGAATACTTTGTCCAACTGAATTTTAGAATCCAGGATGTCATCAAGAAAACCTACCTTCTCTTCTTACTTTTAAGGAGAATTCCATGACTGTTTTCAAAGTTGGATATATTCTCAATCCTCAGGAAGTATTTGAAGAGTAAATCCAGTTCCATAAATCACATGATTTAGAAGGGTCGTCAGTGACCCTTGCTAGCTCGACCCATGCACAAAAAAAAAAAAAAATCCCCATCTAATATAACTGGCAAGCAGCTCCCCTGCCCAGCTCTTGCTTGAACACCTGAAAAAAATGGGGTAGAACCATCTCCTAAAAGAGCCCATTCCAGTTGGGAAAAGCTCTAAGAGAAATTTTTCTTGATATCAAATTAAAATTAGATTCTTTTTAATCTCTATCCATTGTTCCCATTTCTGCCTATTAGGGTCAAGCAGAACTAACTTCTGCTTCATATAATAGCCCTCAAATACTTGAATCTTGAGTGTCCCTATCTTACATTCTAAAGGGCAAATGTTTCCCATCCTCAGGAATATTTTATTAATCACCTACTATTAAGTTGGGAGAAAGTAGTAAAAATAGGAGAATAATTCTTTAAATATATTAAATGCTTTCATGTGGAAGAGTGGCTATTTTTTTTTCTGTTTGATGCCACAAGATGCCATTTGAAAGAATAATTGTTTTTTAATTTTGGGGAAACTAGCTTAGATTTTATTGAAATTTCAAAGCCTTCTAATGGATTTCATGGAATTGAACATGGCTGGAATCAATTCTTATCTTATTCTTTAAAAAACGAATTCTTGCAAGTCATATGTAACAAATTCATGAGATTTGGCAGTGGGGCAATGACCAGAGACATTTATTGCAGATTATGTCCCCAGACAGAAGAATCTCAGAAATGTCTCAGGAGAAAAATTAAGAAAAAGAAATTGCTGTCTAATGGAGGAGCTAAATTAGGAAATCTATTTGAGTGAAGTTTTATACTCTCATCCTTTTGGTTAGGAAACAAGAAGAACAACCTGTGATGATTCTGAGGAACACAAAATAGGAGACAAATGACCTGAGAAATAAAAGGTATTTCCTGAAAAAGAGAAAGTATGGGTGGGAAAGATTCTATATGTCATCAATACATCAGCCACTGATTTTGCCATTTATTAATAGCTAGGTTCTAGATGACTCAGTGGATAGAGAGCTGGCCCTAGAGTCAGTAGGATCTGAGTTCAAATTTGACCTCAAATACTTACTATCTATGTGATCCTGTACAAGTCATTGCACCTTAGTTTCCTTAGCTGTAAATGAGCTGAAGAAAATGTCAATCACTTCAGTATCCTTGGCAAGAAAACTCCAAATGGGCTCACTAAGAATTGGACATGATTGAAAAACCGACTAACCTGAGCATTCCTACAGCACTTTAAAGTTTGCAAATTGCTTGACAAAGATTATCTTGTTTATCCTCACAATAACTCCAGAATTTAGGTGCTATTGTCATCCCACTTTATAGAAGAACAAACCGAGGCTCAAAGAGATTAAATGACTTGCCCAGTATTACACAGGTAGTGAGTATCTGAAGCCAATTTGACTTCATCCTGAATTCACAGACAACACTCTGTCTAGAAAGCCACTTAGGTGCCTAGTTACATTGAAGAAGCCTGAATTTCTACACTCCATTTCAAATTGTGGTCACATTTTGCTTACAAACCCAATCTTAGTCCAGTGACTAACTCATTTATTTGTGATCATTTGATGATGATAAAAAGGGATCTCACTCACTTTGCCCTTTGTACTTAACCTTCTACTAGTGCTTTTCTAAATGTATTTCCTTTTTCTATTCTGAGCTCCCAGGAAATGTCCAAATAATAGATGATAATTCTGAGTCTAGGGGATTTAAGAAATAGCCCATGTATTTATTTTTACAACTTATTTTCCTCAGAGTACTCCAAGAACAGAACAAGAGAAATCACAGGATTTAGAAGAGGAAGGGACCTAAAAAAACCCTTCTATATGCCAAGATACTAAACTTTTAAGTCCTAACAAATTCTAGAATGTATTTTAGTGAATATCTAGAAAAGGAAATGTTAACTAACAAGGCTTCATTGTGAAGTGGCCATACCAGGTTAATCTCATTTGCCTTTTTGACAGGATTATTAGATTGGCAGATCAAAGAGAGAAATACATGTTATGTACACCTAGATTTCAGACAGGCATTTGACAGTCTTTTATGTAATATATATGGGAAAAAATGGAGAAATGTGAGATAGATGAGTTTATCAACACTGAATACTGTAGGAACATTCTTTGAAAGGAGGAGGAATATTTACCCTTAAGAAGAACAAATAAGGATGGTTAGGGTAAAAAGAGGAAAATGATTGCTGTCCTGAAGTATATAAAGGACTTTCATATGGAAGAGGGAATAGAATTGTTCTGTATGGTTCCTGGAGATCTATTTTGAAAGGATTCTTTTTTTTCATTTTTTGGGAAACTTTCCCTTTTATGAGTTTTTTTTATGAATGGAAGTCATTTAACACAGATTCTTTGGATGCTTATTAGATGTAAAGCTTCCAATCTATCCTGCACAGCTCAAAAATCTGTTGTGGCTCTTTACCACCTATTGAGAGAAGCTCAGATTTCTCTGCCTAACCTTTACAGCCTTCCCTAATCTTACTTTTCCAGACTCCATAAACTCTGGACTTTGTACCTTGATTGTTCTCTCCTTTCTCTCCTATTCTACCCTCTTTATTCACCCTTTTCACACACCCATTGTGTTCTTTTCTCTGCTTAGAGTATCTTCCCTCTCCTCTCTGACTTGTGAAGTCTTCTACATCCTAACTATACTGTCACTTTCTCCTTTCTCTCCTCTGTACAGAAGGATCTCCCTACCTTGGGTCTCAGAGAACAATTTATCTTATAGCTCTTCTGATGAGCTTATCATGTAAGATAACATGTGATTGTCGTTCTCTTGTTTTTTTTTGTCTCATCTCCTTATGAGGCCTCATCTCCAGTAAATTCCACTGTGGGGAGGAGGAATAACAACTTGTCTAAACTTAATGTCTTTTCCATTACCAAAGGTATGTAGTAAATGACTGCTGGTGTTGCTGCTACCACTAGATATTTTTGGTGTTTTAGAGATGTGCTCAGTCAAATACACAAGAGACTGAATCTGTACCCAAAATGCAGCATATGTCAGAATGGCCCTAAGAGTGCACACTTTTATTTTTTTCTATGCATCTATAAAAAGGTAAAGGTGTGCCTTTGGAGTTTTACCCATTTTATATATCCAGATTGCTATATATATATATGTCTGTATAGCATAATGCATGACAGGTTTCTAGAGTCCTCATTAATTCTTTTTGTGGAAAACTCCAACATTAGGGAGTGATTGTTTGAGTCACAAAAGAATTGCTCACTCTTTGGAAAAGATCCATTGCAGACCACCGTTAGACAGCGAGCTCCCATAGGTACACTTAAAATATGACCCAATTTACAATCTGCTGGAAGCTTTTTAAGAATCCATTGATCATAAAAAGCAGGATCTATCTACATACCAAAAGCAATAGCAAGTTCTGGATTTTTTACTGAAAATGCTGAAAAACATTGTGTATGGGAAAGAGGCTTCAACTACCCAGTATACTTAATGAATGTGAGAAAGTTGCACTAATTTGGGTTGTGCACAAAGTGAAGGCACAGATTAGACTTGTAATAATAGCTACAATGTAAATAGAAATTGTCCTGGATTCGGGATTCTAGTGGGTGCAAAACTGTGCTCTGTTACTTATTATTTCTAAGAATTTGGACAAGTGATTGATCTCCCCTTGTTGGACCTGTTTCTTCACCTCTAACATATACTTGGGAGAGCTAGATGGCACAGTAGATAGATCCTGGAATAAGGAAGGCTTTGTGTTCCTGAGTTCAAATCTGGCCTCTGACATTTCCTAGCTATGTGAGACTGGACAAGTCACTTAATTCTGTTTGTCTCCATTTCCTCATTGTAAAATGAAGTGGAGAAGGAAATGGTCAACCACTTCAGTATCTCTGCCAAGAAACCTCAAATGGGGGTCACAAAAAGTTGAAAACAATTGAAAAACAACTAAATGACAATAACACATTTTTAGCATGCAATTTCATTAGATTCTCACAATGATACATTTATTAGGTAATATCAAAGATTTAGAGCTGAAGGAAAACTTAGGGATCATTTAACTCAACTTCTTTGTTTTCCAAATCCACTGAAATCCACAAAGGAAGGCGAGCCACTTGAGTTTCAAAGGAAGATCTCTTGATAGGGCAAAAAGCATGTTAGACTTGGAGCCACAAAGGATCTGGATTTGTATGCAACTTTTTACTCATACTAGTTATGTGATCCTAATCTACATAAACCTCATTTTTCTCACCTGCAAAATCTTTTTAATCTCCCAGAGCTGTTGGGAAGATCAAATGAGTTGATGATGAAATCAGTGTTTTGTAAATATCAAAGTTTAGCACAGTGTTTGACACATAGTAGGTACTTAATAAATGTTTATTATCTGACTGACAGTCCTATACATTGTTAGCTATTTTTATTCTTCCTCTGAAATAAAAACATGAAAGGAAAGCAGCAGAGGATGCTTTAAAAAAATAGCACAGTATTCATACTATACATATCTACTTAGTTTGTACTCATGTGTGAATTCCATACTATTAGAGAAATTATATCATATCAGTCTTGACATTCTTAGTATAATTGAAACTAGCAATTTTTTTTTCATAGAAGGATGGCTTAAGATTTGCTTTGGTTGTTGTTCAGTCATATCAGCCATATCCTACTCTTCATGACCCCTTTTGTGATTTTTTTGGCAGAGATACTGGAGTGATTTGCCATTTTCTTCTCCAGCTCATTTATAGATGAGGAAACTGAAGCAGAGTTATGTGACTTGCCCAGGGTTACATAGCTAGTTAGTGTTTGAGGCATGCTTTGAACTCATAAATATGGATCTTCTGACACTCTATTCACTGCACAATCTAGTTACCCATTAGCCTGGGAGAGAGAGGCAAATGAAAGAGTCGGTGAAATTGGTTTCTATCATACATCCAAGGTAAACAAGGAAAAAAATACATTTCACTGGACATTTGTTATATCATGTAATAATGCTTATGACAAGTGTTTATAAAGTGAGGCAACAAATTTACAGTAAACTTGGTTCAAGATCTAAGAATTTTTCTTATGACATTTAAGGATAGAACCAGAGGGACAAGAAAGAACACAACTGAAAAATGGAAAAGATCTGTCAGTATTCGTATAATAAATTATTTTCTTCAGAAACTATCCCATCTGGATTCTAATAACATAGTAACCAATGTGCTACATAAGAAAGTAGAAACATCACCAAGAAAACAAACATGGAAAAACAGCTAGGCTAGACCAAATAAATGCTGTGGAAACCTATGATAGAGGTGATAAGGTTTTGAACTGATTGAGAAAGTAGATTGAAAGAAGCTCGCTTTAATGGGTAGGAATACTTGAATTTAAAGCATACCTCAGTAGCTTTATAACCCTGGTCAAGAACATTCAGCCTTAATTTCTTCATAAGTAAGATGGGGATAACACTAGCATCTCCTATTGCCGTTTTAAGAAACAAATGATATAATATATATAGAGTTCTTTGAAAAACCTTTATGTGCATACACCTATCTATAATCATACACATACATATTTGCATTCAGATATATCTGTTTGTCCTGTTTCTCTGAATATGAATAACATCATCCTTCCTAAATACAACTCTTTCCATATTCTCCTAAATCAACCAACTCATCATTTCTTATCCCACAGCAACATTTTAAAGTTATGTTATCTAGTCATTTTAGTCTAAAACTATATAGGTTACTATGACTGACATATAGTATAGTTACCCTATTTTTCTCTTTTGATTAAATCTATTTTGGCTTTAATTTATTCTGAGATCAATGATTTCTACCCCAGCTTTTTTTTCCTAACAAATTCTATTCCTCCTGGTCATTATTATTATGTTTGTGTATATCTAATTTCCTATCCCTTCTGATTCCTCTTTTTGCTTCTATTAACTACCTTGCTTTGCTATTACTTAATCTACCTTGTTTCCAAGGAACTCTCCCTTATGCTATCCCTTCACTCTTTACCTCACTCTTTATCCCATTCACATTAATCTGTATATCTTATGCTATTCCCATTAATCTACACACCCTTCCACGCCTCCACATCCTATTTCCTCCTCCTCAGAAGACTCCGTGTGTGTATGTGTATGTAGGTAGATATTATTCCCTTTTTACCCCATACCTTATATGAGTAGAATCCCAGAATTACCAGCCTTTCTCCCCCATCTAATTCCTTTGTATTAATTATTGCTCTTGAACCTCTTCATGAACATATTTATTCTTTTAGCCTTATCTTGGTTTTGCTTCAGTTCTACCCCAATCTTTCCTTTGAACTACCCAATTACTAATGGCAATCTTAAACATATGGTTTAAACTTTCATGTGTAACACACAAACTGTTCTTATTGAGTCCCTTAAAATTAGTCTTTGATGTTTACCTTATATTTCTCTTGGATCTTATATTTCAAATTTTCAGCTGTTTTTGCAATAAAATCCTAAAAGTCTGGCAATTTGTTGAACATCCTTTTTTTTTTTTTATTCAGAATTATGCTTAACTTTGCTAATTATGATATTTTTGGCTACACCCCTAGTTCTTTTGTCCTTCAATTGTGGATCATCTTTTCTAGTTAGTTTACTTTCTTTTCATAATCTCCTTGTTTTGTTTGGTTTTTTTTGGATTTTTTTTTCAATTTAGTTTTTAGTTTTTCCTCTATCTCTTTCATTTGATTTTTAAAGTATTTTCTGAGTTCTTCTATGAACTCTTTTTGAGTAGGTAACCATTTAACATGACATTTTGAGAAAAAAGAGACTTTTTTTTTCCTTCAGCGTCCTTCTCTGAAGATGAAGCCCTGTCTTTTCCTATTCCCATAGTATCTTTCTGTGGTTGAGTTTTTTAATCCTTTGGCCTGCTCTTTTTTTTTTTTTTTTTTTTTTTTTTTTTTGGTAGCAGATTGTTAGTGTAACTGCCTGTAGTCCTGGGGAAGGGGGATGATGCCTCTGGCCTCAAATCTTCCTTCAGTTCTCCCTTCTGGCTTAGAACCCCAAACCATCCCTCTGCCTATAGCCAGCAGCATTTCTATTCAGTGCTTCTAAACTCACCAGGCTTGTGCTCATCTCTTCTCACCCAGGGCTATCTCTCAACAGCACAGTTAGGTCTGGTATTCCTTATTAGCAAAGTTTCCCTCAATTTTCTCTGGACCAGAGACCCACCTCCCCATGCTATCTGGGAGGTGACAGTTCCTGTGGCTGTGGCTGAGGTCACCTACCAATCCAGGTAGCCCCAGGACTCACTAGGAAAACGAGCATGGAGGTGTTTATACTTCATAGGAGCCAAACTTCTGTTCGAGTATCTTTTTTTGGATCTTCTCTCATTTTCCCAAGAGGACTACTGTTCTCCCTCAGCTCTTATTTGTTTTTAGCACTTTCTGTTCACCCTGAGGTATGATTTGGTCTTGTTTGTAGAGAAGAAGCTCGATATTTCTGACCTACTAAGTCTTCTTCTCAAAATTCTTTTCCTAATCATCCAATCTTAATGAAAATATTCAACTCTTTCTGAGTACAACAAATATTTATGAGATTGATTTTGTAAATGTTGGAGACTGAAAAAATGATGTTTCACTGGAGACCACATCCATTGCAGCTACACAATTGACTGAAAGATTTAGTGCATGCAAAATCCCACTATACTTGTTTGTTGATTATTTTTAACAAGCTTTCATTTAGTTGAGCAAAATGATACCTTCAAGTTTCTTCCCAACAAATAGATGAAAAATGGATTAAAAAGAAATAATTTTCTTCAATTTTTCTCTTATTATTAATATCAAACAAAGAAGAAAAGGAAGAAGATGGCAAGGATTTTGGCTAATTTCATGGAAGATCTGCCAATACAGAGTTCAAACAGCAAAATGATTTCTTCTAGGAATGAATGTCTAATGGAAGACATGGACAAGGGTGTCATCAGTTGAAATGTTGGCCTGACTGTAATCCATGTCACTGGATCATGGAATCATCCTAATAGAGAGGAATGAAATCTTAGGGCTATCTAAATATTGATATATTATGATTATTCCTCTATATCAATATATATCTTCATGGGATAAGTATTAATTTTCTGATTTTTAAAGATGAGAATTAATAGAGGCTGAAAAATGAAGTGATTTAATAAAGGGAGATAGGTGGCAAAGTGGATAGAGTGCTAGGTCTGGAAGACCTGAGTTCAAATCCAGCCTTGGAAACTAATTAACTGTAATCTTGGATACAGGGTCTGTTTGCCTCAATTTCCTCAAATATAAAATGGGATAATAACACCATCTTCTCTAAGCTGTTGCAAGGATCTAATGAGATAATATTTGCTAGCACTGTGCCTGGTAGCTATTATTATTATTATTTGTTCCAAAATACAAAGCTTTTACCTAATAGAACCTATCTCTGGTTCTGATTTTTCTGATGTCTAGTTCAGGAATCTTTCCATCATATCCTACTACTTTAAATCCAGTGAGGTACAGAACAACAGAATGCTTAGTGTGGGTCTGCTCAAGCCCTGAGGACAAGAATGATTATTCCTCAAGTCTACCTTTGATTTGCCCATTCACCTAATTCCTTCTGATTTGGGGTGACTCACATCACTATGTATGTTGAATGTGGAGCTAAATGGGTTTTGTGTCTGCTGAATAAAACTGTCACAGGAAAATTGTAGGCGGCCCAAATGACTCATCCCCTCTTCAATATACCCCCCTCCTACACACCTCTACCATTGAAAACCACTTGTACTCATACTTATACATTTAGTATTTTGAGAAGGGAAAACACTTTCAATTTTCTGATGGGGTTCTAAACTGACAGAGCGAACGAACTTATGTTTCAGATCTAATAAGGGTGTTGAGTATATTACATACTGCTTTTACTGGCAAGGAAAGCCCATTTGCCTGTTCCTGCTATAATAATGGCCCTTTTCTTACATTCTGCTGACAGAAGCAAGCAGAATGCATTTTGAGTTCAAAAGCATCCTATTTATAGCACCAGTGCAAAATGATCACTATTCATTACAATGTCCTATTTGCAGGTTATCATTCTCCCAGTCTATGAAAGCCAGTCACAGATGTTGGTACCAGATATGACTCACTGCATCAGGAAAGGGAAATCTTCTGGCTTTCTATGCTACTAGTCACATACTGAGAAAAGGAGGGAAAGCTACTGAGGGTGGTAGGTGGGGAGCAGGAAACAAAAGGCCCATCTGTCTGTCTCCATTTCCTCACCCTTAATATAATATAAGACCAATCATAGGATTGTTGTAAGAATCAAATGAGATTAATATTTGTAAAGTTCTTAGTATAGTGTCTGGCAAACAGTAAGTGCTTAATCAATGCTTGTTCCTACTTCTTCTAGGAGCAGAGATCCCCCTGTGTGTGTATGTATGTGTGGCCTAATAAGGTAATACCACTTTTGGGTTTACAAAAACACTTTACAAATTTTGCCAATTTGATCCTCACAAGAACCCTGTGAAGCAAGAGTTATCATGTTCTTCATTTTACAGATGAGGAAAGTGAGATAAATAAAAGGTTAATGTGACTTGCTGAAGTTCACATCTAGTGCTTTTCTAAGGAAGGATTCCAATTCAAGTCTTCCATACTCTAAGCCCAACACTATCCACTATGATAGCTAGCTAGCTGCCCTGTGAGCAAAATAATAGTGAATATTTAAGTCCTCAGTTTCTAGAAAGGCTTTGGTGAAAAATAATTATAATAACTATCATTTATCTAGATCTTTAAAATTTGCAAAGTGCTTTCTCTCTTTCTCTCTCTCCACATATATATACATATGTGTGTGTGTGTGTGTGTGTGTGTGTGTATAATCCTATTTTTGTTGTTTGTTCTTCATTCTTGAAGAAGACCACCGCATCAAAGGGACAATACCATGCAAAGTGAGTTGAATTTAAGTGAGGGAAGGCTGTTCAAAGTCATCTGCCTTACTCTACTTTGGAGCTAAGTGGATCCAGTGATAAGATATAAATCAAGATGACTGGAGATGACCCTTGATGCAGTGGGAAACTTTGGCCTTTTTAAGTTAAAGTGTTTCCTAAGTCTCAGTTGGATGAGGCAAATTCATTAAGTGAATATGAGGCAGAGAAAGGCTTCTTTTACCTAGTTTAAAAAAATCATTTGGGGAAGGGAAAGCTCTCAGAGTTTCTAGCCAAAACAGAATCAGTTGCTATTTATATTCATTTTGAATCAATGGAGGCTGAAACAATGACCAACAGGGGCTTGGCCTGGGACCTATTGTTATCCAATCAATGAGAATCAGAGTGATTTGGGTTTAAGGCATGATCCTTTGGAAAGAAATTTAACCAATAAAACCCCAAGATGTCTTGTAGGGTTTCATTGATCAAAATTTATAGTCTTTGGGTAGAGCACCCACTGGTAAGAGTATGATACCCTATGTTTTTGAGGGAAAGGAAGGAAAAAAAGAAATAAGAGAGAAAGAAGGAAGGAAAAAAGAAAGGGAAGAAAGAAAAAGAAGATAAAAAATAACAGAAAGAAAAAGAAAGAGAGAAAGAAAAAGAGAAGGAAAGAAAGATGAGAAAATAAGAGAAAGAATGACAGAAAGAGAACTAGCAAAAGAAAGGAAGGAAGGAAGGGAGAGTGAGAGAAAGAGAGGGAGAAAGAAAGGAAAGAGTGAAAGAGAGGAAAAAAAGGAGAGAAAGAGAAAGAATGAATGAAAAACAGAAAGTGGAGGAAAGAAAAAAGGAAAAAGAAATTTTAAAGCATCAGAACACCCCAAAAGATGGAATAGAATATTTTCCAGCTGAAAGCAATTTAGAAACTCAACAAAAAAGGTCTATGACACTAGGGAGGGAGTTCCAGGCCAGGACAAACCAGCACAGACCCGGATCCAGCTCCAGCCTGGACCAGACCAACCTCTGACTCAGCGGCAGTACTGATGACTTCCAGATCTCTGAGCCCAGAGACACCAAAGAGAAGCTGGAAGGTCAGCAGAAAAGGTCTGTGGAACCAGGGTGGGATCCCAGCACACAATCCCAACTCCAGCCTGTACCCCAGTGTCAGTGAAGTGAATCAGCAGCAGTGCTTGAGGCTTCTGGACCTCTAAGCCCAGGACACCAGGGAGGACTCAGAAGGTCAGTGGAAAAGGTTTGTGGCAATAGGTGGGGATAGAATGTGCAGTTCCAATGCAACCCTGGTCATCATCTGAGATCCAACTCCAGCCAGCAAACAGCTACAATGGGCAGGGACACTCCCAAATGCTCTGGGGAAAAAAAAAGAGAGCTTGTGGTCAGATTCCTAGAAGGATTTCTGAAAACAGCTGCACAAAACTCCTGAAGTTTGGGACAATGTACCTTCCACACTGGAAACAGAGCCCTACATTAACAAAGAGTTAAAAACCGAGTGGCTAGGAAAATGAGCAGAAAACAAAGTTTCTGACCATTGAAAGTTATCATGGTGACAAGCATGATCAAAGCACACATTCAGAAGATGATAAGAAAGTCAAAGCTTCTACATTCAAAGCCTCTAAGAAAAATAAGAATTGGGTTCAGGCCATGGAAGAGCTTAAAAGGAACTTTGAAAATCAACTAAGAGAGACAGAGGAAAAATTAGGGAAAGAATTGAGAGAGGTGTAAAAGGAAATACAAAAAAAAAATGAGGAAAATGCTTTAAAAAGCAAAATTGAACAATTGGGAAAGAAGGTATAAAAGCTCACTGGGAAAAATAAGTCCTTAAAAAGTAGAATTGAACAAATGGAAGGTAATGACTTTATGAGAAATCAAGATAAATCAAAATAAAAAAAAATGAAGAAGTAGAGAAAAAATGTGAAATATCTCACTGAAAAAAACAACTGACCTGGAAATTATATCCAGGAGAGAAAATTTAAAAATTATTGGTCTATCTGAAAGTCATGATCAAAAATAGAGCCTGGACATCATCTTTCAAGAAATTATTAAGGAAAACTGCCCTAATATTCCAGAACTAGAAGGTAAAGTAGAAATTGAAAGAATCCACCAATCAACTCCTGAAAGAGATCCCAAAATAAAAACTCCCATGAATATTATAGTCAAATTCTAGAACTCCCAAGTCAAGGAGAAAATTGTAAGGATCCAGAAGGAAACAATTCAAGTTTAGTGGATCCACAGTCAGGATAACACAAGCTTTAGTAGCTTCTACATTAAAGGACTAGAGGACTTGGAATATGATATTCTGAAGAGCAATGGAGATAGTATTGCAACCAAGAATCACCTACCCAATAATTCTTCAGAGAAAAAGGTGGTCATTCGATGAAACAAGATTTTCAAACATTCATGATAAAAAGACCATAGCTGAATGGAAAATATGATTTTCAAATACAAGACTTTGGAGAAGCATAAGGAGGTAATCAGGAAAATGATATCATAAGGGACTTCGTAAGGTTTGTCTTTTTTCATTTCTACATGGGTGGATGATACTTGTAACTCATTAGAACATTCTCATTATTATGGCAGTTGGAAGGAGTATGTATCAACAGAAGACATAGGAGTGAGTTGAATATAAAGAGATAATATCTTTTATTAAATGATGAAATTAAGTAGTGAGAGAGGAATGTATTGGGAGAAAATGAAAAGGGAGAGGTGGAATGGTATAAATTATCTGCCACAAAAAGAGTAAAAAAAAAAAAAAACAAACTTTTATAGCAGAGGAGAAGCTCTCCATATTTGTTGATATGAGAAGGGAAATTAGCAACTGGATTGATTTCCCTATGTTTTGAAAGGTCCTTTCATCTCTGATGGGTTGCTTGGGCCCCACAAAATAACTCCAAGTTCTGTTTGCTTTTACCTCTGAATTTATATGTATAAAAAAGTAACAACATTTCTTGCCTGACCTAGATGTATAACAAAATGGGAAATTGGGAAAACTCTTTTTTTAGCATAAGATCTTTTAACATAACCCAGGTGGCTTCTATTCATGTATCTTCCTTCTGATGATCTAAAGGAGGGTCTGGATACCAGTGGGACATGGAAGATGTGTATACAAGTTATGCTCTCTCTGAACCTGCATCATACATGCTGTTAGCCCACAAAGAACTAAGGAACTCTTACTTTACTTCTAAGCCTGAATCTTTTTATTTCCTGACCTTCAGCAAAGCATATGATATAGGGTCTCTGTTCTAGTTTTCCCAATTAGTGACTCAGAGAAGGAAGTAGTGGTCCAGTCACAAGGATGCTGCAAGAAAAATAATTAATAGTCATAAAACATTCTGTATTGTACAGCACTACACAAACACCAAAGGTGGAACAACCAATTATTTTCTTCTTTTCCTTCAGAGTAATTAACTCGGTATCTTATTTTCAGAAAAACCAGCAAAACTGATTCTTTGGCCCAATCTGCAAAATGGATTGCCTCCTATTTAGGACTCTGATTGACTTTAAAAAATGATTTTTGCCTCAGAGAAAGAAGCAAATTGCATGTATGCATTTAACATAAGGCCCTTTTTGGTTTCCTAAAATCTCTTCATTTACCTTTAACCTTCATAATATACTTTTGTCATTTCTACAGGGAGTTGAAGCTAATGATATCTGATAGTTTAAGGTAACTAGTCCTTTGACTTGGTCTCTCTGACTCTTGTCTCTTTCCTTTCATATCCAAATCCTCCACATACCTGTCAAAATGATTATCCGAAAGTATGGATCTGATCATGATTCTCCTCAGTTCTAGAACCTTCAATTATTCCTCATTGATTTGAGGTTAAAAAAATATAAATTCTTCTTCTTGGCACTTAAAGTTCTTCAAAATCTAGCTTTAGTCATTGATTTAACATATTCCTCCTCAGATATACTTAAAATAGTCAAATTGGCCTATGGCCTATGTGTGATTTGTTTTATGTGTCATTCCATCCCACATGCCCATGCCATGGCCCTTGCTGGGAATATTCACTTTTCTTATTTCTATCTCTTGGAAACTCTAAATTCACTCAAAATTTACCTCATGTACCATTTCATACAGAAGACCTTTCCTGATCCCAGTCCCCACCCAAAATTACTTTTAATTTATTTTGCATATATTTGTGTTTACTTATCTGTGTTCATATGATTCCCTATTCTCCCCTCCCCATCCACAATTAATATAAACTCTCTGAGGTCAGGAACTGTTTCACTTTTGCCTTATATAACTCTATTACTTGGAAGAGTACCTGGATCATTCTAAATACTATATAAATATTTGGTTGGATTGATATGAATGGAATGTTTTGAAATATCCCTGATTTCATCAGGAGCTCTTTTCAGCAAAAGTGATCAAAACCCCATCTTGTTTAATTTTTATTTATATTGTCCTATATATGTCCCATGTAGGATCTGTTCTAATTTCAACAATTTATTATAAGAAAGTATCCATTGGATTATCCTTCAATTTTATTACAAAATTAATTGGCCCATCATATTAAGATCTGATATGCCTTCAGTGAAGCTGCTGAATTATGTGTGTGCATTTAATTATTTTTTTTTTTTTTGGTCACCAATCTTTCTGTAGTATCAGATTAGATCTTCTTTGTGAATGCTAGTATATTGTAATGAGATAATTGGTTAGATTAAGGATGAAGATTACAACTAACAATCTCATGTAAATATCAAGTCCATGCCCCTAATGAGTCACATTGATTTGGTAATCTAGACCAGGGCTTCTTAAATTTTTTTCTAGTTGTGACATTTTTATATAACCTCAGGTATGTAAGTATATAAGAGGTATGCAAATCAAACAATTACTGATAATAAATTATAATTTCATGACCTCCACATTCAGTTATGTGACTCTATACGGAGTCATGATCCACAGTTTAAGAAGCTTTGATCTAGGCAGCAATGGTAAATGGCCACAGATGACCTTCATAGAATCATCAATTCCTAATAATCCAGTCCAAAAATCACTTTGATTCCAAGTGCGTAGAACAGCAAAAGAAATTTGTTATCTTAGAAACCCATTCCATTGTTTTGCAATGTTTGCTGAACATGAATTTATCTTTATAACACACTGAAATTTCTCAAACTGACCATGTAAGTGTGTTTTCCCATTTTCTATCTTCAGTGACAGTGGAAAACTGACATTCCCATTCTATGAAACCCCTCATAGCTTTAAAGATTATCTTCATGTCCTTTTCTTTAAGCTTTCTTCATAGATTTTCTTTTCCAAAATTGTGACTTTCTTTTAAACTTTTATAGGATCACAGAATCTCAGAATTTAAAAAAAAAAATCTCAAAAACATTTAGCCCAACCCATTCACAAACAAGAATCCCCCAAATAATCATCCAGTTTTTTGCCTAAAAAACTTTAGTGAAAGGGGCACTTATGAATCTCTGAAATGATTCATTCCATTGCTGGACAGTTCCATTTACTAGAAAACTTTTCATTAGGTGAAACCGAAGCCTTCCTCTTGGTAACTCCCACCCATTGCCACCAGTTTTGTCCTCTGGATCCAAGTTTTATCCCTCTTACATGTCTTTCAAATACCTGAAGCCAGCTATCTGTTCTCTTCAGGATAAGCATTCCCTTTTTCTTAAATCAATCTTTATAAGCCATGAACTCAAACAATTTCATCATCCTGATTAGCTTTCTCTAAATAATCTGCAATTCTTGAAGGCCCTTTTTAAATGCTTGTTGAACGTTGAATGGGACATCATTAAAAACTAAGAACAATGCTCTAGATGTGAACAGAATAGAATGTGAGGATTTCTACTGCTTCCAATTGTTAGACACTAAACCTGTTTTAATAGAACAAATAACTTTAAGGATGCCATGAGAGACAGATATATGACTAGGAAAAGAAGTGATCCAGTTATGAAGTAAGAGTTAGGGATAACTAATAGCTTGTATTTTGCATTAGCATCCAAATAATATCAGGAGATTTAAAGGAAGGTTAATGGATAGATACCTTAAGAAAGATTTACTGAAGACAAGATCAAATGAAATGTTTTTAAATCAGTTGGTAGAGAATTTGACACATAGGAGGAACTTAATAGGTGTTTATTTTCTCTCTTGATGTTTAGTGCTGCCTAACATTATATCAGCTTCCTTGGAGGCTAGGGCATTGCTTCAGATACTCACTAGCCACATGACCCTTAGAAAATCACTTAATCCTAATTTTCCTTATTTCTTTATCTATAAAATCAACTAGAGAAGGAAATGATAAACCACTCCACTATTTATGCCAAAACAAAACAAAACCCAAAACCCAAGTGAGGTCATGAAGACATGACTGAAATGAGTAAACAACAAAAATATACATACTATTACTTTTCATTGGCCTAATGGTTTATTAAGACCCTCCAAGAATTTTCTTCAAGTCCTACTTAGGTTGCTGAACTTAGAAAGTGATGCCATTTTATAATAAAGATCTAACCATTGACATTGTATGTTGTTAAATATCTTATCCGTCTTATATTTCTACATGATGATCCTATTATTTTTAAGAGAGGCAGTTTGGCATAGTGAATAGAGAGTCAAACTTAATGGCTCATTCCTTGCCTCTGACACATACTATATAAGCAATTCACTTAGCTTTTCATTGCTCTAGGAACTCTCTACTACTCTAAAATGCAGAGAAATTAATGATCTATGTTGATAGAAGATGTTTTCCCATTGGAGAGCTTCCTTTTGCAATGAAATCACAGGTCTAGTAGAAAAGTGTGACACACACAACTATGTGTGTGTATATATATGTATACATACACAGACACAAATATACATACATGTGTATACACGCACATGGCTCATTTACTTAACAAATATTGTGTATTCACCATGTGCAGATGTTAGATACTTTGGAAGATAAAATCTCTGTTCTTGAGGGGCATGGAGATAAAGATATGTGTATAGTCCTTTCAGTCCTGTTCAACTCTCCATGACCCCATTTGGGTTTTTTTTTGGGCAAAAATACTGGAATAATTTGCCATTTCCTTCTCCAGATCATTTTATAGATGAAGAACCAGAGGCAAACAGGATTAAGTGACTTGCTTAGGGACTCACCGCTAGTGTCTGAGACCAGATTTGAACTCAGGAAGTTGTATCTTTCTGACTGTAGGACCTGCACTCTAGCATGCTCAAAGTCATGTACATATGTTCTAATACAAAATGTGAAATTTTTCATTGAGAGGATTGAGGTCACATCTAGCTAGCAGGATTAATGGAAGATTAATAGAAAAAACAGCATCTAAACAAGGTCTGGAAGGATGAATATCAATTGGAGTGACAGAATTGGGGAAGAAAACATTCCAAGAGTGTAAAAGGGAATTCTATCAGCAAAGGAGACTTTTTAAAGGGAATGCATAAACATAAATTGAATTAAATCATAAACGCCCTTGAAGATCAAGTGAAAAAATTTAAATTTTATTTGTTAAGAGAGAATTGTCTAAGTTTTCTAAGCTGGGAGGAGAAAGAAAGGACATATGAGGTAAGACAGCAAACATTTTAAAAGCACCTACTATGTGCCAGGCATACTAAGTTCATGATTAGAAAGGTCCAAAAAATGCCAGCACAGTGCCTGTCCTCATCTAATGGGGTAGACAGCATGCAAATGACATAATAAAAAGGTAATTTCAGAGAGATGTCAGCCACAGGGGGGATGAAAGGCCTCTTATAGAAGGCAGGATTTGATCTGAATCTTGAAGGAAGCCAAGGAACTGAAGTCATGATGAAAAGCAGTCCAGGTATGGGAAATGGCCAGAAAAAAAACTTCTTGGAATTGAGAGATGGATTGTTGGGGAGATGTAGTAAAGTATTTGAGGAACGATAAGAAATCCGGTAAGGCAATTAACTGATGCAGTGGCTAAAGTACCAGGCCTGGAGTCAGCAAGACCTAGCTGTGACTAGCTGTGTGATCCTGGGCTAGTCACTTAACCCTGTTTGCCTCAGTTTCCTTATCTGTAAAATAACTGGAGAAAAACTACAAAACCACTCCAACAGTTTCATCAAGAAAACCCCAAATGGAATCACAGAGTTCAACATGATGGTTGAACAACATAAAAAGCCCACTTTGTGAGGAATATGTGGAAGGGACTAAGGTATAGGAAAGATAAAAAAGGAAAAGGTGGTGGAGGGCTTTAAGAGGCTTGGAAAATTATCAGAATTATTCTTCAAGCAGATTTGTCTGCCAATATTGTAGAGACTGGAGCCTGGGAAACTAGTTTATAAGGTAGAGGAATTGTCAAGGCAAGAAGTTCCTCACTTACAGGAATGGTATTGGGAATGGGGGGAAAAATGGGCTTACATGAAGAATGCTACTGAATTAGAATGTGCTACCTGATTGGACACAGCAGTCAAGACAAGAATCAAAAATGACTGTGTTAATCACTATGTTTTGAGTGTGGATGACAGCATGAGTAGACAGTGATGCTGTTAACAGGCTTGGGGCGTCAGGAGGAGGAGTAGACTTAGAAAAGTCAATGAATGTGGTTTTGGAATATGTTGAACTGAACTTGTAGTGATTTAGGACAGTCAGGTAGAAATGTATATAAAGGAAGTAAATGGAAATAAAACTTGAGTTCAAGGGATAGCAGCCAGGTGACTAAGTGGATAGAGTATTAGGTCTGAGGTCAAGAAGATCCTGAATTCAAATTTGGCCTCAGACACTTCCTGGGCAAGTCACTTAACCCCTTCTGCCCAGTTTCGTCATCTGTAAAATGAGGTCGAGAAGGAAATGGCAAAACACTTTAATCTCCTTACCAGAAAGATTTGGATATGACTGAAACAACCGAACAACTTGAGAGAGGTCAGGGCAGTTCTGAGCTATGGTAACCAATTAAAAGGAAATAATAGATAAAGGTCGGGAATTGTGATTCTGTGTCATCTTCAATTCCTCTCTCTTATCCTACAAAACCAAACCTTATAAATTTTTTTCCTACATATTTCACATACATGCCCCTTTCTCCATTCACAAAGACAACACTCTCAGATAGAGCCTCATTATCATCTGAATTCGCACCAGGAATGTTTTCTCACTGCACTCCATACAACCTTATTGCTACCAAAGTTATTTTCCTAAAGTGTAGATTTGGCTACATCATACTTTTTGATCATTAAATTTCAATAACTTCCTATTACTTCAGTGATCAAAGTTAAATTGCTTTAACATTTAAAATGTTTATATTATGGCCCCTTCCTACCTTCCTATCTATCTATAATTTCCCTTTATATAATCTTCAGTTGCAATTGTTCTCCTTGCTGTCACTCACACACAATGTTCTTTCTCTCATCTGCTTTCACTGTCTTAATCTTTACCCTATAGAACTCTTGGTTTCTTTTAAGTTTCATCCTAAGCACCATCTTTAACATGAATACTCTCCCAGTCCTCTTATATGCTAATGCCTTATCCTCTAAAATTGCCTTTTATCTATTCTGTATTTATATGTCTCTATCTGTGAACATGTTTGTCTCCCTAATTAGAATGAATGCTCTTGGGCAGGATTTTTTTTTTTTCTTTTTCTTTGTATTCCCAGTCTTTAATGTATTGCTTTAGAAACAGAAGGCATTTAAGAAG
This sequence comes from Sarcophilus harrisii, assembly GCF_902635505.1. Taxonomy (NCBI): domain Eukaryota; kingdom Metazoa; phylum Chordata; class Mammalia; order Dasyuromorphia; family Dasyuridae; genus Sarcophilus; species Sarcophilus harrisii. The sequence goes on along the minus strand of NC_045426.1, from coordinate 114,418,412 downwards.
TTCTAGTTTACTAGTTGATATAGAGATAGAAAAAAGCATATGATCTTAACTCAATCTTATTTTAGAAATGAAGTTGGAGAAGAGGACTGAAGACAAGTGGGGCAACTTTTCCATTTAAGCCACTTAAGCCATCATTGTCAGAAACAACCCTTGGGATCTTTTCTATGTCATAATTCTTTGGTATTCATAAGAGATACCTACCCAACCCAAGTAGTAATAACAACAACAACAACAACAAACCTTTACATAGCACTTTAAGGTTTACAAAGCTCTTTAACTATATTATCTCATTTGATCCTCACAACAACCCTGTGAGGTAGGTGTTATTGCCACTCCCATTATATAGCATCCAGACACTTTAAAAGTCAGTGATTTACAAAAAGTCACAAGGCTAGTTAGTGTCTAAAACAAGATTTAAACTTAGGCCTTTCTGACTCTAAGTCCAAAGTTCATCCTGCAGTAACCAACTGATGTGATCAAATCAGTTAAATAACTGGTCATTTTAGTGGGAAAAGCAACAACATCAACAACAACAGTAACAGTTCAATGTGTAATTTGGCATCAGGCAGAACAAAAATCATGTTTGGTTTATGGAATGTCTCATTTTAAAATCACCATATCATCACAGAGACTTACCATTAGTGACCACTCTAGAGCTTATTCCCATGGATCTTCCTTATATTAATTTCTTACAACTTTTCTGACTCAGCACTGTCATTCCTATCTTTCTCTTCATCATCTGCTTTTAAGCCCATCAGCTATAATAACTTAATGACTTTTTATTTTATCATACAAAATTTTTAAGCTGAGCCTTAAATCTATAGGACATTTTTCAGAACTATATTCATTCTATATTGCTGTTCTACAAGAAATGTTCTACATTAAATCTGGCATTCTTTATCCTTGGAAGTGCCAATGAGATCCAGGAGGTTAATCTCTATCCATTCAGAAAGGATTATCATACTTTTATTGATATAATTGCTTCTAGAGTATCTTCCTTAGGATTCAAAGCTTATTCATGTTCTGGGAAGTTCACCAATGAAATATACATGTGGGTTTAATCTAAAACATAGGCAGAACTTTCTCATTGGATCTGAGGAATAGTTAAAATCTGTTGTTCATGGCTTTCTTCCACAGCTCAGAACTAAGTTTGAAAATGCTTAGGATCCAAGGACTCTTACTTTCCCCCCAGCTCTTCCCTTCAACAAAACTAGTTTTTTAATCATAATCCTTCTGAGGGAAGTATATAGATGATCACAGAAAGTAGCAGAGCAGAACATGGGCTTGGATGACATGGGAATCAATTCCTACCATTGAAACATATTGGTTGTGTGATGCTGGACAAGACACTTAACCTTTCAGAGCTCTAGGCAACTCTCTAAGATAATAAATTACAGTCAGAGAAGTTGCTTGATTTGCATATTAGAAAAAAATCTGCACCAAGAGTTTCCTACATCAATATTTTTATGAAATAGCTAAACACATCTTAAATTCAGAGATGGAGAACCTAGAAATTATTTAGTTGAAAACCTTCCCCCCCCCCCCCAGCCCCCTTATCTCCATTTTATAATTGAGGAAATAGAATTTTAGAGAAGAAACCAGCTCAAAGTTGGATTTGTTTTTTGCTGTTCTTTCTTCTGGGTATGTGTTATCTTTCTCTTTCAATAAATCCTTATATAACATGAACTTGTGTTCCCTTTACCCCAGATTGGCTACCTGGCTTTGAAAAAAAATCCAGCTAGAATTCAAAGCCAGGTCATCAACAAATCCATTTCTCTTCCCCACATTGCAACCTATGTTTCCAAATAAATTCAAAAACTTAGTTTCTATAAGCACCTCTAAATTCATAAATCTTAATTTCACTCTAAACTAAAAACCCACCCATTAATCCTCAGGATAGAGAAATGGATACAAAATGATTTACTTTGAAACAGCATTCAATCAATTAAGGGCTAGGAACCCAAACCTCCTTTAATCCAGTTTGGCCACTTTCCTAAAAGAAATTACTCAAAAAGCATAATTCCAGGCAATGGATGCAAGCCCCTGTAAAATGGCCTTTAGAACAGCTGCCTCATCATTAAGAAGTATCACAGCTTCAAGGTTACCCTCACATTTATCTAGGAGGAAAGTGGCTAAAAAGTTGAAGAAGAACAGGAGGAAATAAACGGTTTTCATTTCAAAGCCAAGGTATTTGAGGAGGGGAAAAAAGAACAAGGGCTGCATAACACTGACATTTTTATTAGAATTCATTTGTAACAAATGGAACTTGTGTCAGCAAAGAACTGATTTTCATACAGACGTCTTTCGCCACCAATGTAACGAAGTAAGAAAATAAAAAGCACGCCTTTCATTCTGTAAAACATTTACGCGTACTACTAATTAGAGGTAATTGTATTTTTTAACAAGCCATTTTACAAGTTATTTTTTTTTTATTTTTTTCAGTCTATGCATCCAAAACGAGAGCAAAGAACACAATTTTTATTATCTTTGTAAAGACACTCCAAGCTTGAATGGCAAAGCCACGGGACAGATGGAGAGGATGGATCTGCAGCCTTCTGATATCTGCTGGAGTATCAGGGCACCCAAAAACCCAAAGAAAAGCAAAATTTGAAAAAAGAAAAATGAGTTGGGGGAGGGGAGAGATTAAAAAAGAGAGATCAAGAAATAAAACAAAACAAAAAAGAAAACAGGAAAGGAAAAAAAGCCACATCACCACTGCAGACTTTTCTTCTTCCTGTTTCTATGTTCTGTGTTATTTACATACACACAAGTGAATTTCTGAAGCAGTTTCTTACAGATGGGTTCAAGTAATAACATTATTGGGTGTAGAATCAATAGGGCAGTGCATAGTACAAAGGTATAGAAAGTGCAAATCTCCCTAGAGGCCCTTCCCTCCCCCGGCTGTCCTCGCCATTGTCTAACCATGCAAATCATTTTTAAAAAAGAGATAAAATAAAGTTCTGTACAAATCATTTTTATATATTTTGAATTTTTTTTTTACCATTGTAACTAATTACAAAATTATACATAACTACACATACATAGGTAAATAATAGCACCGTACTGGTTATGGTGATGAAACTAATTTTGAATCTTGGAGGATTATGAGAACTGTAGGTAAAGAAATTTACCTTGGAAATAAAAAAATGTTTATACAGAAAAGTACAGAAAATGGAATGCACATCAATGACGCATTTAGGGTGCTGTCTTTAAAGACAACTTCCTGAACAGCAAGATTTCTGGAATAGTCTCCGCCTCTTTTGTCTGTGGTACTTTCCTTGTTCGTTTTGGTCTTGTAATTATTCTTGTCACTCGTTTTTACCAAATGGGCAGAAGTTTTCTGGAGAGACATTGCTCTTAGACTAACAGCTCTGGTGGGCAATGGTCCTTCCGATTCTACATTTCCAAAATGGTATGTTTCCATGATGCATGTTTGGCTGACTCCCTATGTTTGGCTAAAAGAATATTACTGCACTAAGTTATCTGGCACTTTTAATTCTTCAAAAGATACAAATTAAAAGAAAACACAACAATAAAACCACATAGTGCACATTCTTCTCTGGTTCTGATGTAGGTTATAGAGTCTCATTCTGAGGTAGCCTTCTAGATACTTTTTTTTATTATTATATATATATATTTTTTACAAAAGTGCTCAAATACAATACTTGCAAGTGTTTGGTCTCTTGGATTTCTTTCTGCTAGCAATGGGAAAATATGAAAAAAAAATAGCCTTATGTGGAATATCCATGCAGTTAAAACTCAAACTGTGTTATTATATATACTCATACCAAACCTCTTTAAGAGTTCCTTGGAAAATTTTTTTTAAAGAGTTGCTTTAAATGGTACAGGACAAGGCAGAAACCAGTACTGTCCTCCATGGTTTCCTACACATTTTCTAGGAAATATTTGATGATGTTTGGCGGGCTTTTCCTCCTACTTGAAAAATCCAAATGCAATGTTAACAATGCTATAAATATTGCCAATGATGTGTTTCTCCTTAAAACAAATACATCTAGTGCATACTACATGTTCCCAATAGCAATACTGGCATTACATGATTCAGTTCCGAGAGTGGATTTGGAAGGGATTATTTGAAGGGAATTAGTAGCCTTGCATGATGTAGGGAATTATGGAAGGAAATAGGGCCCTGACTATCCAAGTGCTTTGGGCTGGTATATTCACTCATTAACATCCCCTACTCAGGTGAAATTGAGGAATGCATTATTACTCAAAGTATTTTTGTACATGTGCTAAAAAGATAATGCTTTAATTGGAAGATTAACAGATATGAATAACTAATGTAAATACAAACAGAAAGTGAAAAAGAAATGCTATTAAAATAGGCATCAATTATAAGGCACTCTAAATGCAAAATTAAAATAAAAATCAGCATTTTCTAGGAATGCTGTATGCCACACAATGTTTCTGACTGAACAGAGCAACATGAGTTTGGCTTTGCCCCTGTTACATATCATAAATGCAAATTTCGTAGCACATACTATAGACAATATACGATTGAATACACTTTTTTTAAACAACTTGATAGTTGATATATTACAACATTCTCCCCTCCTAAAGGGATATGCACTGACCTTTCCCACATGCACACCTCTTATTTAATATTTAATAATATGATTTTTATTGCACTAGAGGGTTACAAATATTGAACTTCATTGGAAGCCTCACTAACAAAATGTTACTTGGGTATGAATATGAATTTCGGGGTAGGGTAGGGATTTAGGGGTGAGGTTTGACGACCACTGATGTGCATTCCTCATTTCCCTTAAAACCAAAGTTTTCTGAAATTCAGAAATGTAAAAATGTAAAAAATAATTGAATGTGGTGTTCTAGGTACCTTGTTCACCACCTTAAAGAAACCAAATTGTGAAAGAACTAATTGATAGCTATCTCTGTATTCATGAGAGGATACACTATATATACATATATATATATCCATATGAGAAATGGATATCTATATATCTATATATCTATATCTATATATCTATATATGTTAGCAGCAACTTTATACTTTGCGCCTCCCTGTTGATTCCAAAAGAAAAACAACAACAACAACAACAACAACAACAAAAGAAAAGCAAAACCCAAACCCCTCACTTGGATTATCCAATTTAAAATGGGTACTTCCTTTTACAATGAAACTGAACAGAAGTATAAAAGTAATATCTGACAAGACTATGGTACTGTAGATAAATATAGGATTGCACAAAAATGTGCAATTTTTCAAATTATTTAACATTTCTACAGCAAGATATTACAGGTAACAGTTCTACTGCTTAAAAAAAAATCTACGATTTTGAAATCAAAAATGAAATTATGCAACTTTTATCTTTAAACTCACTTCATTGAATAATAATCTTTTTAAAAAAAAAAAAGAGGAAAGAAGTTTACACAGTTAAAAATGAAGCACAGGTCAGCAGTATCTTTACAATACTAAAAAACTAAATCAAGGACTTTCTTTTTAAACATTCCCCCCTCCCCTTTCCCCTAAAGTGTTATTATGAGCAATATGGTGGGAAGGGGTGATGTTGAAGCAGAGTCCATTGGTGTGTTTGTGGTTGTGGTTGATGTTGCTGTAGTTTTAAGAAGCCAGGAAGTGGCCTGCTTAACAAACATCTTGCCCTGAATTGCTGGACTCGCCAGGTTTCCCCTTTCATGCAATCCTGGACAAGATGATGGTTCTTTGCAATAATTTCCTCTTCCCTTTAATTTTAACCGAAGTTGAATCCTTGAGGTATCTGTAAATGAAATCCTTCAGATGCCTCACCAGTCAGGATTCTCTTTATTATTTTTCAGGTTAGATTATTAAACTGTGAATTCTTGGTCCACATGGAATAGTTTTTTTTTTATTTGTTTGTGTTTTTTCCCCTTTGTTTTTGTTTGTTTTTAGTATTCCCACTGATTGGTCTTTAGCTAGAAGTTACAAAGTCCATCTCCAGCACGATGTATGGCTCAGAAGAGGCTCTCCAGATCTTAAAAGGCCTGCAGTAAAGATCCAGGTAGGGGCAGGGGATTTTACGTTGCATAGTGATCAAAGCTGCCCAGGTATTCTAGTGCGGCACGGTAGCAGAATTGATACTGATCCTGAAAGAGAAAAAGTTGAAAAGAATGAAAATGTAAAGAAAGTAAGCATCAGGCTCCGTTCTTTTATCAAAATCAAGCTTTTTTAATGGAGGAGAGAAAAGGTACAGCACAGGTCCTTATGAAGCCAAAGTAAATGATCAATTCAATCAATGCAAACAATCAATCAAATAAGTAAATAAAGTCAGCTTCTGTAGCTTCAATAAAAAGGTCAATTCAAGAAAAGCACTTAATAACCAAATCTTGGGCATGTGGGTCTACCATGTTAAGTCTCAGTTTCCTCATCTATAGAAATGAGCCCAGGATCCAAATTCTGCCACTGATTTTTACTGGCTTGGTTGACAAAGGAAAGGTATCTAATCTTTTTAGTGCCCTCAAACAACTTTAAGGTACAGATGAGTTATAATTTTGAATAGGTAGAAGAGGTTTCCATACTGGGAATTCCCATATACTTAGGAAGCCCAGGGTCTAGACGATTATTAGCACCAGCATTTTTGTTACTACAATATTTAACTTCATTTGATCAAAACTTAAGAACATTTTAATTAGATTTTTCCATGCCAAATGCTAAAGTTCTGTTCAAACTAAGTACAGAATAAAGAAAAAGCATTCAATCCGAGTAGAAATGCTATAGGAATTGAGTGAAGCACAAACATCGTGTTTGTGAAGTAGTCCCCAAGATGCTTTCCATGAACTTGGCAGATTAGTGTACAGTTCAATATTTCTTCTATTCAATTACAAAAATAATATTACCTATCTTTGCAAGAGTCTACAGATATTAAATGTATAACAATAGCAAGACAGTGACTTCTCTGAGAACCATTTCTGTCTGAACTCCACCAAGAAAGATGAGAATGAGATAATAACAATAACATAAGCATGAAATAAAAATTATAACTTTCTTGCAAAATGTTCTGCCCATGTTAATTTATTTTACAATGATGAGACAGGGGATCTTTCTGTATGAAGATGAGCAGAAGGAAAGCAAAATATTTAGCTGGAGAATAGACCCGGTAATGATAGCTGTCTTCACATATTTGAATGGCTAACTTTGGCACAGAAGTGGTCAGAAAATTGGATTTGGAGCCAAAGCAGCTTCATGTAAATCCTGCCTCTGATTCATATTACCTGTGTGACCCTGGGTAAGAATCTTAATTTCATTGGTTTTCAATTTCTTCATTTGTAAAAGGAAGGACTTAGATTCCATCTAAGTCCTATCATCAATACACAAAAGCACCTACTATGTACTAAGCATTGTGCTAAGTATTAGGAATATAAAAGGAGGTAGAAGATTGCCTCTGCCCTCAAAGAGCTCACAACCCAATGGGGGAGATATCTAATAGATAATTATAGGTAGAGGCAAAAAGGAAATAATTGCAAAAGAAAAACACTAGAATTAAGAGGGATTAGGAGAAGATAGGCTCTTGGAGGAAGTCAGGGAAACCAGCAGGTGAAGATGCAGAGGGATTCCAGGCATGGGGAACAGACGGCTAGAGAAAAAGTTTGGAATTGAGAGATGGAAATGTCTTATTCGAGAAACAGCAAGGGAGGCCAGTGTTGTTTGATCAAAAAAAAAAAAAAAAATGATTCAGGGAGTAAATTGTCAAAAGACTGGAAAGGCATGTGGGTGGGTAAGTTATAAACACCAAGCAGAGGATTTCATATCTGACTCTGAAGGCGATTGGAAGCTATTGGAAATTATAGAGTGGAGAAATGGGGTGTGGAATAGCTAGACCTGTGTTTTAGAAAACATCAGTGTAGTAGTTGAATGGAGGATATACTAGAATGGTGAAAGACTTGAGGCAGACAGACCCCACCAGCAATTATTGTAATCATCTATGCAAGAGGAGATAAGAATCTATACCAAAGTACTGATAATGTCAGAGAAGAGAAGGGTCCTCCTATTTGAAAGATGCTGCAAAGGTGAAATTGAGAGGTCTTGGCCATCGATTGGAAATGGGAGGGGAAACAGAGTGAGAAGTCAAGAATGATCCATGTGGTTCCTTCCAGCTGCCAATTTATGACTCCATGATCCTAATTATACTTGGTTCTACATGAGGCACAGGCAATATGTGTGGGTTCAAGATGCAGAGACAGATTAGAGCCAATAAAAGCAAAAGCTTTCTAACAGGGGATCCAAAATTGGAACAGACTGTCTCAGGAGACAGTGGTTTTTCCCTGACTGGCTGGTCTGCTGTCCAGGTGTCAGTGATATTGCCAAAGGGATTTCTGTTCAAGCATGCATTGGATTGGGCAGTGTAGAATATGGGATCAGAGATCTGGGTTCGAATACCAATTTTGCTATTTACTACCTGCATGAACTTGTGCAAATGCTTTTAACCTTTCTAGGCCTCAATTCCTCACCTATACAACGAACTCGCTGCCCTTTAAAATCCCTTTTTGTTCCCAATCTATTATCTTATTGCCTCTGAGATCCTAGCACCTCAAGTTCAGGGAAAAGGAAACAAATCACACGACCAGATTCATTTGTCTTCTGTGTTACTTAAAGAAAACTCTGTCACAAAATAAAGTTCTTTTTGGGAAAGTGTCATAATACTTATAAGCAAAATCTCCAAATTCCCTTTTGATGCACATAAATAAATGAATGAGACTGTTAAAAACTAGTGAGCATAGGATGGAAGGCCATGGGAATCATTTGTATTATGGCCTAGACCTACCATGCCCTTATGGAAAGGCATTTCATTTTATTCAATCTAGATTGCCACAAAAGGGCTTCAGGCAATTGGCTGCCCCAACACAAGCAATCTGCTTCATTTCACATAATGTAACTTGATTGCTAGAGGTCTGTACCATAAAGACCTGAATGAAAATAACACAATAATCCTGATTTTGATGAGGAAGAAAACAGTTATTTCAGGGAAAGCCAATGCATTATAGCAGACAGGAGATCAAGAATAGATGACAAAGGGTCCTGCTGCAGAAATGACAATGGATAAATAAATAAATAATTTGATAAATAAATGATATCATAAAAGCAACATTTTCCCAATAATCTTAAAACATATTTCTAGGAATGAATAGGGTTGAAAGTGAATATCTTTCATTTGTTTAAATGTTCATATTTTTTAGTACAGAATGCAAACTAAAAGTAATGCAAAGTAAATGGAATTCACTTCTCAATTTTGCCACAGTGAGTTAATTACTTGGTAAAATAGACTTTTGAGCATTCTAATTTCTTTTTTCTATCTTAAATTCCTTAGAATGTTTTAAAATTTTTCATTTCTCAAGTCAAGTTCTGGTACTGTCAATGCATCCTGTATGAGGGATTATGTTGATGGATATTTTCCAGACAATTATAATGAGACATCTTATAAACAGTTTTCTTCCAAGCATTATTCCTCACATCATCTTTTGAGATAGTAGGGTTAGTAGGTCAGGCTGACTAAAATACCATTTAATGCCATTCTATGAGTCATCAAATTGTCTGCATATATACTAGCAGACTGGAAAATGAGGGAAAATAGAAAATTCAAGGGCTTATCCAGTACAAAACAAGACCATAAAGATATTAAAGATGGCAAATGGAGAAAATACACTTGTTTCACAGGGTTAATGCTTAAATGAGACAATGTAACTAACCAAAATGTTTTGCAAACTTTGAAATGTTATGTCAATTTCTATTATCATCATCATATCCATCATCTTCATCATCTTCATCTGAACCTTAATGTTTTTCCGAACAGGGTTTTGAGAGAAATGATCTTTTGATAATTTGATGATATCTTGATATCATCTTGCTATTATTATTCATTTATAATTATTGTTCCATAGATTATTGCAAAGCTGGTTAAATATTTTATTTTGTTTCTAGCTGGAAAGTTTATTCTCTATGGATTTGCTGAAAGTTTAATTGATACAACAATAGGAAACAGAAAAAGAGGAATGATAACTTCACTTCATCCTATTCCCATAGGATGATGATCTTCTCTTCTAGATCTTTATTGTATGAAAGTTTTTCATTTCATTTAGCTTGGAGGCTATGACAGTTTGGTATAACCATATCTATTAAAAACACTGTTCTCATGATAGTGAGAGATACTTCTATCTCTGATAATGGCCTATTTTCATTGCAGTTTAGTTGTGGAACTCTCTGGGACACTTTCAGGTCTGGATTTGTATAATGAAGATTTCTTGTCTATCAGTGCATAAGAGATAGTGAACTTTTGATGTATAATTTTAGCTACTATATCATGCCTTGTTAGGTATTTGATAGGTGCTATATGCTTTTTATTGTAGCCTTCAGTGACATCTTGTAATTTCTAGTTTCCTTGAATGTTCCTTGCCCTCCTCTCCCCTCCTCCAACCACTTTATAATCACTGGTGGCAATAACTTGTTCCTGAATTGTCTTGAAAAAATATTTCTGCTTTCACAAATAAATCTACAGGACTCATCCACTGCTTTGAAACTTTTCTGTTGACATACTATTGATTCTATTCATTTGTGCAGATATAAACCATGGTGGGATCTTTTGATTCCATTTTCAGATCTCGAATTATTTCAAAGACTCTATCCAGAAGAAACTATTTTTACTCTCAGTCTTCTTTTCTTTCAAATAGGTTGAGATAAAAAAATCAAGTATTGTTATTTTAAAAAAATGTGTCAGATATGCACTGAGAATCCAAAATTATACGAGTCTGCTAGGTGTGGGTGTCTGCTGCAAATGCCTTCAGAGTATCATTGGCTTTCTTAAAGGGAAGAGCAGAGTTTGTGAACCTGTCCTTTCAAAAGCAGATTGTCTTTACTTACCTCTGTCTGTACCATGGCTGGCCGTTGTGTCCTTAACATTTTGACAGTCTGGAAGATATCTACAACACCTTCATATCTCATTCTTTCCAATACAATGCTCAGTGTTATAAAGACACCTGTTCTTCCAACACCCGCACTATAATAGGAATAAAGTACAAAGTTATTCAGCAGGAAACTCTTAGATATTGTTACTTACTTTAGAGGTGAATATAATACTTATCACAACAATTTTTTCAAACCAGAGAGGGATGTCTTCACACAAAGGCCTGGAAGATAGGAAAACTTTGCATGGAATTCAATAGGTACAGTTCTTGGGCAAATGCAAAATGATGCTTTATATAAGAATACAGGACATGTGATTTGATCAGCTTAGCAAACTCTTCATATAAAGCATATTTCCAAAAGCCTAAGTCTTTTTAGTTACCTGAAGCATATACAAGTGAAGTAACTTGCTCAGGGTCACATATCTAATAAATGTCAAAGCCTGGATTTGAATCAATATCTTACTGACTGTATGCCTCAAAGGTCATTTGGTATCTCATTCTACCTTTTATATGGGATGATTGTGATTAAATGCTCTAAAATACAGCAACCCGATGAGAGTCACATTGGATCATTCTGAAATGATTCAGAAATTTTTAAAAACTGTAATACAATTGGATGACATCCAGTATACTTGAAAGGGAGGCTTCAATATGTCATTCTTATAGGCTGTATCTACGGGCCTGGAAATTATGGCACACTTGACTATTCAGTGTTTGAAAATGGAAACTCTTAGTGGTTCAGGTGAGTTCAAATGAGGAAATAAGGGTGATGGATAGCATTAGAAATAACCTTGCTATCTCTTGGGGGAATCTACTTTCACATGAGGAAAGAGACACACATATACACATGCACATATCGTAATTCACATACCCATCAGATATGCATTTGAAAATAATAGTGAAGTACATAGAATGAACAAAATTCACTGCTTATTTTGAGGAGGAGGGAAGCAGTACCTATACATTTCATGGGAGCTAAAACATCAAAATTTTCTTTGTTGTGTGTGCAACATTTTTTGGGTATTTTTCACTTTACTCACTCCTCCTTTTTTTCTTATTACTTTAAGACAACTCTTCAGAATCTTTCCAGCAGCAAGAGAAGGAAATTAATTCATAGCTGTACTCTTAAGAAGCAAGGAAGCATCTGGAGGCTTAGGTAATGAGGAAAACAGTGAATAATATGAAAAATCTCTACACTTTCAGATACTAATTAAGCAGCATGTGTAACGCTTGGGTACAGTCTGTAGAAAACGGATGGATTCATTTACTTTGGGTTGTAGCTGACGAGCATATACAAATAGTATGGCATCTCTTTGTGCAAGATCTTTCTAAAGAGTCAAAACAGAAATGTTAACTGAAGCTTATAATTCTTCTGGTATTCTTTCAAAAGTAGTCTGTTCTGCTGACCAATAGATGGGATTTTTCTGTTAAGAAAGGCTAATCAGTCATTTCCTGAATCATCCAGATGGGATATGAAGATGATATACAACTGAGGAAACCTCATCTTAGTTTTGGCTACCCAGACATAACTGCAGTGTTTTAGGTTTCCTCTTAAATAGCAAGTAACCTAATTTATTTATATGTTAAATTTAGGGATAAAATAAAAACTTGTAAAGGTCCTCAAAGGCTGGAATTTGTTTTGTTTTCCTTTTTCTTTATATCTTTAGTTCCTAGTACAGTTCCCCATAACATAAAGCAATTAGTGCTTAATGGTTGCTAGTTGAGAGTAAGCATTGGGGAATGAGCAAACAAATTGTACTACATGAATGTAATGGAGTACTGAGTGAACTGCAAGAAATAAGGAATTCAGAAAAGTAAGTGAGAAGTTACACGAATTGGTACAGGATGAAGTAATAAAAAAAAAACTACATACATACATATATACATATATATACACATACATACAATATCTCCAACATTATAGGAAAGAACAAAAATGACAACAACAAAACCAGAATGAAAAATTGCCTAATTAGAATGATCAAACTTGGTCCTAGAGAGTAGTCAAGGAATTCCTTCTTTTTCATATAGTGGGGATCTATTGATGTGGGACACCAATTATACTCTCAGATGTGGTTAATCTATTGTTTTAGTGTGGAGGAACTGAATACATTTTTTAAAAATTTATTGCAAGAGAAAGAATGCTGGGTATAAGAGGAGGGATGAATATATTCAGAAATAAAGGTTACATAAAAGCAAATAATACAAATAAAAAATAAAAGATAAATACATTAAAAATCCAAATTCTTATTTAATTGAATTGTTTTAAAATTCCTGTGTCTCTAAGATACAGCACATAATTCTATGAAAATATGTCGACATTGCAATATAACAGCATAAATGATATTACAGCGCCTAAGAAACCAAAGGACACATATTATTCTGAGACTACTGAACATCTTTAAAAATCAAATATTAGTCAAAATCAGAACTTTTTAGAATAATACCACAAATCATCAAACTTGGTGATATCAAAAGTAAGTTAGATAACAGGCAAGGGTTGAAATTACAATAGAAAATTGAGGCAATTATCCAGACAAAGTAAAAACAACAACAACAACAACTGAATTGGTCAATTTTTGTTTATTTTGATTAAACCTATTGTAAAAATTTACCTAGTCCTTATTTCTTTGATTGTGTAGAAATAAACAAAAGACTTCTGAATAATTGGACTAGGAAGAAAAACACTCCAATAGAGTGGATTTGTCCTTATGATGTATTGCATACACTCTTTTAAGAACTCTAATTTTATGGAACAGTAATAATATGTAAAATATTGGTTGTAATCTGAGAAAAATGTTAAAGATTAAAAATAAATATTCTATGTTAATGGAAACTTAAAGTATAATATAAATGGAATAAAATAAGATATTCCTTTGGTGAAATGTTTTAGTGTGCAAATGTGTTTTAAAGTACCATTCACATCCTTTTCTAAATAGTTCCTTCCCTTTTTCTATTAAGTCAGATAATTCAAATTAGAAAATGCTGAGGAAACTATTAGAAATAATTAACTAGGAGAGACTTCATTTTCTGATACAGTAATAGTTTTTAATTTGACAGTCAATGTAACTAGCGTAGTATAAAAATTGTACAACTTGCCCACTAATGGGCAAGAAATGCAGTGACAATTGTGGAGTGATTGTTTTTTATGAACACTCCTGAAAGATATTTGCTAGTGATGCTGTATTATGATGAAGGCATATGTGACTATGTGAATTTAAACATTTTTTTCAAAGTATAAAATAGTAGAGCTTGCAAAGAAAAATCTAACACTATTCTTGTTCTATGCATATTTATCTCAGACAAAAAAAATACTTTCAGGGATCTTTCAATTTCACCAGAAGTGAGAGAAACAGATCATTGCCTTTACTTTCATAATATATAATACATTTTCAAGAGTTAATTGTAAATTTACTCTAACCATTTATCTAGTATTCACACATATTAGGCACAGAATCTTTTTTCAAAGATAATCATGCTTTTGATCATAAAAAAGAAAATTAATTTCCCCATGATTCTCTACTTACCTGCAATGGACTGAGATAGGCCCATCTTGCCCAAACTGCTCTTTTGTTTTATGTACTTGGCCAATGAAGTCAATGAACCCTTCTCCAGATTTTGGCACTCCTTGCTCTGGCCAGTCAGTGAACTGGAATTGCCTTACAGTTCGGGACTGACCGTCCTTTAGACAGACCACATGGCAGAAGAAAGGTCCAGGAAGATTCCATGCCATGACAGCAGTCACAGAAGATTAATTATTTTGTAAAGGACAAGGGGTGAAAGAAGAAAGGGAGAGAGTTAGGCCCATATTTAATTAGAAGCTTCTAATCATAATTCCTGAGGAGTTTGAGGTTTTGCTCAATCAATGGCATATGATGTATGCATGTAAGGATGCAATTTCATTAACCATTCTAGTTACACATGCTAAACTCCCATTAAAAATGGACATTTTCATTGTTCATTTTTATGACTTTTCTTTTCTAATTGAAATCAGTAGATATTTGGCTTTAACCCTAGAGAATGCTCCTTTTGCTTGCAAAATATGCATCCATGTTTCCCTAAGTATACCCACTACTAAAAATTGTCAAAATCTAAGTGCAGAATCCAGGTCTCTCCTATACTTATAACCAGAAGAACACATATCCTAGACCAAAGATTTTATTGATGTCATTTCAATCCCACATAAGCCAGGCTTGCTCATTTTCTAGTATTGTCAAACTGCAAATGGTGACATTTAAGGGATCTGACACAAATTGAGTAGCTGCTGTTAACCTTCGTGCCTCCTGGACACCCCCCACATCTTGAAGGCATCCCGTTTCCAGCTATGGCAAAGTAAAGAGCATGTGCTATGTCACTGTGCCTTTAAGCAGAAAGTAAAGCATCTTTCAAGGAGAGAAAAGAGAACATTAGCAGCTAAATGCTCTGTCCTGAAAATGGACTTCTTCAGGGCTGACCTCATGAATCACTCAGTGCTCCCTGGATAAAGAATGTGGAAGAAAACAGCCAAACAAACAAGCAAACAAACAAAGGCAGAATGAAAGCTTGAGGCAAAAGGATTCTTTTTTTTCCTCCAAAATGATTAAGCATGATTGCTCTGACATTTGAAATATAGGTCACTTTAAGATAAGGAAAAAGGTCTCTACTGTTTTCTTCTGGAGATTTTCCTTTTTCTTCTTTTTTTTTATTTTTGAAGTTACTGCCTTCAAATCTTTAGAGTACTAAGACTGATTATTTCACAGGAAATTTATCTACCTTTGCATAGGAAAGAATAAGGTATGTATTTGTTGCCTTCTCACCACCACTGTTTGGTGTATAGAAGGGAAGGGAGTGCCTTTCAAATTCTGTGCAAATGAGGGAAACTTTGTGAGCCCCAACCTAATTTCAAGACCCAAGTATATGTAATTTTTCCAGGATGTAGAAAAGATGCAATGCTGATGAACGTTCTCCTTTGACCTCAGTGCAAGGACAGATTGAAAAGAGATGACAATGTATCTGCAAAGCTGACAGTTTGCACAAGAACCAGATGTGATACATGCTTCAGTGGCTGCCTTGAGTGATTAGGGAGGCTCCATCAACTAGGTAACAAAATTGAAAAGTAGGGAACTAACCATTTGGCCTAATACAAAACTGTTAACAAGTGACTGCAGAAGCCCAATTTTCCTTTCATTGTTTCAGGAGCAACAAATGCTCTGGTTACCTTGATCACAGCATTCAATTTACAAAAAAGGGTTTGAAAGCACAAGAAAAGAGACTAGGTAATATTTTTCTTCTCTTGGACATCCTGGGGATTTAGTTTCTGACTACTGTTCCTACTAATGGCTGCAGAAACCATATGAGTAAATCTTTACAGTATAGTGGTGAAATCATATGATTCCATTTAAAGGTTACCTGGTTAATAATATTGGAGCTTTGAAATCCAACATGCATTTTAAATAGGGAAGCTCAGATTAGAAACAGCAGGAATAAAAACAGAGTACTGGAACAACTATGAAAAGTATAAAATTCTGGGAATCTCTTTTTGAAATGAGAGTAAATTTTTACTGTTATTGTTATACATTTTAAAATGTTATTTTTAATTTATGGAACAAAATAAACATTTTCATAACAGTATGATAAAAAAGATGTTTACATATGAACTGCAGATCTATTATATACAACTGGCTATGAAAGTTATCATGTGAGGAAATTTCAATTCAATGTTTTACTGATTTCACCTGGATTTGCTTTGAGAATAACAAAATTTGCATTTGAGGGGAATAGAAAAATATGTTTGATGTTTAGGGCTCCGGATCCTATTCTATGATTAATTAATATCTCAAGCTATTCCTCTTATTTTCTAATTTTGAAAGGAAGCATGGAAATTGTATAATAGTGTTAAAGGGTTATAAAGGCTTTGGGCAAAGATGGTGATATTATCAATGAACAACTCTACAGCTTTGAAGTTTATATATGCATATGCACTTTTATATATATATATATATACATATATATACACATATGGATGTATATTCATAAAATTTGCTTCACACAATATACTTGTTGGGAAGATAGCTAAATGTTAATATCCACATTTTACAGATGGGAAAATGAGAAACTGAATGACAGAAATAAGATCTTATAGTAATAGTAGATTTGGGACTCAAACACAGGTCTTCTAAAGTTTTCTAGTGACCATTCCATTGTACCAGATGGCCGCTCAGACCAAAGCAGTTAGGAGATAGTTTAAATGTTGTCAATTTCAGCACAGTTACGTTTTTAAACTTTCTGTGATTCAATGATCCTGTTAACTTAGGGCAACAAAACTCCTGAATGTTAAAAAGAAAAAATTATAAAAACAAATTCCTCAGGTCATCTGAGCATGGTGGTGTATTCCTTATAATTGCTGTTACTGGGGGAGGCTGAGCCTGGTGGATCATGTCACCTTAAGGTTTCTGATCTTCAGGAGGGCTAAAGTCAATTGGGTGTTTGCATCAAGTGTGATATCTACATGCTGAACTCCTAAGAGTAGAGTGCTCAAAAGCTGCCAAACAGAGAACTGGTTCAAGTTTGAAACAGAGAAGTCAAAACTTCCTTGGGAATCACCAGTATAATTGGGAATCCGAGCAGCAGTGCGTTTTCATCCTGACTAAGAAGATCCATTTTCAAAAACAAAAACAAAAGCAGAAAACAAAAATAAAAATAAAAATAACTTCAAGTCAAAAGAGCCAGGTTTGGGGGATTAGGAGATAATTTACCAGGACAATTGGTTGAAAGATTTGCTTTCCAGGAAAAAGCAAATAAATTAAATAAAGCACTCTATTCCTGTATTTTAATTCCAAAAATATAGCTTTGTAGAAGTTCTGCTACCCTAAAATGCCAGTTTGAAATCATTATTTGGAAGTAGCCAGAAAACATCTCACATAGAATGGAGTCTAAGAATCAGCCTTAGATAAGAAATGCCAAATAAAAATTAGCCAGCAAGGGTCATGCATGGATGCATAGTTCTTGTGGACAGACACATTAGAGCATAGAGGAATAAACCATGCCAAGGAGCAAATTAGAATGTGCAAAGACTGTCAGCTTTTTAAAAGAATGTTATTTGCTCTGCAGTTTTAAAATCAGACCAAATTAACCTTCCTGCTCACATGACCTCCAGGATGTGCAAAACAACAACATATTTATAGCCCTAAGTGATGAAAAAGGCAAAGAAAGCTCCAAAGAGAGTAAGAGAAGGTGAATGGAAGTATAACCTTCCAATCAGTAAATGTTTTCCAGCACAAACATTTATAAAGTGCAATCCCAAACTGGTACTGCCAGATGTTAAGTCTCAAATAAAACCAATCCAAGATTTTTGTGTAGATTTTGCCAAAGAAAGAACAAATTATTTAAAAAGAAGAAAGGAAAGAAGGGAGTAAGAAAAAGGAAGGAAGGGAGAGACAGAGACAGAGAAGAGAAGAGGAAAAGAGAAGAGAAGAGAAAGCAAGGGAAGGCAAGGCAGAAGATAAGGGAAGGGAAAACAAGGGAAGAATTGGGGAAAGCTAATGGGATAAGACCATGTTAACTTACCCTGGCATCTGTGACCTTGAATTCCCTTAGGATATACTGTGGCATATTGTACTCAGCCATTGGGTCTACCACAAAGTATTGATACCTCGCTGAACGTTCTGCAGGCCAATACTGGTGACATTTTTCCTAAAAGAGAGAGAGAGAGAGGATCCCAGGTAAAATATATTAACCGGTCACTGAAGAGTATTTTTATAATCCTATCTCTTTAAAGTAAATTCAGAATGTATAGACATGGGCAAGGTACAGCAAGGAAAACAAATTACTTCCATTTGCTCAGAAGGACAACTTATTGGGCTAAAGAACAACTCACTAACATTAATTGAAACAAATGTAATTTTTTAAAGGCAATGGGATGAATCTCTTGACAATGTTGGGAAGAACAAAGTTCCTCCAGTGCTCAGCTCCAGTACCACCTTCAACATGAGAAATCTGCTTATCAGTCTGTACATACTCATTTCTTCCCATGGAATAGAAACTCCTTGAGGGCAGAAACTATTTCATTTTTTATGTTTTTATGCCCTGAACCTAACAAAATGACTTGTCAAATGATTGTTGGAGTGTACTGAACAGCTCCAAGAAGATCAGTTTGATTTTATAATTCAGACCAAATGTAGTCTTTAAGGGGGAAAGGAATATGTATTTATACAGCACCTATGATGTGCCAGGTGCTTTGAGCTTTGCAAACATTGTTCCATTTGATTTTTGTAACAAACCTGGCAGGTAGAAACTATCATTATCCACATTTTACAGTTGCAAAAAATGAGGCAAACAGATTAAATAACTTTGACAGAATCAGACACTAGTTAAGTGTCTGAGCATGGATTTGAACTCAGGTTTTGGGTCATCCTGACTCCATGCCCAGTGCTCTATCATCCAATAAGCTGTCATAAAATATTAGAGCTATAAGGCATCTTGGAACTCATCTAATTCTATTCTCTCATATGACAGAAGTTAAGTATAGACATTTATACATTTTTATTGGAACCTCTAAGATCTCTATGAAGTAAGTACTATAGGCATCTAGCACTGAGCAGAGATGGGTTATAAACCCAGTTATATATATATATATATATATATATATATATATATATATATATATATATATATATATATCTATATATATATATATATATATATATATATATATATATATATATTTTTTTATATATATATATATATATATATATATATATATATCTTCAATTTCTAAGTTATATAATGTTAACTCTTTAGTTGAAGAAATCCAGGGAGATTGTGGCTGGCTCAAGTTTAAACAAGAGAGTTTGGTGGTCAGTGAGAATGTCAATAAACATTTATTAAGCACCTACTATGTGCCATATACTGAGTATTGAAAGGCAAAAGATGATCTCTACCTTCTGGAAGCTCACAATCTAATGGGGGAGACTACATGCAAACAGCTATGTATGAATAAGGTATAGAGAGAAGAAATTAGAAATAATTGTCAGAGAGAGAAGGTACCAGAAAGTGGGATTTTAGTTGGGAATTATTAGAATTCAAGGAAATCAGGAGGTGGGATAAAAAGAGAGAGCATTTCAGGCATGGGTGACAACTCAAGAAAATGAGTCTTGTTTGAGTAGAGTTTGGCCTGCACTGTTTAGTGTGCTTCTCACTACCAGATTTTTGTATAAAGTAGACTAGTGGAGATGATCTAGTATAAACACTTCTTCTTCTTCTTCTTTTTTTTTTTTTTTTTTTAACAAATAACAAAAGTGAAGTTTGGAGAGAGGAACATGTCTTTCCTAGGGCTATATGGCAAGTAAATAGCAAAGCAAAGGTTCATTTCTTAATTTTTTCTTATTTCACTTCCAATGCTTATTCCTACATTGTGCCCCAAAAGACAATAGATGAATAGAGTGGAAAAAAACAAAAAAGGAAAGCAATCTAGCCAGTCAGACTTTTGTTTAGATTTCACTTTGTTGCCTTAAGGTAGTATTCTTAGGAAGAAAAACAAGTTCAGATATAATACACTTACTCTGCCCATTTCTCGGAGTTTGGTGAGCATCACAACAATTGTAGAGTTGTGTTCCCATAGCATCCGCCAGAAATCTTCAGTTGTCTCTGCCAAGGGTCCCTGTGTTGCTATATAAGCTTTTTGTTGCCTGAATTTAAAAAAAAAAAAAAAAAAAGAATGATAAAAGATGATTAAAGCATAAAAAAATATGTAAAGGCTCACTTTTTTTGAATGTAAACATTACTCTGAAACCTGCTTATAATAAAAATGAAAGACATATTAATAGCAAACACATTAAATTCCTATTAAAATTGTTTAATCAAACAATAGCTGTTTTAATTTTTAGTACTTTGCAAAGAAAATTGCTTTGTTAATATTATGATGTATGTCTTTATCATTATTATTTAAATTTTAATGCAACTCTAATAGCTCAATTTTGTGTGTCATACAAAGCACTTAAGAAACACTTAGTTGTGCTGTGTCGTGTCTAGAAATGACTGTCATACAATCTATTAAGTTTATGAATTATAGTACCAAACGGCTTCTTTATTAATCCCTTTTACAAGCTTCAGCAAAGAGGCAGTGGGAGGCTAGAAGAGAAAATCCACGGTTGCATTCTTAACTTTAGTAAGTCAAGGAAAAAACTGGTCTCTAGAAAGGGGATGCTGACCTCAGCAGAAATAATGTGGGGCTGTTAGTTCTTTAAATTTATCACAGCTCTGAAACTAGGGCACATGCAAATGTCAAAAGCTTCAATGCATCAGGAGAGTAACTGTAAGTACCTGTATCCATCAATAAAGCTGGCATTGATGTAATCAGATCCTTCTACCCCTCGGATTGGCTGCAGGCATACCCTTGTGGATTCATATGGCATAATATTAACAAGGCGATTTTTGAATTTATTACATGGAAGATTGGCACTGATGAATCTCGAAGTGTGAGCTTTAGAGCTTGCTAGACGCTGTTGAAGACAGAACAAGGAAAATGTGACTAAAACAATTTTAGCATGTGGTTTGATTGTCATGAAGCCAAGCTTCATTTTGGAACAATTAAGGCTTCTTTCTCCTTTAGATTACCTATCTGTTCAGACCACATTACGTTTCACTTGTACAGAGATGATGAATCCCTAAAATCTGATGAATTTTAAAAATTATGTTGATTTTAATCTCTGAGTTCTCAAGTTAAAGTTATGTTATTCCTCCCTAAAAATGATCATTTTATTGTCTGAATGAATAAATTATGAGTAGAGAGAAGCAGAAAAAATTTCCAACAAGTCACATACAGCTCTCAAAAGAATATGCTAAATTAAAATTTAAAATTCATTTTTTTTACACATTTTATTTCCTACTTGAGAAAGGATGTTTCTAAGTACAACTGAAAGGTAATATCAAACAGTTATCCAGGCTCACCGTGTCATGAACAATACCATACCTTAAATTCCAGTTCCATTCCTGTGACATTCTCTCCTGTCTCTATTTGTGTCAGCTTCTGAATATATGCATACAAGTTTCTAGCTGGCACTTCGGTATTTCCACATGTCACTGCTTCTAACAGTGCATCATGGATAAAGATGTATTGGTCCTCTGTTTGAACCATGTAATTCCTCTGGGCTCTCATTAAAGTTACGTGACCATAAATGTCTACAGTTTTTTCATGCTTTATTCTTTCTAACATGGCATCTATCACGATGAAACAGCCAGTCCTGCCAACTCCCGCACTATAAGAGAAAGGAAGACAAAAAAAAACCAAACAAACAAATTTCTTAAATAAAAAACTAAGAAGGGTATGGTAATTTTACACGTAAAAACATTCTGAATTACCTTTTATACCCATGCTCAATTATCTGTTTAAAAAAGTCTCTCAACTTTTTGTAATCTTAATTGACAAAGGTCAAAAGCAATCAGAGTAAAGTACAATCAAAAAAGCTTTCTGCCATTCACTGATCAGTCTAGTGAAGTGTAAAGAGGGACATCTCTGAGGATAAATGCTTTTGACAATGGCAGCCTATGAAATGATTCATAAATACGAAATTTTTGATTATGCAAAACTTTTATAGAATATTTTAATTTACAAATTACAAAATTTGGAATTACAAAATCCAAAATATAAACCCTTGTCTGTGGTGATATTTCCCTTTGTAAACTGAGTAAGGAACTTGGAAAACTAACAGCTTCATTTTGAAAAATAATTCAGGCCATTTTAGTTTTTTAAAAAAATGTAAACAAATACATTTTTCAATGTAAAAGATTTTACATAGTAAAACTTCAAAGAGATCTAAAAGCTCAATAGTGAGAAAAGACCTGTTTATTTTGCTTATAACAAGAAGTTTAATATCTTAATTATTGAAATCGCTGTTGCCATAATTAAGATTTAAAATTTTTATCATATATGAAAAATGAAGGAAAACAATATTTAACAGAAACAAGTTATATAATCACAAAGATCAGGAAGACATTTCCTATTGTTTTCCTCCCTATTTTGTGGGAAACACTACTGAATATATTTCATAATTCCAGGTGAAAATTTGGATAAGAAATTTAAACTTTTATTCTTTATTATTGAAGATGCTAGGGAATTCCTTAAATGTCATTATTGATAAACTGTTAGATAATTTTTACAGTTGCTGAAAATATATTGGAAGGTAGTTGGAAAAGTCAGCAAAGCACAAAACTAGACAGTATCCCTAGTTTTAAAAAGACAAATTTTACTGAACTGGATAAAATTGTTAGGTGGGTCATACATTGGAAAAAATTTCCTTAAGTAATTTGCATGATGAGCAGAATACTAAGAAAAAGCACTTTTGTCATTTCATATATCATAGGTAATAATGCCATACTTCATATCTGCATAAACTCTAAAAAAGGCCAAGTGCATGGTATTTCTAATTGTACCACAATTCTGCAATGATTATTTATGTTGTATGTGAACCTGAACATGAATTCATCCATTTATTTATTCACTTTCTTTTTCTTTCTTCTTTCCTTTCTCTTTTCCTCTTTTTCCTTACCTTCTTCCTTTTTTTATTTTTTTCTTCCTCTGTTTCTTTCTATGTACACAAATAGTGAGGTACATCTGTATCTATAAATGCATATGTTGTTTTGCATATGAATACATAAATATATACCTTTGTATGTATGCATAAACTTTAAAAAAAAAACCAAGATAGTAAAGGTCCATTTGATGATAATGATGACTTACATTTATAGAATACCTTACAAATGCTAAGCATTTTACATAGACGATTTCACTTGAGAGACAACATGGTATATCAGAAAGCGCATTGGACTCAGAGTCAGGAAAGGTGTCAAAACCTGGTGGTTCTGGATAATTCCTTAAATCTCTGTGAGTTTCAGTTTTCTCATAAGTAAATGAGAATAATAACATCAAATATTGTAAGCATCAAATTAGATGTTTGTTATGTACTTTACCAATCTTAATGTATTAATTACAGGTAAGCTATTATGATAATTATTAAAAACATTAATAATATTAGAAGAGTTGTACATATATTCTTATTTTAACTTCTTGATACTTCTTGCCAAAATATCTCCTTTAATGAAATGCTACCTGGTATTACCCAGCTTCTACCAGCTGCTTTGTCACTCCTTTGTGGAAGTAGATGAGGTATTTTATTTTCATTTTGCAGATGAGGCAATTGAAACTCAAGCCATGTGCTGATACTTGAAACCAAACTATACAGATTTCATGTGTCTTCTGATATAGGTGGTACAGCTGACCAAGACACACACAGTATTTTGTATAGACCTCTAAATGGCCTCAGTATTAAATTCAAATTCTGATAGACTGCTCTGAGGTCAAATAATTTAGAATATATCAGAATTAGTTAACCAAATGTATTTGATAAGTCCATATTCTACAGGTAATTACTGCATCAGATGTCAGCTTCCTAGTGCAATACCAAAAAAATTCAAATAGCCTTCAATATCACGTGGCTGAAAAGCATTAAAAGAACACTTCTTATTGGAGCGTCTCTTTTATTAAATAAGCCACACAGAGCAGTCAACACTTGGTAAGTTCCTTCTAGGAACAAACAAACAAAAAAAAGAAAAAGAAAAATAGTTCTTCCCTCAAGAAACTTACATTTTAACATTCACTTGCCCCATTAAAAGGCCCATGGTGAATTAGTTGGGAATTTGGCTCAACTGAAAACCTGAACATTATTTATTATTTGACTATACATTCTTTTAGTTGAAGCATGTCTTAAACCCCTATTCCATGTAGGATGTGCTAATTTTCCTTTAAAATATAATAAAACTATTCCTAAATTGTACTGACTCAAGATTTAGGCTATTAACATGGCTTCTTAGTCATCTGAGCACTAAAAACCCACAAGAAGTTACAGTGGTCCCTGATGCTTGACTTGTAGATAGCCATGACAATAGAAAGTCAATTCGGTTGAAATGTTGTCTCCTCTGAATAATACTTATTAATAATCTGTACAATATATAAATAAATACTCTTTTATTAACTACTAAATATATCATGAGCATCATTTTATTCCAATTTTGAACCTATACTACCAGAGGACTGGCCTAACTAAGGTATTTCCTTCAAGAGTCTTGAGGGCTAATTGTGGTGAGAAGGGGAATTTGAATTCTCAACAGTTATGCCAGCAGATCCAAAGTTCTGAAAGACCCTACCAAGCTGGAAAGGTTTTGAGTAACATGTCACAATGAGTAGACAAAGGACCAGACCAGAGAAGATTATTACCAGAAGATGACCAGCAAAGTGATGAATTTTAAACTATTAAACCATATCCTAAGGTGTGGGTATGCAACAGTGTGTACTGAAGTTACCCACAATTATGAAATACCAGAATTTTTTGAAATACAGAAATGCATTGTGTAGTTGTATTTTTTATCCCTTGTCCAAAAGACCCTTTAAAACATACCAATTTACTAGAAATTGATAACTTAATCCCATCATGGCAACCAAAGTTTTCATAAAAGCATCTAGAAATAAGCCTCAGGGACCATATCATATTTGATGTGGTACAGAGCAGCATGTCCCTAATACCAGATTAAAATGTAATTGGAAAATATTTAACAAAATAAATAAAATACCATAAAACATGGATAATATTACATTTTGAAAATAAGTCAATATGTAGCCCACAGGAATTCTCATATATTGATTAGTAGCCCTATTTCTAACTGAGTTTGATGCCATTGGTACAGGGAACCAGAGATTATTTAGTAACTCAGTACTCTTTCTGGAGTATAGATATCATCGAAAATTTCAAAAAAAAGAAAAAGAAGACATTTAAAACAAGATGGAAATCATGACATTAACATGTTTCTGCCCTAAAAGGTCATAAAGAAAAATTACCTATAAGCCTGGGACTAATACAAGAATCAATGAAAAGAAAAATCAAATGAGAGAGATGATGAGCATGAAGAAAAATGTGTCAGTCCAAGGAAACCTGTAATAGCAGTTCTTTGTCTAATCTAGTCTTCTGTCATATCCAGACAATGGATTTGCTGCTGAAAGTTACCTGACATTAATTGTTCTTATACTCCAGGCATTGGTCTGGTTACTGAAGGAAAAGATATAATCATATGGCTGGAACAGGAAAATGAAACTCGATAATGCCTTTTGTCCATCCATGAAACTTCGACTAGCTGATCGTAATTTGAGCAAGTCATTTATCATCTCCTATGCTTTTCTGTTTTAAAAAAAAGGTGATGGAGGTTGAGAGTCTTAATTAAGGGTTACTATCTGCTTCAGAATGGAAGCAGCTGGGTGGCTCCATGGATAAAGCACTGGGTCTGGAGTCAGGAAGACCTAGGTCATGAAGAATGACACAATTGAATAACAATTATTTCAGAAAGCCAGAGAATAAATATGGCTGCTTGGAAGGCAGGATGAATTTTCAAATGCTAGATTTGAAGCTGAAACTCAAAATTAGGGATTTTTTTGTCCTTTTTTTTCTGGGAGGGGGAAGAAGTCTTTCATTAACTTTACTTCTTAGTAATACAGAAAAATAGATAAAGTAAAAATGCAAGACAATAAGAATGTGACAATATACACAACACTACATGTGAACTACATGTTCACAAAACTTCCTACCTCTATATTTTAAAAAGGGAAAAGTATTTCATCACCTAGTTTTGAGGGAACAAAATTACTTAACACAGCAATTAATCTGAATTTGGCTGCCTTTTGGTGTTGTATTCATTTGCCTTATTATAGTCACTCTGTATTCTTCTACTTGCTTTGCATCAATTCATGCAAGTTTTCCCAAGTTTTTCTGCATCTTTTATATTCTCTGTTCCTTAAAGCATGATGGTATAATCTATCACAATTCAGTCATCTCTCAATTAATGATCAGCCACTTTGTTTCTAGTTTTTTGCTTACTAAGAAAAGTACCATGAAGACTGTTAATTTAAACATTTTTACTTTTTATATATACACCAACTTTGTGCTCAGGAAAAGAAATTCAAAACAGAAGAGAGAGTCTTTTCTCAGGAAGCCATGCCTTTGTAACAAAGGAGAAAAAAAGAAAGCAAGTTTGTTTAGCAATCTTATTATCAATCAAAAGGAGGAAAGGGAGAGAAATAATCTCTTATATAGTGCCTACTATGTGTGAAGCACTGCCTTGTTTTCTACTGATACTTTGCCACCTTTGCAAAGAGTGAAATACATTTTCTCATAGCTTATTGGGATTATGCTTGATCATAATTCTACAGTTGTTTCTTTTCTCATTCTACTTAGACTCTTATGATCAATGTGTATATTGCTTTCTTATTTCTTATTATATTACTCCACGTTTATTCCTATAATTCTTTCCATGTTTCTCTAATATACATTGGGGCTAAGTATATATCCTAGCTCCAGAGATTCACATTTTCTCTTACTTGTCATATACCCCTCAAGGATTTTCTTACAAATGATTTAAATTCTTCCCAAATAGTAACATTAAAAAAAGGACAGATAATTATTTCATGAGCTTTTCAAATAAATCATCAAAAATATATTTTAAAACCCTTTCCACTAATTCACTGCCATAAGGAGACCTTTTCTGGCAAAAACCCAGACTGGGAAGTCCTCAATATTGTATCTTTGCTATATATAAGTTAAAGACAAAGAGATTTCTTGTAATTAGATATAACATAACTAATTGACATTTATGCTTTACTATAATTACACAGAAGTCATAAAAGTTACTATTATTTGTTAAGGAATTGGACTTTGAACATTTATGATCTTTGCAAATTGTTAGAGCATTTTTGGTCTGAAAATCTTCAAGTTCTCAGAAAAGCCCATATTTCATTTCATTCCTTAATTTCTTTTCCCCCACCCATCACTATTTAAGTATTGTGCTGCCTCTCAGAATGAAGGATTAGAATTCTAAACCAAATGCATTTTTCTCTGCTCTTAAAGAACTAAGCTCCACATATGGATGATAATGAAAGAACCCTATTTTTGCTGTTTGTTTTTCATCATTTCAGCAGCCTTCAAACTTCAGCCATGATAAGAACAGGGCAACTGATAAACCATCCATATTTTATCTGTTTTCTGTTGCAGAGGTTGCCAGGCCCTGAGAAAGATTTTCTAAATATCTTCTACAAAAAGGGAGTGCATAACCCCTCTGCTTGAGGCTGAGTCCAGCATGGTTCAATTCATTTATTACATAATACAGTGCTCAGCAAAGGAGAAGAAGGAAAGCATTTTCAAATTAAGTTCAGCAAGAAGATTGTTCCCATTATTCCCTGAAGCAAAAATCAACTTTTAAAGTTACCTTTCATGGAGGACAGTGATTCAGTTAATAAGAATCAGACCACTAATGAACTTTCCATTGGTTATGACTTCTTTGGCTCATCTATATTGAACCAAATTACTGCCAAACTTTATGGTTTTAAAAAAGTCCAATTTCAGTTAGTGATAGACATTCCAGTGTTTACAAGCTGAAAGCCTATGCAAGTCATTAAACAAGCACGCCTACTAGGAAATTGTTATTACTTCAATATTATCATTCATCCAGTTACAACATTTGTTTTCAATTTCTAAAAACATGATTGAGTCGGTCCCATGAGTTGAAATATGCTTAATATCCCATGATGCGATACAGCAATAATGTGCAAAAAGGAAAATTAAGAGACATGAGGGGGCTATTTTGTGCTAAAATCATCCTGTGGATGTGTTTAAAGGTTGGCTTTTCTGATTAATTTGTTGCTGTTTTAATGCTGACCCTTTATTGATATTTCAATGATCTGGCATAGAAAGACAATGTAATTACTGGATTTCACAGATCATTTCATTGGAAGCAAAGATAGTAAAATATGGACCAAAAAAATCATTGAGGACATTTTGGACATACATCAGAGGATAATTTGATTGGATATTGCAGTCTCAGATATAACAAGATTGGCATTTATGAACTGCAAGTATATAAAACTGAATGAGATAAAGAAAAACTATAAAAAGGGCTGGATTTTTATGGGAGAAGTTTATATGATTAATCAGGTGACAACCTCAATGAAGCAGTAAAATGACGCTGTTCAGGGAGTCATTTTGACAATATATACTTTCCAGCATCTTATAAGAATGAAATACAAAAATATATGAGAGTTACTGGACAGACATTTGTAGAAAACCTTGGACATTAAATGAAATTTCTATTGAGGCTTAGAGTCACAAAAGAATTTCAAGCATTTCTGATGTATTCAGGTTGGGTTTTTCTCCATTATAACAGATTATAGTCCTTCTGAACACTGGTAAATAATTGTTGGATTATACTGGCCCAAACCCTTCATTAAGTGATCACCCAGTGTCTAATCTTATGGAACTCTCCAAACTTAATCTAATTCCACAGATAACTGACATACATTTCGTCCCTGAAACTTCTCAAAGTCTTTCCAGTTTGGAAGGACTTAGAATCTATGTTCAGCTAGAACAATTTTGGAGAACCTACGGTTTGGAGAACTTTAAGTCTCGAGAACACAAAAAGTCAAATCAACAAGCATTTATTCAGTGTATATTTTATTCAAGCCACTATGCTAAACACTAGGGATATAAAGAAAGAGGAAAAAAACAGTGCCTTCTCTCAAAGAGCTCATTATTTAACAGGGGAAGGCAAAATGGAAATCACAAAACAAGAAATACACACTACAAATTGGAGATAATCTCAGAAGGAAGGCACTAAGATTAATGAGGACTGGGAAAGGTTCCTTATACAAGGTGAGACTTTAGCTTGGACTTGGTATGGGGGACACTGATGAAATTGTCTGGAGTAAAGAGAGTTCCTTGTTTAAGAAATGGCAAGGAAGATAGTGTCAGTAGATTGTAGAATACACAGCGCATATTGGATAAGGGGAAGAAGATTGGAAAGGTAGGATGGAGTCAGGTTCTGAAGGACTTTAAAAGCCAAACAAAGAATTTTATATTTGATCCTGAAAGTAAAAGGGAACACTAGAATTTACTGAATGAAGGGGAGGGGCTTAAATGGTCAGACTTACACTCTGGAAACATTATTGGAACAACTGAGAGGAGGATGGATTGGAATGAGGCAAGCCTTAAGACAGGAAGATCATTCAACAAGCTATACTAATAGTCCAGGAATGAACTGATAATGATTGCTGGCAGTGTCAAAGGAGAGAAGGGGTATATGCCAGAGATATTTACAAAAGTAGCAACAACAGGTTTAAGCAACTGAATACAGCAGAATTGAGATTTTCATGGAGGTACACAAGAAGTGTCATGGGAAATGCTTAAACACTTCCTTGGCGAACACATATCTACATGCATTTTGGGATTACTAGTTGGTGGCTATGAAATCAAAAGCTAACAACCTCTTGGACACGAATATGGTGATTTTAACAGCTGTCGTCTATAAATAACCACTACAGCAGAAATAACAGGTTTAGGTAAGCAAATATACTTGACTCTTTAAAAAAGAGGAGCTAGAAGCTTAAGGTACTTTTGTTCTCAGGGCAGAAAGGCCGAGGGGACAAAAATGCCTCTCAAAATGTTGAGTTCTCATTCCCTCCTGGGAAAAGATTCTCTGATTCTAGAATTGCAATAGAGTAAAAATAAGTCAAAAACCCAAATTTAGTATAGACATGTGATAGTGAATCATTCTTTTATTTTTCAGGTTTCAACAAAAGAAAAGTAATATTTCTCCCATCCCCAATTTTCCATCAGTGAAATAGGCAATGATATGTATCAGATGCTATTATTGTGTAAGAACTAAGGAGGTTTTTTATTAGTAGAGACACCAGTCACATTCAACTGAGATTATCTTCTTTTTTCTAAAGCCACTTTCAGCCCTATAACCCAAGATCCTGGAAATTCCAATTGTATTTTGCTTGTTCTATCAGGCTTTTGAGATGAATGGGCAGGAGGAAGTTTTCTAGAGCTTAACCTTACAGATTTCAGGGAACTGTGATCCACATACATATCATCTGTTTTTTTCACCTGAGAAATGGTGAATGAATAAAGAAGGCAAGAGCACCATAATGGCATGCTGAAGACTGATGGTTATAAAGAGAGACTGTGAAAGACGCTTGAGCAAGTGTTTTGAATATAGCCTAAAACTGTAACTGTTGAGATGGCTTAAGCTCACTAGTTCCTACTTATTAAAACTATTGAAAAGGAATATGGTTGGAATGGATTGGAGTTCAAAACTTCAAAAAGATGAATTATTTAAGTATTCCTTTCTTCTTCCTACTTACAGGCAGCAGGCATTGATTTTAAGTTTTCTCTATTAAGCTGTTCAAAATTCCTGATTTTCAATTATCTTTCAATTATCAATTATCTTGATAATTTCAATTATCAAGAGTCTTGGGTGACTCTTGAAATAAATTCATGACTGGGCATAATTTCTTTGTTACTTGTGTATGTTTTATCTGTGGATGATCAAAGAATGACAAGAGAGGAAAAAAACACTATAGTTTGTGATACAGAGACAAAGACAGAATGGACAAACATCATCTGTCTGTTAAGAGTTGGAGGGGGGAGTAATTCTTTTCTTCCTTTTAGATCGAGGACTCCAGAATTAAAATAGAGAATCTTAAATTTTAGATTTCATTAATAACTTTATAAACTTCCCAACAATAGATAAGGCTAAGCTATGAAGATACGGTTCTTTGTTTTGTTTTTTCCTAACCTAAAACCACATGTATAGTAGTAGCCTTAGTGTTCTGGAGAAATGTCTTATTTCTTCCGCCCCCCCCCCTTTTTTTTCATCAGATATGTTAAGCGGACTAGAACAATAGCTACAGATTAGGATTGCCTGGTGAGAGGTAAAAGGTGTAGTTTGGGAAGAATATACATGCCCAGTGTTCCAAAGAGGAAGGCCAGAGTATATAACTTGTATGATTGCCATCTATAACTATCTCTTTTTAAATTGGAAACTGCTTGAAAGCTGCTACCATATCTTATACATAACTGTATCTTTGATATCTAGCATACTTTTACACATTATAGGTATTCAAGAAACCCTGAAAGAATGACTCAATATATAGAGGTCTCAAGGATATTTGCTATAGCATCACAGGAAAACGTGACAATAAGAACTGGTAGATTTTGTAGTGAGGAGATGAAGAGAGGACAAATACATAGTGAGGGAAAAGGAAAAAAGAAAAAAAGAGGATAAATTAAGGTAAAAACAACTTTAATAAGCCACAAAAAAGAAAATTAAAATAAATTGGAAAGTAACATGAAACAGTTTATTTTCATTTTAGACTATCATATGCAACACATTAATGACTAGGGAATGGTCAAATGGAATGTATAGTTAAAATAATTCAATAAAATTGTGTGGGTAAGGGAGGGTTTATGTGGGGATGAAGGGAATGACATTGGGACATCTAAGGGGTGGGATAGGGAGAAGAGGTCTCAGAACAAAAAAATCTGGATTAGGAACCCATCTCTGCTACTGAGAATTTAGGTAAATTACTTCTTTTGGTATCCCAGTTTCTTTCCACATAAAATGAAGAAGCTGGACTATCTATGTGTTTCATAAGATCTATTTCAGTTCTAACAGTCTAAAAGCAATTTGTGAATTGGAAAGCAATCTTTGTAAAAATCCTGGAAGTAGGTTTGAGGTGGTTTCTTCTACTTGTAGTTGTTTGTTTCTTTGTAGTTTTTTGAAGGCTAGAAGCTTTCTTTGATCAATTATATTCTTGGACTATTTATTTTCCCTGAGGACCAGGGTAAGAGGTTAATAAGAGCCTAGATTCAGCCCTGGGGCAGAGAATTATAGTATATAAACAAGAGGAATATTTCCAAATGTGTTTACCTTACTAGAAGGTACCACCCCTTCTAATTTCTGATTATATTCCATTTAACTCACTTCAGCTCAACAAACAATTATTAAATTTATGTTTTAAGCACTGAGCAAGGGCCTGAGGGAGAAACCAAGTTGCTTAAGACAGTTCTTCTAAAGAATCTCAAAACCTAGTATAGGAGATAAGCTCTAAGTAACTCTAACACAGAGAAAATGCATGAGAAGAGTACAAAGGAAGAGAAAGCATCATTCTTATTGGGGTGAGGGGAATCAAAGGCTAAAATGGTAGAGTTGGAATTTTAATAAGGCTTTAAATACTTGGTAAGATTTGAACCAGTAGAATTATAGGAGGATGACATTGCAAGCATGAGAAATTACATTAGCAAAGGAATGTTGGAAAGTGTTTGGTGTCTGGCTGGGCTAAAGCACAAGAATAATGGGAAAGGCAATATAGTATGAGATGAAACTGTAAAGATAGATTGAAGCCAGACTGTAATGAACCCTAATAGCAAATCCAAAAACTTTGGCCTCCTTTTTTTTCAGGAGGCAATGAAAACCATTAAAACTTTAAAGGTTATTTAAAGGTTTCTGCCTAGGAAAAATTTCCAGGGAAGACCTTGATCAGTTTTGCATTAGTATTACTGGTAGGAGACTGGAAAAAGAGGTATCAGTTAGGAGGATATTTCAATAAATGTTAAACTGGATAAAAAGAATAAGGAAGAGTAGACAGACAGGTAATATATTTTAGCAGTCAAAAAGACAAGATGAGGTAATTGACTGCATCTGTTGGAAGAGGATTGGGAAAAGGGAAAGACAAAACTAAATCTGCAGGTTTAACCTTGGGTGACTGGAAGATATAACTTCCTATATAGTATCTTTGATAAAGATAAAACCCTTTTTATATTTTATTCAGGCGAAGCAAAGAAGAAAGTAAAATAGGCCAAATGAATTGATAAAAAATTTGAGAACAAAATACATAGCATCCAGGAAAGGTCTGATAGCTGGGTTGTTTTAGAGTTTTTTTGGAATACACACTTTGGATATATTTCCACTAATTTTCTTTAAGCAGAGATAGACAAATAAAATAGTCTAAACCTGGCCAGCCCTTTAGACTGAAGCTGAATATGGACTCAAAAATCTTCACAAGACTCATGATCTTGGCATTCTCCCTAACTCATCTGCTAAACATATTCTCCTTATATTTTTTTGTAATGCAAAGTTCAGGAAAAATTAGAAGAGAAATGAATTTGAATAAGGATCACCAAGAGAATACAGTTACAAGTTTCATACTGCAGATGAATTTTGAAGGATGCTTATTTGGGGCCCAGCTGAAAGCAGCCCCATCTTGTCATAATCATTTGTTGACTTGAATCTGGACAGGGTTGTAGCATCTAACTTATGAAGAGATGAGAAATGTATAAATTTCCAGTGGTATAGTCACTTTCAATGACCAGATCAATTTTGTCCAAATTCTGTGAGTTTTTTAGTGTATTGCAAGGAACATGAATGATAGAGCAAAGTAAACAGAACTAAAAAAATACATACAGTGACTATAATAATATAAAGGGAAACAATTCAAAAAAAAATCACAACTCTGAACAATGCAATGGCCTATCTTTTTCTCAAAAGATTTATGGTAAAACTTATCTTTCACTTCTTTGCAGAGAGATGGAGGAATAAAGAAAAAGAATTATACATGTACCATCATTCACAATCAATGTGTCTGTTTCATTTACACATTTAGGAAAACTTTGTTACAAAAGAGGTTTCAATTGGGGGTGAGAGGAAGGATATGGGGAAATGACTTAGTAGAAATTAATTTTAGAAATAAATTTAATAGTAATTTAATTTAAAATTAGGAATATTTTAAAAATTAACACATCTTTTGAAAATATACAAATGAAGTATCTACATGCTTTGAAAGTTATTGACAATGAAAATGTTATTGCTGGCTTGAACACATTAGAGTAAGCCAAGAAATGCAGTGAAGAGGCTAGGGATACAATTAAGTTTCAAGAATCTGACAGACACACTAGTACTAACACAAATAGGAGTTCCTGATTTATTTAGAGCTAACAGTTCTAGTTGTTTTTTTTTTTTTAAATAAAAATCAAATGGTTCTTCTTCCTCATTTAAATGGAAAAATAGAGTCCTTTTAATTCAATTGAATTCAACAAATATTTTTGAAGGCTTACTATATATTCCAAACACTATGGGAGGACCTGAGGATAGAAATGCAAAAGTCCCCAACAAAAACAATCCTTGCTCTCAAAGACCTTACAATCTACCTGGTGAGGGGAATATATTTATGTTTATGGGTTAGGGAAAGATAGTTTCAAGAAGAGAAAACTAGAGGGCTCAAGGACAGCTTTCCTCAGGGAAGTGTTACTAACGTGAAGCCCAGAAAAAACCTAAGTAGTCTGACAAGTGAAGGTGAGAAGGCAATACATTCTAGGTATGGAAGAAGGCATAAGCAGATGCATTGACCTGTTTGGAATGAGAGTGGGTCGGCCAATTTGGCTGGCCATAACTTTTTTAGCAGCTGAAATTCTTTGAGATAGGAGATAATTTTTGTGTAGCAATTCCCCTACCCTAATGTCTTGAAGAGAAAATATCCTTAATAGATATAACCTTATAACTCATGCAATCTAATTTGTTTATTTTGCAGATGACTAAACAAAGCTGGAGAAGTTAATTAGCTCACTAAAAGAAATACTTGTTAGTAGAAAGATCTGTAACTGACACCCTGTACTTGTAACTTTCCATGCAGTGCTCTAATAAAATGCACTGTCTTGCATTTATTTCCATGTGGAATCCCTTAGTTGAAGAGGTCTTTCCTACCCAGATATAGGAGTCTCTGAGGTTAGAACACAGCTATATCCAAATTTTTTGGTTTTGTTGTAGAATCAAGATTGTCACACTAACAATAAAGTACATTAGAACTCTGTGGTCAGTCTTTATTACTTATAGAAGTGAATTAATTAGTTGTGGGCAATTATAAGACCAAATCATTAATGGAATAAAGATATATTAAGCATTAATTATATTCAATAAACTATGAGAGTTATTTTTGGAGGTGGTGGTAGTGGAGGGAGACAAACTATGACTGTTGCTTTCAAAGTCCTTGTAAGCTATTAAGGGGAATGCAACATTTACACAAATGATTAGAATGCAAAACAGAATAAGAAAATATAAGTACATAAGAGAAGTATAAGAAGAAAAGAAAATTTTTGTTTGAAGTGTGTTTTTGTTGAGGGGAATAAATCAAGAAAGTTTTTGTGGCAAAGATCAAGCCCATTTGAATTAGGTCTTGAAGAATGGACATAATTTCAAGAGGCAGAGAGGGAAACGTATTGCTAATATTTCTATAATGGAAAGGCATTGCAGATTCAAGAAATAGCATGGCCAAAGGCAAATTGGCAGAAAATTAAATTGTATCTTGGGGAATAGGGAGTAATCCAGTTTGGCTTTAACTGATATCATATAGTAAAGGGAAAGTGAGATGGAAAGCTAGAAAAGTAGTAAGTTTAAAGACCTGGACTTTGGATATTCCTGAGTAGTTAAGAGGGGAAGAAAAGATTGGCAAAGGATGTGAAGAAGATATTTAGAGATTTCAATAAATGGAAAGATATGATAAAACCATAGACTATTGATGAGAAGAAAACCTAGAAGTCTCAAAGTGAGGAGGTAGTGAATGAAAAAGAAAGCCTGAACCAGGGTGGCAAGAATGAGAAAAATGTGCAGGAAAGAGTCAGAATTGCTTAATTTTTTTTTTTGAAAAGCAAAACCAAAAAAAAAAAAAAAATCTCTTTTCTTTGGTAAGATTTTTTTGTTCTCAAGAAAGTTAAAACTTCAATCAGGAGAGAGGTAAAGTATGCCTTAAAAAGTATAAAGGTTTCCTTTCCTTTCTTTACTAAGAGTTGATATTTTAATCTCTGGAAAATTGTAAAATGAATGGAATTATCAGGAAATAAAACTGAGATGCCAGAAACTTATTGTGCAAGTTTCTGTCACAAGAAATGATCACAGAAATGAACAAATCTGATACCCATGTAACAAAACCTAAAAGTATTTTTCTAAAGATATAAAGAAAAAGTAATTCAAGCGAAAGAACCCAGATTGGAAAACAATACAATAATAACAGGACTATTTTTAAACTTCATTTTATGTACAGAGGGCACAGAAAAAAAAATCGTTGGAAAATAAAGCATTTTCATGCTGATTACTTTAGATGAAAATACACCCTGTTCAAAAAGGCAGCCAACATTTAAAAAAATGTTGCCAAGTTGATGCAATGTGTCCTACTACATGTTTTGTCCATGAATAGTTGGGAAAATCATGTAGATACAGCTGGGAAAACTCACTGATACCTCTGTCCAGATCTCTATTAGGTTATAAAAATATTTTCATATTTCCTGCAGATGACTAGATTCTTTTCTTCACTAGTAATTTTCATTCAGAATTCATTTTGGACAGCTGTTGCTTCTGATAGAACCTAACTTCCCTTTTACCAGACTTAGCTGCAGACTGCCTTTCCTTTCTAGACTCTATAATATATAAATACTAGCAGGAAAAGAAAAAAAAAACCCAACTAATTAATTAAATGTGTGTGGACAAAATGACTCATCTAAAGGTCTGATCAAATAATATATCTAAATGCAACAGGTCAAAGGAAATTACAGCAGTTAAGAGTTCACTATAATCGATATAAACAAATGGAAATAGCCATGAGCACTAAAATATATAGACGGTGAGTGACATCTGAAAATTTATACTTTTATTAAAGGAAATGATAAATTATCTTCAGGTAATTGGCAGGGCATTTAATATGCTAAAAGCACTGTTAGCCTCTTAGGGACCTATTTATCAGAAATTACATTATGCACAAAACCACAGAAATCTTCCAAACCTCCTAAGACAAAAAATGTAGTCAAATCCAGGAAGGAATAGCATTGCTGCTTGGATACTATATTTCTGAAGGAATGTGGCTTGGGGAACAAACTTAGTATTTTACTCAAACTGCTCTCACAGCTGGATGAAATGTTGCCCCTCATTTCACTAGAGGGAAAAATACTGTCTGGAAAAATCACAGATGCACTTTCAAAAGGATCTTTTCAAAGGTACCATATCATTTTAGCAGCTCCCTGAGAGGTGCAAGAATAGCTTGGCAATTTTCATTCTGTCAAATGTCTCACCATTCATTCCCCTGAATTCTGGGCCAATTCTGGGACCTCTGGCAATCTTCTTCAGTGGACTGGAACTATACAGTAGTGCCATCCTTCTTCTTTCTCCCCAAACAGGGTTAAAACAGAAGACAAAATTCATCTAAGACTTTTCAAATTCTGTGTGTGTGTTTGTGTATGTGTGTGTGTATATATTTGCTGAATCTAAAGAAATCAACAGTTTGTGCCTCTCAAATTGAGGGGTTGAGCAAAATAGGATGAGTAAAATACTCTTCAGTAAGGAACCCATTTAAGGAAAATGAACTTTTTCTTAACACCAGGGCATTAAATTGACTTCCTTTTTTTGGAGCATTAAATGGTTTCTTTAAAGACTTAATTTAACTCACATGGGGGAGGAGGAGCTATGAATGGGATATGTTTATTTCCGTGGTTCTCCACAGGAATGTAAAAGTTGTATTTCTAGTAATATTGTCATTATTGCTAATTAGAAAGAAAGTCCTGGAGTCAACACTTACAAAGTGTGATAGTTTAACTTACAAATATTTATAATTAAAGTTATTATTAGACTTACTGAAAAGACAAATAAACAATTAAGAACCATTCCCCTATTAAGGTCAGTTGACATTCAAGAATCAGTTATATCAATAAAACCATGTTTCTTTGGTTTATTCTAAGCACACATTTTAATAAACAGTAACTTAATTGCCTACAATGTGCAAAGTTATGATAGGTATAATTAAAATGTTCCTGCCCTCAGGAAGTTTGCTTACAATCTAGTACAGGAGCTAAATTTCTTCTAATAGTGAGAAAATATGCTGCCTCATTTCCAGTACATTTCAAACTTCTCCAAAAGAGGTTTTTTTGTCCTTTTTATTTGCAAATGACCTCCTGCTTTCAATCTCCTTTTCTAATTCATCTTCCAAATACTTGCTAAAGTTATATTCCAGAGATATAGATCTATACTTTCATTCCTCTCCTCAAAAATCTCCACATTCAAATCTTCCTTTGCTTCTGGGATAAAATAAAATCCAGAAATCCTCACCTGGAATATGAGGGCCTCTACAGTCTGACTTCTACATCCATTTCCAGTAAATTTCATATTCTTCCCCTTCACACATCATCCATTCCAGGGCAAATGACCTGCTAACAGCTTCTGGGATGCAGCATTCCAGTCCTGCTTCCCATATGTATAGAATCTGCTTCCTCTTAGCATCCTTCAAAGAACAGCTCAGGTATTCCCTGCTCAGGTACTTCCTGTTCTTTCCCCCAGCGCTATTACCACTCTATTCTTCTTCAAAATTACTTTGTATTTACTTCTGTGCATTTTGCTTCATGGTCCCCATTTGTAAACTCCTTGAAGTTTGGGATTGTCTCCTTCTGGATTTCTATACTAAATGTACCTATCACATACTAAGTACTTAAGAAATGTTCAGTTATTTCAACTAAATTTCACTTTAATATAATGATAATATCTCTAAATTAATGGATGGTCATTAAATGGCATGTCACAACAAATCAAAAACATCCTGCTGCATCATACACATTTGACAATAAGAAAAGACTTGGATTTATAAAGGATGATATTATTATCCACTTTCAGAGAAACAGAGGATAAATAATAAAAGTATAGCCTTCTATAGATGTATACGCATACATGTGTGTATGATTAGAGATCTCTATATCTATGTATATGTGTATATGCATATGTCTATGTATATGGTTAATTGTAGCCTTCTTGGTGGGCATGGGGAGGATGAAAAGGGAAGAAAAGAATAAAGTAAAAAAAAAAAAAAACTCACAGCAGAGAACAAAAGAAAACCATAAGAAAGCAAAGATGGACAGCTCTGAACTTGATGTGTATATTTATTATATGTGTTTTTTTTTAAAATAGAAATTCATTGTCTCATATTTTGAATCCTTTCTTATCTTTTGCTGTGCATATGGCAATGTTTTATTTTTATTTTTGTTTTCTCTATTTTGAAATAAAGAAATTGATTTAAAAATAAATATATGTAGCAATGATGATGACCACATAGTGCTGTAAGGTTTGCCAATTATTTTGTGTTATCTCATTGGAATCCAATGAGAACCCTGTGAAGTAGATGCTATTTAACAGATGAAGAAGGTGAAAGAAGTTTAAGGAGGTCAAGTGACTTTTGCAAAGAGCCATATAGCTAATGTACCTGATGCAGAATTTGAACTCAGGTCTTCCCGAGGAAGAGTAGACAGACAGGTAATATATTTTAGCAGTCAAAAAGACAAGATGAGGTAATGTACCTGATGCAGAATTTGAACTCAGGTCTTCCTGACTACAAATCTACTGCCTAATGGATAAACAATTAAATACAAAGGGATTGTGGGAAGAAGTGCACTGGTAGCCATGGGGATCAGGAAAGGTAGGGGCAAAGGAAAATCAAAAAACATTTATATAAGGCCTGCTATATGTCAGGTGCTAGATTAAGCACTTTACAAATATTATCTCCTTTAGTAAGTGACACATTATTTGGGTCATGAAGAAAACAAGAGATTCTAAGAACTAGAAGTGAGAAGGGAGTTCACTCTAGCCATGAGGGACAAATTTAGGAGATATCATGACTTATACAGAACAGTACAGCTATTACGGCTGCATTGGAAAGCATGAAGAAGGGATTTATATAAGAGAAGGAGAAAGGCAGGGACAGGTCATTTTGTGAAGAACCTTAAAAACCAAACAGAAGATTACATAGTTGATTCTTGAGACAATAGGGAGACAGCAGTGCTTGTTGAACTTGGGGCTAGCAGAGAAAAAGAATAATAAGAGGGGGATAATCTGATGTTGAGGGCATCAGTGGATGTGATCAAGGGTATAAATACAAGGGTTGGCCATTGAAAAGTGGACATCTTCATCAGGCACAGAAGGAAAAGAGGAAATGCTGAGAGTACTGTGAAGAGAAGGAATGTTAGATAAGAAAGGAAAAAGAAAAAGTTATTGATGAATAGTCTTGATATTTGAAGGAGGTAAAATATAAGGTAATGAGCTTAGCTGAGAGATTAGGAAAAGGGGGCATTACTGGGAAGTTTGAGAGGAAAAGAGATGGTTTGGGAAGACATATAAGGAGTGGTATAAGGAAACACTCAGAGAAGAGTAGAAGGATGCCTTGCTGTGCTGAAAGTCCAAATGGCATTGGATAACAAATTTGTTGTCTGTACAGTTGTGAAAGCTTCTCCAATTTTTTTTATTCGTACAGTATATGTACTGCAATATTGAAGGCAAATGGCGAAAGTATCCAGGGTTGAAGTTTGGTAAAGTATTAGTGGTAACAATAGAACAGAGCAAGGGGACTGAGAATTAAGAATAGAGCTGAAAATGGAAAATGGAAAAGGAAGAATATGGCCAGAGTAGGGTTGATGGCCTGGGAAAATACAAAGGGAATAAAAGGAATATATCATGGTGAAGATGAAAAATATATTTGTGGTAGCAGGACAGAGAGAGAGAGAGAGAGAGAGAGAGAGAGAGAGAGAGAGAGAGAGAGAGATGTATCTACAGGAGATTGTATTGGGTTAAAGGGATTTCAGTTATTAGTTATAGAAATGAAATCAATTGTGGGTGATGACAAGATCAGGGATGGGGCCATCTTTGTATGTAACTAAAGTCTTGCCTTCTGTTTTTACAAGTTGATAATCACAACCAGAGTGAAAAGAATGTTAGCATCCCAATCTCTACATACCCTCTTTTCCCCCCAGCTATTTTTTATACTCTTCTCCTGTTAGAATTTAAGGACAAAAGTTACCTGAATTATTTTCACTTACTAAAATATCAATAAGTTTTGGGATGATTAAAACAATAAAATCATAACATGCAGAACAGAACACTTTTGAATCAAGAAAAGATGAAGTATATATGAGCCAAACTGTTGGTGGCTGGGGACTTAAAAACTGGCACCTTTGGAAACACAGGTTCCCACTCTGTAAATTCCAGACTAGCTCCCTGGAGGCCTTGGAATCAGCCAGAGTCAGGATAAGCAAAAGTCCTTGGTCTTTAGGGGGAGAAGTGAAGGGAATCAACAAAACTGCCACAAACTCTCCACCAACCTCCCTTCTTTTCATCCTCCTCCTAACTCTGGCTTGTCTCACTCCACCCCCTGATCCCTCCACGATTTTCCTAACCCTTAGCAGTGAGCCAGCATTAACTGTGAGAAGAGAAATTCCAAACATGCTAATAGAGTTATTGTCCAATAGGACAATTACCAATTAATTACCAATAGGTAATTAGCCTTAAGTGCTCCACTGTCTGATTCAAGTGCACCTATTCAGAGTTTCAGTCCTTTATACCACCCCCTTTCCAAACTCCCCAGGAATTAGAATATAGATCACAAGATGCTAGAACTGGAAATAACCTCAACGACTATATAGTCTAGCCTCACCATTTTACATTTGGAGAAACTGAGGCCCAGAATAGAGCAATGAGGTGCCCAGTGTTATATTCAGCAACTTTACAGTCAAACCCTTATTTCCTTGTTCACATTGTTTAGTAAAGAAGTTTTCAAACAAAGCTGTATTCAGATCTGATCACACTGCAAATATATAGATTTTGACTTGGGGAACACTGTGGATACAAAATTGAGGAAAAGCTATGGTGAACAATTTAAGAAATGGTGTGTTTATTATGCATGCAACAAAGAATCAGTCTTCAGAATTACATCCAAGGGGGATGTCTGTTATTATTTCTGATATTTTTAATGTGCTTATTGCTAAGCCTCTAAGCAGATATAAAAAAAATGACAACAACGCATCTTTTAACTGTACTACTTTTGCTGTCTCATTGAATTTTGGGAAATGCTCGACTAAGCCTATGAGTTTATTATTGGGTCCTACAAACCAATAACTTTCAGTTTAATTGAACCAAGATAAAAAGTGAATTTCAGAACATAGTACATAAGAAAAAATGTCCTATGAGCAGGTCTTTTGTTTTCTAATACCTAGACGAGATGGGAAAAAAAGAGTGACCAAAGCCTTGGAGTGAATGCCAATGGTTTGCCTTAACAAGCAACCATCCCAAGATTAGGGATCATTCCTTTTTCTCCCCCAATTATTAAAACAAGGACTCTCTTCCTTCAATCTTAAAAATCTTCCTTGTCTTATAGGCTAAGGTTAGGAATTAGGTTCACAATTTCCAGTATAGATATCTTCTCCAATATAGATAGACAAATAGATGAAAGGAATAAATGACAAAGTTTGGCAATAGCTTAGATATGTGAGATGAATGCAAATGAAAAGTTGAGGATGACACTGAGATTGTGGGAATGGTTACCTGTAAAGATGGTAATAACTCTGACAAGAATAGGAGAGAATGGGGAGTTTGATTGTAAATGTTAAGTATGAGCTGAATATTTATTTAAAAGACATGAGACAGACTGGATATCTCTTCACAGAGATAATAAATGAACCTATAGATAATGCTGAGATAACCAAGTGAATTAATAACATTAAAAAAGCCCTGGGGGCATCCACTATTAGTGAGCATGATACAAATGTAAAATAAGTAAAGGCAACTGAGGAGTGGTTGGACAGATACAACAATAAGGAACAAGTAGTATCACAGAAACCTAGAAATAAGAGATTCTCCAGTAGGAGATGATCAATAGGGTAA
Organism: Sarcophilus harrisii; assembly: GCF_902635505.1. Lineage (NCBI taxonomy): Eukaryota > Metazoa > Chordata > Mammalia > Dasyuromorphia > Dasyuridae > Sarcophilus > Sarcophilus harrisii. The sequence continues at coordinate 114,374,921 of NC_045426.1, read as the reverse complement.
AAGGTTATAAAAGTATAAAGGATAAGTATTGAGAATAAGTTATTTAAGTTGGAGAAGGCAGTTTTAATTTCATTACCAGGTTGGCAGTCAAATTGCAAATAATTTAAAAGGCAGTTCAGGAGAAGTGGAAGCACTAAATGTTGACAACTTCCTCAAGGTGTTTAGCCAAGAAATGAGAGATATAGTATAATAGCTATGGTGATGCTGGATCAAAGGAATTTTAGGAAAGACAGAGAGAGAGAGAGAGAGAGAGAGAGAGAGAGAGAGAGAGAGAGAGAGAGAGAGTCACTGAGGAAGGAAGGAGGTTGTTTTTATAGTCTATAGAAAATAGATACCAGAATCTGGATTGGATGATACATTTGGATAGAGTGAACTTCAAAAAACAGATTGCTTAGTAAAGGAAGTAGAAGAAAAGGCTAGAAAATTGGAAGAATTTTTACTCTACCTTGACCAGTGAGTGGGAAGGGATGATAAAAGAACGTGTAGTTTGTACTAGACAGAGTAGAATGAGAAATATGTCAAAAGAAGGGAGTCAGGTCTCAGAAAGATACAAAAGATGTAAGAAATGAGAGAATTCTATTGCACATATTTAACCTATATCAGATTGCTTGTTATTTTGGAGAGTAGGGAGGTAAGGCAGAAAAGGAAAAAAAAAATTGGAACCAAAGTATTACAAAAATGAATGTTTAAAGCTATCTTTACATGTTTCTGGAAAAATAAAATATTATTTAAAAAAAGAAATAGTTTTAAGTTAAAAGGAAGTATGTTAATTATGAAACAGGCATTCCAGAGAGGAATAGTAGAAGGATGGATACATCTGGAGTAGAGGTAGATAGGAGTAAGGAGATAAAATAGTTGGGGATAGTGAATGGGATTTGAATATCAATAAAATAATTGGGATGAAGAAATTGCAAAGGGATGGAAATATACTAACCATAGAAGAGTGATTTAGCAAGACTATCAGTGTTTAGAGAAAGGACTATTGAAGGATTCATGACAGAAACTTGGAATTTGATTTTCAAGTTCCTCCCTTAAGTTCAGAAGTTCAACCCTATGGCAGATGATGATGTTGGATCCTGGGAATCCCTGAGAGGCTTGGATCTCTATAGGCAAGACTAGATAACTGGAGCCTGGTCAGAAGAAAGGATACTTTGTCTATCTTGAATTTGGCCCTCGGAAGAGATTGCAGTAGAAGAGGTCCCCAAAGTGGGCTTATCCAAGGGCCCAACACTACAGATGGCCTGAGAGTAAAACTCTATGACCAAAATCTGATTAAAAAATAGATCTTATGGCTCTGTGCCTTCCTAGCACATTGCTTTTCTAATGGAAGACATTGAGTGTATTCTGAATATTATGAATACTTGGACTGGATTTCCAGGAAAGCAGACTAAATTTCTCCCTCAGATTTTTTTTTTTTTATCAAGTTGACATTACCAGAAACCAAAATAAAATTCATCAGCTTTTTTCTTCACACATCTAAAAACACTACTTTGCTTTATTCAACCATTTCCCTCATGACTCACCAATAACAGTCAGATCTAGAGTCCTACAGAAAATGGCCAGGATCAAAGTTAGTTTATAAGAGTCCATCAGAAAATGACCAAAATGATCAAAACTAGTTTACTATTTCCTATTTGGTCAGACAGAAAAATCCAGTAGAAATAACAGTAGCTGCTGCATTCCCCATCTTTCATAAAGTTATTCTGGACTAAGGCAATAAATTGAGAGTACTTTGTAGACCTTAAAGTGTTATATAAATGTCAGCTCATCATCATCATCATCATCATCATAATCATCATCATTTTACTGCTGAGGCCTCTATTTCTAGGCATCTATAGGAAATGTTAAAAGAGGTGTCATTAAATAGTTTATAAGATTTTTTAAAAAGAAGTACAACTGTAAAACTTAAAAAAAAAAAGAACCTGATGAAAAATCTATTAGCCATGTATATGCATTTTAGAGAATAACAGAAATTAGGGCTTGAAGATACCATAAGACATTATACGGTGAGTGTGGAAGCCACTTGACCTCCCTGTGCTAAAAATTTCTTGTTTTCAGAATATCATAAGAGTATAGAATTTAGTATACTCATATTCTTCCTCACAGGGTAGTTGTGCAGCAGTTAAACCTTATATCCCTAGACAAACTGTTATCATCTATCACCCTCACCATCTATCTTAACTCCCTGCCTTAAGCCTGGGCAGGCAACATCCCAGTATTATAGATGAGAAAACCAAGGTCCAGAGAGGGTAGTTTGTGCAAAGTCACAAAGCTAGTCAGTGTTGGAATGAATCTACCCTCAGAGTTCTATGATATTTTCAGTATGGATACAAACCATTTTCTCTTTTTTTTATGATGAGATTTTTTTGAGGGGCATGATGGTACCTATATTTATTCTAGGAGTATTGCCTATTCTATTCAATCAATCAACAACGTTTAATGAATGACTATGTCATACAGAATATTACAAGAGAGGTTTGAGAGCAGATTAGTATTTCATCTTCAAAGAATTGGAGCCGCTTCTGAATTGCTGAGTGTTTTCAAATTCCCTGTTTTAAGCATAAAGACCATCCTATTAGGAGTTTTAGACTTTAATTCATCATTTAAGGGAAAAAACCATTTGGGGAAAATTTGTCAATTCCATATTATGTATATAATTACTCTAAGGTAAAATTCTAATGAGAAATTCCTGCTCAGGTAATTTGAGAATAATTTAAGTAAATTTAGAGACTTTATCCAAAATGGGAACCACAAATTACTCAGTCACCAAGCATTTAATATAAGCTAAAACCTGGAGGCAGTGTAGCATTAACAATTCCAAAGAGCTAAATTCAAATTCAAATTTTGTCATTTATTATGTCTGTGACCTGGGACAAATGACTACTCTCCATACTTTGGTTTCTTTGTCTACAATAAGAAAGAGGAGGTTGATGTACTTGATCTCTGATTTTTGTAGATCTAAATCTTAGAACCTTTGGTTGCTCCAGAGAAGTTATTAAGCTGAGGTTTGTGGATAGATTTCAGAGTGTCCATGAACTTGTATAAGAAATAAAAAATATTTTTGCCCCCCACCAGTCTTTAAATCTAGCATTTCTTTGATTTTAAAATACTATTTTGAGAAGGATTCACTAGATTGGAAAAGAGATTTATGACACAGAAAAAAGTTAAGAACAAAATAAATAGAGATAGAACTCTGTAATAATTTATCCAAGAACAAAATATTACAGTAGCCTATATCTATAGTTAATCAAAGTAATAACTGCTTGGAAAAGACCTACTTTGGAGGCAATAGGCCAATGTGTCCACTCATCATTCTCTTCAGACATATATTGCCCCTAGGCTACAAGAATTTAGGTGAAACAAGGCACTCATAGTCTCATCTATTATAAAGAAATTTGAATAGCGATATAAACAGGAGAATTCTTAACACATCCATAATCTGTGCTTACCATTGAGGATCTTAGAGAAATCTAGCAAAGTTGAAAGGATAGTGGATACTGAGATTAAAAAAGAAACTGAGATGACTTTGACTCTTCATTTTAAAATTTGGAAAAGGTTTGAAAGAATGTCAATGTCAATTAAGCAAAAAAAAAAAAAAAAAAAAAAGACTAATATTTTCTAACCTGGGAAATTACTTTTTTACCAAGAGAAAAATTCATAGAATTTTTCAAGCTCATCTTTTCTAAACTCTTCATTTTAGAGACAAGGTAGCTGAGGCCAGAAGACAGAACTGGTTGATTCTGGTTGTGGTGCTGCTTGATTTATCACTATTTTCTCTTGGTATGTATTGTAAAACAGGAATTAATTTCTTTTCTAAGAACTGAACTTCAGCTACTATAAATTAAAAGCTAAGTAGGAAAAAAATTCAAATATCTTTGGTTAGGACTGTCTTTTGAGTTTTCTCTAGTATTCTAATGGGGGCTGGGTCACCTATAATTCTGAATTGGAAGAGCTAGTTTCAGCAGCTGTTTCTTACAATCTTCAACATACCTTCTCAATTCTACTTGCTACTGAGAGGAGTTTTGAAAATACTCTAAAATTGTTTATTTATGTGGAAAATTTTAGAGTTTTGCTTTGTTGGATTTAGCCATATAACAAACATCGTGTGTGTGAAATATAAATGATTACAGCAGATGGCACGGTCAGAGTCAATAGAATTGTGTGCACAAGAAATAGCTCAGATCTCAAATGAGAAGTCTGAATTACTATAATTGTAATATAGCTACAGTAGAATGGAGAAGGTCATTTACATTATGTTGACAAATATAGGGGCAGATTCTTATCCTATGAAAAAGCATTACATGGGGAAAAAAAAGAAAGAGAGAGAGAATTCAATGAATAGTTACCAGAGGACAATATACCACAAGCGGTTTTTAATTCTATTCCAGCAGAAAAAACAATAACAACAAATTTCTTTCTCTTTCTACTTCCCACTTCATTCAAAAGAAGGGACAACAATAGCATCTGCTACACTTGGCTAGCATCTGAGATGAGGAAATAGCTTGTGAATGACAGGCATATAGGGTCTCTTATAGAAAAAAGTATAGCCCTGGAACTAGAGAGATACCAATCGAAGGTGATGTACCAATATATAGCGTATTAGGAGATGCCAATTGCCATGGGAGATAATTTTCAGTAGCATGGAATGGTTGTCACCAACATGATTCTAAGCAAAGATGATCACATTTTTTTCCCTAACATTTTTCCATCTCTCTTTTTATTTGCATTTCTAACCTTTTCCCCCAAGTTCCTACAAGAGCTCAGCATCTTTAAGCTTTTTCCCATCCTCATTTCCAGTTCCCCTTTCACCGGGGCATCCCTACTGAGAAATATTCTCTCTTAAAGTAGCCCAAATTGCTAAATTAGCTCACTTTCACCTCTCTTAATGCCCCAAACCTGCCATTCTCTCAATGGAATTAAGCATCAGGTTTATTTAATACGTGACATGCTTAAAGACACTTAAAATGTTGACTTAAATGAAAAAGGTTATCTGATAAAAGTAATTCACAATTAAGTTCAGAATTATAGTAATGATAAAAAGAGGTGAACTAGTTGTCAAAAGTCTGGTTTCAGCTCTTCCCTTAAATTAATTTTGTGACTTTTAGATTAACTCATCTATAAGGTCATTTACAGCTGTTTCTTTGTGAATGACAGCACAAGTGTTATGTGCATTTTTAAAGGGCCCTTCCTAGTCTTTAAAGTCTGAATGGAAAGGGAAACTAATTCTATTACATAGTTTTTATTTGTTTAGATGTATTTTATGTCATATAGTTTGGGTGTTTTCCACAGTGGAATATCAAAGGGTTTTACTAAGTACATATTCACAGGCAGGCTAAAACATTTTAGGTGATTTTGCAGATATGGGAAAGAAAAGACATTTTATATGTAAAATGTTAAATTCATCAAAGAGAGGGCAAAGTCAATGAGAAAAACCTCTTCTACTTATATTAAACTCTGTACTTCAAATATAAAACAAGAAGTATTAGTGATAATGGCAGACACAGTACAGAAGTGCACAGGATTTTATAAGTCCTTGATTAATTACATGAAATTCAATTCACTTCACATCAACACATTTATTTATCATTACTTCATTAATTAAGCAATTAAGTTCTATTCATGTAACTCCCATGCCAAATGCAATATTTGGCAAGTCCTTTCACAAGCGGTTTCAGGTAATCTTTCCAGTCACATTTAACCTTTATGTTCTATGTCAGTCAGGCAACTTAATTTCTCTATATAAACTCAGTACTCTTCTGCCTCTAAGATTTTAATAGGGGGTCTTCCATGCCTGGAATGCCCCTTTTCCTTATAAAAAATAAGCTCAGTGAGGACAGTGATAGTTTTTTTTTTTTTGTATTTGTAACATCTATAACACAATTCCTTGCACATAGTAGGTGCTTTTACATGTTTGTTGAATTTAATTCACTAAATGTACTTTGCTAAGCAACAGAGATATAAACACAAAAATGAAATTTCTCTTCACTTTCTCTTCTTAAAATCCTTCAAAGCTCAGCCTAACTGTAACATCTTATAGCAAGTCTTTCCTATTTTCTCTAATTAGCACTTTCCCCTCTCTTTTTATTATATTATATTTATCTCTGTACATGTTATATCTTCCCAGAAGAAGGCAAACTATTAAAAAAAAATTTTTTTTGGCTTTTCATTGGAATTAAATAATGGGACTTTCACTAAGCCATGATCCTGAGGTCATTTTGGTAGGTCTGATATTTTGAACAATAATAAAAATTTATGAAATCATGTGAAGTGTGATAAATTTATGTAGTTCATTTTGTTAGAAAAATTCTAACATACAAAAAAATCATTGCAGCCTTTAAAATTATAACTTAAGAGCATATATAATTATCTGTCCTTTCTACATTGGGATGATTTATTCCAACTTTTTTGATTCCTCTTATTTGGAACTGCCTTTAACAACTGTGTTACCTCTTTTTGAACATTCTAAGTAGTGGTCAAATTTAATATTTTAAAGTAGAATTGTTTTCTTGAAGCATTTAAAAATGACAGTTCCAAATTTGTTGACTAAGCAGAGTAATGATTTTTTGGGCCAGAATACTAAAGTATCTCAAAAGTAAGGGGACTAATTTTATGGACTACCACACATAAAGGCATCAAGTAGTTTCCAAAACTGGAAGTGTTTAAAATTTTACAAATAATGGCAATAGGACCATATGCCTATCAATTGCTATAACACAACCCACAACTAACACAGTGTCTGAACCGTAATAGATGCTTAATAAATAATTTTTGATTGACTGATATAAGAAAAAATCAAAAAAATCATTGCAGCCTTTAAAATTATAACTTAAGAGCATATATAATTATCTGTCCTTTCTACATTGGGATGATTTATTCCAACTTTTTTGATTCCTCTTATTTGGAACACAGTGTCTGAACCGTAATAGATGCTTAATAAATATTTTTTGATTGACTGATATAAGAAAAAATTAAAAAAAATCATTTGATTGACTGATATAAGATGCTATAGTTTTTATCAAGCTTTTCACTAAGAAGTTCAACGGATTCCATATGATATCAACTAACTGCAATAATTTGGACATTTGAATATTTAAAAATATTTGGGAGTGTGTATTGTTATGATGAAAACAAAATATATTTGATTGAACTTTTCTCTTTCATTTGAATGTCCATTGTTATAGGAGATTAGATTCTGGTACTATACAAAGAAAAAAAAATTCCATTCATAAAACTTCTTGTCTGGTACTTTTAAAATCCTTTTAACAATCTCTAGCATCTTATTCCCAAGTTTTTGGTAACAGAAAGCCCCACCTTATACATATCCTTTGTATATAAATATCAAGAGCAAGAATTAAATGTCTCTTACATGAAAGGAAAGAACCTTTCTTTCCCTCTAATTATCTGTACCTTCAAAAATATCTTTTCTAGGATCTTGTTCATGTTTTATATACTTCAATTCTTTACTCTTATTTTCTCTACTTTTCTCCAAAGGCAACCATTACTTTCAAACTGAAATATTCAACTGTTCTCCAGAGACTCAAACTGTCACTTCTTTCTAGAGATCTGGATTCTACCACCAAAGCTTCATCTTCAAGCCTTCCCCATTGCTTAAGATCTCTTTTCCAGTTGGAAGAGAGAAGGTTCCTTATTCTCAACAAGTAGAGTAGAAAGAAGTTCTTCCTATAGCAACAATATCATACTATTAATACAAACTATCTCTACCCATTTAAATAGTACCCATGTCAAATAAATTTTTTAAAATACTAATATTTTGGTAAATCTCTTAGAAAAACTTCTTTCTAAAAACACTCAAAATATTCCTCCCTTTTATGCTATTATAATCTTCTATTTTGTACAAATATTTGTAAGAGACTTTATTTTTATGCTTCATGGTAAACTCCTTAAGGAGAAGAAAGATATCTTTTTTGTGTTTCTGTCTTTCCCAGCACTTAGTAAAATGCACAGGGTATGTACACTTAAGTAGATGTTTACTGAACTGAACTGAATAATGGATTAAATTGGCCTTTTGTTCTCAGAATCTAACCATTTAGAATAGTGCTTTTATATAAAAATATGCTGCAGGTTCCAAACAATCAATTTAGAAATGAACTTTAGAATCATAATTCATTAGTAATTTGGAGCCTTCATGTTTGCCTTACCTTTCATATATAAAATTTATTTTCATTTTTGATTAAAAAAAGTCAATTAGTCTCATTCTAAACTTCAATCTTCCCAGTCTCTCAGTGCTTTTTATACCTTCCTCATGTTTTATACCTTCCTCATGAATCTTTCTTGCTTGAACGTCTTTTCAAAATTCTTCTTTTAATTCTTAGATATGCATTAATTTTCCCTGAGCACTTTCACTTCCTCTTTCTGCCCTTTCCTTCTTCCATTCCTTATTCCAATTTGATTCCTTTGTAGCTAAAGCTAAAATTAAAAATTTGTCATTTACACATAGTTCTCTTTTCAGGTCCAGTTCCAGTTTCTCTAACTGCAACATTTAGTATCCTTTGATAGTTTCTTTTATTCCTCCTGCCTCTTATATATGATAGTGAGTTTTGATTTAGGCCTCTCTTTTTACTCCATCTACACTTTCTCCCTTGGCAATTCCATCTGGATTCAATGAACCTCGCTGTCCTAACTTTTCTATTTGTGATGATGGCATTACTAGCTTCTTGGTCTTTCAGTCTAGAAACCTCAAAGTTTTTTTTTCCTTTAAGTTAATGATGACTTTAAAAAAAAAACAAAAACCAGACATTTCTTCAGAACCCTATAATTTCACCAAAAAAAAAAAAAAAAATTCCCTACATTGTGACCACACGATAGAGTATACAACATTCAGTATCTTTAATCTCCCATCTTTCCACTGAGAAGGCAGGTATGTTCCTGAGAATCATTCTTCACATTTCATTCTTCCTCCTCCAAATTAAATCATTCAACAAAAGTTATCAATTGACTTCAGAAATAGCTCTTGTATTCGTATCATTCTTTCTGCCCTCCTTCAAGACATCTTAGTTCAGACCCTCATCTCTTACTTATATTACTGTTAATAGCCTACTAATGAAACTGGAAACTCCTCCTTCCAATGAATCTTTCATTCTGCTCCATGCTTCATACTAAAGCAAGTTTCCTTGTTTACATGTTTCGCTCCCATCATACATAGCAAGTATTCTTAACCTAAGGTCCATGGATACTCAAGACATCTATTTATAGGTTTCAGGAGGTCATGAATTTTTTTGTACCATTTTGTTTGCTATTTTTTACATATAATTTTTTTCATTTGTAATTTTATTATATACCTGAACTTAAAAGTACTTATGCATACACTTATTCTTAGAAAGGATTTATAAATTTCAACAGACTGCCAAAGGTGTCCTTGACACAAGAAAAAGGTTAGGAATCCCTAGCCCAAAGAATAAAATGTCATCTCCTCCTGATAATCCACACTTTCCACAGTCTGGATCCAATCTACTTCTCCAAGTTGATTCAATTCCTCTTCCTAAAAATTACAGTCTAACCATTCTACACAATTCTTCAATTCTGTTGTATTATCTCTTGCCTTCATGAATTTGTCCAGGGCAACCCCTACATGTCTACTGAATTGTTTTCTTTTAATTTAATACACAACTTAGATATTAAAATCTCCATAAAGCCTTCTTTGTTAACACTGAGCTAAAATTGAATACTCTCCATTTCTCTTAACTCTACTTTGTTTTATATTATCTTCTTAGATTCCTGAAATAATCGAACTTCATTTGATTACATAAGACATTCATGTTATAAATTTAAAAGTCTTTATCAGATCCAATGTACCAAGAGTTTTTAAAAAACAACAACAACAAGACTAAACTAATGTTTAATGCGCCCATTTAACTTCTTGTTAACATCTGATATTAATTAGGGTAAAATTAAAATCAAGGTTATACATCTCTCTTTTTGAGGCCTTCTCTTGAGTTTATGTGTCATATCACATGGAGCTTACCTGCAGTGAACAACCATAGGACCGGCATCAGGAGGGTTACAGGTTTTGACTCGTCGCAAGAAAGCTAGAAAAGGTGTTGGATGCTCTGGTACCCCATGATCTGGCCATGCTGTGAATTGGAACTGTCTCACTTCCCTCTTCTCACTTGAACCATTCTGTTAAATGAGAACATTGGTTAAAATGACCATTTCCCAAACCTGGAGCTCCAAAACATCTGAAAAGACCTAAGAGTCAATGTTGGTAATAGTTATATCTCCATTATTAACAGGTATCCTTTTGGAGGTTCAAGTAAACAACAAAAAATGGCAAATATTTTCTAGGAAAAATATTTCTTAAGAGATAGAAATTGCATTTTCTGGTTCAAATATCAAGAGAGCTCCTATTACATCTCTAAAAAGGAGCTGGCAAAGAATCTGAGTTCTTTGGCTAATTCTTCATTCAACTAAACTTTTGTTCAGAGTAAGAGCTCTGTATTTACTGTGATAAACCTCCAGACAAGGAGAAAAATTGCACAGTGATAATGGAAGAATTATTTCATTCTTCATTGTTGCCAGTGGGATCAAGATTTAAGTAAAGTCTTAAGAGATCTGATTTCTGAAAAGAAGCTTTCTTTAAATAACAGAAAAGGGAAGAAAAGGGGGGAAAAACACACCTTGTAAAGTGCAAATGTTCGAACACAGTATGTTGCCAATTCCACAGTATCTAGCAGTGTCACTTGAATCAGCCCATATGTTTCTGTGCCTCTGCTGGGCCAATACTGGTCACATTTCACCTGTAAAAAACATATATTGTTTCTATTTCATGTACTTATCAATTTCTGTTAATTTTTTCAAAGCCAAGTAAAACTAAGTAGACAATCAGTTTTCTTGAAATTCATGTTTTAAAAAATCTTTGCTGTGTCTTATTTCACATTAGACTTTTTTTTCCTCCCTTCTTTGTGGAATGCTTTTTTTGTGGTGAGTCCCAACATAACAAAATTGCTCTTTTGGTGCCAGTGTAAATCAAATTTCTGCATCAGAAATATTACTGAGCAGTGAAATATTCAGTTGCCCTGGAGAAAAATAAAGTGCAATTGTTGATAGACAGAGAAGTAGTTAAAATTTTGAAGTGCAATGAAGAAAAATATAATTTTATTCTCAGTTCAGTGTTATGAAATATATCAGGAAATTACATTCAGGCATTTAAAATAGATGGTTGGATAGATTAAGAACTCATCCATAAAATTTTTAAAAACATAAGTCATGGGCAATCACAATTTCTAAGTGTGCTTGTTTAGAGAAATGTGGAAATAATCTGTAAATCTATAAAATGATAATGCACAATACAAGAGTATGCTTATTTTTTTTCTGAAATGAAATGATTTGTTTTGGTTACAAATAAAATTTAGGTCTATAATGTGAAAAAAAGTTGCTATTTCTTCAAAAAGAGTCTCAGGGGATCCTATAAAACCAATGTGAGGTTTAAATAATTTAAAATCCTGTTACTTGAGATGAATGAGATAAAGTTTCCATTGAGAGTCTGAGCAAAAACATATAAAATACAATTAGGCCAATGTATGGCCAAAAAGTGTTCTATGTCTCAAATATGTCTCAAATGTGCTGCATTCATTTACTGAAGGCCTTTGTCATATACTAAAGTATATAAAAAAGAAGATAGCTAGGTAAATTAGATAGATTGATAGATCGATCGATCATGGATCAGAATATATATGACTTTTTTAGTTCAGATCAAAACAGAAAGGCTAAATGACCCAGGATCAACTGAGGCTGATTTCATTTTATTTTTCTATTATTTAGAATTATGTAGGATCTTAGAAGTCATTTCTTCAAACCCTTATATTTAGCAAAGCTACAAATGTTAAACAACTTTGTCCAGTGGCACATTGATAATAACTAACAGAGTTGAGATTCAAAATTCTATCCTCTGACTCCAGACATAATAGCATACTGCTTGTCATAGTGACATAAACTACAATGGAAGCATTATATTTTTTCTCTTTGAAAATGAAAGAGGCTAAAATAATTAGATTTGAGGGAAGTTAACAGAACATTATTATAGGAAATATTGTTATTATTATTATTTTGTCCAGGAGACGAAGGTCCTGAGTGAGGTAAGATTTTCCTTATCAGGGACATAACCATTAGTAGTTCATTAAGAACATTCGAACTTTTCTGATTCTGTAGCCAAAGTGCCCTTCTTCAAAGATCTCAAAATACCATTTCACCCCTTATTTTTCTAGCATCAAGAGAATCAAGACACTGACACCAGTGTAGAGCTGAATGACAAATCAGAAAGTGACTTTCTAGCTCTTCTTTACTTTTCCACTTTTATTCTACTAGATTATATAATTTGTACTGACTTTTAGTAGGATTACCAAAAGACAAAGCAAAAAAAAAAAGTCTTTCGGTGTTTCATTTACTTGAAAAATATAGAAAATACTGTCTTTACCTTAATATTTGCATAAATTTACTTATATGTTCTAGGTAACTTGGTGGTACAGTGGATATAATTCTAATTCTGGAAGTCAGGAAGACGAGTTCAAATATGATCTAAAACACTTATTAGCTGTGTGACTTTGTCCTAGTTATTTAATCCTGTTTGCCTCGATTTCTTCATGTATAAAATAAACCAGAAAGGAAAATGGCAAACTTTTACAGTACCTTTGCCAAGAGAATCCCAAATGTGGTCACAAAGAGTCATACGTAACTGAAAATGACTGAATAACAACTATTATGATCTACAATAAAAACAACTAATTAACATGAGAAAAACATTCTTCCAAATAATACTGAGAAATACCTTTTGCTGTAAGAAAAAGTAAAACTGAAACTATTCTATAAAATGATCCAATTACTGAACCTTGAACACATTTTCCAAATGGATCTTGTCTGGTTACTAAAGTTGTTTTTTTCCCATAGCTGACATTTTGTGGAACTTTTAACTTGATAATATTCAGTAACACCTATTCATTTATCCAATCAGCATTAAGAAACTTCCCTCTGAGAGTACCTTTAGTTTATCATTTATCTCTACATATCTTGTTCATAAATACTTTTTTGCATGTTGTCTCCCTTAGTGGATTGTAAGCCCCTTGAATGCAAGAATTGATTTTGCCTTTCTTTGTATTCCTGATTTGGCACATGGTGAATGCTTAATAAATGCTTGTTGACTTCATTTGATTTGTTGACTGGCTATTCACTGGAGCTACAAATAACAAAAATTAAGGTAACTGAAATTAATTAGAAATTAAATTTATTTATACCTTCTTATGAAGTAAGGCTGTTGGAAAGTGTAAGAATCTGTCCCTCTGTGAAGGGAGATAGATCAATTATTTTTTATTCATTAATTTAATTTCCTTCCCTATAAAATTATTGTTAGAGTCAAGGCTAGATTGGGAAAAGATTATGTTTCCCAGGATGTGTGGGCCCAGAGCATGAATGTTCTTTGGAAGAGAAGATGGAATCCATTTCCATAAAGTTGTTTGTCCAAAGCACAGCTACTGATTGGGGAGTGAATAATTCTGGAAAGATGAAGGAATAATGAAGATTACCATCAGGTTTGTGTCCCTGCAGGCACAAGGATTGCAAAAAAGAGTACTGACAGGATCAGGTTTTGTGGTTCTTTTTTTGTAGGCTTTTATGTTAAGAGTCATAGATAGGGAAGATCATGGAGATGACATATATTAGCTGGTCACCTGGGAGGGCTAAGTTGTGCCTCAATCAAATTAAATGACAAGGTACCTTGAACTCATAAGAGAAATGAGCATAACAATAATTGTATAAATATGTATGCATATATTAGATTTAACACATTTCTACCATATTTAATATATACTGGACTACTTGCCATCTAGGAGATAGCATGAGGAAAGGGGGGGGAGGGAATTGGAACAAAGGGTTTTGCAAAGGCTAATGCTGAAGAATTGTCCATGCATATGATTTGAAAAATAAAAAGCTTTAATTAAAAAAAGAAAGAAAGAAAGAGAAATGAGCATAGATCCCAGCAGGAGCAAATTTCAAACAGGTTGCCAAACTGTTGATATTGATGTCTCAAACTCAACTCATGCCAGGTATAGTAAGACAATGTGCCCATATTTCAATCTGAAGATGCCAACAGGTTTGCCACTTTCCTCCACTCTTCCAATACATCTACCATTAACATTTTATGTACTGAAAATAGATGTCTAAAATTTATGGTGGTGAGTTATATATTAATTATGAGTAATAAAGTCCATTGTAACTTTTATTTTAAAAGTTCCCAATGTCACAGAAAATCCAATTCTTCTCCAGGATATTAAAAAGACAATTGTGGTTTCAGGGTATTTCCCCACAATTCTGGAAAGAAGAAAGCATTATTAGCTCTTTAGACTAACTTTAAAGGAAGCATGTGCACACAGACAAGAGGGATATGAGGGAAAATAAGACTAGGCATATGTACTTAAAAAAAAAAAAAAAGGCAAATTAATTCCTCTTATTAGCCTGATCATTTAAAAAAAGTTTTAAAAATTTTCTACCTCCAAAATCTAATGGAAATGAACAAAATTGGCCCTTTTATGTACTCCTGAGTTAGTACAGTCTGATTTGAGCAGCACACCTGTACATAAAGGCCTTTTCCTCTCAAGAAATGTTTTTAAAATGTACCACTCTAAAAAATATTTTCCCTGAAAACATTCAAGCACCTATAAACGTGCAGACTTGCGGTCTCGCTGGCAAAATTAAATACTTCAATCTACACTTATTGGAACAGAACAACTTTCTTCAACATACAAAGGCCTTAGTACTTTGTTCCCTGAAAGCTATCTCGGAGGATCGGACACAGGATTCACCTGCCTCCGCAAAGCTAAATTTGGGACTTAAATCAATTGACAATATTCCTTTGAGTCTTTCCTTTCTAACTATACCCTAAACAAATCATTTCTGATTTGAACATTAAAGAGGCAGTCTGAAGTGCAGTGAGAAAAAAAAAAAAAAAGGCACAGGAGAACAGGCAAAATGATTTTTTCTAATTAGCTAATGCAAATAGAGTACACTATTTTTTTTTCCTCTTTTAGTTTTTATTTTTACCCACTCTTTCTTGGAGATGCTCTCATGAGGTATTTCCTGGGAGAGTTACAATTTGTTATTTCTAATGCTAAGGGATGACTGCTAGTTGAAACAAGAGCATTGCAAAAGCAACAGCAGGGGCAGTAACAGCAGCAGCAACATCAACATCATAACAGCAAGGTAGTTTCTAGATCTAGTACATATGAATTATAAAGTAGGAACTACATACACATATTGATTTCAGTCGTTTTCTATTTGATTTTGATATATTTTTTGTAAACACATCCAAAGTTCTTTGGTTGCATTAGGAAATCATATTGTCCAGAATGAAAGCTGGGGTAGGAATGTTTTAGAAACAAGTGAACTAGCCTTGACTGTTAAATTTTCAGTCTGAGGTTTCACACCTTTGAAATTGTTAAACATCGTAAATCAGTGCTTTATCATGTTAATTGACAGACTTAAGAAAGTGATGGAGAAAATTTTATATCTCCATGTGCATGCATTTTTTTCCTCTTGTAGGGCTGACTGTTACATATTTGCCAGCACACCATTCTTGATAGTTACATACAGTATGCCCTCTTTACACATATCTGGAATACTGTGTTCAATCCTTGTTAGTATACTTTAAGTAAGTCATCAATAAACTAGAGCTTATCTATAGGAGAGAGATCAGAATGATGAGAAGACTTTCAACTTACATCATAGGAAGAGTAATTGAAAAACCCAAGGATTTTAAGCCTTGAGGAAAGAGAGAGACATGACTATTTTCTTCGAACATCTGAAAGACTGGAATAGAATTATGTTTCATGGCTCCATATGAAGAACTAGAAACAATGTGTGCAAGTGGCAGATATGAGGAAAAATATGCTAACAATTAGAGGTATTCCAAAGTAGAATGGAGGAGATGTCTTAAGAAGTACTAATTTTTTTTTGTTTTTTTATAGGTGGTCTTCAAATAAAGGCCACAGAAGCTGTGTCAGTGATGTTATGAGAGGGTTCAAGTTTAGAGACAAGGAAGACTGAAGTCCCTTCCAATTCTAAGCTTGTGTGGCTTTGTGAAATTCAGGAAGACTAGAAGCAGTGATGATTCCTTTAAGACTATGTCTTCAGTCAAAATAAGTGTATAGCAGAATGGTGTATCATTAATTACCAATGTGGATCACTGCCTGGTCAATTCAGCCATGCAGCTGACATACATAGAGTGCTGAACCAACTGGATATGTGGCAGTGGTGTCTTGTTCATGACTAATTATAGACTCTATTCAAAGCCTCCTAAAAGCAACTATTGTAAGAACAGTTATCAGAATGCTTTAGTCTCATAAAGAACTACTTGCACTCTGTCACTCCATGGATCTTCAGTTATTTTCAATAATACAAAGACTTTGCTCTTACTTAGCACCAGGGAAAACTTCAATGAGTAGTCATGTTACTATATCACACATGGGAACTTTTACTGCTTTCCTCAAACTAAAAAAATGATGGAATTCTTTAAATAGCTTCAGGAGAAGTTGTCATAAGAATCATGTTGTCAAATATAATTTGGAAGATGCCAGTACAAAATCTAAATGAGATGAAGTTGCTAACTTAGTTCCAATTTGGTAAGTTCCTTCTCACATAGAAGTCATTTTATCAGAGAAACTTAGTGCAGTGGTAAAATGCTAGGGTTGAATGTTTGTTGCTTCCCCTTCCAATACATAGCTTTGAACTCTTGGGAAAGCATATAATTCATTCATTCACTCAAAAAGTTCCTATCTATGCCAGATGTCAGTGTGCTATAGTGATAATTTGGAGCCAAGGAAACAGGAATTGAAGTTCTGCCTGTTAAATATTGGCTATGTGATTTAACTCCTTACTGTCCCAGGAAACTCTTTTAAGTTGAAGAAAAGGTACACATCTATATTAATCAATGGACTTTTTTGATGGGGAGTTCCATATGCCAACAAAATCATGGGTTAGATTCTCCAACCCTACTTCTACTCCCCCCCCAAAACATATCAGAAACTTTGCAAAGTTTTAAGGGGACAAAGACAAAATGAAACATTCCCAATTTTAAAGGGGAATACGTTTTATTAACAACATTTAATAAATTTTCACAATTCATGGTATATGACTACATTCTGGCCCTCACTACCATGTAACAAACTTTTCATTCTGTCCTTGTTGATTCCTCCTAATAACTGTTCTAAAACACTTCTTCTGTCTTCAAGCTATTGGTGGTAACCATATCTTCCATAGTTACAAGAGATGACTCAGTTGTACATTTTATTGGGAAGCATAAGGTCTTTCTATGAAGATAGCCAGCTAGCTGGTGCAGTGGATAGAATACTAAGCCTGGAGTCAGGAATATCTGAGTTAAAATCAGACATCCATTAGATCTCTCACCATGTACAGGTTGCTTATATGTTTTCTGCCTCAGTTTCCTCATCTATAAAATAATTGTAGTATGCTTTCTAGAACCCCCACACTGGGGTGCCAAAATATACCATACAGACTAGCTCTTTGGAGGATCTTGGGACCAGCCTGAGTCCTTGGTCTTAGTGGAGGAGTGATGAGGCTGGAGACTCATGAGGCTGGTCAAAGATGGAGTCCCTTTATTTCAAGTCCTCTCAGCCCCTAAATACCTTAGTACAAATATATCACTACAGCACACTGAGCATGTGCTAACTATAATAGCATTATATCACCACAGCCCACTGCTAGTGTTAACTATAAGCACTCTACTATTGGTATGTAAATTCTTCTTTACTGTAAGTATCCCTTGCTTCAAGTAGAACACAGGTAGTCACATCCTCCTTGACTTCTCAGGAAGGGTGAGAGCCCTAGGGAAGATGGGGAGCCAAACTACACATTGTCAGCAGGTTCCCTTTGGTCTTATATCTTACTCAGAGTTCCCCCACTATCTGCAGCCCTCTATGATAATAATTAATAATAATAATAATAAACACTAATAGTAAGAACAGCACCAATTTTTCGGGATTATTATAAGGATCAAATAACATAATATTTGTGAAGTACTTTGCACAATGCCTGGTACATCCTGGGGTGCTTAATAAATGCTTGTTTCCTTCCAGGAAGCTCTACAATTCTCTTCTTTCCTCTTCTACATAATAGCTTTACAATTGTTCTTCAGTATTTTATATAAACTTTGTATCATTGAAAGCAGGGCAAGGATTATGTCCTAAGCACACAAGAGTTGTTTAATAATTATTTGTGAAATTATTTAATTCTCTATTGTGCTTCAACTATCACTCTTCATAAAAATGACTCCCAAATCTCTATTTCCTACCTCAACTTTCATTTTTAATTCTAGTCCTGTTCTTATGACTTTGTAGGACATCTACCTGAACTTCCCATTATTACTTCCTTCTTCATTACCTCACCATTTCTGCTTGTAGTATGACAACCTTATCTCTCTGACCTGAAATCTAGGTGTTTTCTTTGAATCTTTCTTGTCCTTTATCCCTCTTTAATCAATTACCAAGTTTCTTCTTTTGGCTCTAAATGCCAGAATCAGTGTGTTATTCTAGAGTCAATGGGAGAGTCAATGAAACTAGACATGGAATGGTAAATAATTATAGACTTCTTTCAGGCTTGTAAACATATATGGTTTTTTTCTCCTTGTTTCCAGTCCTTGGATAGAAATTTTTTTCTTATTTTGATAACAAATTTGCCTTGGTTGATCACCTCTCCTCCAGGGAAATGCCTTATTTCTCTCTCCTGATTTCTCACTGATTGCTGATGATTGGCTGTGTGCTCAAGGTGGGCCTGAAAGATTATAAAACCCAAATCTGTACTTTACAAGGTAGAATCTGTTTTCTGGAAGACCAGTTCTACGAAAATGCTCATAAATCCCTTTGCTTTTAGTTTGGCTTCCTATCTTTTACCAGTCATCAAGATCCTAAAGAAGGATATACCTTTCCTAAGATGTCAAGAGAATTCCCAATACTGAAAACTTAAAATATCAATAAATCTAGACCACTTTGTTTATAGATAAGGAAAACAAGGCAGAGAAATATTAAATAATTGTCCATAGTTCCATATAAACTATAATGAATAGAACCAGATTTTCTCGGTTTTGGTCCTCTTTCCATATTCCAGATTACTTTCCAAGCTTTATCCACCTGAATTGAAAGTAGGAAAGACCAACAGAAATGTCAAAAGTTTATAAATTCATTGGTATGGATGCAAATGCAGTCTGGCTCCCCATATGAGGTTTTAACCAAAACAAGTTTCAGAATGGACATAATAACAACAACAGCAACATCTATATAAGTGCTTACTATGTCCTGAGAACTTTACAATTATCACTTCATTTGATCCTTACAGCAATCCTGATAGGTACAATTATTATTCCCATTTTACTGATGAGGAAACTGAGGTAAAGAGAAATTAAATCAGTTGTCCAGATCTCAAAGCTAGTATCTGAGGCTACCTTTGATCTAATAGCCTTCCTGACTCCAGGGCTCTATCCACTGCGTTACTTGACTACTGTAAATGATAATTGGTAAAGAAAGCATGATCTGACAAAATAATAGAGCAGTTGGAATTTTCAAATTGGAACAGATAACGTTAACATTTAGCAACTTGAGATAAGAGGAGACACTGGGCAACTGCTGCAAGACCCCTGAAGATAAAGGCTGATGAGAATTCTAATTGCATTATATAAATATGTAAGAAGTCAATATTGGGGAAACAGATTATGTTAACAGCCATTCAGCAATTCAATTTAATAAACCCTAACCAAACACATACTCAATGCAGGGTACTGCCCTAGATCCTGTGGGAGATGTATGCTTAAAATAAAATATTAAAAAAAATAAAATAAAATCCCTTACCCTCATAGAGTTTAAAATATTAGGGTATAAGACACCAACCTAGAGAGCTGTCATATACAATATTTCATGAAAAAATATTAGGGAAATGAACAACCAAGTATAATGTGAGTTTAATCACAGAATTCATAGAAAAAAATAACAAAAATAATGCAGTAAGAAAAGCCTCCAAGGCAATATGGTATATGGAAAAGAAAACTGGATTTGGAGTCAGGGCACTGATGTTCAAACCTTCATATTGACTCTTACTACCCTCTATATCCTTGGCCATATTTTCCATCTCTACATTTTCTCATTTATAAAAAGAGAGAACTAGTCTAAATGAATTCAAAGTCCCTCCTTACTCTTGGTATGGTCCTGTGATCCAAAAGGAATTTGGAACAACAGCATATATTATATTCTCTTACTTCACATTTCAGCACAGATAAATAAAAGCAAAGCAGCACCTCTATTTCATTTCACTGTTAATTCTTGGGAGGGGAACAGATTAACAGTGAATGTTAACAGTTATATATCCTTGAAAAAAATTAACATTGTACTCTGGGTCTCACTTTTTTTTGGTGGTTGAAGGAGAGTTTATATGAAATTATTATATCTATACAAAAACATATATATACCTCTGTATATATATATATGTGTGTGTGTGTATGTGTAAACATATATATGTATTTACAAATATATATAAATTTCTAAATAAGTTCTTTTCTTATATATTAAGTTTAACATCAGGCTCCAAATACCTGGGTAGCAGAGGGTTAATCCATATGCTTTGATGAGACCTCTAGGACTGAAGATTGCCGTTCTAAATTCTGTGTGTGTGTGTGTGTGTGTGTGTGTGTGTGTACATGCACAAACATTCTCTCATGTAGCGGGTGAGGGTGGTAGAAAGCCTAGGAAGGAGAGACACTAACAACCAGCAAGAAATTGGTGGCATTCTTTTGTTTTTATCTGACACTGTGTCTGTTGAGAAGGGAAAACTAAGAGTGTGTAACTGGCTAGATAAGGAGCAGAACATCCTTTAGGCTGCCAGCATCATTCTTTGTGTTGCCAGTGTCCTATTTACATTAAGCATCCACCACTTTTCAAAAACAAACCCATACATCATTTGGAGACCAAAGGCAATGTTTGTGCTGCCGTTCCTCCAATTTGCTTAAGGAGAGAGCAGTTTCTGTGGATCCAAATAGACACAACTTTAGGCAGCAATTGGAGAAATTAAATGCTCAAAGCCTTAGGTGCTTCCATTTCTATTTGCAAAAGTACATGGCCTTGACATTTGGAAAGCATTTGCTCCCCATTAAACTTATCGAACCCAGACTAACTTGAAAGACCAAGAAATAGCTTGCTTGGACCAAAGCTGTATATCCTTTTCCAAGCAGTGATAATTACAATGATCCTATTAATAATTTCAAAAGGAATCCTCTTGATTTTTAATTTGCACAAACTTAATAATCAGAAAAATCTCAAGAATATGTTCAAGAGGAAAACAGAATGATCATTACCAAGCACAAAAGAACATTAAAGGTCCCCAGTTTGTTTATTCTTGATTTTACAGAGGAAGAAACTAATCTCCAGAGAGAAGAAGAAAAAAACAAACAAGCAATTATCATGCACCTACTATGTGCTAAAAAATCTATACTATGAGCTTTGTAATTATTATCTCATTTGTTCCTCGCAATAAGAGGTTGGTACTATTAGTATTCCTATTTTACAATTGAGGAAATAAATAGGCAGTGATTAAATAACTTGCTCAAAGTCATATAGGAAATCTGAAATTGAATTTGAATTCAGGTGCTCCTGAATCTAGGAGTAGCTCTTTAGTGACTTGTGCTACCAAGGCAGCTTATAAATGAAATGATTTGTCTAAGATCATACTACAAGTGGCAGAGCTATTACTTGAAATCTATTCCCCTAACCTAGGCCACTCTATAAGCTAGAATGAAATAAGTGAATAAGATTTAGAAGGTTGTGGATCAGAGAAGTGAGCACTTTTATAGCTAGATAATTATCTTAATAATGACCAAAAAATTAGTATTCTTTACTTGGCTTTAGAACTGGCACTACATAAGAAAGATCTGGGAGTAAGTCTGGGATTATCCAGTATCCACCCAAAACATATATTTTGTGTTCTCTCAGCTAACAAGTATATCCAACAATAGTCAATGTGCTTAATCAGTTTCCATTTTAAATCTACCTCAAAACTTCAAACCCACTGGCATTCCCAGTAGTAGTTCCTCTAGCCACAGAGTGATATTAGTAAAGAGTGACTTTGTGATGTCACCCACAATAAAGAAACTTAAAGTGGTACAAAAACCCATTTTCTTCCATGGGAGACTGATAACGGAAATACAGAGATCTTCAAACTTCATTCACGTCACTCCAATGTTCTCTTTTATTAATAAAAAAAAAAAAGAATTGAGTTTTACCATCTCTTTTTACTCTTCCCAGATTAAGAATGAAAGCTTATCTAACAGTGAAATAAATAGCCAAAATGTCGATGATGAAAGAGAAGAAAGATAAAGACCCTATAGAAAGCACAGATTGTTTAATAGCCTATACCAGGAATCACCATACAAAATCCTACTTCAAGCTTCTTGTTATAACCAAATCTGGTTCAAATAGTGCTTGAAATCTTAATAGTCAGCTGCCAACAACAATATCCGACCACAAATAACACTCTTTGAGTAGAAAAAACAGTTGTGGATATATACACACTTTACCCTTCTATGGGGTTTTCATTTTTTCCAAACTGACTTTTACTTCTCTGTGTGTCTGCCCAGACCAATTTATATGCTGATTGGCATGCCACGTAACATGGAAACAATTAGGGAATTAGGGACCACATTCTAGGGCACAAGAGTCAATGAATTAGCCTAGAAGAAGGGGAATCTGGCAGTGAGAATGGAAATTATGAGGAAGAAAAAAATAACCCATCAGCAAATAACCTCACATCACAAAGTTAATATGAAGGATTTAAATTGCTTCATATTTTCAGTGTAACTTGGCTATGGATACCGCAATGTATTTTCATGATCATCTGTTTTTAGCTAAACTATATACTGAAATTGATATGCAAAAGTGAACTAATACTTTTCTACTAACAGATAGGCTTTTGTTTGATATTGCTTTTCTGTTAAGTCTGGGATTAGGTTAGGTGGTGGATGAAACAAAAATGTTTAAAACAATAAAGCATAAAGGATTCTAGTGAAGAGAGTGTTGAATTTGGAATGACAGGATCTGTGTTCAAATCTTCCCCCTGTCATTCACTACATACCCCTGGGCAAGTGACTTACACTCTGTGCTTCTCAGTTTCCTCCTTAGTCATTTCTTTACATGAGATGCCCCTCCAGGTGCCTTCCAGATCTAAATCTAGGCCATTCCTTTTTGCAAACCAATAAAAGGATAACTAATTCAATGCGACATCTTCATATGATAAGCTCAAATGCTAACCTTCTAAGTATGCTAAGAAGAGGTTAGAGAAACAGGGGACTCATGATAATGAAGCCCCTCTCTCTTTTTGTCAGCTGAGGCCCTGGAAAGCTCAGTGTGCAGCAAAGGTTAAAAGGACTGGTACTAAACTATGGGGCTGAATAATAAAGCAAGGAATGGAGAAGCTGGGCAGATGCAGAATTGAAAGCATGAAAATGGTAAAAGATCAGGCAGGGAATTTTTTAGCCTCATCACATAAATACTAATCTTGGACATGTGCAAAATTAGGCAGAAAAGCTGCATGCAGTGGAGAACATAGCATCGTGGAATAGGCGATTATCACTACAGATATTTCATGCCTAGATTGTATTTTTGTCCTGCACTACTTCAAGTAGCATTGTAGAAAGATAGCAATTTTTTTTCTTTCCCTGGCTTTCTAAAGGCTGGGGACTGATTGCCAAGTTGCATGAACCAATGCCTCCATTCTGGGACAGTTGTCTGAAAGGGATAGGGAAAGCAGCAGCAGCATCACATGTTCTCAGCCACTGGCCCTTCCTGACATCATGGAATGAGGCTCGAAATGAGGGACTGTGGCTGAATTATGTTCAATGACTTTGTGAAACAGGAGCTACAATCCCAGGGCATAGAATCCATTTCACTTCACATCCCAAATCAATTAGGCAGGGCCTTAGGAAACACCAGGGCAGCCAGCTGGCACATTGGATAGAGTACCAGGTCTGTAGTTCGGAAAACACATTTTCTTAATGTGCCTCAGACACTTACTAGATACATGACACTAAGCAAATCACTTAATCCTGTTTGCCTCAGTTTCCTCAGCTGTAAAATGAGCTGAGGAAGGAAACGATAAACCACTCTAGTATCTTTGCCCAGCGAACCCCAAATTAGGTCAAAGAGTTGGACTGGACTAAAAAACAGCTGAATATAACAACTACATAAGACTACAAAAGCCTCAGGCTCCTCATTCTATTTCTTCTCCATTTCCTCTTTAGTATCCCTCTGTAATTTCCACACTTCTTTCTTTCATTGCAAACTTCATGCAATAGTGTGTACTCATTCTTAATCTAAACTGATTCCTGAATATTGGGAAGAACAGTGGTATCCTAGACAGAGCACTGGATTTGGGAATAAGGCAAAGTTTGAGATCCAGTGTGGGGTGACACTTAAAGGATATGTCACTTAATCACTCCAATCTACTCAGGCGTAAAATATTGTCATTCAGCCAATCCAGTTCTTCTTAAACCCCTTTGGGGTTTTCTGAGCAACCATACCATTTCCTTCTCCAGCTTATTTTATAGATGAGGAAACTGAAGGGTACAGGATTAAGTGACTTGTCCAGAGTCACACAGCTTAGGAAGTGTGGGAATCTGAATTTGAACTCAGATCTTCTGAACTCCAAGCCCAGAGCTCTTATCTACTAACCTAATTGCCCCAGGTGTAAAAATAAAGAATAAAAGTCAGGGAAGTTCACTAAGAGAAAAGAGGGAGGATTCAAAAACATAATAAGTTAGGGAAAGGAATTTGCATACCTGCTAGTACTTGATAAATTGAGTCAGAAGTTCTTAAGTCTTTTATACTTTCATACAAGTAAAATAACTGATCCCTTCCAGGGAGTACTTTGCATTTTAATGAGACTTAAAGAGATACCGCCTAAGGTGGTAGATAGAGAAACTGCAAAGGAATTCAGAAGACCTGAATTCAAATTAAGTCCTTGAGATAAATTGCCTAGATGACCCAAGGCAAGTTACTTACACATCTGAGACAACACATAGACTAGCCTCTGATTTGCCAAGGTAGAGGGATTCCTTGTATCAAAGAAACCACACAGGTCCAGAACCCAAGCAAAACAAACAAGATAAGAGTTTGGGATCTCTGGCACCTAGGGGTAATGCAGAATTATTTTTTAGGATTTTTTTTTTTTTGAATATCTTTACCAAGAAGTATTATCAAGTTAGTATGTTATAAAAGTTAATTTTTTTTTGGAGGGATAGTGGTATAGAATGGGTAGAAGTGTGAGGGTGCTCTGGGAGAAAGGTAAGGTATTGGGAGAATAAATTGATTCTTAGGTTCTTGAACTGGAAATGTCTTTCTAAGGGTTAGAATGCTAGTTCACACTACTAATTTTATAGATAAAAGTAATGCAATTCATCTAGGAAAAGTATTTTCTCTAAGTTTGACATAGACAGCAAGCAGAAGAGTTAGAAATCAAACACAGGTCCCTTAGTTGCAAATGCCCCAAATTTCTAAGCTCCCCACAGAAGTGTAATAAGACCCACAATGTGTGTTAAATGTGATTCTAAAAACATTCATTTCACCAGCTACACAATAACACATCGTTTCAATGGGTAAGCATATTCCACTTTCCAACTCAGGATAATAGGATAAAGTCTCTTATCTTCTTCATTGGGGTTATAACTAAGCACCCTGACTTTTATACAATGAAGAGCAGTGTATGAGAGACCCTATGTTGATAGAGAGCCAGTGCCAAAGCCAAGAATAATGGGGCACAAGTTAAATTTTCAGTGATCATGGACAATACATTGAAACACTCAGAGTTGAAGTGCAGAGAAGGTGCCAAACTGAATTAGCACAGGGACCTTCCTCATGCTTGAGTTCCTAATATTAAGGAAATCACAGGTTCAGTCCTTAGCCCATAAAAGAAGTCATGTCTGTTTTAAGTGAATTGCTCTCTAGGGGTCTGGAATGGATTCAATCTATTTGTGACTGCCATTCTTGATATAGAAGAACCATCTGTATCCAAGGGTGAGCTGCTTTAATAATTTAATAGCTGCTTCTCCAAAAACCCCCAAACACTTTAAAGTTTAATCTACAATATTACCATTTTCTCCATCACTTTTGCAAGTTCACAATCAATAAAACTATTAAGTCCTAAATTGTAGTATTAGCTAATTTCTGAAGTATAAATGCTCATACTATATTGTTAGCAATTGACCAGAGCTTGTTCTAACATACCCCTGTCTGTCTCTCTTTATTATCAAATTTTTTCCAATGAAGACATATTTTTAGAAGGGCATTGATATGTTGTTAGAAAATGTCTAAGTGAGGAAACCAGAGTGGTCAAAGACCTTAAGATAGACCGTACCATATAAGGATTGGTTGATGATACTGGAAATGTTTTGTCTAGAGAAGAGAACACTTATGAAGGTGACTTGATAGGTAATTTCAAGGGCTGTCAGATGGAAAAGGGATTAAAGTTGTTTTCCTTGTCTCCATTAGGTAGAATTAGTAGTAATGAATGGAAATTGTAAAAGGGGCACATTTAGATTTGATGTCAGGAAAAAAAAAATCACCCAACAATTGCTTAACAATTTTAGCCATTGAAAAATGGAACTTTAAAAGGATATTGGTTCACCATAGTTAGAAGTCTGCAATAAGGCTCTGGTAGACATCTTTTATAGAGGGTGTTCCAATTCTTCTATGGATTCAACTGGGTGGAAAGTGAGATTCCTCCCTACTCTCAAGTTCTGTGATCCTGTCAAGTGACAAGCCACCATACCAGCTATTGAATATTCTAGGACTTGGGACTTTAAATCACTGCTGTATATTCCTCTGTAAAGTACTTTTGGGAACTTGGGAATTATTGTAACCACTACTGAATAAAAAGTGAATTAGACCCTCTGTCTAATTGACCACCTTAGACCACATAATAGTGGGGAGGCTTAAACTTCAAATGGCAATATGCAATCAACTAGAAGTCTATTTGGTTACTTTTAAATAAGCTTCTCTGTCTATGAGCAAAGGTAGTCCTATACTGTTAAGATAAACTACGAATACTTAAGTCACAATACCTTGTGCTGAGTACAGCTCATTAACATCTGATGTTGTCAAAGCTTTGGGAACCAGTAAGAATTAATTTTATTATTAGATGCAATTAGTGAAGAAAGGGACAGAATTTCATTTGGTTATTTCAAAACAAGTTTATGTGTACAGACTAATGAAGGTCTGCAATGTCAAGATAAAATGAGCATTTTTGTGAAAATGTCTTCTGCAATAGACTGCTTATTACTAAAAGACATCCCTGGGCAGAGAAGGGAGTACATCCTGCATTTTCAGCACTCTTTGAGTTGCTTTAATTTTCTTCTATTTTCAGTTTATAACGTAGGAAAAAGAGCAAAATCAATTCTAAAATAGGCACAATCTAATTTCTATTAAATTAAAACTTTGATATACCATCATAATTTCAAGGAAACATTCAGAGTTTTCATGAAATTAAATCCCTTTACAAGGAGTGAATGCATAAATAAGCAAGTAGAAGTGGATCATGAATTCTTGTTTTTGTTTTGTAGGCAACTAGGGTTAAATGACTTGTGCAGAGTAACATAGCTAGGAAGTGTTAAGTATCTGAATCCAAATTTGAACTCAGGCCCACTTGAATTCAGGGCCAGTGCTTTCACTAGTTGCCCCAGTCATTAATTCTTCTTCTTCTTCTTCTTTTTTTTTACTTTTAATTTTTGTGTATGTGAGGCAATTGGGATTAAATGACTTGCCCAGGGTCACACAGCTAGTATTACGTGGGTAAGGCCAGATTTGAACTTAGGTCCTCCTGACTCCAGAGCCAATATTCTATCCACTGTGCCAACTAGTTGCCCCTTATGAATTTTTTTTTTAAAAGAAGGTTGTACAAAGAATATGATGTACTCAGTGGGATTACCTTCAGAGTCTTAGAAGTTTTAAAATTAGCTCACTTAAAACATATCATTCCTTCTGAATATCTTTGACAAGGCTTGACTCACTTTCAAAAGATTTTGTTGAACCTACTGAACTTCACACTTTCTGAATTCCTTGCCTTGATACAGTAGCTGTAGCTTGTTACTATTTTCAGATATCTAGATTTCTCCTTATGAATCCCTTGTGTAACTTTTGCCTCTTCTCTAACTTAATTTTCCATATATATGCTGTAAAAGTTTCTCGGTCGAATTATTACAGCTAAATCTCTATTTTCAGTAGATAATTGTAAGACTTCCCACTTTGCAAATTCAAATGAGAATGCAGTAGCTGGCTTTCCTTTCACTGCTATTTTTTTTTTTTTTTTTTTTGCCCCAATCATCACTCAGGCTTCTAATCTACAGTGATTTGAAATGTGAGTGAGTGTGAGTATGAGTGTGAGTGTGAGTGTGAGTGTGTGTGTTGAAACTCAAACAGAAATCTCTACATTTCTGATGATGAAAACTCACATTCATATTGTACTTTAAGGGTTGCAAAGCATTTCTTGTATGTTCTCTCAGCTGTTCCTCAGAACAATACTTTAAGGTAAGTGATAATATTTCCATTTTAGAGAAAAGGAAACTGAGGCCGAAAGAAGTTGCTGAGAGTCATGAAATCAGACTATCTAAAGTGGTAGGTTACATCAGGTCCTCCTGACTAAAAAGCCCAAACACTATGTCATACTGCTTTGGTCAAGAATCTTTCTGATTTATAGTGTAAAAGAAAAAAAAAAAAAGAATTGATCACCAGACAGTCAAACTTCTGGTGATCAGAGTATGTTCACTTATCTACTCAACCTATATAAAAGAATAACATGACATATTGAACCTTTTAGTAAAATCTTTCTATCATGCATTTTGTTGGTATAGCTTTCAGTGCCTAGAGTCACATCCAGGCCATTAAGAGACTCAAGGTTGACCATCAGACTACCTACAGCAATGATGGTTATATAGTAATATAATAGAAATCTATTCTTTGATATTAATACACAGTAAACTCAAATCAGACAAAATTGAACCAATCCAAGTATTCAGAAGATCTTTCATTGTTCTGGTTGTCCCAACTCATTTATTCCTAGGGCATGCATGGAATTAATTCAAAAAGAGTCTCTCAAAGTACTTTTGTCCTTCTCAAAGTCTCAAGACTTTGTTTCATTGCAAGACAGGTAGAAAAAAGGTGAAAACATTACAAAATATATTTTTAAATTGCATTCTGTCAGTTTTTGCTCAAGATAAATTTTAGACAGATGTTTAAGTTGATCTTTATTTTCTCTAACCATGTTGTCTATCTCCTTAGATGTTACTTCTGGAAATCTCACATCAGAGTGACATGAAAGCATTCCCCCATTGGCAAACCCAGTAGAATTTTAATGAATGTTTGTATCTATCAAGTGCTGCTGGTTTCACTTTACAATTGATGGCTGTCTAAAAATTAAATCTCAGGGAAAGGTCAGATAATGAGCTGAATAAAATATAATGTGGATGGGGAGCCAAACTTGCTGTTTTCTTACCCTGGATCTTTCCTCCAATTTTGTCATCATGACAACAGTTGCTCCTCTTTGCTCCCACATCATCCTCCAGAAGTCTCCAAATGTTTCTGGGAGTGATCCTTGGGTTGCTATATAGGCATTTTGTTTCCTATAGCCATCTATGTAGTTGGCATTGACATAATCACTTCCTGGTATCCCTGCAAAGAAATATGATTTTTTGTTAGCTAGGTGACTGGTTCACATGAGGAAACTACAATGAAATGTGAGATTAGTAGAAGTGCCAAAGCTATACAGCCTGTGAGACACTCTAGGATCCTATATAGATTCTATGCTTAAAAAAAACCCCAGCATCTTTAAATTGTATAGTAAAAATCTATAATCATAGTACTGATTATTCCAATCTCATAACTGACTCATACAACCATGGAATATCGGAGGTATTTAATTAATGTTTGCTGAATGTTTGCTTAATTGAATGACTGCCATCTATATTATACTTATTAAAGTGTATATTATTATTATACTTTATTACACTATATTACACTTATTAAAGTGTATATTATTATTATAATAAAGTATATATTATATTATTATAGTCTGCAAAGCCTGTTATATTCAATATCTTTTTGACTTAGAACAATCTGGTAAGGTAGGTATTAAAACTCCCATTTTGCAAATGAACAAACAGAAGACAGAGTTTCAGTGACTTGCTCATTGTCATAGAGCTAGTATGTGTTAGAAGTGTGCCAGGTATGCCAAATTCTAAGAGTAGCACTTCATTTACTAGCCCCTTGTGTCCTAGTGTGACCATCAATTCAAATAAAATTCTTAAAAGCTTAGGAGAGGTATCATTGCAAAAACAAGAACGCATCTTTAAAAGACAATGATCATATTTGGTCACAATCTTCCCTCATGTTCAGGATTTTTTTTTTCTCTAGAAGTCAAAGAATAGTTCTTGTCAAAAAAAAAAGATGATCAAATGATTAATAAAAAGTTGAACAACTGACAATAGGCAATTCTTTCTTTCATTTTTTTCTGGCTTTCTCTATAGCTTTTTCCTTTGTGCACAAAATGTACACAAATACATCTGCAAAAGAGAAACAAATAACTGACCACATTGTTCACTCATCATCTGACCCCATCCTGTCCCACAGAAAAAAAAAAAAATTTTAAAACAACCTAGTGAAGGTTGTTATACTCATTGGCAACCACTTGTATTTTTATTTCTACCATTTTCCTGATTCCTGTGGTAAAACTGCCCTCTCAAGAAAAGTAATATAAGTCAGATGTCAACAAGGGGGTCCTGAGACAAACACATGGTATGAAATATCACAAACTCCCACTGGACCAAAAAAGGCTTTTTGAGCAAAGACAAAAATATGCCATTGGTTGTAACTTTACTCAACTATTACTGCTATTCATGAAACAGGCAGGGCTCTGGCAGCTGTTTCTTGATGCAGATTCTGTGGCTCTCAAACACTAAATGACTGTGACTAGATGTTGCAACCAGTTGTTTTAGGTCAGGAACTTCTGAGCCAAGGCCCAGTCCTGCTTCAGCAAAGATGGCACTTGGAACTCCGAGTATGGTTTGGTTCTTAGTCAAGTCAGTTCACCTGGATGGCATTTGTTTCTACTTGATTGCATGAAAAAACCTCACATTCTCAAATTTCCATTTAGTAGTTACTAAAATTAAAAGACTTCCTACAGAAGATTTTGGCTAAGAGCCTAACTCAGCTGTCAATCAACTGAGAACTTTTTTTTTTTTTCAAGAAAATTCAGAGTAGAGAAATCTGGGTTAATGACTCAGAAAATACATCTGCTGGGCACTATGCCATACTTTCCTCCTCATCAAGGATAACAAATGTTTCTTACAGGGTATTTGAAGAAAATGGAGGTCAACATGAGATCTATACCTAACCGAAAGGAATCAGATGGAGCCAACACTTGCATAAATTTCAATCAATTATTATGTAATGAATTATCTTTTGACACATCTGTTGAGGTTGCATAGTAAGATTTCTCTCTCTGTTGGTCTTTCTGCTACTCCCTGTCTCTGCTTCTCTGTCTCTTTCTCTCTCTGTCTCTCTCTCTCTATGTCTATCTCTCTCTTTTCTTCCCCTCTTACTTTTCTTCTTTTTTGGAAAAGGGGTGACTAGTGAATTCAATGTTTTGTTTATTTTTTTGGATGGTCACATTTCCTATTGCGAAGAGCAGTCCAACAATTCTGAAGGTTATTAAACAGAAGATATGAATTCTGCAGCACAAACTGCTTTAAGAATCTGGAACTTTTTATCAAAAAAGGGAGAAATTTTTGTTAATTTAATACACAAGCTATTCCTTTGAATATTTCTAAATATTTTTTTATTATTTTAGGTCATTAGAGTCAAACTAGGTTCATGTCCTAGATCAAGCAATTATTATTTCTTTTGAAAATCTATTTCCTTTCTGGGACTCAGTTTTTTAATCTATCAAAATGAGATTATAATAACCTTTAATGTTAATCATATATTTGTTGAGAGGAAAATGTTGTAAGCTATCAAATGCTATATAAACGTGACTTACTGCTATCTTTTAGACTGGAAATCAAGAAAACTGAATTAATGGGACATTAATGCATTGTCGGTAGAATTGTGAACTGATCCAACCATTCTGGAGAGCAATTTGGAACAATGCCTAAAGGGTTATACTCTTTCATCTATCAGTGTCTCTACTGAGTCTGTCTCCCAAAGAGATCATAAAGGAGGGTAAGGGACACACATGTACAAAAATGTTTATAGGAGCTCTTTTTGGAGTGGCAAGGAATTAGAAAATGAGTAGATGCCTATCAATTGGGAAATGGCTGAATAAATTATGGTATATGAAAGCAATGAAATATTATTGTTGTATAAAAAATAATGAACAGGCTGACTTTAGAAAGGCCTGAAAAGATTCACATGAAATGATGCTAATTGAAGCAAGAAGAACCAGGAAAACATTTTGCACAGCAAAAGCAGGATTATGTGATAATTAAATATAATAACTTGGTTCTTTTCAATGGTTTGGTAAGGCAAGACAATTGCAACAAACTTTGAATGGAAAAATGTTATCCTCAGCTGGAGAATTCTTTCTGGAAAGAGATGTATAGAGACTGAATATAGATGAATACATACTATTTTCACCTTTTTTCCCTCATGGTTTTCCCTTTTTGTTCTAATTTTTCTTTCTCAACATGATCCATATTGGACATATGTAAAAAAAAATGAATATACATGTATAACCAAAAAAAAATGGTTTTTACATGCCACTGAGGAAAATAAAAAAAAATAACATTTTAGAAAAACTTGGGTTATTAACTAGGCCAGTTATTAGTTTTGTGATTATGAATAAAGTAATCTCTTTGAGCCTCAGTATGGCTTTAAAAACAGTATGATAAAGTTGCAACACATACTTCATAGAGGTGTTGTCAGGGAAGTGTTTTATGGACTATCAATCATTATGTAAACTTGGTGAATTATTATTACATCTATAACTTCAAAATCAAGAGAACATTAAGTTTCTATCAAGATACCCATGATCTAAAGAAGTGGCTGCTAGAATTAAGCTTCCTTCTTCCTTCTATAGGCTTGTGGTGAGAAGAAATTTCAAGTGAGCCCTGTAAAGGAGGTGGGCAAGCCTTCTGCACTGAAAAATCTGCAGGAAAGGCTAAAGGATAGCTAAATAGGATCACAAAGCTAAAGAATAGTTAAAATAGGATCACCCCGTGTTTTAACAGTATAGACAGCAATTCAGTCTTAATTTTAGTATCTTCATATCTTTTTTGGTGTATATAACCATTTGGTTATATACACATCTCATTGGATTTTGAGTACCTGGAGAGAAGGAGCCTATCTTTTGTCTTTCATTGTCTCTTCAGTATTTAGCACACTGTATAGTAGATGCTTAATAAATGTTTGCTGACTGACTAATTTGTGAAGAAGAGCTTATTTGTACCTGTTTTGTCAGTGGAGAGGCCTTGATTTTTTTTAAAATAACAAAGCCAAAATTAAGAGGCAAAATGAAATACAGAATATTTCAGAGAGGTGGATATCTGTTACCACAATAAGTATTAGGAAAAAGATTGTCACTTAAACAAAAGCAAAAATCAATTCTGCCTTCAGCTTTGAGGCAAGGACACATTTTTAAGTGTCTGTCTAAATGGTCCTATTGTAAATTTAATTCCTAATTCTTGGACTACCTGTTAAAAATTATAGATTTTAAGCTGAAAGGGAATTCAGAAAGTCATCTAGCTCAACCCCTTTTTTATAAGTAAAGAAAACTGGAGCGAAGAAAAGTTAAATACTAATACTGATATTTGTATTAATAAAAATTAAAAAACCATAAAAATAATAGCTAAGATGTATGGGATACTAACTTTATGCCAGGACCTATGCTAAATAATTATTATCTCATTTGATCCTCATGAAAATCCTGCAAGATGGGCTCTATTACTGTCCCAATTTTACTGTTAAGGAAACTCAATTGTCCAGGTTCACATAGCTAGTAAATATTTGAAGCCAGATTGGTACATAAGGTCTTCTGGACTATAGGCCCAGTGCTCTATCCATTGGGCAACCAATGACTTCTTGTTTTTGGTTGTTTTTTCAGTTTGGGGGGTTTTCTTAGCAAAGATACTGGGATGGTCTGGCATTTCCTTGTCTAGGTTACTCTATAGATGAGGAACTGAGGCAAATAAGATTAAGTAGCTTGTCCAGGGTGAAATGGCTAGTAATTGTAAGGTCAAATTTGAACTCAGGAAGATGAGTCATTTTGAGTGTTCCAGGCCCAGCACTATATCGTGGCCAATTACCTCTTCAATTAATGGCTTGCCCAAAGTCAATCAATCAGTGACAGACTTGGAATTGGAACTGAGGTCCTCTCCCTCCCAACCTGATGCTCATCCTACACCACCACACAGACTTACAACTCCTACATGATAGTCATAAAACATCAGAATAATAGCCAGGGCTTTTGTTAACAAGTTGAATCAGGACCTAAAGTAGTATTACTTTGGCTGGTTTATATCAGTATCACAGAAAATACATAGTTCCAAGAGACAAAAGTCAAAGTTTAGAAACCTCTTCTGTTGGAGTAGGCCCATGGACCCAATCCCCAATCTGGATTTAACCCTAATTAGAAACCTGTTCAACAAAATTAAATGTATTATTCTGCAAATAATAGGTTCACCAAAGATTAGATCTAAGGGAAGATAAAATCTTTCCTTTGTGGAAACAAAAATGTTCATCCTTCATAACTCAACATGCCTGTGACTGCTGTCTGTTTGGATGTGAGGGCCTGACAAGACTGATGAACAACAAAGAATCTTTTCCACACTGCAGGCCAACAGTATGGCAATGGTCCCTGGGTTTGCAGCTGTCACTGCTATCGGCAGTCTGGCACTCTAGGAGATTCAGCTCCTGAGCTTCATCTCCTTGACTGATTCTTTTAATTCAGGAAAACCCAAAACATTTTAAATCTGTATTTCAGGGCAGTCTGCTTGTTGCTGCTGTTAACAAAGCTTCAGCATGTCACTAGTGATGGCTTTAAAAAATCCTCTTCTTATATATCTTATACTATGTAATGTTCCCTTAGAACTCTTTTTTTTTTTTTTTTTAAATGTATGACTTATCTGGGTGTGAGGAAAAAATCCCCAAGTACAAGCACATTGAGGTCCTCAAGTATATTATAGTCCCAAAGCACACTGAGGCAATGATCTTACATTGGGCACCAATATCACTGGTGATTCATTATGTAAAGTTATATATTATATATGATATAACATATTAATATAAAGAAATTATCAATATTTACATAGAAAAATAATTAAATTTGGGTTTGTATGGTAATAAGTCGTGAACTGTAAACAAGAAATATAGAGGGCTAAGAGTCTCAATTCCAAACAAGATTGAAGGATGAATTCTGAATAGAGGGCTCAGGGTCTCAATTCCAAACAAGATTGAAGGATGAATTCCGAATTGACTTGCGTGGAGAGAACAAGCAACATCTGTCTTTCTGCTATGGCCAAATGCTACATATGCTGAACATGCCAATTGGTTTCCCTTTTAGAAGTCTAAATATGCCTTGCTGCTCTGCAAAAGGAAGCACTGATTGGGGGGGGGGGGGGGAGAAATTGGAAGAAGGAATTCCAAGGAAAAAAATAAACAAAGAAAAAGAATATAGAAAGGTAGAGGGGAATTCTGACCAGTATCAAGAAGTTACAGGATGAAAGAATGGGAAGAGTGGATCATTAACACGTATATTTAAAAATAAGAATCTTGGGCAGAAGATGTTGTATCTGGATTCTGATGTGGATTTTTTGGCACAATCAGGTGAAAGAAAAGCTACCAAGTGAGAAAAGAAGTCTTATCTTGGTGATCAATAGTTCCCTGTGGACAGAAACTGATAGTAACAATAGGGAGCTCTCCTCTCTTCCTGAAGCATGTATCCAGCTTGTGTTGGGAGAATTTCCAAAACCTTGTTAAACCGGAGGACTAACAGCACATCTGGTGAATCTTCTAAGCACAAATGATACTACCAGAAAGAAGTTAAAAAGGAAAGCTAAGGATTATTAAATGCCCAATTATAGACACGGGGATGTTTTCTATCCTGCTACCAGTCAAAATCATGGGCTTCAAAAAAGAAAGGTAGATTTGAAAAGTAAACACTTCTTTAAGAAGAGGCTGTCTGAGAATGATCATTTTCTAGGAAAATCCTAGCACATACCATTAAAGGGATATTTAGTGAATTTCTAGAAAGGGAAACAACAACCACAAAAATTTAGCTTATTTTCATCAAGAAAAGCCCATGCTTTATTAATCTCACTTGCTAATTGAGATTACTTAACCAGCAGACCAAAAAAACTGTCATAAGTAAAGTTTATTTTATAATTTGACAAAGTCACTCATGCTTTCTTTTGGGAAAAGGAGGAGATGGGGTAAATAATAGAATAGTTAGAATAATGGCTGAGGCACATGTCAATGCTAGGCTTGTGTTTTCAGGTAGGTGAAGTAACTTGAGTTCAAGAGTTCCTGAATTCAAGTGTTCAGGGAAGAAGCTTTCATCAACTTCATACTTCTTGGGGAAAGGAAAGCATTACAAATAGAAGACCAGAATTGGCAAAAGAGAATCATATTATTCTTGAAGAAGTAAACTACACCAAAGCAGAAGGCATGGGCAAAAGATCTAGACTTGCTAATTCAAAGATATACTGTCTTGAGTTCCTAGGATAGTGAAGGTCTCTGGGAAGGTGCCAGTTGATTCAGTGATGTGATCCTTCCTTCTTACAAATGCATTTAGTTCCTAGGGGCATTTTAGGGGACTATTTGATTGATTTATGGTTTTCTATATGATTGGAGGTTCTTGTGAATATTTTGCATCTTATGTATTTTCTATGGGGGTGAAATAAAATTTTTCAAATACTTTAATCTCATATACTGAATAACCAGTTAGGGCTATTACTGACATTTGGGGAAATTTAGACACAACTCTACTTCACCTTTATTTTGGAAATTTTTCCTAGATTAACTCCAGATGGAAGCAATGAAACAAACAAAGAAAATAAATTGTGTCCATAGGAATAGATCCAGTCCATGTGGGCTAATCATTTTAAGACCCCTGAGCCATGAAATCTATGTAGCTACGTGCAAAATATTTTCCAGAGAACAGTGGTAAACTAGAGAGCAAGTAGTCACTGGCAATCAGGATGGTTAAGAGCCTTGAAATTGTGGACTGACTGAAGAAACATAGGATGTTTAGCTTTGAACTGGGAAAGAAACTGCTCTCTAACAATTTATTATAAAAATTTTCTTGAACAACAGTAAAAGGAACTTCAATGAAGTGAAAAATTTTCTAGTATTTAAAGTTCTATCATGTAGAAGTGGGATTAGGAGTGTTCTTATTTGCTCCAAAAGGCAGAACCAGGAAACAATTTTAAAAAATAGGCTTGATATAAGGAAGAACTTCCTAGAAAGTTGAGCCAACCAAAAAGTGAAATGTTTTGACCTACAAATTAATTAGTTCCCTTTTCTTTGAGGTCATCTGGAGGAACTTAAATGATAACATGCTTTGTTTTGTTCAAATACAATTTGCATGAAATAATGCTTAAAGTCTTTCCCAAACGAGATTATTTATTCTTTTTAAGTGATATTGATGATTCTGAATTCTTGTTTGTTACTGTGAATGAAAGGAAGAGTTCAACCAAACCATAGTATCTCAACTGATTTTTTCCCCCTGTGATATCACAGATAACACCATAGAGGATAAATAACCCCCTTTGAGGTTTATATCTGTGACCTTATGATAAAATTTGAGACTGTATGATGAAATCTGGGATCTAGAACTACTAGTACTAAATTTGGAAATAACTATGGTGTAAAAACAAAAGGCATTAATAAAATTTTTTATAAAATTAAATTAAAAGTGCTTTAAATACACAAACATTCTATATATCACATCAATGTCACAGCTAATCTCTTTTCTTAGGGAATTTTTTTTTTCTTTATTGTTTTGAGAAGGGCAAGAATTCTTTTCATTACCAGAATTACTTTGTTATTTTGCTGTTTAGTTACCTGATATTCCCTGCTACTTAAAAATAGCTAAAAATTATTTTATTTACATTATTAATTCTAACAATATAATATGCCTTCTCTACTCAAACTATCACCTCTACTACTCAGAGCTGACAACATGGTCTCTATCCTTAGGCTCTGACAAGTAAGCTTTAGTCTTATCTTGCCATTGCCCAGTTT
This sequence comes from Sarcophilus harrisii, assembly GCF_902635505.1. Classification (NCBI taxonomy): domain Eukaryota; kingdom Metazoa; phylum Chordata; class Mammalia; order Dasyuromorphia; family Dasyuridae; genus Sarcophilus; species Sarcophilus harrisii. Next base: position 114,336,645 of record NC_045426.1, on the reverse strand, counting down.
CCATATGAATTCTTGGTCTTAACACTTGCAGCCACATGGTTAATGCCATCTCCCTTTCCAGGTCTTCTTTATATGTTAACTTATCCCATTAGAATATAAACTCACAGAGTAGGAACTGTTTGCCTTCCTTATAGCTTGAACTTGTATCATCAGTACTTAATAAGATCCTTGACATCAAATATTGTCTTTGCCCTCTTCATATCCCCAGCACTTAGCATTGTTCCTGGTACGTTTTAGGTACTTAATAAATGTTTCTTGGTTGATTAAACAGTGCCTGGCATATAGGAAATAGTTAATAAATTATATATCTACTCACCTACCTATCTATCTATATGATTAGGGATATCTAGATAAGATTTCCAGTGAGTCCTTTCTATAATTAAATTTTTTTAAAAAGTAAACAAAATATAATCAGACATGACATCAAAATCTCTATAACAAAAGACCAAATAATGAAAAGATATTTACGATATTATAAAAGAGATATGAATAGTTTGATATGTTTCACAGTAAATAAGAAGATATACCAATATTTAATTTAACAGTTAAGCCTCCTCAGAGAAATTCATTGCTATGAAAGAGGCTATTATTCATATTGAAAAAAAAAGTAGATGAAAAGGCATATCACTCAGATGACAGTATATAACTGTAATGGCAACCACTGGATCAGTCCATTTACTTGTGACAGGTGTTTCTGATGCATAATAAGCTAGACTTAGAAATGAGTAGATAGAGATTAGGTTAGATCACATTTGGAAAATCAGTGCAACACTTTTATTGATCCCAAGCTGCTCCCTACTTCAAAAGCCTATTCCTTTAATACCAAAATTCTAACAGCAGTGATGTTATTTAACTCTGAATTATGGAATAATATTCTCTCAGAAAAATTAGGATTACAATAAATTATTGTAAATAGAATACTAAGGTTCAAGTTTGAAAGACATGAATTGAAGTCCTGTCCCTGATATCCAGCAGCTGTATGACCATGGGCAATTCTTTAACACACTTAAGTTATAGACAAATAGTTGAAATACAAAAGAGGAATTTCTTTCTTTCTTCTTTTTAGAGATGTTAAAAGAGGGAGAAATAGGTTTATTTATATTGTATTACAAATTTCATGACAACTATTTTCCTTCATTTTGTGCTCCATATGATCTAGGTCTATCTGTGACCCCCCCCCCCTTTGCCCGATTTTTTAAAAAAAACATATTTTTGAGTATATAGTTATATAAAATAAGTATACAAATCAAACATTTGCTGATAATAAATCATGATTTCATGACACCTACATTCTGTTACAAGACTCAATATGGGTTCACAAACCACAGTTTTAGAAGCTGGGACTAAATTTTTTGAAGTTCCTTTTACTGTTGTTCAAGAAAATTTTTATAATAAATTGTTAGAGAGCAAGCCTCTATATTAATCTCATCCTCACATCAAAGATACATTTTCATATAGTGAAACTACAACTGATTAAAAAAATAGATCATGTGCATTCAAGATATAAAAGTTAGTTGATTTCAAAGGACTCTTTTGACTATATAGTTCTTTATTCTGAACTTCTCATTTTGTTCTACTAACCTTAATCTTTCCTTTTTTAATTTATTTAATTATTTTTAATACACATTGCTTTATGAATCATGTTGGGAGAGAAATATCAGAACAAAAGGGAAAAATGGGAAAGAAAAAAAAACAGAAAAGAAGTGAACATAGCATGTGTTGATTTACATTTAATTTCCATAGTTTTTTTCTAGATGCAGGTGGAATTTTCTATCCAAAGTCTATTTGGGATTGCCTTGTATCACTGAACCACTTATAAGAACATTCTTGCTGTTATTGTGTACAATGTATTCCTGGTTCTGCTTGTTTTGCTCAGCATCAGTTCATGTAAATCTTTCCAGGCCTTTCTAAAATCAGCTTGTTCTTCATTTTTTATAGAACAATAATATCCCATTACCTTCATATACCATAACTTGTTCAGCCATTCCCCAATTGATGGACATCTATTCATTTTCCATGTCTTTGCTACCACAAAAAGAGTTGCTACAAATATTTTTGTACATCTAGGTCCCTTTCCCTCCTTTATGGTTTCCTTGAGATACAGACCCAGTAATGGCACTGCTAAGTCAAAGGGAATGCATGTTTTATAGCCCTTTGGGCATAGTTCCATAGTTGGTTGGATCCATTCACCACTCCACCAACAATGCATTAATGTCCTAATTTCCCCACATCCCCTCCAACACTTATCATTTTCTTTTTCTGAGAGGAAGGAAATTTTTAATGTTAAGCTCCTTTTGCAGATGAATTTGCAGGGCTAGACCAAAGAAATAAAGATAACCTAAAGGACAAGGAAAATGAATATGATGGGCATACGTAGCTTGTAATGTGCTATTGACAATGATGACCTCTGGAAGAGGTGTGAAAGAAGGAAATGCATGACTACATTTTCCTTTACTGAGATTGAAATGCAGTAGATGGTTCAAATGTCACATTGGTACTTCTGAGAAACTATAAGAATAAAGGAATATCCCCAACACCTAGGTCAAATTCTCTTAGGACAAGAATCATATAGAATTGGAAAGCACAGGGAGGCTACAAGCTGAGTTGGTGAAAAAAAAAAACACCATTAACAGTAAAAACCATGGATCTACCAATTTACCAAAGTAGAAATATTAAAAACAAATATTTATTAGTAGCATTGCATACTACTAGAGAGTGACTATACTCAAAAAGAAATCAAAATCCCTGGTTTCTAGTCTTAGCTTTGCCACAAACTAGCTGTATACCTTTGGGCAAGTCACTTAATGTTTCCTTAATTATAAAATATGAAGAGTTTAGTTGGTTCCTTCAAGATCTAATAATCTATGGCAGCTACTCAGTAATCATAGACTTAGAGTCCTGTCTCCAACTATTGCAAGATTAACAAGGGTCTTGTGCTTTTCAGATTAGGGTGGAAATTGAACACTGACATTCTTTAAAGAGCTTCCCATCAATTCTATTTCTGACATGGTAGGGATCAGTTTTTACCCTGGTATGCAGCCAGATTCCTAAACTGGTGGGCTGGAGGTCAGGATCCTATAAACCCACAGAGAAAAGCTCTGTTTATGTAAGCATTTATGAAAAGCACAGTAGAAGGAGGGTGTTTTCCTTCTCTGGTTCCAGAGGATCTATAGAACAGTGTTGCAGAGATAGATAGGGAGAATTCTACCAAGAATTACACTTCTGGCTTAAAGCACACTATTGAATCAAATATTTATCTCATCATTTTAATGCCTCTGAACTACAATTCTACAAATCAGCAATGGAATTCGTTTTGAGGTTTATTAGAAAACAGATTTGTTTTTAGATCAACCTATTCTTTCAATCATTATTTCCTCTTGGGATCCTGTAGTGGTAAATTATGAAAGGAAAATTAAAGTCCCCTTTTCTTCTTCTGCCACAGAAAACTGATTCTAGTTCACAATAAGGTACAGAACTTGTTCTGGCTGTTAATGATTCAGAAAGAACATTATCTTCATTTTTCCACTCCATATGAAACTTAGAATTTAGAAATTAATAAAATTCAGAGTTAACTGCTATACAGAGAAAGTAAACTGCTGATGAGGAATAAAATCTAGTATTCTTCTTTCATTTTTATCTGAGTTGTCACACATAAGGCTATTTCTGCTCTAGTAGGGTACAGTAGTCTATTTGCAAACCATCCAGAAGAAATATTGTTTTCCACATTCAATTGCTTCATCACTGCACAGTCCTGTAATTTGGTCAATAGATTCCTCATCTCTAAGATCAAATAAAAAATACTCTTGTCTTTTAAAGTCTTTCATGATTGGACCCATCCGACCTTTCCAATCTCCTTATATATTACTTTCGTTCAAGTAGTGTGTGATCCAATGGCCTCCTTACTGTTCCTCGAACAAACACTCTATCTTTGAATCCTGAGCATTTTCATGCCTGGAATTCTCTCCCTTCTCATATTCACCTCCTGGCTTCCCTGGATTTTTAAAGTCCTAGCTAAAGTCCCATCTTTTGTAAGAAGCCTTTCCCAGTCATTAATCTTACTAATGTCCATCTGAAATTATCTTCAATTTATCCTCTGTATATCTTGTTTGTGCACAGTTGTTTCCCTTTCTCTCCTATTAGACTGTAAGCTCCTTGAGGTCAAGACTGTTTTTCTTCTTTATAATCTCTGGTATTTAGCAAAATGCTTGGCACATAGTAAATACACATAAATGCCTGTTGACCTGGATTGGCTTCTTTTCCTGTAGAATAGGTCATTTCCTCTAACGGCTTTTTCACAAAGACCATGTCTAACTTGACTATTGTAAGAACAGGCTAAATTGGCAAACGTGCTTTCTCTGTGCAACTAAATCCATAGAGAGGTCAGAATAGCAAGGTAAGTTTCCATAAAATGTTGAATTCCAGTTAATTCTTGAGCATAGCATCCTTCAGTTATCTACAACCTCTTCCTCTTTGATAACTGGCTAAGCTTCAGTGCCAACAACTGACCTTAGATAAGAAGTTATGGGACTGGCAGAGGGTGTGGGTATGAACATCTGAGCAACAGTTGGCCTGAGTGTGTGTCTCTGCCTACATTCCAAAGTTAACTATAAATAATCAGGGGATTACCCACACCTGTGCTTGCTTCTGATTACAGAATTTGGAAGTGCTTTGTCCACAGACCCACTATTCTGTGGTCTCACACTGTAATTTGCATATCGCTTTCAGAGATCTTTTACTTTCTATTATACAAAAAGACATTTAAAAAATGCCTACATTTTGTCCTTCAAGCTCCAGCTTGCATTATTATTTCAAGGAAGTTTCCAAAACTTCCTAACCTAAGAAACACAAGCTACTTTATTCACATGAAGCAATTCCCATTAGTTTATTTTAACCAAAATGTTATCCTTGAATTTGAATGCTATTTTCCAGGTGCTACCCAGAATAAACAAGCATTCCTCAGGAGATAACACTAGTATTATCTGACTTCTTTAATAGCCAACACATTGCATATAACATAGGAGATGTAGTTGCAGAACAAAGCTTCAAAGAACAGTTTTTTTCAGAAAGCATCTTTTTCTCAATCTGCCATAGGAGTAAAAAAATAACCTTCCATTTCCAGAGCTTAGTTTCATCATCTGTATAATAAGCAGTAGAATAAGAACCCAATAAACTAGCTCACTAAAACAAAACGAAAGATAACAGAGATTAAAAAGAAATTTATTCTCAATAGTTTATATGTTACTCTCCCACTAGCTATAATGACAGCAATTGTAACAGCAGGTTAAAATGCTATGTTCATAGGTAAGTCATTGCACTCAAACAACAATAGAGCATATGATGGGGAATGTAGACATCAGCATTCTTTGCTTGGTCTAATGTAGAAAGTTGTCATCTTAAATAGTGGTAATTGGATGTTACATTTTACCCCCATATATAGGAAGCACCCCATGAAATGACTTCCAATCTTCCAAAGGCTAAGTAAACTATTCTTTATAGCTAAGACAAATGAAACAGTAAACATTCATTTGTATATGGCTCAAAAGGGGAGTTGTTAGTTGATCACAAACCCTGAAGTAATAGGATTAAACATCATTGTGTTTATAATTTAACTTGAGAAAATGCAGTCTGAAGTTGGAAATGATGATGAAGTTGTACTATAGACTTAAATTAATGGCTGATGTGATGAAGGACTTGTGAGTCAAAGGAACTAAAGCTGGTATAAGACAAAAAGAATAAAAAAAGTCTCTAAAATAGTTTTTTGCTATAAGATACATTTTGAAAGAGAGAACATCTATAGTGGAGGTATTCTTAATGTACATAGTCAAGCCAGAAATCCAGAAAAAAAAAGTTTATAACAATATTAATAGAGTCAACTTCAAAACTAAAAACCTAAAGGAGAAATAAAAAAGAGATTATACTGAACAAGGCTACATGGAAAATGTCAGATGGCAGCTATCAAAGGGATTCTTTCAGGAGACAGATAATAACTTAAATTCCTAAGTGACAGAACTTTCTACAGAATGTTTTTCTTTGCCACAATTAATTAAAATATTGCACCAGGCAATATAAACAATTCTTCAAAATGCTTCATTTTGCTTGAACAGTTGTTTTCATGTATTTTTCCAGCTAGTGAATTTATAATAGTTTTGTAGACATTGTAATTTGTAAAAAGGATTCTCAAAAGAGGACATTATAAAATGGTTGGGATGGGCAACATGCTAGTATGTCAACCTGTGCCAACAGCTGTCCCTAGTCAGAGAACAACTACAGAAACTAAGGAGAACCTTCTCATCTTGCCTTAAAAATAAAAAAATTCGTGTGGTGGCATACAACTGGTGAATCAATATTTTAGAGTAATAGGAGCAGCTTCTTGCCTTTCTTTTATTAGATTTATCTTAGAGAGGATGTTTCCCCTGGGAAACACTTTCCCATTTTAAAGGTGCTAAATTGCCCATCACACAAATAATCAAGCTGTTGTAATATGATCTATATTATTTACACTTGGATTTTCCTGAATTGCTTCTATTATGCAAATCAAATAGCAGATGATACATTTTAGATTTCCATTTAAAAGGACACATTTCCCCCTTTTTGCAATTTGTAGCACTATTATTTGGCTGGTCTCCATTTATCAAACATCAATATTTTCTTTTGCTTCACAGATTATTTCAAATATATGCAGTTTTCCCACTTATGTATTACTAGGATGAAATCATACTATATCAGGATCCTAACTAATTTCATTCCTGCCCTTGCCCACAGCTCTTTTATTCAAGAAACTGCAAATGTTCCTGAAAGAAGTCTCCTCTGTCTAAGTGGCTAGGTTCAAAGGTATAAAGGGAAATGTAGAATTAATTTTATCATAAGTTTTTAAGAAAGAGAGTAAAAACATGGAAAGTTGGCATTCTTTGCATATATGTACTTGGGGAGATATGACCATAGATTCTGAGTTGAAAGGGTTCCTCAGAGAGAGACCATCTACTCCTATCCTTTATTGATGGGGAAACTGAGGATCAGGGAAGTTTGGTGCCATATTGAAGGCCACACAAGTAGTAAGTGAAGAGACAGAATTTTAATCCAGGTCCTCAGACAAAGCAAACAATGCTTTTTCACTCCACGACATTATTTACAATTCAAGTTTTAGAAATATTTACTATCAAAATGTAAAACTGTGTGTGTGTGTGTGTGTGTGTGTGTGTGTGTGTATGAGAGAGAGAGAAAGAGAGAGAGAGAGAGAGAGAGAGAGAGAGAATATGTGTGCCTCTTTAACTTTAGCATCACTGACTGAGGATTATAGAACCAACGTATTTTAGTGCTACATGGTCCTTTGGAGACCATCTAGTCCAATTCCCTTAATAGGAGACTAAACTGAGAGAGGTAAAATTGACTTCCCAAGGTTATCCAGCTCGTAAATAGCAGAGCAGGGGTAAGATCCCAGCTTTCCTTATTGCTAACAGTACTCTTTCTGGCTCTGCGTTTTGAAGTATTTCTAAAGCAATCAAAAGAATATCTGGAAAATGATAGCATACTATATAAGTGGTACAAATGTTGTTTGCTGCTTGAAAAACATACATTTCTTTAGGCTACTAAAATGCTACCAAGAAACCTCAAAGTGTTAATGGGAAAGGAAGAAGATTCTAATAACACTAATAAAAAAAACCCTCAGAAATTTAAGCTCAAACAAATAAAGAGTTCTAGATACTCTTCAAGAACAAAGCAGATGATAATTTATAATTAGGGAAAAGGTCAGGGTGTGAAGATATGGATACTATGGTTTATTTTGCAAAATACCTTCTTTAACTTATTATTTCTATATAAATTTTCCTACATCATTGCCTGTTTAGTCATCACAGAATCAAAAGAAGAATAACTTCAAAAGTGAAAAGTAAATTGAACCCCATCTACAAGCAAATTATAGATTCATCTAAAAGAAGCAGAGTTCTTTACTAAGGAAAATGATTGCTTATTAGCAGGTAAGGTAAGTTAAGTTATTGTAAATTATAAGGCATAATGATATAAATAGAAATGAGTATTTAAGCATTCCACAGTTGATGAATATAATAAATTGAAAACAGGGGGGGGAGGGGAGGAATTTAACATAGTTTACCAGACATAGCTTAATATAATAACAATAATAATAATAAAAACAATAACAATAATAATGTATTATGATGATAGCAATGGGTTTGCAAGAAGAGCACAGCTTTCAAATATGTCTGTATTTTCAAATTGTTGTGATTTGGAAAAGACTATTACTTCCTCTGTGGTACCATCATTTATCTCCAGGAAATAAAATGTCTGCTTAAGAGGAAATCACAAATAGCATGGAATATAATAAATATTAGTCAGATTAACTAAATTGTTGAATTTATAGAATATTAAAATCTGAGGGGACTTCAGGTTTCTAGGTCAGCTTTCAATCTGGGACTCACCCTGGGGAAATTAGATCTAAAATAAACAAAGGATATTTTTTCATTTTATTCAAATTATTTGACTTTCATACTGTAGCAAGAGCAGAGGCACAAACCCTAGGTGGGGGCAGAGGATATGGAAACATACTATTTCTACTCCAATATCATTCACTGTGAAAATGGTGGGAAAGTAGCTTGTAAAGACTAATAAGGACAAAGAAGGCCAAGTGGAGAAAGCAGATAATACTGAATGACCTAGTTAGTGGGGAGAAAAGAATGTTACCACAAAGCAGCCTGACAGTGTCTCTAAGACCATTACAGATCTGTTCCTAGCATCCAGGCCAAATTTTTAGTCTTTCATTTCACACTCTTGATTTCCACAGTGGAGTAAAGACAGTAAAGGCTTTCTGATATTTGAGTCTAAATTACAGCTCTTTATTGGAATTATATGAGGCCAAAGGATCACCACTGATTTGTTTAACATATCTCCAGAGCAGAAAGAAAGAGGTCAAATGTAAGCAGTAGTCACCCATGAACCATATGCAGTCTATACATAGATGTAAATAATAACTAGTGAAGTATAATTCTTAAATTATTTGCCCCTAAAGGACAGCTGCCTTGTTGCCAATGTCTCATAGACAAGCCGCATTGTTTAAACCAATTTTTTGAAAAGGCTAAGGCCCACTTACTTTATTTTGTGAAATGGAAAATGAGCACCAAATAATTCAGTTATTAGAGGGCAATCATAACACTGTCAAAAGGATCCTGCTTCTCATCATAAACCAGCATTATTTCTTTTAAACTAAGAAAAAGTGCATATCACTTAGCATGTTAGTGAAAAGGGAGATTGGGACAGTAATTTATTTCAATTCAACAAACATTTTGAAGCACCTACTATTTGTAGGAGATTGTGCTAAGGGCAGGGATGAAAAAATGAAAGGAAGGTGGAACTTGGAAGTATTCACAATTCACAATTCAACTGAGAACGTAAGAATCTTTTGTTTGATTTTACAGGAAAATATGGGACAAATAAAAATGTCCTGTAGCAATGGGGAGCTATTGAAATGTTTTGAACATAGGAATAATATAATAAACAAAAAAGATTTTAATTTCAAAAAGTATTAGGACTAAAAGAATTCTTTATCTTTAAAGAGATTCCAAATCTCAAATTTATTCTTTGGAGAATATATTGTAGAGTTGTTGTACTGGTAAACATTGTATATTTAGAAAAGAAAAACAAAACAAAACAAAACAAAACACAAAGATAAACTGGCACTTTTCTAGACTGAAAAGTTTAAATAGCAAAGTCCCCATGGATTAGATGGGAGAAGCTTAGCTTAATAGCTGCTCAAGTGAAAAAGAATTCAAGGTTTTAGTTGACTGCAAGTTTCACATGAGTCAACAGTACAGCACAGCTGCCAAACAAAACAAAAGAACAAATTAATCCAACCTTAAATTGATTTGGGAGAAACCAGGAGAAAAAGAGGAAGTCCTTAACAACTTTGAAAATGTTCTGGAGGATGGATGGGAGAAAATGGACACATATCACAAAGGTGGATGGTTTGGATGGGTTATGATCTACACTGATGGAAGTAAAATCCACACTAAGAGATTAAAGCTTGTTTAAACTACTGAAGTATAAAAAGGATCCTACAAAATGAAAGTCCCATGAATCTGTAGTGACTTGATTGTTCTCTTTTTGACATGAACTTCATGAAAATATCACGTTTAAATTATGACACCTAGAAACCATTTCCCAAGAACACAAATAAAGGAGTGGGAAATGTTAGGCAGGGAGAAGAAAAAACAATGGGAAATATGAGAGTATCTTTAAATATCTGAAGGATATCTGCTAGCACTGCTAAAGTAGAAGCAGGTAGTACTGTACTAGATAGAAGTTGTGGCTTAAATGGTCATCTGTAGCTAAGACTAGAAAAAAGCAGGTTGGTGGTGCAATGGACAGAATACCACCTGAGAGTCTGAAGGACCTGAGTTTAAATCTGATCTCAGACATTTACTAGCTATATGATCCTGGGCAAGTCACTTAAGCCAGTTTGCCTCAATTTCCTTATCCTCATTTGTAAAATGAAGTGGAGAGAAGTAGTATCTTTGACAAGAAAATCCTACATGGTATTATGAAGAGTTGGATATGACTGAACCAATTGAACAACAAGGCTAAGAAAAGCAATAAATTTAGCCCCAATGGATCTTCAGTGGGTGGTGGTGTTTCAGAGTAAGAAGAGGGACAGAGAAGAACTGCTGCCAACTGTCAGCAAATTAATCAAGATGCCTGTCTTGTTGGTTTTAGGTGATTTGCTCTGTCTATAGTAAAAAAATAAATAAAAAAATAAAAAGACCTGGGAGAGTTTATATCTCTTTGAACTTCTCCATCATGCCCTAAGAAGCTCTTTTTCCTGTAAGATCCCTTCAGCACTAGAATTCATACCTCATCAGTAGCCACTGTCCCTCTAGGATGGAGAAGGACTTCCAAGACAGTCATTAAAAGATCATGCAAGTTATCTCTTCACTTCCCACTCAGCTGTATTCCCCTGGATTTCTCCAGATACTTCTGTCCCTTACCAGATATTTTCCTCTTCATCTGTTTTTCAGCTTCCCCTACTAGATTGTTAACTTCTTGAGAGCAGGAACTGTCTTTTGCCTTTCTTTGAATTCCCAGTCCTTAGTATAGTGCCAGTCACACAGGAAGTCTTTAATAAATATTTATTCACAGACTGACTGATTGAGGCTTGGAGAAGGGCATTACTTTACACTCTGGAATCCTGAGGAAAAATCTCCCCATTATTTGTCTGCACATTTTTTTCCAACCAGTGTTCCCTTGGAGGAAAAGCAGCTGGGGAATTGTGTCTTTGCTTCCTTTCCCAGGCAATCAAGAATCTCCTGGTAACATTTGGTGCTGTCTTACAATGGATCTATTTTATGTTAAGGGCTGATATAATCTTTCTGAGTTAACCTTGGTTCTGCCTTATTAAGCTAATGGCATGTTTGAGATCTCTTGCAATATATATAGATTAAAATTATTGAAAGTACCTTTAAAAAGGTAGAACTAGTACCAAGGTGGAAGTTCGAAGGAACTGGGATTCAGCTAAATATAAGACACAACATTCTGACAAGGAAAGCTGGACAATGAGGGAGAGCTCTGCCAGGACTTCTAAATTCCATTTCCCTTCTAAGGTTTTAGCCTGGGATTATTATTAGGACTCATTTTACTTGATTTAAAAAATAGAAAAAGAATACAGGAAATAAAACAGAGAGCATAGTGAAACTTCTAATTTGTTGGAATTAAGTTCTTATGAGAACTACCAGGAATAAATTAGAGGCAAATCACATAAGGCTGTATGAATTGGCAGAAAAATGGCAGATGCGTTTCACTATGAGCATGCATCAAAATGAATATTATCTTGCACTTTAAAAATACATGCTGAATGTACATGTGAAATATTAGAAATTGTCCCATACCACAAGAAAGACAGTGTTGAATAGAAGAGGACTGTCTGGGAGGCAGGAGATCTGAATTCTAATTCTAATTCTGTCATAATCTAGCTGAATTTACTAAACTTAAGCATTCAGTAATGTCATGATTGAAGCAAAGTTGGAAAACATTTGGAATGCAGCAGCTTCTTTAATCAAAGTACTCTATCAGAGAATCTCTGAGTTGAAATCTTACTTAATTCTTACACATATTGAAAAGAAGAATTTTCTCTATATAATAAGTAAAAAGTGGTCAGCCAAAGTTTTTAGAGAGACCTCCAATAATGGGCAACTCAATTTTTAGAAAATTCTAAATGTTAGATATAATGGTTCCAAAGAAAGTTTTGACTTGCAGCAACTAATTGACTTTTCAGGCCTAACAATTGGACATAAAAACTTTTTAACCAATGGAAATGATGTACATGCTCACTGGATTTCCTTACCTTCTATTGCTGATAAAAGAACTCGAGAATGGTCATATGCAATTACATTTGCATATCTATTCTTTGGTTTGTTTACTTCCAGATTTGAATGTTCCCATGTAAACTGCTGACCAGGGTCAATTGACTACAAGAGAAAAACAGGTAAAAAAAACAAAGCGAGAATCAATATTTGTATAATGATGCATTCTGGACATTTATCAGAAGAAGCAAACATAATCACATTTTATAGGCTGAAGCCAGATTATATCAAGATGATTTTTATTGCAAAAATGAAAATTAATATGGAGTACAACAGAAAATAGTCATGTGAATAATAGCTGCTATTTTTATAGTGACTGAAGATTTGAATAACCTTCTTTTGTTCTCACAACCACTTTTTGAGATCGCTATTATTGGTATAATTTTCCCATTTCTCCCCCTCTCCATTAGACTATGAGCTCTGTGAGAATAGAAACTGTTTCAAAGTTGAGACTGTTTTAAGCCCTCATGCTTAGTATAATGCTTGGAACATAATATTTGGATAAGGAGCTGTAGAATTGAAGGGAATTCCATATTGATGAAATCACATGTGTATTAGAATATGAATTACTAGATAAGTAAAAAAGACAAATTGTTGACTTCAGTCAAACAACCAAAAGATTCAGGGGGAAAGTCAGATCACTTTACTTTGGTCACAAAGTTCTTCTTTATAGCCCAATGTCATTGAAAAGTAATTGTTTTTCTGGGCAAATTGGCTTTCAGGAAAACAAAACAAAACAAAAATGGCTCTTCCCATCTAGGAGCTTACATTCTATTAGAGGACCAATGTGAATATATATCATATATGTAAAATATTGTTGTTGATCAGTCATTTCCATTCATGTCTAGCTCTTCATGGACTCATTTGTGTTTTTCTTGGGAAAGACAGTGAAATAATTTGCCATCTTCTTCTTTACTTCACTTTACAGATGAGGAAACTGAGGTCAAAAGAGTTATATGACTTTCCCAGGACCACACAGCTACTAATTGTGTCTGAGGTCAGATGAATCTTCCTGACTTCAGGCCTGTCAATCTATCACATCATGACACTTAGTTGTCACAAAAACTATAGGAGAGATAAATGCAAGGTATTTTGGAGGAGGAGCTTGAGCCACTAGATGCTGGGCATCAGGAAGTAGCATTTTATCTAAGCCTTGAAGGAAAATTGTGGTTTTAAGAGGCACAAAGCTTGTTCAGAGTCATGGAGACAAGCTATGGCGTGGCTTATTGGAGTAAGAAGGTCATTTTCCTTGAATTACAAAGTATGTGAAGGGGAGCAAAATATTAAATATCTGGAAATATATGTTAAGACAGGTTATGAAGGATTTCGAAATCCTAAGACAGGAATCTTTATTTAATCCTAGAGGAAATACAGAGTTCTCAGGCTCTTGCAAAGTGCTTTAAGATCCAAACAAAGATATTTGTATTTGGTCATAGGGGCAATAGGGAACCAGAATTTACTGAGCAAAGGAATTACATGGTTCAATCTGTACTGTGGAAAAAATAACTCTAGGAACTGTATTGAAAATGGGGCAGAAAGAACCTTCAGTCATGGAAGCTAATCAGGCAGCAACGGCAATCACAACAATGACAGTGACAATGATATCACTAATAACTTTATAAGACTTTAAAAAATATGCAATTTTCTAATATTTTTTCATTCAAACATTTAAACGCTATGTTTAAAGCCATATGCTGGGTATTGGGGAGACACAAAGTTGAGTGAGGATTCAATCTAGTAGAACTAAGATATTTGGGTGATATGGTTAAAGGCAATTTTTTTTTTGGCCTTACTGTAGTAAGTTATAACTTTTTGAAACTTAAAAAAGCATCTATAGTTTTCATGCACTTAAAAAATAGATATGCAAAAGTCAAAAATTCAGAATTAAATACCTAAAAATAAAAAACCTAGTTAAATACCTAAAAAATATGAACATATTAAGGTTATATATGTGCCCTGATGAGAAGACCAAATTCTTTTTGGTAGTAAGTGGAAAAGGAAGGGAAGAAGATAGGAATAAGCATATATGAAATGCCTACTATGTGCAAAAAACTGTGCTATTTTATTAGATTTATTAACTGCTTCCAATAGCTTCTAAACATGATAAAATTATCTAATTCACCAAGGACTATTTTGTAATATCAACCCAATTTTACTCTCTACTTTATTTTTTTATTTTTATTATATTATTATATAGAGTATATTTACTACTCTACTTTATAGTCTGAGACTATATAAGTCTGTTCAAATTGTACAGCCTCAATTCTTTGCAAAATAGTTTTCCACAGAGTACTGTATCCTTAACAGAAATCTACTGAATAACATAATTAAGGCCATTTGTGGTTTCTTGGGAGGCTCATAGTGGGAAATCCTAATGTGATTACTTTAGATAACACACAGATTGTACAGAAAAGGTAAGCATTATGCTAGAAAAACTGCATTGTTAACAGTCACTAGTGTATCAACCTTTAATACATAAACCTCATTAACTTGGGGCTTAGTCATTAAGTATTGTGATCCTGAAATTATAGCTGTTACCAACCTTAAGCTAAACTAACGAATAATTCTCTTTACATGAGCTCTTTCCCTCTTGTTTCTCTTTATAAAATATCCTAAGAACATCCTAAAGATGTTGAATGTCTTTGTTGAAAGCTAGTAATATCTTTGATAAACTTTTCTTTCAGCAGGAACAAGATTCATCTTAGGATATAAAATATCCTAAGAACATCCTATGTTGAGTGTCTTTGTTGCAAAACAGTATTATCTTTGATAAACCTTTCTTTCTGTCAAATAATGGTTCACCTACAGATGGGCAACACTGCCTACATTAAATGAGAGTAATTAAACCGCATCCAAGAATTCAAAGACTTCTATCAACTTATCTCTGCCTCTGTTCATTTCATCTTCTCTGCTTCCTTTAAATAAGATATCCACTATCTATACAGATAAATGAAGAAAAGAATAGATTTGTGGGTACGCCACAAAATAGGTGTATTTGTTCAATACATTACAGAACAGCTTTCTAGAGTGCGGGGCCCTGGGAATAATGCATCAGGGGAGGAGAAGTTATTCAACCAGTCAGCGGAGCAGAACTAAGCTAATAGGCACAAGTCATCTCAATGAAACACACCAGAAAATGGCTATCCTCTACCTCTTCAACCCAAGTTATATCTCCTTCTACCCTATCACCTTATGTCATAGTGGAGCAAATCCCTTAAGATATCCCATTTAAAAAATGAAGATGGCTTCACATATGTGATGAAACAGATGGGAAGCAGTCTAAATTTATACCAGTTTCAAAAAGAAAAAAAAAAAACCCAAAAACAAACACTGATTAAATGTTGAATTGTCTTTAGGTAATTCATCATTCATCCATCTGAATCTGTCTTATGGATTGAATCAGTGCTGTTCCTGTAGGTTGTTATATTCAGGCGAGCAGTAAGTAAGCCCAGAAGTTTAGTAAGCATGGATAAACACTCTGGGCAGGCAAAATTTAATAATGATAATTTAAAACTTTATAAATAAAATGACAACAGATTAAGCACATGTGGTCAAATCCCCATTATCTATGGCAATGAGGTAAAGCAAAAAACCTCAAGAATGCCATTAACTATTTATCCTTCAAATCCTATTCATTAGTCTTTCATAGAGCTGATGATAAATAATGGCAACTGGCGCATGTGCTGCTGCTCTGCTGCTATCTGGGAAATGTGCAGATGAGCACCGCAATGACCAACCACCAGACTAAGTAAAAGCTAAAGGCCTAGGTGACATATTTGATGATACAAAAGCTGGATCACCAGTTCTCAATCACTTTTTAAAAATTCAAACAATATACCAATGGTAGACATCATAGAGTAACGCAGACTTAATAATTTTTTATGAGAAGCTGCTTCATAAGGTAGTTCCAAGAGAGAAAAAGTCATAGAATAAGAATATTAGGACTGGCAGGACCTTGGAGATTAAACAGTATCCTCCACAGGTCAGGGACCAAATCTTAGCTAAACATTTCATTGCCTCTCCAAACTCAGTGCCCAACCCAGAAAACTCCCCATTACAGTAGATCCTAATCTGGTTGGTGAACAGGTATAAAGTAAGATTCAGTGGAGAGGTCATCTAGTCTAATCCTCTTATTTTATAGAAGAGGAAACTGAGGTACAGGAAAGAAAGCAGATGGCATTGGAGTCAAGTGGATTATTTTCTGTGTACATAATTTGATTTCCAAACTTTGGAGTGGCTATAAATTTACACTTAGAATCACAATAAATGAGTAAGATTACATTATTTTAACTGCCAGACTATCTTCAAAAAGATTACATTGTTATAACTGCCAGACCATCTTCAAAAAGAAAATAAAATCCCAAATCTTGATCATAGAGAAGAATCCTAGAAGAGTTCTCCAAGTCCTAATTACTTTACTTTGGTGGTAAGGGAATCTTTACCACATATGACAATAGATTCACATTCACACTAACCACTAGAGTCTTCCACTACCAGTGAGAGTGCTTTCAAGACAAAATCCTCAAAATATCTCCTTCAGAAAATCAAAGAGAAACCACAAAAAGGACATATCCTTTAAAAAATATTTTTTAGACACCTAATTATATAGAGGAGAGGAATATTCTCATTTACTGGCCAAAATATGCTAAAACTTAAGTATTTTCTTCTATAAAACAATCTAAACTCTGCCATGACCTTGAACCAAGAAAAAAATACTTTTTATCTTTTATTTTTCTCTTTTGTTTCTGGCCACAAGTTATGAAAATTCAGTCTCCTCTTATATAATATGCTTTGCCACAGGATCTTTTAAAGACATAGAATAGTAAATTGCCATTAAGGGAGTTTCTTTTAGGCAGTTAAGGCTTGTTTTATTCTTAAGATGTAAAAATATTTAATAGAAATTATAGTATATTAATACAGTACAATTAAACAGTGCCCTTGCTTTCATGCTTTGCAGTAAATATATTTTGTAAAAAGCAGAAAATCAAGGAATTTGAAACTGCAAAATGAAGTTTTTGCTGAGTATAGTAAAACAGTAGAAATGGTATATTAAAAGCAAATACTGGCATTGAGGCAGAAAGTTGAGAAATATCATCCTGCCTGAGTATAACCACTAATAACAAAAAATGATATCATATTTCTATTATTATAATAACTCTAAAGCTTACAAATCACTTTCTTTGCCTAGTTCTATGAGGTAAATCTTGTTCCTTTTTTGCATATGTGAAAAGGAAAACTCAGGGTACTTAATTGGCTTGCTCCTGGTTACAAGACCAGTAGCAGATCTGGGTCTTCAGCATCCCTTTAGTAGTCCGAGTTCATTACTCTTTCTTTCTACACTGCCAGTCTGGGAAACCATCAAATCAGTGTGTGCCTGAAAAGGGAGTAAATACCAATATGAAGGACTACATCTCAATCAAATTACCTTCCTTGTTTACAGGAAGCCTCAAAAAAAAAAAAAAATCCATAGAGTCCAAAGTGTGATTTGGTGACAGCAGTAGGCACAATGGCACTAGGACTGATAGTCTTGTCACCTCCATTATCAATGTCCTGTAGGACATCTTAAATCCAACATATTCAAAACAAAATTAATTAACTTACACACACATACACACACACACACACACACACACACACACACACACAGACTCTTCACCCCATCCAATTTCCCTTTTACTACAGAGGATACTGCCATCTTCTTAGGCACTCAGGCTCATAACTTAGGTGTCATACTCATCTTTACTTTCTGCCAACCTTTATAACCAGTCTGATGTTAAATCCTGTCAAATCTACTTCAGTAACTAACATCTCACACATACCTCCTTATTTCTAATGACACTGCCATTACTCTGCTTCAGGCCCTCATTACCTCATGCCTGGACTATTACAGTAATATGCTGGTTGGACTCCCTGCCCCAAATCTGTCCCTATTTGAATCTGTCTACCACTCAGCTGTCAAACTGATCATCCCAAAAATACAGGTCCAAACTCAATCCCTCATTCAATAAACTTCAGAGGTTAGGTCAGCTCTCTACTGTCTCCAGGAAAAAAAATAAAATATCCTCTCTTTGGCTTTCAAACCCCTTTATTACCTCATTCCCTTACACCTTACTTTCCTCTATATGTATTACAATACAGTGACATTGGCTTTCTTCTTGTTCCACAAACAAGATCCTGCTTCTCTCAACTGTGGGCACTTTCATTGGCTGTCCCCCATACCTAGAATCCTCCACCTCATAACCTCTGTCTTCTGATTTCTCTGGCTTCCTTTAAGACCAAGACAAGACTTTCCTGATTTTCTTTCATGATAGTGCTTTCCCTCTATTGATTATTTTCAATTTATCCACTCATATATCTTGTTTTTATACAGTCATTTGCATGTTAATTTCCGATTAGACTGAAGGAATAGAATTTTTCTTTTTTGGCTCTTTTTTGTCCAGTGCTTAGCACAACGCATAGCATATAGCAAGCTTTTTAATAAATATATACTGACTTGGATTTGCTTAGAGATCTTGCTTCAAATCCTGGCTTGGTTATTTGCTATATGATCCTAGACATGTAAACTTTGTCAACCTTGGTTACCTCATCTGTAAATGGATTCCAATTCTGCCACTTGCTGGCCAAGGAAACTTGAGAAAATCATTTGATTCCTCTGGGTCTCTGTGTTTTTATCTATACAACACAGAGTGAGGTTTCTTAGATTATATCTAAGGTCTTTTGTACTTCTAATAATCTATATATAACCATATAAATTGGTTGCATGAATTTCACTTCTCCATCTTTCTTAAACAACAATTTCAGATGTCTTTTTTTTAGGGGAATGGTATGGAGAGGGGCTTTGTTCTAAACTGGGTGATTTAGATCTAATGGAAATTACTGTGAATTTTTTCAGTGTAGAGTACAAAAACAGTCTCAACATTCTCTGGACATTAAAGAAAGATACTAGAGGCCTTATAAAGCTCTCCTACCAAATGAACAGGAACCATCTGAATAGTAGACAATCCAGGAAAAAAAGGC
The DNA here is from genome assembly GCF_902635505.1 of Sarcophilus harrisii. Classification (NCBI taxonomy): domain Eukaryota; kingdom Metazoa; phylum Chordata; class Mammalia; order Dasyuromorphia; family Dasyuridae; genus Sarcophilus; species Sarcophilus harrisii. The sequence continues at coordinate 114,317,266 of NC_045426.1, read as the reverse complement.
AAAACCTTCTCTCTGCCAGTCTCCTGTATTGATATGTCTTCTACACTTTCCTGATAATTCAATCACAGAAAAATAGAAAACAATCACCATTCTATCCAAAGGTCTCTCTTCATTTCTCATTGTCCTTGATCTTTCTGCAATGATTACCATTGCTGATTATGCCACTCTCTCTTAGCTACTTTTTCCTACTATATCTATATAGATATTGTTGCTATACACGAAACCAGAAGTTGGGGCTAAATAAATGGCTACTAAGTGGAAGACTGACTCAGAAGTTTTCCTTACAACTCAAGAGGGATAAAGAGGCACCAAAGTTGTTTTTGTTGTGTCCAATGAAAATAAGAGGCATAGTTTCCTAGGACATTTAATCATTTTTCCTTACACTGATCCTAGTGAGAACGAGAAAGAGATCACAGTCAAAATAATTTCACCTAGTAAACTGATATCCATTTGAAAGGCAAAGAATTTGAGGGTTTTTTTTTCCCTGAGGCAATTGGGGTTAAGTGACTTGCCCAGGGTTACACAGTTAGGAAGTGTTAAGTGTCTGAGGCCAGATTTGAATGCAGGTCCTCCTGATTTCAGGATTGGTGCTCTATCTACTGCACCACCTAGCTGCTCCTGAATTTGAGGTTTTATGAAGACCTTAAAATATTCCAAAGTACATACTCTCATACTCACACTCTTTATGAAAGTGAGCACTTTCACAGGAAAGTGGAAGATATAAAAAATAATGTTACAAAAATTTGATGTGAGATTAGGAAATTAACAGTGAAATGCTTTTAGAATACTCAGTAGAATTATAGAATGAAAATTAAAATATGAAAATTAAAAATAAAAAATAAAATAAAATAAAACATGACTTCAACATAGAATCAGTAAAATATACTTGGTTTCCATGAGAAATTGTTGTCCAGGCTGGTTAAATGTCTACTGATTGGAATAAATGAGAATCTTAGAACTATATTTTCTCTGTACAAGAACAGAGACAGAAAGTGTTTGAATGGCATCATATGACATCACAAAACATGAAATTCATTATATTTCAGCAGATAATAAGTTAGTAGTTATAGATGAGTCATTTTAAAATCAGCCATTAGCAAATAGTCATATTGTCTGGCCATAAGAACAAAAAGCATTTAAAAAAGACTTTCTCAACTATTCGTATGATGAAAGCATTAACATTTCTTCTTCTTCTTTTTTTTTGTGAAGCATAAAAATGTCCTATATTGAGACCTCATCATGAGATGGAGATGATCCTAGGTTTTTCAACAGAATATAAATTCTGGCAGGATCATACTATTTACTGTGTATATAAATGTATATACCAATTGTATACATTTCAGCTATGGGGCTAGAGATGGTCTGCAAGCTCATTGTCTAAAAAGCAATTTTGGAGAGGCTCTTTACCAGCTTGAGTTCTGAAATTTTCTGACTCTAACAGTCCTTGAATGCTGTGTTATAAAGGGATTGTGATCTGCATTGGGAATGAGAGTACTGATACAGATAAAATTATATACTAATGAATACTATTAATATTAAAGTAAGAAATACTGGGATGTCAGTAAATCAATTTCACATGCAACCCTTAGATGAAAACATATTATGGATATTATTTGTAATAATTCTCTAACTTAAACCAATAGAAGTAAAGTGATTTTGAATTGATATATGGTGAATCAGCAAAAATAAACTGTACTCTGAAAGTAAATTGCTCAACCAGGTGAGTTGAATTAATTCTCTCAGGGAGCCATTTGGCAAATAATCTATTCTAAATTATACCTAAGGGAGAGTTAATTTGTCTCATGCAGTTTACAATTTACTCCCAGAAAGTAGTTTACTCATTCTTATTTACCATGGATTTAGTACAATAAGATGAAAAATATTATTATCCTATTTAAGTTTAAGGGGAAACTATTATTTTGTCTTCAAAATTAAGATAAATTATTTTTCAATTTTTATTGACAAGATATAAAATATTAGTTTTAGAGAATAAAACCATTTGAATAAGTATTCCAAAAAAGGAACTGTCTATAAAGGGTATAACAACAGAAATGTTGATGCTGTATTTAACAAAGAACATATAACTATTTGTAGATGATTCAAAAATCTTTCCTTCTTACTATGATTTCTTCTCTGAGTTCCACAATTTATAACTGGCTACAAGGATCCTCATTACATATTTCTTTGGCAACTTAACAAATATCCAAAGCAAAAGTAATGATCTCTGCAAGACCTTCCTCTCCTCCATAATTCCCTATTTCTGGCAGTGCTGTCTGTATCCTCTCAATCCCTAGCCTGGAATTTGGCTTTTCTTTTTCCCCTTACAAAAATCATAATATCTCAGAGTTTTAGAGTTTGGATGGACCTTAATAGCCAGCTCTTTGTTATTATTATTCAGTTATTTCTGTCATATCCAGTTCTTCATATACCTGTTTTGGGTTTTGCTAGTAGAGATTCTAGAATGATTTGACATTTCTTTCTCCAGCTTTTTTTTTTTTAACAAATGAAAATGAGGCAAACAGGGGCAAGTGATTTGTCTAAAATCACACAGCTAGTAACCATCTGAGGCCACATTTGAATTTAGATTTTCCTAATTCTAGGTCTGATGTTCTAGTCACCATGTCACCAAGCTATCTAATGGCCAGCTAAGTCAATCCATATTTACAAAGAAACCTCCTTTATAACATACTTAATAATGATCACCCTATTTTTGTATGAAGTTTTGTATGAAGCAGCCTATCTGACTTTTAAACAAGATAGCTCCAAACTCAACTAAGACTTTTGGAATACTGAGTGTAGCCCTTGCTGTTGGAAAGCTTTTTGTCCTATTAATCCTAAATTTGCCTCTTTGAAATTTACAAAAAATGTTTTCTGATACCAAACAGAACAATAAACTATTTCCCCACATGATTGTCCTTCAAATTCTAATACACGTTTCTTTTCAGCCTTTTCTTCTCTTCATTCTCAATCAACATCCCTAGTTTCTTGAATGAATCATCAAAATTGTCTGAATTTGAATTTGAGATCTTTCACCATCCTGGCTGACTTTTAGTGGAAACATATCTAGCCTATCAGTCTTTCCTATTATAGAATAAGGGATATAAAGTCTGACTAGGTCAGAGTGCAGTGTGATTTTCATCTATTTATAATAGTAGACGATGCTTTATATAAAATAGATTGAAGTCACATTAGCTATGAACTGCTAAAACCCCTAGTTAATTTTTAGACCAACTAATTATAACTCATCTATCTTTTCTTTCTCTCTCTCTCTTTCTCTCTTTTCATACACACATATATGTATGTATATATGTATATTTAATACATATATATATATATATATTTACATATCATTTTTGAAATCAACCTTTATGTTTTATCAGTATGTTTTGTCAGTATATTCTTTCATCTTATTAGAATAGGCCTAATGTATTACCTGTTCAATATATTTTCAGATTCTAATTCAATCATTCAGTGTGTTAACTATTCTAACTTTCCTTTCTGTTATCACTGAATTTGAAAAAGACAGCATTTGTGCCTCTATACAAATGTTTAATAAAATATTAAATAGAACCAAACCATGCAGGATACTCAATTGGAGATATTCCAAGTTGACACTGAACAATTAATCTTTAAAGTCCAGTCACTTAACCAGTTTCATAACCACCTATTTGTAACACTGTCTACCCAATCTATCTATGTTTTCCATGAAAATAACATGAAATTCCTTTACAAATGCTTTGTTGAAATCTGGAAAAATTCTACAGAATTACTTCTGGATTAATACTAATGTTAAAAAAAAAAAAAAAACAAACAAAAAGCAAATTAACGGGCAGATAGGTGGTGCCATGAATAGATTTTCAGCCCTGAAGTCAGGAGGACCCGAGTTCAAAACTGGCCTCAGACACTTAACACTTCTAAAAGCTCTATGACCCTGGGCAAGTAGCTAAACCCCAATTGCCTCAGGAAAAAAAAAAAAAGCAAATTAAGTTTGGTCTGCCATGACCTAATCTTGATGAAGAAATGCTTGTTTTTTGTGATCAGTGTTTTTTAGATTGTCATACTGTAGAAATAAATGATTCTAATCCATTAGATTTTTTTTTTTATCACTTTCCTTCTAGTGTTAATTGGTCTTTCCCATTCCTATCAATCCTATTTCAACAACTTTAGTTTTCAAATACTTATCACATGCATTATAACAAAAGTCCTAATCATTCTTATTTTCTCAGGTTTCTCCTTTTTCTTCTGCGTCATTTATGCCATTGATAAAACTTCTTTTTCATCTATCCTTTCTTCCCATTTCCAAGGTAGTCACCCTTCAGACCCTCATCACCTCCTAATTGGACCATTGCAACAGTATCCTAATATCTTTTAATGTCCACGATGTTCTTCTCCTCCAACCAGAAATGATCCTTTCCCTCATCTCACTAATGTCATTGTCTTTGTCCTTCCTTAAACTAATGTGTATTACCCAAGTTGTGCACACATTTCTACCATTACCAAAAAAATTATAAACTCATCAGGTTCAAAGAATGAATCTTTACCTCCCTATCTTTATATACTTAGCATCTAGGATAATAAATTACATAGATCAGTCGATGAAAGTTTATTAAATTTTTAAATTATAATTTTTCATTTACATTTAAAGTAACCTCAGACTTTCTGGTCAAACTCTATACCAAAAAAACATGAAATCCTCAGATTTTATATTTCCAAAGAAAAGAAAACAAATGTGAACTAGAAAATGTAAATTTCGAGTTAGTTTGGAAAGTTATGTTGCTTCAAGGAAAACCACCTCTTTGAATTTCAGTAATGAAATGAAGAGCCAAGCTTTCTAATATTAATATATTTTGAGTGGATATTGCCAAAAATTTGGCTGAAAATGGTGGGATGAGTGAATTAGTAATCTGAGTAGGTAAAATGTAGGGAGAGAACTAACCAGTGGAAATACCTGGGAAGGCTTCTCATAAGAGGTAGCATCTGAGCTGAATCTGGAAGAAAACTAGAGAGTCTAAGAGATGGAAATGAGGAGCTAGCAAATGTCTTCCAGGTATGGGGGACAACATCAAAGAAATCAGAAAATAGAATCTCGAATCCAAGGAAGAAGTAGTAATTCAATTTTGTTAGAACAAAGAATATTGGAAGAGAAATAATATATAACACAGAAGTTTTTGTATATCCTTTTGGAGAGTAATTTATACTCAAATAAATTCTTGGATCTATTAAAATAAATCAGGAAATACATTTTTTAAAAAAGATTTATTTGAATATTTGCAAGTAAATCCATACATAAATATTTCATTTTGCTTTGGCTTGTACCTTTCATTTCTTTGGTGTAGGGAATTTTTGCTAAGGAAATACTTAACCAGTAAAGATTAATAATGTTAGGCAGTTTATAGTCTTAGAGAATTATCTGGGGTCTAATTTTTCTTGTGCAGCAAGATAATTGTATAAATATGTATACAGATATTGAACTTAACAAATACTTTAACATATTTAACATGTATTAGATTACCTGCCATCTAGGGGAGGGGGTGGAGGGAAGGAGGGGAAAAGTTGGAATAGAAGGTTTTGCAACTGTCAATGTTGAAAAATTACTCATGCATATGTTTTGTAAATAAAAAGCTATAATAAAAAAATAAAAAAAAGGGAAAAGAATCCATATATACAAAAATTTTAAAAAGAGAATTATCTGGGGGCAGTAATTTTCCCCTGTTCACTTATTCTTCCTGACTCCAAGATTGATTCTCTAACCACTAATCTGAAGCTTCTAGGAGAGTGTCTGTTAGGAAATGAGTTCAAATCCAGTCTCAGGCACTTAGCAGATTTTGTCCTAAGCCAAGTTATCCAAACTACCCTGCTTTGGTTCTCTCACTGGCAAAATAGGGATAATAACTCCATAGACAGCATATTGCACAATAAATAATATCAAAATAACTTGGTCTGTAGAGAAGACCAAATGAGAATACTTTTAAAGCATTTTACAAATTTTAAAGTACTATATAAATGCAATAAAGTTATAATTTTCAACAACAACATTAGTCATTGGTTCTGTTTCATAACAATGAGAGAAGGGGTTTGTGCAAAAAGTTTTTAATAGTGTCTTAAACAGTAAATAATGGTAAAAAATGATGAGTTATCTAGGGAGTTCAAAATATATATTACATATATAAGAGACTGACAATATATATGCACACATATGCATGCACACACACACACACACACACACACACAATTACTGGAAACCACTGAATAAAAACCATGCTGCTTTAGTACAAGGTTGTATTGATCAGTAAGAAGAATTTATCATAATAAAAATATCAATGAACTAACCATTTCTACAGTTAGTCTTCACTCAAATTTCCTTCCCCATTTCTTATTACTAGTAGCTATTCTTCCCCATTCCTGCAAAGGGGTTATTCATTCTTGATGGTGGCAGAGGCTTCCAAAGAGTGTTTCAAATACCAGAAGATTATGAGTCCCTTGGGAAAAGGGATTAATCTCTTTTCTTTCCCTCCCTCACCAGTAATCATCCTCTTTATGATCATACTGCCAAAGTAAAATATGAAATGAACGATGTCATCCTATGCTGTCATCTGACTTTGATGAGGAAAAAAATTATAACAGAAAATATCAACATTTGATTCACTTTTTGTTCTAAGATACAGTGTATTACTCCAATTCTGACTTAATATTGTAAATGGAAAATGAATCAATTTCCATAATTTTAATTGCTTTTTTTCAAGATAATGTCCTGATTAAATGATTTGTCCCATTATTTACTAAAAAAGTGGTTCCTATTTTAAGTAGTTTCACTTAAGTAGTCTTATTCTAGTACTAATTATCATTGGATAATGATGAGCTCCTGTACATTGAATTGAACAGAGGCAGCTCATAAAAGGCGACAGAGTGCCTGATAGTTTTTCTATTTTTACATGTAATGCCCAAGTGCACTAGCCATTCTTTTACCACAGAAAACTGAAATTTCTCCTTTGAGATTCAATGATATAGCAATTGCTTCTCATTTTTCAAATGTGTATGGGTTACTTGGTGAGATTTCAATATTTTGGGGGGGGGGCAAAATCATATGTCCTAAGTACATAGATGTATAAACAAACACAAATTTCAACTTTTTGTCTACTTACAAAATGATTGTGGGAGAAGAGCTTCCTTGTAAACTTTAAAGTACTGTATAACTGTTAGCCATCAATATCTTCAATAAATATGATCACAAATATCAATGAAAAAATTGTAAAAGAATTAATCATACTGATTTATCCTTGTGGTTAAACAAATTCATCTCTTCCAGGAGAGTTTTCCTCAAATTTTTTTATTTAATCTATTCATTTATTCATTATACATTTATTCACTAGCAATTATTAAGCACATTCTCCATGCAGAGCACTGTACTTGTTAATGAGGGCAATACAAGTTATAAATAAATCAATGTTCCAGACCATATTGATCTTAAAAGTCTAGAAAGTAGATAAGACATCAACTTTCCTAAATATTTTGGCACAGGAGAGAGTCTCTAAGGGTCCACCCTTTTCCAAGAGTTCTTTGAAAATGTGTAATGATTGTAAGAGCTAGTTTCCACCTACCAAGGCTGCCTAGTATAGAGTACTTGTGTTCTCTGAGAGTTAGAGATAAACTGCTATCTAAAAAAAAGCTTATTGGAGGCATTACAAATTATTCTTTTCTTTACGTGCCCTTACAAAAGAGCATAGGAACATTCAGACATTAAATTTTTTTAAATGTTTATTGCATATGAATTACAAGTTTAGCTTGAACATACTTGAATTATAATTTAAAAACTATATGGTATTATAATAGATTTAAATGTCAGATGTTTTTGTCATTCACTGCCCAGCTATATTATCAGCAGGCAATCAAAGCCACATCATTTTCACACCCCCCACACTTAATACTTAATGATATATAGCAAATCAGACTCCTACACAGCTAGACAACACATTTCTCATCAAGTTCAAATGAATGGGAACTTAACTGTAATCTCTACTCTATTTCACTCAACTGAACTAGGAACAAAGAGACCAATCCACAAACAATAAACACTGTGAAGGAATAGGGAGAGAAGGCTGATGTTCACTTTCTTGGAACTGAATAGCCATAATGGAACAAAGGGTATGCTGGTATTGGCAGACACATCTCAGAAGTGGGAACGACCAATAACTCATGAATAACAAGAAGTCTGCACTAACAGTTTTAATGAGTGCTCTAATGGTTTAATGGATGGCAATTTAATAGGATTTCGAGTAGAATCCTTCTGAAAGCTTGTCCTCAATAAATCTGTCATTGACAAAGACCTGGAATTCTTCACAGAATGGTTATAATATGGGGGCTTTATACACACAAAAATTAAGGCAGTTGTAATACTGTTATTACCATCCCTGCTGCAACTAATCTTCTAACTATTGTGACACAGATGGCTAACGGCTCAAAGTGGGGTATTACTCCTGAAAGACTAGCCCATGTTTACCAAGAGGTAATGTTAGTTCATCAAAGTGATCATGGGGTCTATTATAAACTTCAAATTAATACCAAAAGTGGGGAGAATAAAAGAATGAATGATGTTTGTCTGTCATCTCTAAGGCAGGTGACTATAACTAAAATCCAGAATCCCTCTGTGTCACTTCTCACTCAATGCTTATATCATTAATTGTCTGTTTTGTTGCTCATTTGATGTTTATTTGCTATTCTTTGTTGTTGTTGTTGTTGGTTGGTTGGTTGGTTAATTGTTTTCTTAGAGTTGTGATCTATTTTAGAACTAGTCTGTAAGCTTCAAGAAAGCAGGCACTATAACATATAACTTTCTGTATTTTCCTCTGCCCCATTCCCTCAGAGTCTAGCTCAATTGCTCAATGTTTAGAAGACAGTAAAAGGTAGCTATTACCCCAAGAATATCCCTGACCAATTCTCTGGACTTCATACTTTATTGTCTCCTTTTGAAGAATGAGACATCATACAATGGAAAAAGAACTGGATTTGTTGTCAGGGGATCTATATTCAAATCCCAGCTCCTTTCTTTGTTATTTTTATGACTTTGGGTCCAAGAAAATTATTTATTTAAGTCCCAAGTTCCTTTCTTTGTAAACTGAGGGATGGGAACGGAATGATCTGAGTTCTCTTCCAATTCTAATATCCTATGATTTCATTTATTGATGGCTTCACCAACTGTTCTCTTGTATCCTCAGGCATTAAACTTTTCTCCAGGCTTCTGTTGTCTCATTCATAAAATGAAGGAGCTAAAGTATAGTAAAGTCATGTTCTCTTCCAAGTCCTATGGCATTATGCAGCTAACAGCAAAGTTCTCTAGCTTTGTTCTATGTTTACACCCTGTTGGATAATTGCACTTGGATATCACACCATTACCTTTAAATTCAACATCTATCTTTGTCCTACTCAATAGCAGATGCTGCTCCTTAATTCTTTATTTCTGTTAATGATCCCTCCATTTTCTCAATTACCCAGATTCCAATCCTTTGCTTTAACTCTTCCTATTCATTCATTTCCTATAACTGATCAGTGACTAATACCTGGTAATTCTTCCTTTGCCAGGTGGATATCAAAGTTAATCAAGTTCATTGTCACTGCCCCTTACTTGTATTAAAGAGTGTGCTAGAACATAGATTCTAATCATAGTTCTTGTACTAAATGCTGTGGAACTCCAGGAAAATTGCTTTGCTATATGGGACTACAGCATCACTGTATATAAAGCAAGGTTGTTGGTTTAAATACTTACTATGGTACTACATTCAAATCTTGCCTATGAGGCTTATTATATGTGCAGGTCACCACCTATTTGGGCTTCAATTTCCCCATCTGCAAAATGCATGTTGAGTTAAATGATCTCTTGAGATCTCTTCCAGCTCTAAATCTATGATCCTATAATCCTTTCAAGCTCTAACACTTTGTGGTTTTAAAATCTTAATTCAAACCTTTCTTGTTTCCCCTTTGATCACTGTGGTTTTGTGGTTATTATTTAGTCATTTTTATTCATGTTTGACTTTTCATGACACCTTTTTGGCTTTTCTTGGCAAAGATACTGGAATGGTTTGCCATTTCCTTCTCCAAGCTCATTTTATAGATGAGGAAACTAAGGCAAAGAGGATTAAATGACTTGCTCAGGGTCACACAGCTAGTAAGTGGCAGACCACATTTGAACTAATATCATATTGACTCCAGGTCCAGTACTCTATCCGCTGTACCACCTGTGTACGTCCAATGACTAATGCGGTACCTTTCAAATTAGTCTTGCTGCCTGCATTCAATGATTCCTTCTAGACATGCTACATGACAATGCCAATTTTTCTGTTCAGAATACCACTCATCATTATTACAGACTGTCTAGTACCTTATTCTTTTATCCAGGACCCTCTACAATCTGATTCCAGTTTTTCATCACTTGCAGGTAGTAATTAATCACATGCTACTTTTTAGTTTGGCCAGTTAAGTGATTCAGTGGACAGAGTACTGGGCCTGGAGTCAGGAAGATTGGTCTTCCTCTGTTCAAATCTGGCCTCAGATACTTATTAGCTATGTGGACGCTGGGCAAGTCACTTAACCCTGTTTGCCTCAGTTTGCTCATCTGTAAAATGAACTGGAGAAGGAAATGACAAACCACTTCACTGTCTCTGCCAAGAAAACCCCAAATGGGATCACTAAGACTCAGACATGACTGAAAATAACTAAATAATATCTTTTTAGTTTCTTCCTCTCTTGAATTTGTATTTAAATCTTGTTCTTCATTTTAACTTTCTATCTGTATTTGTAATTACAATTAGCTTTTTGAGAGTGAGGATAGGGTCTTTTATTTCTTTGTATCTCTTATAGTCCCTTTCATAAGGCCTCACAGCATAGATGCATACTACATATTTGATCCTTAGCATCTTAGATTTTTATTTTATATTTTCTCTAAAAATATTTTCAGAGAAAAAATTTATTATGTAATTCTAGATTTTTGGAACCAGAAGAAACTTTGGTGGATCTAACCCAACCCTGTCATTTTCTAGGAGGACATGACTTTTTTGGTTTTTTGTCACTGTTTTGCTCACTGGAGTGTGCAGATGATTCTTAGAATCAGTCTACAAAAGAGCTGAACTTGTATATAGCCTGGCTGATCCATTTGTTTAGTTCCTTTTCCTGATCAATACTGATAGCTGAGATAAATTGACTGCTCAGTGATCTGTATCGATTATCAAGGATGCTGAAAATAATGGATGGCTCATGCTACCATCTATTCATTTTGTAAAATAGAACAAGTCTTAGAATGCTTTCTGGAAGAATAAAAGTATTCACTACCAAGATGTCACTGAGGAAAAATTGGATAAGACATAACCCAGAAACTTTTCTTAAAATATGTGAGGACATCTGCATCTGGTAAAGACATTTTAAGAAACACAGGTAAGACAATTTCAATATTCAAAACTCTGAAATATCATTGATTCAAGCTTTTCAATGATAAGCAGTAGAATTTTAAGAAAAGCACCATTTATTATAGGAGGCAACATGGCTTTAGGAAGATGAGCTCAAATGCAGACTCAGATGCTCACTAGATGCTAAACTCTGAGTAAGTCTCTCAATCCCTAGCTTAATCTTCACTGGAGAAAAAAATGGCAAACCATTTGTTTTGCTCTAGTATCTTTGCCAAAAAAACCTCAAAAAATGTCCACAGGGTAATGAAGAGCTGGACATGATTGAACAACCAATAAAACCAAAAAAAAAAAGTTATTTTTAAAACATTAAGCAGAAGTCACTCACAAAACAGTAGATAGGGACAAATTCTGATATTAGCTATATTGTGAAAACTCAGCTGGGAAAATGTTTGATAAACTCCACAAATAGGGTTGAAGCTATGTCAAAATGGATAAGCTAGCCAACGAGAATGATGGAACTAGGCAGTTATCACAGTGTGCCTGATTTTATATTATCACTGAAAGGTAGTGCACTGAGAACAATACTTTGACTAGACATAGACCAAGCTGGTTTTCGACTTTAAAGCCTGAATCATTTACTGATTATTCAAAATGAGGCAGATCATACCTACCATTCAAACAGGGATTTTAACCAAATTTCAGGCAAGATTTCATATCCCATTTTGTGGGAAGAAAAGCTTAAGTATGAAACCTGGGAATCTTAGCAAAATCCAGCTACTAAGGGGCCCAGCCTAAAATTTATCAAGCTAGAAAAGCAGAAGTGCACAATTATTTTCTAAAAGAAATGTTATATTAAAAATTTAAAAACTTCCCCCTTACAATTTTGCCTTCATAGTACTAGTATTTCCTTTGTTCTTGAGAATATTTGAAAGTCACCAGCAGCTTTGTTTTTTAGAGTCAATCTGTTTATTTTCTAGCTCAAATTATAATCCTTGGTCTGTGACATCACCATTGCTTGCAGTGGAAATGATTATGTATCAAAAACAAAAGATTATGCCTCTTTTCAAGAGGGAATGAATAACAAAAGCAGATAAAGGCTTAAGAAGCAAAGAGGCTGTTTTCATGCAAATATTTTTATGATGAAAAGAGAGATAAGTACTAAAAATACTATTTTTTCATCCATTTTCTTGAAAGATATTTAGATCTGAAAGAGGAAGAAATTGGTAATTTGTTTCGGGATTGGCCCAAAGACATGGATACCACTTTAATGCTATAGCAACAATAACATACAATAGAAAAAGCCCTAGGTTCAAAAGCTATTCATGCTCCTACTGTCTATGTGATCTTGGTCAAAAAAAAAAATAATCTCTGTGTCTCAGTTTCTTCATTGATAGGATGAGAAGGATAATAGGATATAATCAAAATAACATAATATAATATTACCTAATATCTAAGATTCTTTTCTATATCTAAATATATGATCCCATGATCTCTCTCTCCATAACAATACCGAAAGAGGGATATTAACTTCAATTCTTGACCCTAAGTGTTATGATTAATGTCTTCACCAATAAATTTAGTTAAGTGCAGAGTGACTATACATAAAATGCTGTCAGGCTTGGATGTGATTGTTGGTTACCTAAGAGAGGTTTAATAATATGGTATAATAGTCCAATGGCAAATGTTCCTACTAAGTTATACAATGAAGAAACTATTATCATAGACAACTTGTATAAACTTGAATGAGCCCTTCCTTATATAAGCTAAACTAGCACCTCTATCAAAGACCCAGTTGGTGGTTGCCAGCTGGGGAGTGGTCTGCAAAGAATCAGAAGAAAAAAACTTGAATTTAGGGATTGGGACCTGAGACTAAATCCCAGAGTTTATTTCTCCAAAGACCAAACTTTATTCAATTTTTACATTGTACTCTAGCATTTTGCTTCAGATACACACCCCAGATGGTCATACTGTTGATCTTGCCATCACCAACAATCCTTCTATTTGCATGTTCTCACATCCTAAAATGATTTTATCTGATCAATCTTTTATTATTACCTCTATCTTTCTACCATACGACTCTTGACCCTTTTCTTTCTTTTCACGATAACTTCTAATCTTTTCACTCCTTACTTCTTTCTTAAGGCTATCACTTTGCATTGGCTACCAAGTGTTTTCTTTTTTATCTTGAAAATTTATTGAACCAATTCAAATCTACATTGAACTCTGCAACCAAGTTCTTCACTCATTACCCAATTACTAATCATGCCTTGCCATACCTTAGATTGTATCTATGATCTGCTTCTTTGTTCTTCTAGAAGAGTTGTTAATTGAAATTGAAATCATGAAATCACACTGAGTCCACTCCAAATTAATATTACCTTATTTCAATTGGGATTTCACTGCAGTAATTTTTTTATACTTTCATAATCCATTCAATTTCTCACTTACCACAGTGGTTTCTTCAAACCCTTCAATTCCTTCTACTTATTGGGCATTTTGAACTATCCTACAGACATTTTAAAACATATCTCCCTTCTTCCTAGAACCTGTTCTTTTCTAAATTTCCCTATAATTGTCAAGGGAATCGTCATTTTCCCAGTCACTCAAACTTGCAACGTCAGAATTAACTAATGATGCCTAATTTATACTCATCTCGTGTATTCAATCTGTTTCTAAGTCTTATATATTTTTTTTACCTTTATAACTACCATGTTTATCTCCTCTCCACCCATACTACTACTCTCTTAGTTAAGGAATTTGTCTCATAGTTTAAGAAAAAAATTAAGGTCATTTTTGTCTAGAGTTTTCTTTTTCCCCATTCTTATAATCTTACATCACTTAGAGATTCTCTTCCTACTATCTCCTCTTTACCACTATTTCATACAAAGAGATGGCTCTTCTCCTTGTGAAGGTTGATCACTCTACATGTACTCTTTATCATATTTAATCTTTTCCAATTGAATGCCCCCCTATATTATCCACTCTCTCACTAATGTTCCATCCATCCCAATCTACAGATTACTTCTTTGCTACATACATCCAAAATCATACCTTCCCTATTCTTAAAAACATAAAACAAAAATTTCAGTTGACTCCATCATGTTAACTATATATCTCCATATGCCTTTCATTTCATGGTTAATTTGCTTGAGAAAGACATCCACGCTATGTGTCTTCACTTCCTCTTTTCTCATTCACTTCTAAACCCTCAATAATCTGATTTCTGACTTTCCATCATTCAATTAAAACTACTTTTCCCAAGGATTAATGTTAAATATAATTGTCTTTTTTAACTTTCTCATCCTTTTTTTACTTTTCCTGCAATCTTGGACACTATTGATCACTCTCTTCTGCTTTATACTTTTTGCTCTAAGTTTTCACAATATGTTTCTCTTCTGGTAATTTACCTACATGTTTGACCGTTTCTCTGTCTTTTTTTGCTGAATGTTTAGCTTTGAAATAGCCATTAAATGAAATGGTCCTCTCTTTTCCATCCAAATTGTCTCATTTGGTGATCTCATCAGTTTTAATGGGTTTAATTATCAGTTCTATGCAGATGGTTCTCATATCTATTTATTTCTCTTTGGTGGTGGCTAGGTGACTCAGAGGATAGAGTGCTGGGTCTGGAGTCAGAAAAACTCATTTTCCTGAGTTCAAACCTGGCCTTAGACACTTATTACTGTGTGATCTTGGGCAATTCATTCAACTCTATTTACCTCAGTTTCCTCATCTTCAAAAAGAGCTGGAGAAGCAACTGGCAAATCACTCCAGCATCTTTACCAAGAAAATCCCAAATGGGGTCACTCAAAGGGATGAAACAACAATACATTTTTTCTCAACTCCATTTTTTTTTATCTCCAGCTACCTATTAGACATATAGGCCCTATAGACATCTGAAACTGAATTTGTAATATCTTTCTTTAGTCTCTTGCAAAATCCTCCACCCTCCTAAACTTCCCTATTAATGCCAAGAGAACTAGTAGTCACACACCGTTCAGACTTGCAACATTTGTGCTTACCCTACATATGTTATTTATTTCTTAGTCTTAAGGTTTCTCCTCTTCCCTCACATCTTTTCTCCATTCTTATAGCAACTACTCTAGTATTGGAGCTCATTACTTCATGTCTAAACTATTGCAATTGTCAGCTATTTAGTCTCTTTGCCTATGGTCCATCCCCATTACATTCCACCCTCCACTCAAGTTTTAAATTGATCTTCCTAACATACAGGTTTGAACATATCACCCTCTGTTCAATAAACTCCAACTCAATAAACTTCTTCCCAATTTCCTCCAGGATCAATGATAAAAATCCTTTGTTTAGCTTTTAAAACCCTTCATTACCTTTCCTCCTTTCTACCTTTCCAGCCTTTTGCTTTTCTTAGTATTATTAGGACTTAGCATGGTACCTGTGACATAATAAGTGCTTATTAAAATGTCTATTGACTGACTTAATGCTTCTATAACCTTGGGGCAGTTTCATTTTATTCTATGAGCATTAGTACTACTAGGAAATTCATAGTTTTCCATAACCCTTATCAACTGTGCCAAATAACTATTATATTTTCAATCTGTGTTTTTATATGGAATGAGAGAAATGTTTGTTATTGTCATTTAGTCTGGTTTGTGGGTTTATTATACAGAAGCAGAATGGTATTATGGATGGAATCCCATCTTTGGAATTAGAAATATATGACTTCAGTTGCTTCCTCTGACACATTCTAGCCATGTAACCACTTTTCTTTCCCATTCAATGCCAAAAACCACTTGTTGGGATCCCAAACAAGTTGCCAGTCTGCACAAAAAGAGGGAATTTCCTTACTAAGAATTACCTATATCAACAAAATGTCAACTACAGACTGCAAATAATATTTTAACAAGCCAATATATTTAAGTGTAAATAGATTCATGCTTTTAAATATGTACATATTGGTTTCATTTGAATCTGTCATTAACTCAAATCTCTGGACCTAAGATTCCTCATCATTAGAATAAGGGAGTGGATTAGGTAATTTCTAAATCCTCTTCCAGTTGTTGCCATTTCATGCTCTTATTTGAACTTACTCTCTGACCCTCTATCTTTTCATCTACAAAATGACTATAGATGAGGTGAACTTTAAAGTCTTTTCTAATTCCTAAAATCCTAAATTCTTATATTTCTCTAAATATTACTGCATGATAGAGAACTGCTGTTACAAAGTTTAAATCTGAATAGAAGTCTGCCTAAGAATTGCAGTCAAGATACATATGAGAATATCAATGAAAAGAAAGAAGGAAGAGCCCCTAAAGTTTGTTTTGCTGGAAGTCTTTATTGTCAATTCATTTATTTATTTTTGATTTTTCTTCTCCAGTTTTTGCTGACTGTGGGGCTCATGGATAACAATCCCTCAAGGTTGAAAGTAAGGGCAAAAACCACCTACCTATATGAATTCAATACTCATAGCCTTAAATATGCATCACTCTTGGCTAACTTTACCCATTGATTCTCATTTGCTACAATGCTTTATCTACTTCAAGGTCATGGAGAAGAGGTAGATTCACTACAAAAAAAATAAATTATGCTAAAATGAAAACTGGCATGTGAAGAAATGTTATATCTATTTATCTAATCCTAAATTTTCCCAGGATGAGGGTGGTGGTATCTCAGTGTTTATTATTTGAAATTCTCTTCAAATAGCATGAATATTAGATGTTAACTTGTTGAACTCATGAGACCATGTCTTTAATAATGCGTTGAATCATTCATTTAAACTTGAATAAAACGTAAGGTTAATGATACAGGAATCATGGGAGAAATTAAAGCATGAAGCATGACTGTACTTTCTTGCCAAGCCAAAAAAAGGGCAAATGGTCTGGCAAGTCTAAAGTGTCCTTTTATTTTTTGTGACTTCTGGCAACTATTTCACTAAATTCATTGGCAAAATCTTTAAAGATGATTTCATGTATATGAATGTGTACTTTAAAAAGAATTCATATCAATTGCCATCCCTTTAATAGATTTGTGAAGCCTAATTTATTTCAAGGAATGGATTTTCCTTTCATTACAAATATTATCCACTGGAATTGATAATCTACCTGCTTATTTTGAGCAGCTGGGCACCTTGCCAGAACATGATTTCAACTTTCTCAAATCCTTAGAGTCACAACTTCAGGCTAATTGTTAACCACCAACCACAAAGCGTCATATTAAGAAATATGAAAATGATATACAGCACCTCTGACAAAAGTTATGGTTTTATATATATCTTTCCACTCCTTTCTTGTTCTTCCTCTGTTCTGTCTACCCAACATATTCTAGTTTCCTGATGAATTGGTTTTCAACACAGAAATCAGTGGCAATTAATTTGCAACCTTCTTCTGTATGGATTGAATTTTACAATTTCAAGCATGAGACAAAACCAGAGGCTAAATGCACTTGAATCACACTATTGGGTCATACAGGAATGCATGCATGTCTGTGTGTACATCAATAGGCAGTATGTGCACATTAATGTGCAAATATGTATAATATTTGGAGCAGGGAAGTCCATTTTACTGAAAATACTTTTTATTTGGATTTACAAATTGTGACATTGTCTGTTTTGATGGCTTCTGATGTCTTGATTGCTGTTTCATGGGTCAAAAATGTTCTTGGTAAAAGAATTTATATATGCATATATAAAAGAGCATTCTGCTCTTATAAAGGATCTAAGTGTAGGGCTCTACAGTAAGTTAAAGCAGAAAAAAATTATGGGGAGCAAATAAATGAACTTTTCAATTGTTCATACTGCCAGAGGTTGTGGAAAACACTTAAATGGAAGTCTCATGCCTTACATTTAGGTTCTAGTTTAGATGTTTATTATTTTAGCATGTCTGAACACATTGCTTCTCTCCTCTGGACCTTAATCTCTTAAGATTCAAAATGAGGTGCACTAGATGGAATAATGGCAAGTTGAAACAAAAAGTTGAATTTGGAAACCAAGAATCTAGATTAAAATGCCAACTCTTCTACTTATTAGATGTGACTTTGGGCAAGTGATCTACTTTCTCTGGACCTAAGTTCCTCACTTATAAAGGAAGGAAGGAAACAAGCATTTATTAAGAGCCTACTATGTGTCAGAGACTGTGCTAATTGATTCACAAAGGTCTCATTTGTGAGCACAACAATTTTGGGAAATAAGAAAATAATAGTTGAGGAAAGTGAAGCAGACTTGCCCAGGGTAACACACTTAGTAAATGTTTAAGGCTGAATTTGAATTCAGGATTTCCTGATTCTAGCTCCAAAGTATTATTCCCTGTTTACCTAGCCTCCTAGGGAGTATAACTAGATAGTCTATAAATTCTGTTCAAGTATTATCCCATTACAAAATTTTTATAACATTCTTCCTGGATCCTCACTTTACTCATCATTTATTTATGTATGTATCTTTTGCCCCTGGTAGAGTACAACCTTTTTGAGGTCAGGGACTATGTTTTTTTTTTTAATTCCTAGCACCTAGCACAACACCTTGAATGCAAGAGATGATTAATTTAGTAAATATTCATTGAATTTAAAGAATTTCTAAAAGGAGGACAAAATCTTCTTCCTAAATATTAAGAATTTTTGCTTGAGTAGCTGTCAAATGGGAATTTGGTCCCATCCTGAAGAGGTAAAATACATTGAAGAAAGGTATGAAAGATGGAAACAATCTAATTATAAACATCAAGGTATATTACTTGTAAACTAGAAGAAACAAAATACTATGCTAGATGAAGTGCTTACAAAATTTGATATATGGTATTAATGAAAAAATGTGTTTATAGGAAACTGAAAAATATATATTATAAAAAATGATTCTAATAACTTAAAAAATGATTATAGATCTCTAGACTAGCAAGAATTTTCTTCTTCATAGAAAATATACCTTACTCCTTTACAGGAGCAGAACACTGCACATACTGTCAGTTTCAAGTGATATATTATTGTTAACTTTACTGAACTGATGACCTCTACCACTTTCTTATTTATATTTATCCTTTGATATTGGGCATGTCTCTTTGGGGAAGGGATAAGAGAAAGATATACTGGAAAGTGAAAGTTATATAAAAACAAAGCCCATTAATAATTTTTTTTACTATTTTTTTCCTTCAAAAAAGCTAGAAAAGTAAAGAAAAATTGCACAAGCGTCTTAAGCAGGAGTTTTGATTGATGGAGTCACCATTAAACTCACCAAGTAGGTGAGGCTTTAATTATGGGGCAAACATGAAATTTTTGGTAAAAAACCATATTTTCTAATTGCCATACAAATTTTGCACATTAAATTTTTATATTCCTGAAAGGCATTGCTAAATATCCCCAGTACATGTAATTTCTTCTACTCTTCTGTCTACTCCTTCCTGGGTATTTTAGGCACTCAGGACTAAAGGACTCCTTTGATGCCTTGTCATTGCTTCTGGGTACAATAGCAGAACAGGTGCTTTTTGTCCAAAAGCCATTCTAGTCAGACAGAATGAATTTCAGAAGTTGAACCACTGAGTGATGATTTTTTTATAAAAAAAAAATACAAAAGACCATCTCTTAAAGTCATCAAAGCACAGCAATTTGTTGGGTTTGAGAGATTCCCTACACTGATGAATTAAATAAAAATCCTTGCTATATCAAATTAATGGTTAACCTAACACAGACTTATGCCCAGTAGGATTGTTGAAAAATGACAAATTATTCTATGTTGCAGAAAAGACATGGTCTGACCTCTCATAGAGGCCCATTCCCCCTGTCAGGAGAAGTATGAGTTTGAAGAAATTTCAAACAGGAAATTCAGAATCATTCTATCCTCATTTTAAGGTCTAAGTTTAGAATGAATGGACTAGTTGCCACCAATCAAAAGATGCAGTTAAAGCATCATCACAATAACTGTCTTACTTTTTGAAATTTCCTTCTGTCTCTGATAAGTCAAAGGACAGTAAGGAGGTAGGGTGGGAGAAGAGATAGGAGGGTTTATTACTTATAACTAAGTCTTGGAAGTAAAGGCATATTTATGCCACGTACCTACTACTTTACCTTTTTACAAAAATCAATTCTTGAGGCTAGAAGGAAAAAAAACCAGATTATCCAGAGCAGGCATTAAAAAATTGGCATTTGTGATTGGTAGACTCTTATCTCAGCCTTTATATGTGTAGCCACCCTGAAGGGCTTATATTTTAAAATATAAGCACAAAGACAACAGGAATTGAAAATCTTTTATATAGTATATACTATTTGGATTAAAAAAAATGTGGTCCTAAAAATAATGGCTTCTGGGATTTGAAATGGCCTTCTAGCACACTTCATTAAAGACCCACCCCCAACCCCTTCTTCCACCCATTCTTTCTTCCTTGGGAAGTGGGCAGTGCTTTGTTGTGTGGTCACTGTTTTGGTCATAAAGCATTTTTGTCCTCTATATAGTGAAAAAGTCAATGTTTACCATTGGGAATGGTGAGACTAGCTCATGAGAGAGAAGAAATACTTAGCATTTCATAGAAAAACCTCAGGTTTTTCCCATGGATAGTCATGTGGTGAAAATTAGTAACTGTAATTTCTTCACAGTAATTTTCTGCATATGTGTTATTGTTCTAGTTAAAGACTCAGACTATAGGAATCTGTCCTCAGGCCAGATTGGGAAAACAAGCTATATAAGGTTTAGTCTAGAGCAAAAAAACAGCCCTGAATAAGTCAAGGGTCTTTCTAGCTTTTCATGTTTCTTCTGTGGGTCTCAATATTTTTTATTATTCATAGGGAAAATAATGCATCCTTTCCTTCAACTTGCCTCCCTGGGATGTTGTGAAGACTAATCAGATAGGAACAGCAAGATGATTTAAGCTTGTCAGAGAAAGGTACTGAGCAAACACCTGCTGTTATTAAAACAGAAAGACAAGGGAACAATGCTGTGAACATTACAAATAAGAGACTTCATTATCATCTGGAGAGACAACAGTTGAGAGACTTGAGTAAGGGAGGAAATTATTAGCACATTCAGGATGCTAACTGGTAGGAGACATATGAGTTTATCTTTAGTTGTCTTCAGGATCAAAGATAATTCACACCCATAGAGTTTAGTAAAGAAGTTATGCCTGTGTTTTATAATGTGAACACAGTAACTTAAAGACACCCTTCAGAGCCTTCCAGAGTACTATAGAGATCTTTTTTCTTTTGACAAGGATGAGACTGCTTTGCATGAAAGACTTAAATAAACTAGATCTTTGCATTACAGATTTCAAAACTGAATGTGTTCTCTTCTTTCTCAATACACACATCCACACACATCCACATATGTATATAGATATGCCTGTGTGTGTATACATACACACACACACACACACACACACACATCCTCTTTTGGGTATTTTAAGCTCTCCATAATCTGACCTCTTCTTTTCTTTACTAGTCTTTTAAATACTTTATTCCCCTTCCTGTACTCTGGGACTCAGTCACATAGATTTTCTTGCTATATCTCATCCATGACACTCTATCTCCTGGCTGCATTTATATTACCTGTCTCTCATACATGGGATTCTCTGCCCCTTCAGGTCCACTTTCAATATTCCTATACTTAGGGCCACAGAAGGTCCTCTTGGTCTTCTCAGCTACAAAGGTCTTCTGACTACAATATATATACCATGTACATGTGGAGAGATTTATATACAGTCTTTCTCTGTTAGAATGAGAGCTCCTTGAATATAAATAATGAGCTTACCTTTCTTTGTGTCTCTAGCACATAGAACACAATAAGCACTTAATACATACATGACTGACATTTCTCTCCCCTAAAACTGGGGAGGTATTTTATCATTTTTCATCTTTGAATGTGTCTGGCACAGTGTTGGGGACACAGAGAGTACCCAATATTTATTTGTTGGATCGAATAAAATTGAATTTTAGGGTTATAGGTCCATTACAAGTTGGATGAAATGAAGTAAGAGACTAAATTTCTTGGGAAACAGGTTCATTATTATTATTTTACTGTAATTACTGTAATATAGATTGCCATCACTTTATGAAAGAATTGTTTTAATGATAAGCTTTCAAGTAATGTCATTTTACAAAAGTCTATTAACCTATAAATCAATCAGTCATTAAACCTTTATTAAGCACCTATTATATGTTAGGAACTGTGCTAAGCATTAGGGATAAAGCAAATGGTTCCTTCTTTCAAAGTGGTTACATTTTATTAAGGGAGGCAGTATGTATGTGTGGGACACATACAAAATAAATACAAGGCATTTAAAGAGGGAGGATACCTATAAGGAATAAAGGAAAATGTCCTCTATGGTAGCTGGGATAGGAAAAAAAAAAAGAGTAGCAACTAAATTCTATGCCTGAACCCCTGTACTGAATATTCAGAAAATGGGTAATCATAATTCAAATAAATACTGCCAATATTCTGTAATGGTCATATGTGTAATATATATGTAAGAGTCACTATCAGTCCAATCTAGCTTACCATTGCTACATATTGCCGGTAAGCTCACATGTATACAGTACCACTTTGCATGCACAGACACACATAAAATGAAAATCTTTCAGTGTCTCATTGCCATCTCAATAATAAAACCCTAATCCTTAAATGGAGACTAAAAGTTATATACAACCTGGCACCTACAAGTTTTTCTCTAACTTGCTTTCCCTACACAACCACTCTAGTCAAGATACATTGTCTTATTCCATCTAATTCGTGCCTTCCTATAGTTATATTTTTGTTTATATCATTCATTATGCTTTGAATGCTTACTACTTTCTTTATATCCCAGTCTTATGCTATGTTCAAGACCCACCTTATCTGCTACCTTCTCCATAGGACCTTGCCTTTGCTAGTCACCTTGATTCTGAATAATCATCCATATTGATCTCCTTCTGTTTCCAAGGTGGGCCAAGCATAGTTGTGCCTTTGTTCCAAGCTGATACTGATGGTGACTTTTTTAGAGAATTGAAATCACTTTCCTACTTTATGAAGGACAAAACTGAGGCAGTTGGGTAAGGTCAGATATGTTTTAGAACCAGGATTGAAATCCAGGTCTTGAGATGGTCAAATGCGATGGTTTTCCAGTCAATTTAATGAAATGACCTAGAAATTAAGGAAATGATTAAGGAAATTTTTTTTTATTTGTAATTATTCACAAATCTTTGCTGGGAATTTTATACCAATTTTAGAATACAGGAACTATATTCTATTAAAATTGTAATCAGTAGGATGGTGTATACTATTGTTTAGTGTTCCTAAAATGTTTATGAGGCATAAAGTATAAACTGGATTGTTTTCCATTTTAAAGAATGTGTTCAATAACTTCAGCATATTTTTAGAAGACAGGAATTAGGTCTTATACCTCTCCCTAACCTAGTTTTCATCAAGCACAGTGTCCCACCAAAGTAAGCAAGCTCTCAATCAATGTTTGTTGAAGACAAGTACCCTGCCAAACAATTACTTATAACCATGTAACTATGGGAGTGGACTGAAACTGGAAAATCATCTAACCTTAACCTCTACCACCTCCTTCATCTTTGTCAAGACTCTAGGCTAAATTAAAGAAGAAAGTATTATAGGACAGAACATTAAATAAACCAGCTTAGCATTTTGGCTTTGACAATAGTACCAATTCATTCTTCTGGAAGATCCTGATAGCTGCTTTCTGAGATGCTATTTTCTGACAATTAAAAAATTTTTTTTTTCATCCACTACATATTGACTATGAAGACTATTGTTATGATGTTGCATTCCAACCTACTGAGACCATGATCAAATTGGTCAAAACTTGCCTACCCATTAGGGTTTAACATTGACCTAAAGGCTAAAGTCAACATGAAGGGATGAAGAAAATGTCTCAATACATTTACATGCACATTCTCCTTTCCTTGACCTTAATAAAAGAAATGTATCTCTCTCACATATCCTCCCCTGACACTTATTTCTTAAGGCTGGTGCAAATTAGTAGTCAGTTCCACTTGAATGATTCAACAATGTACTTTTGAAGATAAGTTCCATTTTGCCATTTATCCAGTGTAGCAGACTTAACACGGGTTATAAAAGGGTGCTTTTCCTCACACTTTTTCTTTGACACATAAGGTAATTTAAAGTAAGTTATTTTAAAATTTTCAAGATGTCTGCTGTTTATTTCAATTTTCCTTCTCTCTTTCATTAGATTATTGGAGAACGGCTTAAAATCATGACTTCCCTTAAATAACCCATTGGTCATTTGACACCAAGAAATTTCACTAAATTCTTTAAGAATGTGCATGAATATTTCAGAAGTTAATATTTTAAATATTTCCCCTCTCTATCCTCATAGCTCTCATCAGCAAACATGGTTCAATAATTTCTCTTATGAAACTGTACTCTCTTCTAGTAATTCAGTATTTCACCAATACAAGTACTGCCTCCATTGAAAGATATCTTCCCTTGGTGTATTAGTTAGCTTGGTTCTCAAATGAAAGATATCTATTTTGTTCCTAGGGCTGTTACCTAGAACAACTCCCTAGAACTCAGTGTACTTGAGTCTATGAGGTAAAATCTGGGAAGTTCAGTGGATAGACAAAGACATATATATCATGGTCTGATTCTCTAGTAATTTCAATTAGGAAGGTCTTTTGACCAGTTTCCTCTTATTCTGGCTCCAGAATTAATGAGAACAGCTTTCAAACTATTAGACTGATCTGAACTAATATTTTCTCTATCACCTTCTTGAATCTAGATCACCAACAAAATAAAACACCAACCCCTGATTTATGGCATTTTCCAATTTCCAAGATGTAAATGATTACAATGAAAATTTAATAATTGGCTTGCATGGTTTAAACTGTAACTCCAGCCCATACTAGCATCTATCCAATAATTAATTTTTTGTTGTTGTTGTTCTGTGTCTGTGGTTTCAATAGCAAAGGCAAGTCCTCAATTCCTTCAAAGAATGCAGATGAGCAAAAAAGTTGTCTAATTTACAACTTAGTAGCAATCATTGGGATCATTGAATGTTTAAGTGACTTGTCCAGTTGTCACAGATTTGGTTTGGATCAAGGATAGCATTTGAACCCAGTTCATCCTGAGATCCAGTTTTCTTTCCTTATTAAAATTCTGCCTCTCAATGATTGTGTTAAACAAAGTATAGGTATCAGAAAGTAATAAAATGTCTATTTTTTGATTTCTCTGAATTATATATTCTGAATTACAAACGAAACCTACAATTTTATTTAAACAGATGATAAGTAAAATGACTTCTTTTTAGCTAAGAATTGGGACTTAATGCATAATATGGGATCCCTAATCTAAGCATCACTGATGAATATAACACTTAAATATCACTCAGATGGATATTGTATTACAGCACATCTATGCATCCAGAGAATATGTGCTTTAATTATAAGTCATCATAATGATGGACTGAAAAGAACCTTTGAAAACTATTTCATGTCAGTGGCTACTAGAGTCTTTAGACCATGGATGACTAACTTTGTAAATTGTAACAGCTTTCAAGGAGTATTTCTTATCTTTAATTCAATGAACGTCATTAGAATATCCTTACATATGGACTTTTCTGATGAGGTATAAGTTACTGTAGTGAAGAATGTGATTTTTCATGCTTAATAGGCGCTGTCAACTACTATATGTTGATAAAATACAACACTGTGTTCTGTGGTATCAGCAAATACCTATACTAATCTTTAAATCATCGGAGGGGAAGGGAGTTTAGAGATTATCTAGTTCGATACTTTTCTTTCTTAGATAAGAAAACTAATTTAGTCCAATGAGAGGCTTGCCCACTGTCCCATTACAAGTTAATGGTAGAATTAGCAATAGAAACTTGGTCTCTTTCTTTCCATGCCATGGTTTCTTCTGTAGCAATAGGTTGTGGAGAGTAATTCCATGGGTTAATTATGGGGAATAAAAATCGCTCTTCTACCTAAGCTAGCACATGGATAATAACAACAATGACAAGAATAATAAAAATAGATTTTATTATCAATTTAATGTTTGCAAAGCACTTTTGAAATCTCACTTCATCTTCAAAACTCTGGAAGGAAAGGCACTATTATTTTCCTCATTTTACAGAGGAGGAAGCTGATGGAGAAGTTAAGTGATGTGCTTAGGCAGGATTATACAACTAACAAGTATTTAAGGCAAATGTGAACTAAATTCTTGTAGACACAAGGTCCAACCCTCAATCCACTGCACCAGGCAGTTTTCCACAATTAAAGATTTGTAACTATACTGTAAAAAAGAAAAAGAAAAAGAAAACTTCTAATAACTTCTCATTTAAGATAATGAAAAAAAAAAAACAACCTCAGAAAGATGCTGATCAGGTAAAAATTTCAATTAGTAAAGAGATAATTAATATTTATGCAAGTAGTATCTCTCAAAGACCTGGCTTTCTCTCCTAAATCCCAATCTGTAACCTGAAGCCCAAAGCCCTGAAGTACCTAGGAATGACTTCAGCAATATATCATTTTAAGTGCGCCATTAAAATTAGGAGTGAGCAAAGACAAAGAGATAAGCAAGAAATCATTTGGGTGAACCAAAACTAATTTACATTCCAATATTGTATTTTGTTTTATGTAAATTTATACTAGATGAAGAGACCTGAATCATGTCCAAGTTCACAAGGTATTTTACTCATAATGATCCTGTTTTTAGGGACTATAATGATGATAAAGCTCAAAAGGAAGGTAAGTGACTTGTACTATCAGGTCATGACTGTCACTAGTGATTTTGGTTTCAGATCTTTTGAGTTCACAGCCAGGAATATTCCACCATACTAAATTGTCCAGCCTTACTAAGAACTAAGAAGAACAAATTGTTTTTTTTTCCCTCTAAACTGAGGAGCTCCAAGTGCTTTAAAAATACAATCTTACTAAACAAACAAACAAACAAACTATATTTTGGAAAAGCACCATCCCTGTGCAGCAGAGATACAGAAGTTTTATGGCGAGAAGAAAATGTTTTCAAGATACTAATGAAAATGATACTCTACTACACTTACTCATAAAGGAAGAGTCAAGTGAAAACCATCCAAATATTAGAGACTTACTCTATTGTTACTCACAAAAGATAACTTTCTCAGTAGACATTGTTTACAAGAAATTCAGGGTATGATTTCATTCAAGTCTGAAATCTAGCATTCAAGGTTTATATTGGTGAGTACTGGAGAAGGTGAATTAGAAGGTAATCATTCTGATTATAAAAAAATACTCTGGGTTAAAAAAAAAGTCTCATGTTTAATTATGCTTACAATGGATAATGGAAAGATAGCAAGTCATTGACTTGCTATGTGACTGTGTGCAATTCATTTCCCTTAGCTAGATCTCTAACATAATTAATAGCAACATAATTAATGTTATGTTGGATCAGATTTTAACCTCTGATAACTCCATAAAAATATAAAATGACTTCTTTCTACCTCTAACTAAAGGTAGTGTGTCCTGGCTCCAACATATCTATTTGTGTGATGACCACATTACTTCTCAGGTTATTGTCTGTCTTCATTAAATGAGTTTAGAGTAAGTGACCTTTGAGGTCCCTTCCACCTTGATATTTGTATTTCTATAATCTTAAACAGATGTGATTAAAGTTGAAACTCCACACAACTTATATAGAACATATGTCCTATGTAGTATACCTGCATTGTGGCCTAAATATTTTTTTTAAAATTGTAACATTACCATACAATCATGGCATTTTTAGTCCATGAAAGACTGATACAATGTCCCAAGATACAACTTTCTATTATATTTTGTCATTTAATGGAAATTCT
Organism: Sarcophilus harrisii; assembly: GCF_902635505.1. Lineage (NCBI taxonomy): Eukaryota > Metazoa > Chordata > Mammalia > Dasyuromorphia > Dasyuridae > Sarcophilus > Sarcophilus harrisii. The sequence continues at coordinate 114,289,143 of NC_045426.1, read as the reverse complement.
AATCTACTTCCCCCCAAAACAAACAAGTAAAAAAACCAATAAAAGACATTTCAGTACATATACAGTTTATACACATCATGTATATGAATATATATATTCCATGTACATGTTTACATTTACATATATATCACTTTGAAATTCATGAAATTCAATGAATCACATCGGCTATATAGTAAAAAGATTTGAGTTTCAGTTCCTGATTCTTATACTTAATATGTATAACTTGAAGAAAATCATTAATCTCTGTTTCTCAGTTTCCTTAAAAGTGAATTGAGCATTTTAATGGTTATGCTACATCATCGGATTATTAAAAGGAAAGAACTTTATACTCTTTAATGTTTTATAGAAATGTAAGTTGTTATTATCAAGGCAGTGTTTTGTTGAAATCCAAATAGTAAAAGATTAATCAAATCCATTAAATAATCTATAATGAATGAGAACCAATCACACTTTTTATGAAAGTAACTAACATGCAGAAGCACGATTTCTTTTCAAAGTTGGTTATTTCATTAGCATACATTTTATTTCTCTTATTTGCCATTTCTTATGCTGTAATAGTATTACATTACATTCATATATCACAATTTGTTCAGAAATTCCTGATCAATGGGAACCCATTTTATTTCTATTTTTTAAGCAAATGCTTTATAATAGATCCTAGCACTGCCTAATGATTTGTAAAAACAAAACCACTGAAGGAAGTTATTTTCAGAAATGTGGTCAAAGAAAGAGAAAGTCAGGAGAGTATTACAATGCATCAGAATATTGAGAGCATTACCTCATACTCCTGGGAAAACTTCAGGTTGTCATTAGCTTTCAACCTTTCAATATGATCAGCAAGTTCCAAAATCGGTATGGGAGGATGGCTAGCCATGCCTATTAAAATGAAACAAAGGGACGTGTTTTGAAAACTCAATGTAAAGACTGATAACAGTTCCAAAATATAGAAAATACAATAGTTAGAAATGGCTAGAAATATGTAAGTAGTTAAGATGTTTTATGTGAGAAAGCAGGCAGATAGTTTGGTTACTCAAAGCAGGACATGCGCTGGAGAAATGAATTTTGAAGCCAAATGAAAAGTCACCAAGCATGATCCCCAAGCTCACATTCCTGGTGTAAAAGAAAGCATTATTGTGCCATGACTCAATGAAGTTAGCTGGGTGAGGGGAAATGAGACAGTTAGGTCTGATGTCGGCTTCTGCTTTGAGTAATAACTTATTTCAAACTCCTTCTCCTGCACTATGTGAGATGGAAATTGCATGAAATTGAATGGTGAAAGGTGAATTTATAAAACAGATACTGAAGAAAACCTAAAGGGAGACAGAATAGTATTTAACAAAAGAAAAAAAAAAGTGAATTATGTATAATCAAGGAAAACTAACTTGAATGAAGGTTACCAGCGTAACCGGATACACCTGAACCTGCAAAGGAAATGATGGTGTAAATAAAACAAAACATAAGTAACCCTTTTCTTTTTGTCAAAAATGAAATGGAGAGGTTGGTACTTAAAAGGAGATGATGATGATGATGATGATGAAGAGGAGGAGGAGGAAAAGGAAGATGATAATGATAATGTCCAGAGGTTTGGAGGTTTCAGTTTACATTCTGAATAGAACTGGAACATTTTACAATGTTTTTGTGTCAGTGTTTCATGAAAGCTCGAGGTGACTCACATTCACATGCGACTATGGACAACTAGAGAAACATGCAGCACTGTTCATAGACAAGAATTCACTGGAGACAAAAATCAGACACCAAACAATTAGACTTTCAAAAATGTTTTCACTCGTAGCAGATTGCAGTGATAGGGGATAGAGTTCTCCTGGCCACACTGAGAGATTTATGGGCTTTGGCCCGAATGACCATTATCAACCCCCAGGGATACCTACAATCTACTTCAGGTGTAAACATCTTTGTCTGCTCATAGGAAAACTAGTTGCAAGAAAGTGAGCAAATGAAGGCAAAGACACATTGACAGAAGAAGACAGAGAGAGAAAGAGACAGGGATATAGCTATGGGGCAACTAGTACAGGGGGCCAGCTGACAATATGCCAGTTTAATGGATACCTAATAAAAAAAAGATCCACAATTATATTTGATGATTCCCTCTACTCCCACATCCTTTTGTTCTAAGATCCCCAAATGTTTTGTATTTTATTTCTTCCTGATTACTTTTAGTATATACAGAATGGAATGGAGACTGCTGACTCATCACTTATAGGGAGAAAACACAGCTGGCTACAAAAATCCGAACTAGTGTACCCCAACAAAGTTTTTGAGGTGACAAAAGGAGAAACAGAAATGAGTGAGGGGCTCAAACTGGAAGTCATGTTGACAATTCTCTTATGTCATTGTAAATCTCTGGAAGGCATTATTCAATGGAATGTCTATTTCATATGTCAACATGACTGGGTCATTATTTTTGACCATTTTAAAAGTTGTGTTACATTTGATTGTCACCCAATAGTGTCCTTATGAAAGGCTACAATCAATTGACTCTAATATTTTGGTTCCAATAGAATAAGTAGAAATATTTCCCTTCTACAATAATACATATAGTGCTACTGTGAATTGTGAATTAATACTGATATTAATGAATATGATGATATGTGGCCAGTCAACCAAGGACTAAGTGGAAGACCCAATCAAAGATGATGTTTCTTGAAAGTGGAAGTTCCCACACTGATATTCATACCAACTAATAGATTTGGAGCCCCTTTCTGGAGGTCCCCATTTAGATGGTATTCATCTAAGTTGAGTTATAGAAACGTCATTGGATTTGGTGGCGTGACAGTGATACAATAATTAAAGTGATCTCATCCAGATGAAGCACCCCCAATGGAAAGTATGAAAGTGAAAAGGCACAAAAGACTCTAGGTTTATTCAAATATGGAAGTGGACTGATGAGGACATCCATAACAGTGCTTGAACAGAGAAAATAATAGAGACAAAGATGTTTAGACCTTTTCGAGCGAATCGTGGGAGAGAGTTATTATCATATAAGGACTGAGTGGTAGTTTGGCTAGAGAGGGAGGACACAGAGCCAATCAGAGAGGCGTAGGGGACTGAATTACTGCTCAAAGCTGTAAAAAGTAAAGCCAATTGGAGATGGGAAACAAATTAGTATAACAGTAGTAGAAGACCATAATAATCAATGATGCTATCAATATATTCACTTCTGGCATGCACTAAAACATGGTTGACATCATTACTCTTAGGACAATGTTCAAAAAGGTTCAAGCATTCCCCTCTCCAAAGGAAGAGGATGGAGAAACAAACTGAAATTATCAATGCTTGATGCTTCACCAGGAAAGCTATTTTTCTACACTGGGCCTAAACCAATATTTAAATTCAAACTATATCTATGGTATCATTCTTAACAAGGTTTTTTTTATTCCCCCCCCCCAATTTTACAGATATGAGATAATATTTCAGTATTAGAAGCCATTAAAAAATAAGATAAATTTCTTTGTCTAAGAATCAGAGTAATGTATTTGAAAGAACATTAGACTAAAAGATCTGGTCCCAACTTCTTAGTAACTCTCTGATATTGAGCAAATCATTCCCTCTTCAGCTCCCCATTCTATGAATTAATTTTCCTCATCTGTAAAATGAGAGTATTGGAGTAAAAGATCTTTCACATATTTCATTGATTTGAAATTCAGCCTTTTCCATATTTTAAACAGGGGAAAAATAGAGACAAAGAACCACAGCTACTGAACTAAAAGGCATTTCTGAAATGTAGTTCATCTCTTTTGTTTTACAGAAGGGGAAATTTTAAATGACAAAAAGGAAGTAATTTGCCAAGGAAATGGAGGCTGAGAGAGGTTGTGATTTGCTCAGTCACACAACAACTTGGTATCTAAACTGGACTAAGACACCAAGAATCCAGACTCCCCAATTCAATGTTCCTTCAGTGCAGAATGCTTCACACATAACTTGGTGCAGTTGAGAGGGCTTAGTTAAGCTGAGACTAGTTTTATTTAAAACCAAAACACTACTAAAACTTTAAGTGACACTGAAGATATATTATCCCATTCTTGATTTAAGTCAAATTAAATGTCCCTTAACTTTTATGTCTGCAAAAGAATAAACAACTTTATAGATCCTCTTTGAAGAAAAGTCTGAACAATATTATCACTGTCAACAGGAAAATGCTCTTTATGGAGGTCTTATAGAATTCACAAACAAGGAACAATTAATCTAGAAAGAAATTGAAATCAAGTTCAGAGGACCTTTTTCAGAGTACTATTCACCTGTCTCAAGAAATTATTCAATGTCAAATATTTTAATTATTTTATATAATAGTCTCCCATAAGTCCATAAGAAAAATAATACCTGTGGACAATTATAAAAGTTATTTTTTTAAATAATGGGAGTTTAATTGTTGTCCATCAGTATCAGTATCAGTACTAGATTAATTTATTATGAGTTCCATACTTGAAGGATGTTCAGCTTTGTAAGGCTGGTCAGAGCATGTGGTTCATTGACAAAACCTTCAAAAGATCAAGATCACATAAATACCACAATGAAGTGTTGATTAAGATTAGAGTGGAGCACAAATTATACAATCCAAGAGCAGTTCTTTTAAAGGTGTGTGAATAGTTTCATATTAACATTTATACTCCTTTAAAAGAACTGCTCATGGATTATACATCATAAACCTATATCAGATTACTGGCTGTCTTAGAGAATAGGGAGGTAAGAGAGGGAAGGAAAAAATTTTAGAACACAAAGTCTTACAAAAATGAATGTTAAAAACTATCTTTATATGGAATTGGAAAAACAAAATGGTTTTGAAATTTTCTAAAAAAAAAAACTGTTGTTTTGGGTTATATTATTCAAACTGTGACAGAAAATTTATAGGATTTATGGCTGAGACAATTGGGAGGACAGACTGAAGCTGTGGTGCAGAAAGAAGCTAAGTGATTCTTCTGAACCTCAAATTTATCACCAGAAACTTTATTAATAATTCACCCAAATCTTTTTTATACAACATGGTTTTCTGGGAGGACAGAGGTTAAGAGAGACAGAGGGAAACTTAGGAGACATATAAACAAAAGATAGATATAAAAAATACATATTACAAAATACTTAATTCATTAGATTAAGCAAATAAACTTATTTGTTAAATATGTTTTATTTTGACATAATTTATAGAATTTTAAATACTGAATAAAATATTAATATATATTGCATTCACAATTATCTCATTGATCCTTTTTTTGGGTTTGTTTTGAAATAAGGGGAACCCTTATATATAAAGCAGAATGAGTCTTATATGTATGGATATGTTGACAATTTTATATGATGGATCTTTATAAAATAAATCGGATTTCAAGTACACACTATAAAGACAAGTATTGGTCTTTTAATGAGAAAAACATGGGATATCATGGATTACCAAATTTATATAATTTTGACAATATAAATTCAGAATGAAGAATGGATATTCTTGATATTTTCTAAAAGAAATAGATACAGTATTTGGTTCCTACAAATAAAAAATATGAGTAAGAAACAGGAATGAAACTTTTCATCACTAAAAGAGAAAAGGACAGATAGTTCTAGTTTCCTCAAATTATTTGCACAAGTCTTTGCTTTACAGATATTAAAAAATGATCAAGTTGTTCAAAGGACTCGCAGATTCTAAGAAGAAAGATTCTATAAACATAAGATATCTGTCTAATTATTATTAGGCTTTGTTTTTTTTAAACTAAAATACAAGCTAGCATTCTCCATGCATTTTAAAAACCATGTAAATCTCATATTTGTAAATGTGAGCCTATGTGGGTGGGTCACCATATACTTTAGTTTTCTATTTCAAAATTTCTTTTAGTGACTTCTATAATAATTTTAATTGTCATTCATTTAAAAAAGTTCATTAGAATACTGGATCACTTTGGAAGGGAAGATTTATACCATAGATTTTTAAAAATCATGCTATTTTAGTTTAATTTAAGAAATATTTATTAAAATGCCTACAAATAAATGGTTTGGTACTGATCCTGGAACTGGCTATGCTGACATGTATTTAAAGCTGGCATTTATTTATTAAAGCAAACTTATTAAGTAAAACAGTTAAAATCCTAGACATTGAAAGATAATGAAGTTATATGAGATTTCCTGGGCACTGCCTTCAATGGCATATATTGTAAAGGCTTTTTTTATCCTCAACTCTATCCCTGAAGGTCTTAATGATTTATCAACCTTGCTTACTGCGCTAATGATGCTAATCAAGTAGTAAAATACTTGAGGTAGCATACCAAGTACTGAATTTGCTTTCTCTTCATGCTAATTATCATAAACTTATTATTAATTGTAAATAATTATCTCAACAATCTCTCTGATGAGAGATGGAATATTTCAAAGCAATGAATGCAATTGGACAGACATACAGTGACATGTAAGCCTTAATAAAATAAGTGTCCCCTTTGATAGAAAATATAAAAGGGGAGAAGAGATGCCTGCTCTGAGTGTAAAACCTGTGTGCCATTCCTCTCTTGTTGACAGAATTTTGGAAAATGTGGCATTGTGCTTAGAGCAATACTAGTTCTAATAGTAACTGAAATATTTTTGTTGAATTTTTGATTTGGCATCTATCCATTTGCAGCTGAAAAGTCATCATTAGCATGGTCAATACCAAAATTATTCAATTATCACCCAAATAAGTGAAAAGGTAATGTATTAATAATCCTTCTCTAAAGCATACACAATAAATTATTGCCAACATTATTAGTGGCCAAGTCTATTCTCTATCCATTTGCTTGGTTCTGGTATGTATGTTTGTTGAGAAATTCAGTGATTTGGGATATTATACTGAAATATGCACTTCTGAAAATATTGCATCATTCAGTTTGTGGATCTTAGCAGCAGCTTTATTCATATTATGTTTCTTATGTATGATATTCGAATTCATTTTTAATAGAATTCAGGTGGCATTCAGAAATATCATGATTCTTTCCAGAGTCAAAACTTTCACAGAAACAATTACAAAAAAGACAAATGCCTTGCATTCACAAAATTACCATTGTTCAAATGAAATAAAATTTAGAGAAATTATAAAGTGATTTCCAGTTCTTCTTAAGAGTGTATATATTATTTTTTATTTTACTTTTTGCCATTATTTTTAGCAGTGATGTACTGTCCCTCATTATCCAAAGTAGAACTTTGAAGTCTCTAATCAGTAATAATCAATGTTCTTTGAGGTTAGAAGTCCTCAAATATTAATTATCTCTTTCCTCTTAATAGTAGCAAATATGACAGAGTAATGATAACATTTAGGGATTGGCACATATGCAAAATGAGATTATGTATATGCAGTAAAACCTCTTTAAGTTGAAATTCTTAGAATTTTATCTCTGAACACTGCATATTCAAGAACTTTATATACCATGTGGTACATATAAATGATAAGCTTATTTTTGTCTGCCAAAGGGCTGATTATTTATCTTTAAGAGAAATAAAACAACAATGGCAATAATATTCTCTCTCTCTCTCTCTTTCTCTTTGTCTCTCTGTGTATCTCTGTCTGTCTCTGTCTCTGTCTCTCCCTCTCCTCCCATTTTGTCTTTTTCTCCTCCCCCCTTTTTTTCTTTTTTCATTCCCCAGAGAAAATGGAGCACATTCAACAACAACAACAACAAAAAAAAAAAAATGTGGTAATCAATACTTAGGGATACTTCGTCAAGTGAGATGGCCAAATGATTTTTGGTGGTAGAGGTGGAGGATTTCCTCAGGAAGAATGAGAAATGGCATTCGGATATGGATCCTTTGCTAAGTGCGTAGAACAAATGAGAAAAAGGCTATGAACTGGAAGGTAGAGAAGATTCCAAATTATAAGGCTAAGCAAAATGTGACTGGAATCAATTTTAAAGATATTGTTTTTCTGTCCTTTTCTCCCTCCTTGCTCCTTTGCCCCAGTTTACTCACAATTATAAGTCAAGATGATACTGTAAAAGTACAAAACATCTTTGTTAAGAAAAGCTGCCCAACTTTTTTTTTTCTTTGTAATGGATAACTCAATTTATTACTAATTCACATTTATATGATATGTTAAATATTTCATATTCCCTTTGGGAAATAGAAGGAATGTTCCCACATCAACTGGCATATCTCACCTGCCAAAGGCTTCCTTAGGATTTGGTTGTTTTTTGCCAAACCACATATAAAACAAGGGAATGATGAAGGGAATGGTAGAGGGGAAAGGAACATCCTAAGTCAAAATATTCTTCATTCAAGTTTTAAATTGTCTTTGAGCTTAATTGTAATGCTGTTTTGCAAATCCCTCTTGCTGTGAACTTCCCATTTTATTCATCTGAAGTGGAACTGTGTCTCTCATCCTCTGCTACTGACTGGCTCTTTCCTTTTATATTCTGGGTCCTGGTAAATCCTTCTTCTGTTGTTTTGGCCTTATATCACAGGAGTACAATGATCAGTGGAATGAGTGTACCAGGAAGCCCCCCTCAAAAAAAACAAAAAAACAAAACACCAAACCAAAGATAGAGAGAAGTTATCTTTTAGAAAAAATTCCTTTATTTCTCTGGCACTCTATGTCTGTCTTAAAGAATGACTAGAAGGGGTTCTTGAGTTCATCTCTACTCAACAAAGCCAGATAACTGCATTAAATTTTAAGGTTTAAAATTTTTAGACATAGCCAAACTGAGAATCATATAAAGTCTATTAACATTACCAGGGAAATGCTTAAAGTATTCTGTATTTTCCATAATTTAACATAAAATAAGTTTATGATAACTAGCTAAAATTTGTCAATTCTATATGAATATTATTATGCTTTTTATTTATAAGCCTTTAAAAATATCAGGGAACCTAATAAATGATATTTTAGGTTCATAAATATCTTCTTCCTTTTTCCAAATTGATAAAGATATAGATATGTAGGATAAATGTATATGTATGTGTTACTATTTTAAATAACTTAAAAAAACAGATTTCTAATTAACTAGAATTAAATTTTTCTTAGTTGGAATTAGATTTGAAACTTCATATAGTTTTTACATTCTAAACATGAGCAATTTTTCACTTATTTAAGTTATAATGCCATAATAAAAATTTAAGTGAACATAACACTTATGTTTGCTTTGACATGTTTGCTTTGTTTATTATCAGAAGATGTAAAACTAGTGCCACTCACTTCATTGAGGCTTTCTTCTCTTCTCTTTCTATGTCTGGCATTCTCTTTTAGGAATCCAGATGTCTTGTATAACAGAGACACAGATCAAAGATAGATCACCATGTCTCCAAACTATTCCTTTGTGGCAATATTGTTTTCATCTGTTGAAACACTTTAGTGTTGTTTGTTTTAACAGGCAAGGGTATTTTCTCATTGCCAGTCACATTATGTATGCCCAAAGTAAAGAATTTTCACTGGTCAATGAGGTTTGGTTTAGGGAATAAAGAATAAGAAAAATAAAGAGAAAGAATGTGTGGGGGATGATAACCTATACTTTCCTAAATTTTGTAAATGATGTGTGCAGTCATTCTACAGGATGAGACATACACTTTCTTAAACATCAATGTCACTGTTAATGTAATGTCAGTACTATTTAACATACATTATACCCCATCGATGCCGCAGGTGTTGTCCTTCAAAACACAAAAAAATGAGAAATACCCTACACTTTGGGTAAGGAACAAGGAACGTAATTACTGTCAGACTTACAGTGCTGGAAGTCTCATCAATATTCACATCTGGGAATTGGCCACAAGGCAATGATTCAGGGCAGCAATCTATTTGTGTCTAGAGGCACACTATTCCCTGAATTCTAAAAGCTTTCCAGAGAGACAGAGCTGTAAGAAAGATAAGTGGTCCTTTTTACCTGGCGTTTGAAAATTGAGGCGCCTCAGCTCGACTGGGTCAGTTGGATGATGAGAAGGAACCTCTTTACTGTTTGGTATACTGCTTTTTCTAGAGTCAGATTCTGCCCTTTTCCTGTATGAATAAAACAAACGTCAAAAATAACATTTTTAAAGAATTTGGGTAAATGAAAAAAATTGCAGCCCCAATATTTCTCTTCTTTGTAAGAATTTCTCACTAACTAGCTGAATTACCATGGGCAAATCACTTTATTTTTCTTCACCTGTTTGTTATATGTAAAATAAATAAATAAAGGGAAAAAATCTTCATATGCTTTATAAGATTCTTTCAGCTTCAGAATTCAGTGATCCAATCAATCCTCTTTAAGTGAGGTATGTAGGATGGGCAGTAGGGTGTGTATGTATATGTTATATATTCATAGCTAGGATGGGGGCAAGGAGCTACTCCATATACTCCCATCATCCTTTCTCAAATAGTTCTCCCAAAATCTAGCTAGAAGGAACACAATCTTAGCATCCTGTACTTTAAAGTATATTGAAACGCAGTTGAGCTGTGAGATTCCCTCTACCTTTTCAAGTAACCAGCAAAGTAACAATGTATTTGTCATTCTTGTTTAAAAGTGTGTAATGGGGCACATAGTGGTGATTATCTGTATTGCTTATGTTAGGATTGTCAAATACGTTTAGTTGGATTCCTAGTATGGCTGACTTCACCTACTGCAGAAGAATTTGGTCCACAGAACACCAATGCCTGCTACGCCTCTGATTTTGTGGTTTATGATGGCAAAGCTAACTGCAATTTATATCGTTAAAGAAACTCAATCATGGAAATGTCAAAGAAAAAGTAATTGCTTCGAGTGGTCGTCTAATCCTCTGGATGATCATTCAAGGCAAAAGACTCATTAACAGTGCCTAGTTATAAATGTGAGCTTTCAGACAACCTATTTTATCTCTGTTTTAAAAGCTACCCACTGCTTTTTATTAAACATCCTTGTTTAAGCTGTCATAATGTAATTTTAACAAATGCATGAACAAGATTTGTTAGATTTGATTCTAAGTCTATGTTATTCATTATCCCTTTCCCATTCAAATAAACAGTGATATCTTTTATTTTTTTTTTCTCCAAGGTTGAAGTAGATCAAAACTTTAGCTTGGCGATTAAATACTTTCTTTCCCTACTAAGCCTTCCCTCAACAGTCATTCTCCTCTGATGCTGACAACCTGACACAGTTTCAAGAATCTCAGCCAACAGTCATGATCAGAGTGTTACATTATTAATCGCTGCACATAGCAAAGGTACTACAAAACTGGGAAACAGTTATTCTGGGTCTTCCAGGAATGCTTGCCCTGACTATTAAAATGTGGACATTGCAGCAGTCACTGCCCTGATAATGAAATGCCATTCTTTAATGACATATAGAATCATTGCCTAGTCAGTCATTGATGACTGAGGTCAAAGGGCTTCTTTGTTTTCAATTTCTTTATTTCCCTTGCATATAGGAAGTCCAGAGGATAAAGAGAGGCGAAGGAAAGCACACTACATTGTTCAAATGCTTTGTTTTGAAGACAATCCCAAACCTGTCTCAGTTTTGTGAGTGGGTCTATCCCATTATTACCTATTTAACCACTTAAACTTACTGACTGCCACTTCCTATGTCTACATTGGCATGTCAAAGACAGTCTTAGGAGCCAGATGCACTTGAGAAATGACAGGACTAATCAGAGAAGAGGTAAAGTTGGTGAAGTAATAGAAGCTATTGATAATTTTGATAAGGGGATTGGATTGAGGGTGAGGTAAAAAGGGCAAGTTAGACAGAAAGGGATGAGAAAAAAAGAGAAAAAAATAAGAAGGTGGGAAAGGACACAATGGAATAAAGAAAAAAGATGATTGATTTTAGGTTTTGAAATTTAATCAGGTCCAATACTATGGAAATATATCTGATGATGTTTAAACAACAAGAGAAATCTAAGAGTATTTTGCAGATGAGAGGCATATTAATAAAATCAAGAGATAGCACAGTATGCTGGCAAAAGCACAAGATTTAGGGTCAACTTTGTTATGAGCTAATGGAATCTGTGGGCAAATCACTTAATTTCACTGGTCCTCATTACCCTTATCTGTAAAATATATGGTTGGACTAGATGATCTCTTATATCCCTTTCAATTCTGATAGTCTGTGATTCTGTCACTGATGGGTCACTCAGCTTCACTTGCAAAATATACCAAGTTTGCTACGAGTTTGTAGGAAGTATACTGTTGCATATTTAAATTGATATGTTACCAAAAAAAGTACTTCCCCCCTTCTTTGCTGGGATCAGAGCTGTAGCACAATACTAAACTCAGTGAAAGGACAGTACAAGACTTTGCTTTCCTTCTTGTCATCTTTATTTTTAAACACTCAAGAGAAATAATTTAATTCTCCTGGGCTCTGGAGGGGTAGACATCCTCTCCTGACAGAGTAGTCAGGGAAAATCGGTTGTTCTTGGCAACTGTAGAAAAAGTCAGCATACTGGAGCATGGATGCAACTTTTCACTTCTATACTCCTTATTTTTTATCCCACTAGATTTGTATGTGTTTTGGAACCATGTGCAAGTTACTTACTTACATTGCTTATCAGCTTTCTTTCTCGTTAATAAAATGAGATCAACAATTATAATACCTTTTTCTTAATGTTTTTTAATAAATTGCTTTGTAAATATATACTGAAAAATATGGATGATTATCAAATGTGCACATGTGTGTACATGTTCTTTCTTGGGAAGTATCCCTCTAGGCAAGGCTTATTTTACTTTTCTTCAGCTATTCCTATTGATGCTCAATTATGCCACAGTTCCAAACTTTTAGTTAGAAGTTCTAGTTCTATGTTCTGCTACCCTATAGCTATTTAAGCTTAGAGAAGAAACTTGGTCTTCAGTTTTCTAATTAAAGAAAAAGGCATACTTGAAATGTTATCTTTAAGTTCTCTTCTAAGTAAAGGCAAAATAAGAAAACTATAGCCAAGTAGTATGTGGCAGTTTTGTAGCACAGTGGACATAGCACCAGGCCTAGAGTCAGGAAGACTCATCTTAACTGACTTCAAATGTGGCTTCAGACTCTTACTAGCTGTGTGACTTTGGGCAAGTCACTTAACCCTGTTTGCTTCAGTTTCCTCACTTGTAAAATAAAGTAGAGAGAGAAATAGCAAACCACTCCGTGATGTTTGCCAAGAAAACCTCAAATGGGGTCATGAAAAGTCACACATGAATGAAAATGATTGAATAACCATAATATGATAATTCTTGGCACAATGAGTCACTGACAAAAAAAAATGCTGTTTCTGAAAGCAATAATGCAAGATATATCCTTGAGAACATAAAAAGAGTTCATTAACCTTGAGTATCTAACTGAAAATTTTCTTCATTAGAGTGAATTTTAACAATAAGAACTATAAAAATGTGTAAAACATTGCTTTTGTAAGAGGCAACTGTAGTAGAGAAGAAATGCCTTGGAATTTATAGTCAATGCATATGAGATAATATTCTGAAACTGTCACTAGCTGTGTAATTGTATGAGTTACATATCCTTCAGGATTTCCTTTTCTTCCTATACAAAATGAGGGAATCAGGAGACAAGATCTTAGGGGACCCCACTGGATCTGGTTTTAGTGAACTATACATCACTATATATATATTGAAGAAGAAAAAAAAAAACCTTTACATTTTGGGGATCCTAAAGAGAACTCTTATGTTAAATTCTTATACCATTGCTTCTGTGTAATATGAGGATGATCTTTGATTCTCAAAAATCATGGCAGCAGAGAGTAAGCTCTGCAGAGGTCTCTCAAACTGCAAAGGTTTCAAATGTGGTCTGGGACTGAGAATATTTGTCATTTATGAATGTGTCTAGGTGGGTTGGAGGTAGTTTATCATCATAAGAGTGGCCTGGTCCTGGTGTTTGCCAAATCTTTCAGGTCAAACCAATTCATAATAACTATCTTCCAGGCATGAGAAGGTAAGAGGATACACACAAAATAAATAACTGATTCCTGAAATATTAAAGCAGAGGAGAGATGCATTACCTATGTGAAAAGCTGAATTAGATGTTATCTGCACTCCTTTTCAACTCAAAAATCTTATTATTCTTTATTCAATGTCAAACTTGTGAATGATGGCAATCGAACATAGTTTGCATTGAATAGTAGTGGACATAACAAAGGTAGTGCATTTAAAATGTTGGTGGGTTCCTATATTTGAGGAATCACAAGATTATTTACAATGAAGTAATGACACTGTATCACAGGACAGAATCACTTTAGGAAGATGAGAATATTCGAATGTTCACAGATGGCTTATTTTAGGATTTTTAGCATGATCTCCAATAGAAAAAAGAATTATGTAATAGAGTATATATTCAACTTTAAAAAAATTAAGTACACACTTATTGCTCCCTATTGTCCAACTGATGAGCAATCATGAAATAACTTAAGTTACCTAAAAGGAGAAGAAAAGAAAAAAGCAGTTTCTTCTTCTTACACCGTGAGAATAAAACCCTTCAAATTCCTTCCTATTTGCCTAATTCTCTCATATTAGAAGCAATTTGCAAAACTTAAAGTGCTATACAAAAGCTAACGATCATATTAGAAGTTTTTTAAAGTGTATGAGATTTAATGTTAATCTGCCCATGATCCTCTGGTCTGACATTATTTTTGAAGTAATTACCACCATCATTGTCACCCATCATGCCAGGCTACTACTTTCCCTTTTCCTCTTTCTTACTGGAAGTAAATGGAATTCATTCTTTACTTCTCACCTGTCAGGTTTACTGCTCCATTTTAATGCAGCAAGGAGGAGAAAAAAAGGCTAAATGTTAGTTGGCCAATGGCAAAAGGAGTAACCATGACAACCAGAGATCCAAGAAATGGTGTTCTATAGTGGGGACATGCAACTTACACAAATTAGCAAATGACAGCTTATAAAAACATTGAATGCTTTCTAATCATGGAATAAATGGAGGACACAAGGTTATGTTCAAATGAGAGTCTTTTGCTGTTGAAGAAAACATTTTTATATTAATGTCATACTCTCTTTTGGCCGTCGCCTACAAAATAATGCCACAATCAATTATATCCCAGGAGGTGGCTGATTTTAGATATATAATTTGATTTTTACTAAATGTGCTACATGCTGGGGAGAAAAAGACTAATGTATCTAATGTGGATATAGTAAAGTCCTATGTAACAGATTTGTGCATATAAAATAAAAATGTCTTAGTTAAGTGGATATATTATTTCTTTAGTGATAGCAAATTTCTAAAAGTTAAATTAAACTACAGAAAAAGTTTCCACAATGGTACCATATTTATTAAGTACCAGAAATGGTTTCTTTAAATACATTTAGACAAGTTAGATAATCATAAAGGTTTTTCTAATAAAGGATTGAATACATTTTTCAGTTCTGTAAAGTATAATCTACATCATTATAAATCTATGATGCATTAGCAGGGCTAATTGGGAAAAGCAATTTAATTTTTTAAGTCATAGGGCAGACATATTCTTAATTCATGACATGCTACCATATGTGTACATTTATTTCATATCTGTAAAACCTCCACTTGTATTAACATGTCAGTCAATTCATGTTCATTACTAGGTACCAGGTACTATGCTAAGTGTAGTAGTAGTTTAAGCTGCTGATAACTTTATATAGTGAAAAAAGGCTTGTTATTAACATGAGTTAATCTGTATACTTCTATCTTGGAGGCACTTTCTATAAACTATATGATTCTCCATTTAGTATATTAAGAGATACTGTCAAAGTCAGTAGATAAAGAAAAGCATACTTCAAGAGATTATGTGCCTCCAAATTGTGAGCTGGTAACAGCTTCGGCAAAGTTCTAATACTTGGGTTAAAGTATGCTTAATTCCTTATGATAAACATGTAGAAATGCAAACTGAATAATGAAACTGGCATATCTACCATAGCTATTAAATCATTCTTATCCTCAGATTCTTAAAGGGTCGTCCACTATAGAAGAACATCCCTACCTATGACTACAAAAGTAGCATGTGTTACATACATTCTTACAAAAGTTTCAAACATGCTTGCATGGGTCAATGACAAAAGTCAACTGAACAATTGTGAAAGCCAATTAATTCCTTTTGGATAGTGGAATACTGTTAATGTTATCTTTCCCAAAATGATACTTGAGTCTTCCTAAGAATCAGCACATCTAAAAATGTAATTTATTTATACTCCTTTGGAGATCAGGTTTATTATATCTGTTTATAAACCCGTATTTAGTACATCTAGCAACACTTGAATGAAGAAGCTTTAGGAATTTAAACTTATGAGTGACATTAAAGTGAATTGTGTGTATGGGACCAATGTTATGACATACACCAGGCAGACAAAATCAAGGTTCTATGTGAGGGAATTAAAAACAATATTTATATTTATACAGCATTTCCCTTCAAGGATCTCAAAATACTAAGAACAAAAAATAGTATTTCTAGATAGTGGGTATGTTATCAATCCATTTAAATGAACAAAAAGAAGCAATAATTTTCCTAAAATCACAAAAAATCCTGGAATTGGGAAAATATTCAGAGAATTCAAATATATAATTCTCTATTTACTACTTTACTTTGTTTTCATTACATATAAATTATTAGAATAAGAATAAATATTTACTCTAAAATTATAATACTGCTATTATTTTCTTATTATTCAGAGATTTCAATTGTTTGTAATAGAATTCCAAACTCTGGCTTCATCTTTTTAATATCTTTCTTTTTTCTACATTTCAAATCACTATCTTTTCTCTTTTTTAACATTAAATATGCCTCAACCATTGTAGAATAACACTTTTCAGATTTATAATTATTGGATGGGTTAAGTTGTGTAACTAGCTATACACAAATACATCTATACAAAAGATTTTTTTCTCCTGTCTGCTTGTATTATTTGTGGTTTGAAATGGAAATTCTGTAGTTTTATCGCTATTTTCCCTGGTGATTTTGTCATGCCCATGTACTAAACTCCTTACTTAATGCATTTCTATAATAAATATGTACTTGGTGGAGGATATAAGAAAGTTCTGAGATAAGATATAAGACAAAACAAGTTAAAATTCACTTTTTATTGGTAGTGGGTCAGTAGTATCATCTTTGTAGGAGAACGGTACTTGGAGAAATAAAAACTGCAAATCATTTCCAACGATCCATGTAATGAAGTAAATGACAACTGACAAAAGCAGGCATGACTTTTGAAAGAATGCATTTGGCTGAGAGTTTAGTCATTAAAAAGCATCACTGATGGGACTCAGCCAAATTTCTCCCATACTGCTCCATGATAATGACCCTAAGGGACATCATTATACCTACTTGAATTTCAAGTCAATAATTTCCAATCAAATCTTTATTGCTGAGACAAGTATTTCTACTTCAGAAATACTTTGTAAGTCACCACTTAGATGTATTTTCAGTTAGGGTTTGTACATTTCAGTGTGCTAACTGAATTTCTCACTCATATACTACAAGCATGACTCTGTTTTAATATGTAGGTACTTCAAAACAGAACCATGAAAACTGGTCATCCTTGGAATATATAATATACTCCTCTTTTCCTCTTAAGGGAAAAGTCTTTACATCTTTCTAAAGTTAGCAGTGTCCTATGAGTGAATTAAACTGGGAGAGATTTAATACTACTAGTTCTACCAAATGGTAATGAATTTGTCTAGTTCTACTCCAGAAAAAAATCTCCAAAGAAATCTTGCTACATACTTAGAAAATCATGATTACTTAAAAAAAAAAAAAAAAAAAAAGAATCCTAGGATTAAAGTCAGAAGTCCCAGATTTGAATCCCAGCCCCAATTCTCATTAGTTTTGTGACCACACAAAAGTTGTAACCCCTCAGAGATTCAGCATCAATATCTATAAAATAAAGATTTTAATATAGCTAGTAGCCACCTCACAAGGGGTAATATGATGAAAATGCTGTATAAATCATGGAGTATAATAAATCTATAAATTATTATTAAGTTTATTGAAGGAAACCATAATATTTAGAGGGAAAAAAATGTTCTATTTGTTTCAGATAGACTAAAACTTGGCCTGCAATATGTATCTGGAATTTACCTTTCGACAAGCACTGAATCATTGTGATTATTACAGGAGTTCAGATGTGGACACAAATTAAAATAACCTATGAGAGCAATAAAAATCTGCATTTTTATTATTATTATTATTATTATTAAACTCTCATTCCACAATTTTTACAGTATAAACAGGAAATGTCACAAAAGTCTTATTTGGAAAAGTTTGGTCAGTTCTCAAGTATCATTCAGGAGCTCATTCAGCCTTTCTTCTCCACCTTACCATTTGCTTTTGGGATATTTCCATAATTTTTGATTATCCTTCATAGCAGAAGTGACAGTGGGATAGAAAGGAAGCATTGCATGAAAACTACTCATTAATGATCCTTAATACACACCCAGGGAAAGATTTGAGCAAGAAAAAAATGTTTGAAACCATTGTTTAGAGTGAGGTTCTTTCATTTATTCATTCCTTTCCGAGACTCTATATGCCCCAAATGATACAGCATTGTCAGTAAAACATATACCAAAGAAATACAGCCAAGCATTAGGGAGATAGCAAAACCATATAATGAATGAGAACTGAGAATCTCCGTAATTCCTTCCCCCATCCTCTTTTCAACATTTGAGAGAAATTGAGGAAGCACCTTTAGGAGAAAGGGATTATTTTAGGGGAGCTTTCATAAGGAAAGGGAGCAAGCAGGGAGAACAAAAAGGGTGAGACTATTTCAGGAATATGATCACAAATGAAAATTTATGAAACAGAGTAGGAGAAACATATGTTGAATTAATGCATGGGGGGAAAAAGAAACAATGAAAAGGATATAAGCAAGTGAAGAGTAGGGGAGAGGTCAATGTCAAGAGGTTTCAATCTATTTTAGAAGGGCTCGATGGAAGGAGAGAGATGAAATACTTTATGGTGGTGAAAGAAGATGATTTTGGCAGGTACATCCAGAATGGATGGGCCTTCATTAAAAAGAGAGGTGGATAAAAGCACAGGTATTTAAAGTGATCCAAGAGTAAAAATAGATTAATGTGAAGAATTTGTGGTGGATTGAGAGAATGAATAAATTCTACAGTTATTTTAAAGGATGATACTGTAGAATTTAGTGGCATTCAAGAGGTTGGGGAGAAAATACAAAAGTCTGAAAGCATGTGAGAGGAATATAATGAATTTAATAGCAGAGTTGGAAGATACTATAAAGTTGGAGGGGAAGAATGGTGACTTTCTTCTTTACCAAACTGGTTTCTAATCAAGCAGTAGAATGGAAAAGGTATCTAGAAATAGGTAATATAAAAGCAGAAAGTGAAAAAATATGGGGAAAATAAAGTAAAAATCAATGATGATAAGCCAAATAGGCAACTGCCTGCAAAGGGATGGAAGTTGAAATCATGAAGTACTATTAGAATATTGAAGAAAAAGAAGCTTAATGGCAGAAAACAATGGAAAATGCTTCTCCTACTCATGGAGAACATAAGATAAATGATAAGAAGCAAGTTTTGAAAGGTTATAAATAAAATAGAAAGGTCAGAAAAATGTTGGAAAAGTCAGGGTTCATTTTTGTCTATCTAATTGAACCCAAGTTTTTCCATTCTTTTCATCTTAAAATATTTATGGATGGAGGAAATGTCAATGCTTGTAATACTGATAAAATATATGATACAAGATAGTGATTACATTTTATAAAAATATTGGAAACAGAGTATAAAATTGGGTAAGACGTGAAATGCATATTTGCCACTATAATTTGGCATTATTTGATAATGCTGCCCAGAAATGTTAAGCATGTATACATGAGACAGGAAAAAGACATCAATTGGTCATGATGGGAATCAACTAGTTTATATGTCCTTTTGAGAGAAAAAAAGCCAAGAATGTAAATATAATAAAGACAGCTGGAAAATGATTACCATAAAAGATTTTATATGGAATAGTCTATATTTTTCCTGTTATTATAGAATCAGTGCATCAAATATTTCTGGAGGTTTCCTGAAAATATTACTACTAATGTAAATCATGCAATGAAGATATAATATTTGTCTTGGATTATAAATATATTCTATGGCCTCCACCTCCCCACCAATGAATATCATTTCAACAGAATTATGAGGCAAGCCTACCTTTTGTAGAGGAGGATAGCTATGACAATGCAAATGATAAAGACAACTGCAAGCACTGGCCCCACGACCCAGATTAATCCTTCTTCTTCATCTGTCATGGGCTGGGGATCGAGGTCCATTGATACAACAGGATCCGAGTAAGGACTAGTTGCATACATGGTCTAAGGAAAAAGAGTTTGTTTGGTTAGAAAAGAGTTGTTTCAAAAAGGAGAAGACAAGATAAAGCAGATAATTGATTGACAAGTAATGGTATTTTGCCCTAAATAATTAATTGTGCTCACTTTGTAATTTCCAAAACTGCCTTGTGGGAAAAATAAATGTTACGAACAATATAATTTGTTGTAATGATGGCATTTATCTTAATATTAAATTAGAATCAATAATGTGTGAAATCTTTTAAAACTCTTAAATACAAGTCATTAATGAATCAATAAGTATTTATTAAACATCTATTGTGGGCTAGAAGACAGTAGTATATCTTGTGTCAAAAACATTAAGTTATGAGAATACTTGGGTTTATTTCCCAGCTCTGTAGTTTGCTGATTTTATGACATCAATCAAATCAGTTAAAGTTTCCAAGCCTTAGTTTGTCTAGCTATGAAATGGGTTTATAATATCATGTTCATTAATAGTGGCCTAGGATGAAATGATCACAAAGAGTATTACATAAAAAAGCAAGGTACTATAATATGCCCAACACTGAGTCCTTGTCCCTCAGAGACTCTATAATCAACTTGTAGAAATGACAACAAAAGTAAAGTGATGAGAGAATAGTTAGGGTGGTAGATAGTGTAATTACTCCAATTATATAACTGACACCAATATTTCATAAAACAAAGAAATGGAGCTTGTCCATGCTAACTAAAGTCGATAGCTATAGGATAAACCAAGATAAAATTTCAACTCATCATCATGGTTCACCAGATATCTGCTTGTCTATTCTGACTGATATTTTCTCTCTATATTGTCTCTTATGAATGGATTTGTGAAAGGAGCATGAAACCAAAAAAGACCAGAAAGCTAAATGGAGTAGATAAAGAGGATTGGTAAAAGAAAAAAATTGGATACCAGGAATGGAATCAGTAAGTTCAGCTGATTAAGTTATGAAATTAGATTTATGTCTTCTGTTATAAGTCAATGATAAGTTTTGAGCATATTCTCTTAAAACTAGGTGAGACCCAAGTACAGAAATGTAATGAATACCACAGGAAGAATAACTGAAAAGGACTGAGAGATGGATAGGGTGGTAAGATCAGAACATTCAAGAAAGGACTTGCTCTAAAGAATGATGGTAAACTTTCTTTCAAATTTCTGCTAAGACATACAGGCTCTTGCTCACTGCCTGACAATTATAATAATAATACAGCTAACATTTAAATAGTACTTACTGTATGCCATACAATGTGCTAAGCACTATAAAATTATTATCTCATTTGGGCTTTTACCACAATTCTGGGGTATAGGTGTTATTACTATTTTCATTTTACAGATGAGTAAACTAAGGCGCATTGAGTTTAAATAATTTGCCCAGGATCACATGGCATTAAATGCCTAATGCCAGATTTGAATTGGGGTCTTTCTAACTCTAGACCTGATACCCAACTTAGCTATCCCAAGATATATTACACTTTTTAGTTAGTATAAATACCAGTAATATTGCTCAGTTGAAAAACAACTTGTCAGAAACAAGACCTCTCAGGTAATGATCTTTCTACACTGAAGGCACTTAAGAATTATTTGAAACAAATGATATTGGCTTATTTTGATTTAAAGCAGTAGGATGGAAAGGTGAGTGAGAAAAATATAAGAAAAATAAGTTTGTGACTAATAACAGGGATAGATACCATAGTGCATGGATGACCTCTTAACTTGAAACATTTTAGTCTGTGGAAAAGAAAGCTTTGCTAACACTTCCATTGCATGAAAAGAACTAAGCTATCTTTTTCATCCTTTAAGACTAGCTGATGAGAAAATCAGAGCTAAAAGGATTACAGAAGTCATTTAGTTCAACCCTCTAATTTTACAGAAGAGAAACTGAGGGTCGAAGAAGTTAAATTTTTCTTGGTCAATATTACAGAAGTTACCAGTGGCAGGGGATTTGAACAGAAGTTCTGACTCTAGAAAAGTCAGGGCTCTTTCCAGCTCAACTTCTGAGATAACATTACAAACAGGACCATCAGATCAAAGAGCAAAGATTGAAGTGTTGATTACAGGACACTTGGATCCCTACAATTTACAGCTAAGTAACTGTGGTGCAGGGATGGAAACAGAACTTGGGGTTACAAAAGTACTAATTGGGAGAGTGGTGATCCAAAGACACATTATAGGATCACAGACCTAGAATGAATTGAGGTGTCAGAGGGGATGAGTCTAAAACCCTTCATATTACAGATGAGGAAACTGAGGTGCAAAGAAGTCAAATGGTTTATCTATCTACAGTCAGATAGAGGATTCTAAAGAACGACAGAAATTATAATTCAAAAATTCACCAATCTTGGAGGACAGACTTTAAAAGTTTAATCAAGATAAACTTGTGGAATTCTGAATGATGAGGTTTTCACAGGAACTCTAAGCACAATTCTCCACCAGACACATTTGCATTTCAGATGAAAAAACAAATCAAAAAGATCAAGAGGAATGGAGACTTATGAAAATTAAAAACAAAATCTTTACCCAACTTTTTTCCTTACAAGCCTCTGTATCTTGATCAATTTTGAGGGTCAAATAAAAAGTTAATAATTATTAGTTCATCCTACCTTAGCCTTCTGATAATCTTGACAATCTTTACATTTTCTAACTGAAGACTGGAGGAGGTGGTGGTGTTTTCATTTTTTTGCTTGCTACTCTAATGTTTTTTTTCCAGATAATTAAACTAATCTATCTATAGATGTGCTAAGTATTTTATTCAATTAACAATCAGAAAGCACTTTGGGAAGACCAAAAGCCAGTATAAATACACATAGTATTGTTTAGTTGAATACCTACTTGTCAGAATCAAGACCTCTCAGGTAATGATCTTCCCACACTGAAGGCACTTAAGAAATACTTGAAACAAATGATGTTGGCTTATTTTGACTTAAAGCAGTGGGATGGAAAGGTGAGTGAGAAAAATACAAGAAAAAAAAGTTTGTATCTAATGAGATACAGGGATAGATACCATAGTGCATGGATAACTTCTTAATTTGAAACATTTTAAAAATCATTCAATTATGATTTCCAGAATAAAGACAGGAAATTTTTTCTGGTGTGAGTTGAGATAGAAAAAAAAAATTCTCCTTTTGCTGCGCTTCTTTTGTGTGTGATAGTACTCCTCTGAGAGTGCCTTCTCTGTTGTATTACAAGTGTTTTTAAATCTCTTTAAATTCAAACAGGTGTTTTTTTTTAATTAATTGATTTAAAGCTAAGTTCAGAATAGAAAAAAATCATTGCCATGTACACAATAGAACATAACAAAGATTTCAAAATATAAAGAAATAAATTGCCACATCAAGAAAGCCTATAAAATAAATACTACAGATTGTGTTCAGAGCTGTCCATCTTTTCTCTTCTTCCTTGTGGTTTTCATTTGTTCTCTGGAGTGTACTTTATTCTTTCCATCCCTCCTTCCCCAAAGGAGGAGTACAATTAAGCACAGATATATTTATATATTTACATACACACATACATACATATATGTGTATGTATATATACATACTCATGCACATACATATACATAGATATCTATAATCATAAATATATATTTACATATATTCATATACATCAATATAAAACTGAAGGTGTTTTTAAAATTAAAAAACGTTTTATTTTCCTTTCCCTTCATGCTCTGCCTTATAATCTTTACATTGAAGTATAAAGTTTATTCTATACATTAAAAATTCCAAGAAGCCAATCATTTTCTTTTCAAATGACAATTTATGCACAAAGATAACCTATGCAGAAAGGCTGTCTTTTGGTTTGATATTCCATTTGGGAATTTCCATAGTTACTTGAAAAGAAGCCCCACAGTTCAGCATCAATACTAATAGAGAATCCTTTTATAAGCTTCTATATCTGAAAGGGATTGGGGTATGGGTATTGGGGAGAGCTGACTGGCTAAACCCAATTGCTGTGCCTTGCTGACTAAGGAATCAATTAGAAACTTACCACCCAGAATGTGAGATGCTAAATTTCAATGTGAACTGTCATGTTCCCCCACCACCACCCTCCATCCTATTTCTATCTTTCCTTGATTTAAAAAAAATAATACAAAATAGTATTACATTCAGCTAAAGCAACCCAAGCATGAAGGGACATAAGAACAAGATGAATTACATAAGAGAAGACAACTCATTATTTAGATCACCTCAGGAATTTTCCTTATTGCTGAATTATTTTCTAACTTTCTTATATTCCACTGATAGAGTCACAAGTAAATTACTATAATTAAAGAAGTCAGCTCTGCTTGTCTCACATTAGACAGATTTTCCCAATGAATTCTGGGAATAAGCATCACTATTTCAATGGTGCTTCCAAATTCAAAGTCAAAACCAAAAGAAAACAAAAAAAACTCCATCATTTCGAACTTTAATTTTTGGATATTCTTAAGGAGAAACTCAGTTTTTTTCCCTAAGTTTCCACAATAATTACATACAGAACCCTGAAGTTAGGAGGACTTGAGTTCAAATGTAGTCCCAGACACTTAATACTTCCTAGCTGTGTGACCTTGGGCAAGTTACTTCACCCCAATTGCCTCAGCGGGGGAAAAACCATATTGTTTGAATATTCTCTTTCAAGTAAAGATGAGTTCAGGAAAAAATATGTATATAGAATAAACTGTAGCCTTGTTTTAACACAATAAATTTTACTGGAAATCTAATGGAATCTATCCAATAATATTTAATTAAAGGAAGTATCAAAAGGATGTTCTTATACTGTTGCTGCATATATATATATATATATATATATATATATATATATATACACACATATGATAGATGAGACCTTGGAAATTACCTAGTCCTTCTGCTTCAAACTCAAAGCCCAAACAGAATTAAAATATAATTGGGAAATGTTTAATAGAAATAAATGAATATGCAAAATATATGTTAATCTGTGGTTTTCTAAATCCATTTCTATTTGAGTTTGATACCACTCATTGATACCGCTCATTTGATACCATCACCTCTTCATATTACAGGTGAGAAAACTAAATACAGAGAAGAGAAAAACTTGCTCAAGTCACAAAACAATTAAATTAGGATCTAATAACATCAAATACAACACACTCTCTACTATGAGCATACTGACTATTTGTAGAAAACAATTTCTAGCATGGGTCCAAACAACTTTATCACATTACAGATTTTATACATTCTGTTTAGGCTAGATTGAAAGTAAACTAGAAAAGCCCAGAAACCTAAAGAAGATGAGGATCTTTACCACTCCTCCCCTCTGCACCAAGGAAGAAGTCATTTAAATTCATTGCTGCCACTTTTTCACTACCCAGTCTTCAAATTCTTGAAATCTGAATTCTAACTCTACAACTTGACCAAAACTGTTCTTTCCAATTTTCTCAATAACTTCATAATAACTTAGACTGTTGATCTCTTCTCAGTGTTGACTTTTAAGGAGTTTTTTTTTTTTTTTTAGAGATGATGAAAGCTTTTCTTGATCCCCAGGTTGTTATTGTAGTCCCCTCTCTCCTCAAATTACTTTATCAACTAATGTCCTTATTATCTATATTTATACATCTATATGTTTATACAGATATGTGAATATGCTATATGTGTGGATTATGCATGTAGGTACATATATTCAGACCACATGTGCACATATCTATTTACATGTAATAATATACATGCATGTACACAGTGTGCATATGCTTATATGTATACACATATGGATGCAAATAATTTATATGAGTGTACATACATATTCATGTCTATGTTGATGTGTGTGTATATATGTACATATATATATATATATATATTTCCCCATTAGAATAAAATTTTCTTTAGAACAGAAAGTGTTTCATTTTGGCCTTTTTGTATCCTTAGCACTTATCACAGTGGTTTGAACAAGGTAGATATTTTATAAATGTTAAACTGCACTCAACTTCACTGGAATAAAAACCAAAGCACAGTAATCTTACCGATTCTGCATGCTCCATGACAGCCAAGACAAAGAAGACATACTCTTGACCACTCTGGAGCTGCTTGTTTGTGAAGCCACCATAATGTTTCTCATCCCCCAGGGTGAATTCAGTAGGAAGAACATCAAAATGAGCAGCAATATATGGCTTTAGTTCAACCTCTCTTTCGTGACGGAGGCTCCTACGTTTCCGAGATATTTCCTTAAGAAGCTTTTTTTGTGAGGTTGGGGAGAAAAAAAAGGAAAAGACATAAACAATAATAATAGAAGCTATTGGGAATTTAATGGGAAAATATATTTCAAGACCAAAACCAAACTAAATGCAATGCATCTGCATTTCATTGAATATGCCAGCATTCCTAAATTTTAATCTTCTCAGTTTTTTTCTATTTCTTGCCCATTTTGTTAAAATGAGGTACTAGAAGTTACTATCAGATCACTCATAATGTTAAGATGACCAAAGAAATCAATTTTTAATAAATCATATCATTGTCCACACTCACAAAATTCTACAAAGAAAAGTCAATAGGACATTAAAACTTAAATGAGGAGAATTAGACAGGTTCTTGCAAGGAACATAGGAGATAAGAGTAAGAGAGTATAGAGATTACCTAATATAATCTAATCATTCTGTTTAACAGAAAAAAAAAAACCAAACAAAATAATAAAACCAAAACAACAACAACAACAACAAAAACACAACCCTGGCCCAAAAAAGGGAAGTAATTTGCACCAACTTACCCAGAAAATGAGTCAAGGATCAAGATCTGAACAAAGATCCTGTTCTTTCCACTACCTTACAATTTCTTAGCTAAGTAATCATGTCTCTACCTGTATTTTAATTATTCAACATAAACATTACTTGATTTTATAGACATATTTTGAGTCATACTTTTGCTTATGCACTTTACAGATTTTCCCCCAGTATCAATATAAAATAACAGAATATTTGTATTCATGCACATGAAATTGATACATTATTTATAAACATAGAGTGCCTCACATTTCATTATTTTGCAGGGAGGTCAAATTTTAATGAACTATTTAGAAATCTATTCATATTTTAATCCCAAATAAGTTTCTCCCTGACATGTAGCATTCATTCTTCTTTCTGGTATTCACTAGTAAATGAAAAATTATTTAAATATGGTGATTATTTTTCAGAGTGGGGTCACATTCTACTCTAAGATTAACAAAAATTATTTTTGGATCATATGTTGTCTTGAATACACATAAGATTACCCTTCAATGCTTAATTATTATAAGTTCTCAATTATATTTTATGTAATATGTTCTGAATTTCAATAATTATAAGCACTTATCTAAAGAATCAAAGTTCTTAATACAATGGCAGTGCTTTCAATCAAGTTTAGATCAAATGTCTTCATTTTATTGTGAATCTCTAATTTTCTCATTTGTCAAAAGGGGAGAGTGTTAAATTACATGATTTCTAGAATCCTTCCCAGGGTTAACATACTTGGATTCTCTAGAACTTTTCACTTGATACTGATACCATATGAAGGTTAATAATGCATTACAGACTAAGCTCTTACTTTAAATAAGGTAACTAGGTGGCACAGTAAATAAAGTGTTCAACCTAGAGTCAGGAAGAACTAAGTTAAAATCCAGCCTCAGATATTTACTAGCTGTGTGACCCAGGGTAAGTCACAACCCCAATTATCTTAGAAAAAATAAATAAAATAAATAAATTTATTAATTATAAAGATCAGTTGAGATACTTTTTGTAAAGAACTTAACAAAGAAGTTAACACATGCTAAGTTATATAAATGTTATTTATTGTTATCATTATTATATACATTATTTTATTTAAGCTTTACCGTGACACTATGAGGTAAATACCAGAGGTATTCTAATTCACATTTCATGATGAGGAAATAGATTCAAAGAGATTAGTATGACAACCACAAGGTGTGAGAGGGAGAGTTTGATTAAAAATCTGCCAATTACAGGCCCACTCTATACCCCTAATCCACTAAGCTATACTATTCAATTGACTAAATAGAAACCAGCCAGTCTTATGACATACTTTGATCATACAAGTGACTTGACGATACACTTAAGACAGAAATCATTTAAGCTTATGCAATTATGTTGACTATATTTATTTCTCTAAGGAGAAAAATGGACAGAATCTGAAGTGAAATCTGAAGTCTTGCTTTGGTAAAAATATGCTGGCAGCTCTTCTCTACTTATTTTCAAGGGTATTCTAAATCTTCATGAACAAATCTCAGATTCACATTATACTAATATTTTATTTTTAATGGACAATGACAAAGCCTAACAATTTAATTTCATTTATTATAATGGTGTATATATATATATATATATATATATATATATATATATATATATATATTCTTGATCAGAGAAAAAGGTCCTTTGGCTTCCCCTGAACTGACTGATGGCTTGAAATTTCCTCCCACCTACTCTTTGTCTTTTCTTGGGCAAACATCATCATACTGAAGGATAAAGATGCAGAATAATTCTGTAGCCATTTATGCAACTGGCTTAGATTTTTGCCACAAAGTGAAGTTAACACAGTGGATGGAGAAAGGCATATTCACAGCTGAGAAATCAGGATTAAATGTCTGAGATAAGATTAAAACTTCAGTGTAAAAGTGACTAAAGGTAATTCTTATGAAATATTTTATTATAACACATGCTCATTAAGGAAAGCTTTAATTATAGTTTCTTCAAGATCCTAGTGACTAAATATGGATCTTTCCCCTCTCTTCTCCTGATTACAAAATTTACCAGGCAGTTAACTCAAAGATATAAAGGATCATGTTCGTGTTTAATCTGAGCTTCTTAGAGACACATAAATGAGAACACAATTTTTAACTAAAATTTCAAGGATATGCTATCAAAACAGAAAAAGAAATGTGCACATAATGATGATCTTAGAATAAGTATTTTTGATACTAATATTTTCTCAGTTATTTGGATTTAATCTACTGAAGAGAAATATACAACATACATATATATTTATGTATATGTAAACTTACATTCTATCTACATAACTAAAAGATCTTTTGGACTACTTACAACATTGTTGCCTGCATGAACTTAATCAAATCATTCAAACTTTCCTGGCCTCAGTTTCCCTATCTGGAAAATAAAGGATCATTTAATGGCTTTTCCATACCTAAATCTATGAATCTATGATTTAAAAGAAAGATGTGTTAAAACTGTATCTTGTTCTGGTTCCTTTGATCACCACTTTTGCTTCTAGTCAATACAATGTCAGTTTAAAAGTAGTTGGCACCAAATTATAATAGCAAAAAGGCAGATTCCAAAGGTGAACCTAGAATTCATGCACAGACTACCCTAAAGATCAAAAGGAACATAATGTACAAATTGTATCATATATTAATTAAAAAAAAAAACACACTCTGGGAATATCTGCTGAATCAGAGGTAGCTATTAAGACTGCTGTCAGGGCTTTTTGGTCCTATAATATGGAAATCTCAGATAAGTTCCAGAAATCTACAGTAAGACCAGCAGAGCACCAAAAGTTACTGACAACTTTGAGATGAATTAGTATGCTAACTTTAAAATTTTACCAACATATTGGGATATATTAATGAATTAGCCTCAAAGTGGCACAGTTAATATTTAGACTGTTAGCCCACAAAAACTTTATGAGATCTCAGTCTCTTGCCTTCTCCCCAATTATTTTCCATCTTCATCAGTATCTATGCAGCCAAATGCTCTCACCTTTAATCCATGCAAGTGATTCTTTGTGCCTCTCTCTCTCTCCGTTTTCTTCCCCACAATGCCTAACTTCATCCACTATCTCAACACTGACCCCAAGTTGTCTGCCTCAGGATACTTTTTCACTTCTTAGTCTATGTCTGTACTCTCTGTGCCTTTTTAAAGCATGAGAGCAGCCTCACTTCCCATTGTCATTGTAGCAATAGAACCAGACGTGACTGCCCCATTTCATAATTTCACAAATTAATTAGCAATTCAAAAAAGCATCAGATTAGAAGCCAGGAGATCTGAGTTTAAGATTCTTTTCTTGTATCAAACTAGCCTACTGACTTTAGGCTTGTCATATCCCATTCTCCCTTCTTGTAACAAACCAGCCTACTGACTTTAGACTTTAGGCTTGTCATATCCCATTCTCTCCTCCTCAACCCAACCTCAGTACACATCAGATCTCAGCTTCTTCATCTATTAAATAAACATGTTTGACTAAATGTCCTCTAAGATTGGAGCACAACTCAGATTCTTTAATTACATATAAAAAAATTCAGATATTAAAAAAAATCTGAAAAAATAATTAAATCATGTGAATCAACCTTAACATCAAATGTAACCTTTCTGGCCAAAACTTCATTTTGTAAAACAAAAACAAACAAAAATGTAGTTTTATTAAATTCTTCAACAAATCCCCAAATAAAGAGATACTCTCGTGAGTAGAATGACTTTAGTTCTACTGATGCTAAATTTGTACTATTTGTAATATTTGTAAATTTGTAATATTTGTGTATTTGTCCTCCATCTACAAGATAAGATTAGGTCACTTTTCTTTTAAATATTTAGGTGTTCATATGGATAATTTAAAAAGTCCTTTATAAAAAAAAAACTGACCTCCAATGCTGGAGAAATATTGCTTTTGGGGAATCAGGAAAAAGGTCAGCATAGATGTAATGTAAATGTTAGCAGTCACTAAATGTGAAAAAAGCAAACAGCCTCTTGGTCAGCTATGTATTCCTTTGAAAGCTGGTTAATCAAGTACAAATAACAGTAGTTTGTGTGAATATATCACCACACTACTTCAACTTCACTGATCAAACCCTGAATGTACTCTTGATTTCATTCATATTTTAGAGGTAGGATGCTATCATAATTCAATCATATTACTGTCATTCCCAGGGGTTACTATGTAAAACCTAGGTATTTGAGATGTTTGTATTATTCTGATCTCCATAGTATTTCAAATGTGCAATGGTTCTCAAATGCAACCATTCAGGTTACAAATGGAATCCCTTTATTTTGCATTTATTCAGTTGGAATGCTGCCTCTATTATGTATTTGGATGGCAGCAAATGGAAAGTGCACTATGTTCTAATCAAAAACTGGTCCCACCTCAAATCAGTAATGTGCAATTAAATTCAAAGATTATATATCATTTGGGTTGTCCCTGGCTGGATCTGTGATGAAATCTCAACTTCTATCACATCACCTGGGAAAATTGGAGGAGTTAGTGTGGTCCAATGGAAATAATACTAACTTTGATTTGAATTCTGGGTGTCATTTGCTGTGTGATTTTTCTTTCTTTCTTCTTCTTGAAATTTACTTTACCCTTCTGGAGCCCCAATTACTATCTATAAATGAGGAAAGATTTGACTAGAATATCTCTATCTTCCCTTTTAACTCTGACTCTATGAACATATGGCTCCAAGTAATCTCATTTCTCTGACCTCAGTTTCCTTATTTGTAAGGTGGAGATGACAATCCTTATAGTATCTACCTTAGAGGATACTTAGATAAAAATACCTTTTAAACCTTAAAATACTATATCAATAAATATAACTAATACTCCCATTTTTATATTGGTAATAACGAATGTGCCCGAACTGGCCTTGATAACAGCAATTGTGTTCATGGAATTTATCACTTTGGGAGGCTCCTGCACAGAATGGGACAAACTAGAAGATAATGTTGGGAGTAATTCTCCTTCAGAACCATCCTTCAATTTTTATAGGCATAGATATGAGTCATAGCTGCAGAAATTCCCTTAGGCCACCATTCTCTCATTTGAGAGGTTTCCAACAAATTGAATTACAGGCTTTTAAAAAAATTACTTGGTCAAACATATTTAAGACTTTCATCTGAGTAGCACTGCTTTGTCATATTTGGAAGTGCCAAGTGGTACGATGAAATTGCGACAAAGCTTTTATATTATCCACAGTAAGGGGGAAAAAAGAGTCTGGAGGGATCAGAAAGTAGATGAGTAAGCATAAAGTGAGAACATCGCTTACTACTCACTCGTTCCCCTCTACAACAGTTACTTGATGTATTGGAGGTACTTCCAAAAGATATATCAAGGGCTTGGGTTCTTTATCAGAAATAATTTTCATTTTCCAGTCAATGCATATCTTATTTCTTCCACCATTAATTCTACAATGTGGTCTCAATTATATCAGTAAAAAAGTGGGAAACAACCCATCCTGACCTAAATATTTCTGAATTAATAAATGTTCTTTATCAAACTATTATACAGATTAATGCACCACAACTTGCAGGATGATTAAAATGACCCTTTGTTATAGGAATCGACATCACAGACCCATAGAATTTAATTGCAAGGAAGTTCAATGTCATAGAGCCTCACACTTTAAT
Source organism: Sarcophilus harrisii (assembly GCF_902635505.1). Taxonomy (NCBI): domain Eukaryota; kingdom Metazoa; phylum Chordata; class Mammalia; order Dasyuromorphia; family Dasyuridae; genus Sarcophilus; species Sarcophilus harrisii. The sequence continues at coordinate 114,256,611 of NC_045426.1, read as the reverse complement.
CTATTAGCCTTACTGCATTATGATGGGGATTCTGGAGGTTAAAATTTGGTTGTAATAGTAACTCAGCTTTCATTACTTACTACCAAATGACTTTTAAAAATAGGTCTTAATGCTTAAATGCATTCGATGCAATGTTGGACTATCTATCTCAGTGTCATGAATAACATTTTTGTCAGTTTATTTTTTAAGTAAAGGAATGAAGAGAGTAGATCACAGCGTTTTAAAAACCTAATTCTAATCAAAATGGAATGGAGATATTGTTGAAAATTATTTGAGAACTGATTAAAATAATGAAGAATATTTCAGTCTTTAATTGATTAGTCAGCTGCAAGAAAAATCTTATCTTGCTCTGCATTACTTAGGAGAGACTAATCCTTTTGCATCTTCTGATGAAGGATTATTATTCTTGCAGTATCACAGATAATGATTTTCTTCTCTGTGTCTTTTAAACAGGGTACTGGGGGTGAAGAAAATAATTTTAAAAGTACCTAAATTATTTGACAATATTAGGGAAACGATGCCTAGGATATTTGAAAAATCCTTCAACTACTGACTTAATGATAACATTGGCGGAGCAACTAAGTGGTAGAATGAATCCAGCACTGATCCTGGAGTCAGGAAGACTCAATTTTCTGAGTTCAAATCTGACCTCAGACACTTAGTAGCTGTGCAACATTGAGCAAGGCACTTAATCCTGTTTGTTTTAGTTTTCTCAGCTCTAATTTGAACTGGTGAAGAAAATGGTAAACAACTCCAATGTCTTTGCCAAGAAAACCCCAAATGGGGTCATGGAGAGGCAGACAACAGAAATGACTGAACAACAACAAATGTTAACACAAACATTTAGGGATGACTTTAAATTTCCCTCCCTCATTTCCCTTTGCATCCTCTGCTCTGCCTTGTTTCATTGACACAGAATGGGACTCATTTCACCTTATACATCTGTTGCTCCACCTGGTTTAATTCCACAGAACATGATGTGCCTTGCTATTGAATACCCCCTGTCTTCACCTTCACTCTCATTTGCATTCTTGACTCCTTTTCTATGCTGTCTTCCCTCCTTGAGAGCAGGGACTGTCCTCTGTATTAATTGTACCTCTGAAAATATAGCAACTTCTTCTTATTAATAAATTAGTTATGGAGGAGGATAAAAAATTAAATCTGTCTATCCACATACATAAACATATATATACACATATACAAATTTATAAGTACCTTACTTAAGAAAACTGTGTAAAATGTTAAAAAATCACTTACATAAAAGCAATTTAAAAAACTCCTTTGCAGAAAATTCAAACCAATATCTAAATAGCAAAACTCTTTGCTACATTTACAAATGTTGCTCAGCTGTAATACATACATACATACACATATATACTTTGGGGCAGGTCTTTTTACTTCTCTATGCCTCAGTTTCTTCATCCATAAAATAAGATTAGACTAGAAGATCTATAAAAGCCCAAATTCAGATATGGATTTAATAAATCCAATTTATAAAAATATAATTTGCATATAGTTCTCTTTTTGGACTCACTAATTATATAAAATGAAACAACCCAAGCAATTCTTCCCCAGCAAGCTTTGGGAAATCAAGACCATAATTAATTTATGTATTGTATTTACTGTATGTATTTACTAGTTGTGAATTTTTTTATTGAGTGAATAATAAAGATTTATTAAATATCTACTGTGGAAAAGGCATTGTTGCACAAAGAAGATAAGGCTGTAAATTTCCCCATTCCAAAACTATTTTAAATGTTTAAATATGAAGGAGACTGAAAAAATCATTATATGAACCACACACAAAAGCCACAAGAGAAGTTAAATATTAAACTATGGTGCAAATTGAAATTTAGCATTTGTTGTATCTTGGGCCAATACCTCATTCATTAAGTAGACTATTATTGAAGTTCATATCAATGATGATTAAACCTTTAAGACAGCTCATTTCACCTCCCATGCTTCTGCAACTTGGTTTATAACAAGCAAAGAGGAAAATATTACAGCTAACAGTAATTATACCATTTGTATATTACTGCAACTCAGCATCTTCTGATTTAAGTAATGGCATCTTTGTGTTGGCCCCCTACAGACTGTGAACATATGCCTTGATAACCCATACTAGAAAGACATCTAAAGGTAACAAATGGACTAGAGACCATCATGGTATAATTACTATTTAATTAATTAAATAGTCAATGTAATGAAATAAATAAAAGAGACATTCACCTCATCTAATTCCATTTCATCTGGACTTTCCCATGGCTTGATAAATTTTCCACGTGACTTCTTCAAAGGCACAATTACTATGTAATAACCCCTAAAAGGAAATATAGACAAAATGGTTAAAATGAGTTCAAGTGGTGAAGTGAAGTCGATTGACTTAAAAATTATCTTTTATACAATGACTGAGATTAAAGGCAAATTAGATGAAAAGTACATTCTTCTCTCAAAGTATTCATAACCAATTGCTTAATTTTTTTCACTTTTTCAAATAAAACAAGCATTTCATTGCAACTTTGATGATGAGGTATTACGATATATCTAGAAGGCAATTCTACAATATAGATTATCAATTAATTCCCTCTATAGCATATTCCCTAGGGCATTAAGAGGTTAAATAATTCCAGTATTTGGAGAGAGAAAGAGAGAGGGAGAAAGGGAGAGAGGGAGAGTAAAAGAGAGATTGGTTTGGTTATTAAGAGGTTAATAAAAAAAAACAAAAAAAACTAGGGTGTTTGGAGGCAATCCAACCCAGGTCTCTCTGCCTCCTTGTATAGAAGGGGGTCTTATCTTTCAGTTTCTAAGACTAAACATTCTGTTTTTCATACCACACCCTTTGCATTTGATAACTGACATTTTTTAAAAGGGAAAATAATTGTACACTGGTTTTTATAAGCATGACTAAAATTACATTTAGAGAACTAGGATTTCTGTAATATGGAACACTCTTCCCACTTTGTTTTAAATCTCTCCTCTAAAATGTTCTTTTTAAGAAAGGGCAACTTCTACTATGTTCTCCTCTGATGTTCCATTATGAGATGTAATTGACTGTCATGACTTGAATGATGTGAAAATATAGAACAAGCTATGGAAGATCCTCCTTGAACTAGGAAAGATTTAAGAACAGGGCCAGAGGTAGACTTTGTATCTGGCTAAAAGATCAGTTTAGCTAAATTCTGAAATGCTCATTATGAGGTGATTCATTAGGGAATGAATTTTTTTTTATCAGAAACTCACAAAATTCTCCTATTAAGGTATGTAGAGACTTTGATCTCTATAAAGGAATAACAACTCCCAGGTGACAGGGCCACACCAACAAAACCAGGGATCATGATGCTTACAGAATGGTGGTGGTGGTAGTATATGTTTATTTCCTTCATCTTAATTAATTTTCCATAGAATATAACCAGGAATTATGAGATTTTAAAGTATTAAAATAGGTACAATATTAACCAACCTTGGGAAAAAATGAGGGAATAGTTGTAACTGAGTAAGTAACAAGGCTGTAAATATACTTAATAAACACTTCTCAGAAAATCAATAATATTTTTGTCACTATCAAAAAAAAAGGGAGGGGGAGGCTCCACTAACATATTTTCTGGTGCCTCACAATCCATATGCAATCATATGGAATCACCTAAGATTCAACACCAAAAGAACACAAAATCCGATGGATTAAATCAAGATGGAAATACTTTTATTTTCATCCTAATCACTGGAATGTTACATTTGAATGACTGATATTGTTAGCAAGCAATTCATACTAAATTATGGAGGGACCACAATTTGTATTAATGGAAGTAATAATTATATAAATAACATGAGCAGTTTTCCCCTATACACAATAAACTCTTCAATCAGTTAGCCAGTCAACTATCATATGTGCAAACAACTTTTATTGATTAAGCACCTATTATATAGTAGAAGTTGTGTTAGATATTGGAGGATACAACAATTTTAGTAAAGATAAGATTCCTTGCCTTCATAGACCACATAGACTAGATAATATTGAATGATAACAAACAAGTCATGATAATGCATAAAAATTATATGTCTTATCAGGAAGATACAATGCAAAATTCTACATGAGGGCTGAAGAATAAATTTCGCAACTGAGGTTATCAGGGAAGACTTCTTGAAGGAAATAACTGTCTTTTGAACTGACATGGGTAAGAGAAGATAGCTAAGAGTTAAAGATCAAAGAAAGGGATCAAAAATGAACTGCTATCATCTTGAGCCAGAAAATCCAAATATTACACTATTCTGAGGGATGCTATGAATATTTACACTTCTCAAGTTTTGAGTTACCAGTTTTCTACAGCCTTCTCTGCATTCCTAGCTCTTTCTCTATTGTGTTTTTGTACCCCTTCTCTCCTCACCCCATTACTCTATTCTGCAGCCATGTTAATTTTTTTCCTTTTGCTTGTGATTAGAAAAGGAATGGAACTACCCATCCATTGCAATTAATTAGCACTACGGTAGTATAATCATAACATTATACCTTGATTTATCTCCAAAGCATTCATCAATGGTGGTCAAAATAATGACCATTTCAAAGCAATTTTTTAATATTGAAAGCAATATGGCATTAAATATCAGAACTTCACATAACTGAAAACTTGTCTCTCTGCCTCAGTCTCCCAATACTTAAATTTTTATAAGGTTAGGTAGGGCTAAACATTCATTTTCCTGCCTTGCAAATGTTATCTGTATAAATAAATGTGATATAGTTTAAATAGCACTACCTTTACAGTTAAAAGTACATATCCTGTCTGTCATGGTATATTAGACAAGTGACTAGACCTATAGAAACCTCATTTTCCTCACTTGTATGATGACAAAATTGACCTAGATGGCCCTAAAGGTCTCTTTTGCCTCTAAATCTCTAATACTGTGGTCCCAAGTAAATTGTGCCTATCATTTTAGGTTTCCTTTGAAGAAGGAATATATATATATATATATATATTTGTTTAATTCGGATTATTTTATCCAATAATTCTATTCCAATGCCTGCTTCCTTCTGAGAGTAGTTATGACTGCCACAATTCAGCTAGGCAGTTCTAGTCTGTATCTGAACCAAAGCATCATGACTATTCAGTTCTGGGGTTTGAAAGAATTTAGGGTAGAATGAAATGGCCTCCAATAGAAGAAAATAAATCTCTAATTTTCCCACTACTTGCACTCCAAATTCAAGCAGGCTCCACAAAATGAGTTAATAATTGAATGATTAATGTTTATCTGTATTTCATGATGAACTGTATTCCCCAGGCCTATTTTTTATACTGAATACATAAGTCAATAAATAGTCTTAATCTAATGAATTACCTGTGTAAAACCTTTCCCTACTGGGAGAACCTTCAGGTTTGAAGTTCACAGAAACTTTTTATTTTTCCATTTAACCCAAAGAATCTAAACACTTTGTAATCTATTACTTGTATCACAAGTCATGGGGGAAGGGGGGGGGTTAGGGAGAGATCACTGGTCTTTGTTCTATTATTTTGTCCTGAGTTGATACTATCTGTGCAGCATGATAAATCAACTTCAGCTGCTTCCTAGGACCAAAACTCTCAGCAATAGATACTTACACAGTGAAGGTAGACATGGAAATAGAGTCACAGGATTAAGCCAAAATTAAAGGTTTTAGCATATTTTTCTCTATTGGATATTACCAACTTTTAGGTCACGAAGTGAAATGCCTGAATTTCAGTGAATGATTAAGACTTTTTGCTTTCCCACCTACATGTTCTGGTTCACACAATCTTCTCTTGCATTTCTACCTATCAAAAATTCTATTCATTGATCTAACCATTCTAGAGAGTAATTTGTAATTATGCCCAAAGGGCTAAAAACTAATGCATACCCTGTTATCCAGAAATGTCTCTATTGGGTCTACAACTCAGAAAAGATAATAAAAGAGGGAAAAAGACTCACATATACAAAAATGTTTGTAGCAGCCCTTTCTGTAGTGGCAAAGAACTGGAAATTGAGTGGATGCCCCTCAGTTGGGGAATAGAATGGAATGAAATGTTATTGCTCTATAAGAAATGATGGGCAAGCTGATTTCAGAAAACCCTGGAAAGACTTACATGAACTTCTGTTCACATAATGAACAGAATGAAGTGAGTAGAACCAAAAGAACATTGTACACAGTAACAAGAAGATTATGTGATAATCAAGTGTAATGGGTTTTTCAGCTATGAGGTAACTCAAGGTAATACCAATAGACATTATGATGGAAGGGGCCATCCACATCCAGAAAGAGAACCGTGAAGACTAAATGTAGATCAAAACATAGTATTTGCCCCTTTAGTTGTTGTTTACTTGCTTATTTTTCTCTTTCTTGCATTTTTTCCCCTTTTGATCTGATTTTTTTTTTGATACTATGATGAATATGGAAATATGTTTAAAAGAATTGCCCATGTTTAACCTATACCATATTGCTTGTAGCCTTGGGAAAGGGAAGGAGAGATGAGCATGAAAAAATTTGGAACACAAGGTTTTATAAAGGTAAATGCTGAAAACTATCTTTGTATGTATTTGGAAAAATAAAATACTATTAAAATAAATGAATGTTGAAAACAACAGCAAAAATAAAAACAAAACACCATTTGTTAAGAATTAAAAAACAAACAAAAACAAACCACATCTTCCCTTAAGCTTTTGCTCACTACTCAGTGATTTCTCTCTCCTCTCAATTTCTGCTTTTATCAGTTCCTGTGAATTTGCCATCTCCATCTAGATGATTTCCAGATTTATATATCTAGCCATTGAGCTCCAGTTTTCTATCATCAATTGCCTATTAAGTGTTTCAAACTGGATGTCCCATAGTGATCATGAACAAAAAATGTTTAAAATAAAACTTATTATCATCTCTCCCAAAATTATATCTTCTGAAATTTCCTACTCCTATAGAAGACATTTTCATCATCATCCTTGTAATCATCCAATTCTGAAACCATAATGTCATTTTCAATTTCTCACTCTGTTTTACTTCACATATACAGTGAGTCATCAAATGTTGTAGATTCTATAGCTTTGGGTAGCTATATCTCTCACATCTGTTCCTTTCTCTTTATTCGTATAGCCAGCCACTTGAATCAGGTTCTCATCACATCTTACCTGGATAACTGCAAGAGTTATCTTGTAAGAGTGAAGTTTTACTCCCTTAAGTCTTTTCCATTTGTATTCTATCATTCACACACAGTTGCCAAATTGATTCTTCTAAAGCACAGCTCTGACCATAGCAATCCCTGCTTGATAAAACTAAATATCTTCCTCTAAATAAAAAACAAACAAAAAAAAAAAAAAAAAAAAAAAAAAAAACAAGACTAAATATCACCTCTAAGATCAAAGCCAAACTCTTCTGTCTAGCATTAAATGTCCTTCAGAACCAGGTCCTATTTTCAGTCAGCCAGCCAATAAACATTTATTTGTAAGGCACTGTGCTAAATTTTGAAGATATAAAATGGGGTAAAAGACACAATTTCTGACCTCAAGTTGCTCATAATCCACCATTATGATATTTTATTCCCTGACAATCTTTCTGGTCCTCACGTTGGACAGTACATCTTCTATTTCTCTGTTTTTACATAGGGATGACCTCCCTTCCCCCATGTTTAGAATACATTCCCTCTTATACTTCTCCTCTTAGACTTCTTGATTTCTTTCAAAGACTGGATGGTCTTCCCAGTTCCCTTTAGTTGTTAGGGCCTTTTCTCCTTTCCCAACCCAAATCCCTTGTAGGTACTTTGTACATAATTTAAAATGTTCCTATGGGCTTCCCTAATAAAATGTAAATTCCTAGAAATCTTTCTATACTGTTTAAAAATTATCTTTATATTCACAGGAACTAGTATAGGGTCTAGCAGGTACTTAATAACTACCTAATTGATTAACTATTATTATCTGTGTCCATTTTATGGTACTTAACACACACTGCTCTACACTGTAATTATTTGCATTCAAGTCTTATCTATTGTAAGATTATAAGTATCTGGGGACTAAAACATTTTAAAAAATATTCACAAAGTTCTTCTTGTAGTATTTTGCACACAGTGTGTGAAAAATAATGTAGCACAGAGAACAAGGAATCCAAAGACCCATGTCTTACTCCCGTATGCTCACTAGCTTTGTGACTTTGACAAAGCATCTTACTACCAAAAACCAGTGTTTTCTCTGCTGTGAAAGGTAGCTAAGAGTAACCTCCTGCTAATCTCATAGGATCAAATATATATACACCAAATGATATAATGTATGTGAAAGTATTTACTTGAAAATTGTTAAATGCTATTTATCCTATTATTGAAAATTATTAAATGATGTCCTAAATGTGAAGTATTAAAACATTAAGCAAATGAACAAATAAATTCTTACTGAATCCCCCAGAGTAATCCACAGAACCAATTCTATCAGGTCACATACCTTTTCCATTTCTCATAAAGAAAAAAAAGAAAAAGCCTGAAAAGTAAGATAATAGCAAATGCACCATTTCCCCAAAGTACTGCTTCCCCTCTTTTAGCTCTGTTCTCCCTGAATGGAAAATGGGTCATTTATAGATTATGTTTCTTTTACATAGTCTCTGGCAGAGTTTCTTTTGCAAATATAGTCTACATTGGCCATTTCTCACTGTCCTACAAGCTCACATAATTTGCATCTTTCTGCCCCCTCCCCTCAAATTCTGCCCCCATTATGTAACTTTGAACAATATCTGTGTCCCAAAGCTGTCAAATTTTTACTTAGATTGCTCTGGGCTAGACAAATGCCTGCTGTAGAATCACCAGAGCTAGCATTTGCTATAACAAATGTAGAGTTGTGAAAATGGGTGAGGGGGAATTCAGTATTTTAGACACAGAACCACCATTTAAAAAAACTACTTTGAACCAAATGAAGTAAAAATGGCATCTTTTGGAAGCAACAGGGCCTTGCTGTCTTTCTTGTACTAATTCCAATATTGTTGCTACCCAAAGTAATCTTTACTCATTCCCTACTGATAAGTATACAATTACAAGGATCATAAGAGGAGGGAAGAATCAGGGTCAGAACAAGTCCTATTTACCATAGTTAATTTAGAAAGAAAATATTGTACCAGAGTGTCCAAACCTATCCAAAAGACCTGCATGTGGGCTTTTTTTTCTCATAGTTTGAAAGAGAAGAAACATTTGTGTAGGTAGGTAAAGCAGCTTTCAATCACCAAAACTGTATTTTTCTCACACAAAATTACAGGCAGGTTTCCAGACAGCTCTCACCTAAAGAAGAGCTAGCCCAGGGCCATAAATTTAGCAACAGTTTTGTTGAAACTGTGAACAGTTCTATATATCTCCAATGAAATATCTGCTTTCTTTCCATGCTCAGATACTGAATATTGAAGGAAGAAAGATGTTAACCTTCCTTAATATGGGGAAAGCTTCCTGTCATGCTATTCTTTTCAGGTCAGTATCACAGGAAAGGTTATCTGCACCAATAACAGCAGCCAAGATTTGGAAAGTATTTTAAGGTTTGCAAAGTTCTTTACACATTTTAAGTCTTTTGAAGTGAGGTGCTTCCAGTGATTATTCCCTAACGTCATTAGACGTCAAGAGCTCTTCTTTTTCCTTTCCCTTAGTTCTAATATTGGTTCTCACTCTGATGCTCTCCTAGTCCTACTTTTACACTATTTCCCTTCCCTAGGCAAAGTGGTAATACTTTCTGGAGCTTGTTAACATGTTTCTAAAAAAGAATACTTTCCTTTCTCTCTTATCCTGTCTTCTGTCTTATCCTACCATATCTATTTTCAGGACTAGAGATGGAGAAGATGGGAATGAAAGTTCATTTTCTTTCCTCTCTTTTCCTACCGCTTTCTCTTTGCTGCTTACTCCCTCTCCTTTCCCCAATTCACACAAACCAAACAAAAAAAAATCAGCAACAGATAAGTGAAGGTTAAAAATAAAGGCAAATAGGTAAGAAAGCAACAAAAGAGGAATTATAGACTTAGTCATTCACCCATTCAGAAGGAACAGAATGAAATGGAAGCCTACCAGAAAACTAGAATGAATGGTCTTTCCTTTCATTCTGTAAATCTTCAAGCCATGATCTCTTGTACATTGGCTGATTCTCCTTTATTTTAATCAAATGAATAACTGAGATTTCTTCCCTTTTTTCCTATGCATCCTACTTTTGGGGGAGGGAAGAGTTAGGGTGAGTATTCCTATTTTCCAGTATTTAGGAAGAAACCAAGTGAAAACTATAATAAATGCTCGACTTCAGAAAAATTAATGTAACACTTGTGTACTTTTCTCCTGAAATTTACTTCTAAACAGTTTTATTGTAGCATGACAGAGACCAAATATTCCCAAAGGCTGGAACTTCAGATGCAGGAAGGAAGTTGCAGAGTGTGACCCCTGGACTTCAATTTACCTTTGAGGTTGAGGCAAACCACAGGAAGGTAAAATATTGATAGAATCTCTATTTTCCTCTCTAACTCTATCTTCCTTCTTTATTGTTCATATTTTTTCTATTTATTACAATTTTTCTTTTTATGTTTAATTGCAGCAATATATATGTGTGTGTGTATACACACAGACACACACATACAGTTATGTAGATATCTATGTATCTATCTATTGGTGTCATATTGAAATTTTCAAGGGCTTGAAAAGATGAAGAGAGAATTAAAATTGTTGACTATATCAAAATTATGGGTAGTTTGGTATTTTGGTGAATCTGTGTTTTTTAAGGGTAGCTAAGTGGATTGAGCCTCAAACAGTTTTAAGTTGTTTGACACTAAGTCATTTAAATTTTGTTTGCCTCAGTTTTATCATCTATAAAATGAGCTGAAGAAAGAAATGATAAATTACTCTAGTATCTTTACCAAGAAAACCCAGATGTGGTCACAAAGAGTTAGTCTTGACTGAAAAATGACTGAACAACAATTTTTCTAAAAAAAAGATGTACAATTACATAACTGAATTAAGATTTATCAAAGATTTTACCTTATAAACACTTTTTGTGAATTTCTCAATAAGAGATTTTTTGCAATGTGTCTAAAATGAACAAAATTAAATATATTCCTATATTCTGCATATGATTCAGGTAACTGTCAAAATCACCCTTTTCTTTTTGTTTAAGAAAATTGACTTTCCTTGGAGATCACAGATTTATCTGGGTTATATGATTTGCTCTAAATACATGTGGACAGGATAGTTGTGGCAACAACAACAAAAATTCCATTATTTTCCTTAACTTATGATAATCTCATTATTATTATATATGGATTTCAAGAAGCCTTCTGTCCATTGGTAACCCTCTGTCAGTTGTGAAGCTCTCGTTCTTCTCTGTTAGTGCTAATTCCCCCTGCCCTTTCCCATTTGACCTTATTTCTTTAATAAACTTACTTTATGTTTTCATTTGCTGGTACTTCTGGTAATTGCACAGTTATCATCCCATCCAAGTTGGTTTTCCCAATGAAAGCAGGCTTGGTACGCAGGACATCTGGAGCTGTCTTTGCTGTCACCCTGTGCTGAAGACCACCAGCACTATTCCCTCGATTTGTTAGGACAAATGAATAGGATTTCTCAGGCTTTAGGTTGACAATTAATTTCTGTGTGGCCCGGCCATCCACTTCAACTACCATTTTCCCATCATCATAAAGGATCTAAACAGAAGCATCCATTCATCAGTGTTTGAATAAGGGAGACACAAATGCCTTATCTAAAATGATATGGTATTGTTTAGCTACTAGCAATAAGCTTCATGAACATGAAAAAATATGTTGTATCTCGATTTTGAGTCTTCTCTTAAAACTAACAAAGTGCTTCCATAAAGCAGAAATTTGCTGAATGGAATTTGTAATATTACAAATCAACTCAAAAGAACTGGATGAGCATTCTGAGCTCTGTAAAATTCAAAACAATATGGAGTCCACTATCCTTTTGTAAGATTCTTTTTTCTTCTATATGACTTTTTTTTTACTTAACAACATAAATATATGATAGAGTGAATATGGAGGTATTTGTTAAGTTCTTAATGGAATATATATGTACTTCAATGTACCGTTACAAGATTTTTCTAAAAATTTCCATTTTTAAAAAAATCTTACAGACTTAAAGACTTAAGACTCCTTAGGCTTACTGAAAAGAGATATGGAATTGAAACGCTTGATTATGAATCTGGGGTCATCATTTTCTCCCTGCCTAAAAATATGTCCCTTAAAGTGTCTAGACTTTAATTTACTAACTTGTAGTGTAGAAAGTTTATAGTAGGTGCTTTCCAGGGTTCTTTTTAGCTCAAAATCCCACGATATTAAAGTTGAAGAAGCACAGAAAGAACTTCAGGAGAACTTAAGAATTCCTTACTCTAATCAAGCTCCTATGTGATACAATGGTCCTTTTTCTTTTCTTTTTTTTTTTTTTTTTTTGCTGAACTTTATCAGTAGGAGTCAAGATAAAATTAAAGGATATATAGGAAAATCTATCAAAATAGTGAATTCAATCACTCTATCAGAAGCTAAATGTATTACAGATAGGCAGAAGGCAAAGCAATGTATTTCTCTGAAGATGGTTCCCATTTAGGTTAGCAAAGTTCAAGTTTGATATATTAAAAGAAAATTAATTTGTTTTTCATTCCCTCTTGTGTTTAGAACCTAACAACCCAAAGAATTAAGTGACTGCTGAGTTAATCTCTTACACTGTATGTGATGCCATCAGCTTTCTGACTTGGAATGCTGCTTTCCCAGACTTACACGCAGGGAACAAATTCATAATGACAAAGGGCAAATGCAAAGGCCATGTTCAGTGCTACTGTTCTCATGCCACTTAAATACGGCAGAAGCAAAAGATCCCCTATGCTTGGCAAATAACTGAACTGGATGATCTGTCATCCCCAATTTTATCCTTGATGGTTTACAAATGAGAAAACAACTTACTTTGAAAGGCATGGCAGAATTATAATTCTCTGGAATCTCCCAAGATAGTAATACTGATGTCTTCATTACTGCTTTGACATGAAAATTTTTTGCAAACACTGCTGGAAAAGGAAAAACAATGTATTCAAACTATTTCCAAAAACTCACTACCTATCCCTTTTCCATGGCTAACCAAAGTGAGTAAACTACTCGCTTTCTATTTTGATCCGTGAGAGATGTGTTGGTTTCCTACCTTTTTTAAGGCATTCACTTTAATACCCCATTCCTACAAAGGTAGTTCTTTTCACACAACTGATTTAACTACTTTGTGCTTTCCTTACCTGAAGATAATGTGCGACTGTCAGCCAGACTTGCTTGGCATGGAATAACTGAAATCTACAGCATCCGAAACATATTAAGATTTACATACGTTACCTTGTGCTCTTGTTGAACCTATTAATATGAATGGGCCGATCAGTTTTATTTACAGCTTCAAAACACTGATATCCCAAGACCGACATTCCTTTCAAGGAGAAGGCCATAAGCAGACAAATCCTACCTTGATCCACAGGCAGTGTCCTGAACTGGACACTTGGACTATATGGACCGGGCCCTTTGCTTGTGTGAGCACGTACTTTTACATCATATGTGGTATCGGATTTTAGGCCAGTAAGTGTCAGAGTAGTATCAGCGGGAACAATGAGCTGCTCCACTGGTTGGTGGGGGATGTTGATGTCCCTGTATAGAAGGGTGTACTTGGTGATAATGCCATTTCTCTCTGCTAAGACGGGTGGCTGCCAGGACAACTGGACTGATGTGGAGGTGGTGCCTTCTGAGTGGAGGTTCTGGGGGAATCCATTGGGCACTTCTTCAGGAACAGAAATCTCTTTGACCATCTCCTCCCCGAAGCCCACTTTGTTTTTAGCGGAGAGCCTAAAGATGTAAGATGCTCCTTTATGGATATCCATAGCAGTGAAGTGGTCTTCCTTCTCTGAGAATTCAAGGGTCGTGAGCAGCTCCATGTCCTTTCGGCCAAATTTTAGACGATAGCCCTGAAGGGGGCCAAATGTGTCAACAGGAGGATGCCATTGGATGAGAGCAGTGTTCATCTGAGTGTGACTGATCACCAGCCGGGGCTTCCCTGGAACTGTAGCACAACATGACTTCATCATATGGGGTTGCGTGTTGAAAATCAAAAAATACATTTTAACATTTTAATTTTTCCCCACAGAGAAGCTATATTACCTAAGCCCATGTACAGGTAACCATGTTACATTCCTCTACTTAGGCCTGCAAGAATTAGAAGGTCCTTTCAAAAGGACACCTGGCTTTCAGGAAGATTCACTTCCAATGGGGTTAAGAAACAACATCAGCAAAATGTGGGTCTTCTCATCCAAACCCAGTTCTCTTTATACTAGGCTATCTAGCCTGACAATTCAGTTTGACCAGTTTTATTTTGGTATTAATCACTTTCAAATTCTAGGAAAAAAACCATAAAGCAATATATGGAAGATGAAAGAATGATTCCAATTCAAAATTTTTATGAGCGAAATGAGGAACAGAAACTGAGAAATGGAAGGGCTCTTCAAAGTCATCTGGTCTAAACTTGCCTTTAATAAGAATATTTTCTGCATTTTCCCTGAGAAAATGGTCATTCATCTTCCATTTGAATTACTCTTGAAAGGTCTACTTTTAAGACTCATTTGAAGGGGTAGCTAGTTGGTGCAGTAGATAGAGCACCAGCCCTGAAGTTAGGAGGACCTCAGTTCAGATCTGGCCTCAGACACTCAACACTTCCTGACTATAGGACCCTCGGCAAGTCATTTAATCCCAATTGCCTCAGCAAAAAAAAAAAAAAAAGACATTTGAAGCAAATAACTTATGGCAAGATAACCAACAGGGCTTTCTATAGAATGGTTTCTATCAAACCAGATTAATTTCTTGAAGAGAATTAGTAGACCAAGAGGGATAACAACTCCAGTTTTGACATTAGCAAAGCCTTTGACTCTATCCTTTATGATATAATAATTAATAGTTCAATACTTCAAAGACCTGTGACTTTATCTGTAAGGATCTTAAAGCCACCAAGGCACATCCTCAAAAAAAAAAAAATCAATAACAGCCTTTGAGCAATGACCCTCTTCAAAATTAAATAGATAATTAGCTTCAGGTAAGTCAGTTTCAGAATATGGCACAATTATTCTCAATAGTTTTTCAGCTAATAAGAAGATTATTTCAGTTTTCCTATAAAATCCAGTAATATAAAAGATTTCTTGAAAATGATCTTACTCAAATTAGAATATTAAAATTAACTCTGATAAAAGATCAATTGGCGAGAGCATTGGATATGGAATTTGGTCCTTCTTTTGGCCTTAGCTTTCCCCTCTAAAATCAGGGGCTTAAACTCTGTAAAATGAAGGAATTTGGCAGGTCCCTTTCAGCTCAAACTATTGAAATATCAGTTTTCACTGCATTGTTAACTAGTTAATAGTTCTCAACTAGTGAGAATAAAAAATATTTTTTATTAAGATAACAAATCATATTCTCTTTTTAGGTATTTTGACCTAAAGGTTCTGAGGACCACACAAACATATCAACATTTCATTCCTATGAAATGGTAGGTGTCCTGTGCCCTGCACATTTCACATACAAGTATCATATGGGTCAAGAATATCCCTGTTTTTTAGAACAGGGATAGAAATGTTTATAATGGTTCCTTCCTCTGGCCCCATGGTGGGAAGATAATAAGAAGACAAGAGAATTATGCTACCATAAATAACAAGAAAGTTTAACCTTAAAAGAGACTAAAAGAATTATCTAAAATCACACAGATAATAAACAGCAGAGTGCACTGACAGTAGGATTCTTCCTTTCTATATAAGGAAAAAAGAAAAAAATTGTCTACGAAATGAGGTAGACAAGATAATTGAGATGGGGAAGAAATTACTCAAAGGAGAAATGAATGATATGAAGCAATGGGGGTAAATTTTGAAGTTAGCAAAACAACAGTATTATATGACTGCTCTTCCATTCCAAACAACCAAATTAAGACCTTACATGGTCTTGGAGCCAAATAATATACAAGCTGTGAAACTATGAGCAAGTCACATTTGTCTCAATTAACCTCAGTTTCTACATTTCTAAAATGGGGCAAGGAAACTTTTCAATACTATCTTCTTTGGGTTTTCCTAAAGACAGTCTGCATAAATATAAGCTTACAAAACTTATCAATCTAATTGAAAAGGGATCCATGTTTTGATTTTCTAAACTTTTCTCTTTCTTATTATCGTTAGAGAATGCAATAATGAGTTAGGTTATTCTGAACTTCAGGAACTATAATTCTCATTTCTTTCAGTTTTTAGAATGATAATCAGGAAATAGTTCACCATTTAATTATAATAGGCAGCAATTCCAACACAAATTACCTATAAATTAGATATGGCTTAAAAGTTACTCATTTCCATTAAAAAAATTAAATTGTAAAACAACTGCACTTCAAAAGCCTTTTCTATCTCATTTGAATGGGATATGTGATGGGTATGAGTAGACCCTCAGAATTAGATGGATGTCAAATAAAGCAGAATTTAATTGTCTATTTTAGGACAGATTTTCATTGTACTTATGTAGCAGAGATGTAAAAATTATGGCTCATGAACTGTGAGCAACACTTCTAATGCTGCTGAACCGATTAAAATTTATTTGAGAAATGTTTAATAAAATAAAATTTTTTAAAAAATACATCATTTTAATATATGGTTTTCTAAGTCAACATTTGGCTTTTAGGAATCCTTACAGTTTAGTGGTTCAATTTCTATCAAGTTTAATACCAATGTAATAATACAGAATCACATATTTGGAGCTGAAAGGGACTCTAGGGTTCTCCTTTTATAAGTATGAATAGTAAAGTCCAGAAAGATTTATGTGATTTTTTCCAAGGTCAGACAGGTATGAAGTCGTGGAAGCAGGAGTTTGAGCCCAGGTAATCTAACTCCAACTTCCCAGTGCAATGTATCATATTAAATTCAATCAAAGCAAAAGGAGAGAATAAAAATTCCTTATGGATTCTAAGGAGAAAATGCAAACAGTTACCAAGTTATTATTGCTTTTCAGCATATGACAATTCTCACATTTAAAACCATTTTCATTTTTTAAAAAATGGCTGTCTCTAGAAAGAAGGTAAGGATAACTTCCCAGCATTCTAGAGAAAGGGTTCAAGGTCTTTCTGTGAATGTGTATGTAAAATAAAGAGAGAGTCTCATAGATAACCCAATAATTTTACTATGTGTGACTGCAAAAATCTCAGTTATGTTGTAGATTGATTTACCTCTTGCATACAGAACCCTCTTTATCCTCAAATAAATAAAGGCATTTAGCACCTAGTTGACACAATGGATTGGAATCAAGAAAATTCATCTTTCTGAGTTCAAATCTAACCTTACATTCTTACTATGTGACCCAGGGTAAGTAAATCATTTAACTTAACCCTGCTTGCCTCAGTTCATGTGTAAAATGAGCTGGAGAAGGAAACTGAAAACAACTCCAGTATTTTTTCCAAGAAAACCCCAAAAGGTATCATGAAGAATCAGGCACAACCGAACAACAATGGAAAAAGCAATAAAGACATAGCAATCGAGCTTTTAAAATCATTTCAGAATCTCAGTGTCCTTTTCTGTAAAATTAAGGACATTATATGATTTCTAAGGCCTGACTCCTATGTTTTAAGAATATTTATTATATTATAATAATATGTCAGTAATCTGCTTACTTTCAGCTGGATTTCCCATGCTTCCCTTCATGTGTTCAACTTTTAAAGCACCCTAGACCAAATTAATTTAACGTGTACTGTCCTGACTATATATCCATGCAGGCCATCTACCATGGCTAAAATACATTCACTTTTTTATCTTTAATTGCTGAAACCCTTCTTTTCTTTCAAAGTTCAGCTCCAGTACTACCTCTTTCTTGAAGCTTTTCTTCTGAACCCTCACTCACTCCCACTCTAAGAGAGTAACATAATGACCACTGCATCATAAATACAACTTACAGTACTGAATTGAACAGGTAAAAACAAACCAGATTAAAACAAAATAATTCAGGAGTAAGATCAGTCTATGGCACATTTCTCAGAATTCTCTCACTACAAACATTAGATAAGACTAACAATACTTTATATTAAATTTGGAATGCTGTCATTGAATTGAAATGAGCATTTAGCACTGGATTTGGAATAGAGTTGGTATTTAGAAAATGCTGACTGATTGAATTTTTAGCAACAATTTGGTCTGTTGAAAAAAGAAATGTCCTAAATTATCATAAACTGGCAAATCCCAGTCAGGTGACAGTACTTGCAGCAAGTACAGGATCTCTTAAAAGCCAACTACTACATGCTGCATATGGTTTCTATTTCTAGGAGTTAGTTATCAGCTCCCTGAGGCCACGCCAACACTTAAGAATACTGCTAAGGTAAGATTAAGGAGAGGATTTTCATGAATTCTTTGCCAGGTTTTTGGTATTTTTTGTTTGCCCAACACATATTAATGATAGACCAAATTCAGGGAAAATAACATAAAAATTTATGATATTACTTTGGCCATCATCTAGAGTAATTTTAAACTAAGTCCAGGTTTTCATTCTGGATACCTAATGATACCTGGGTTAGAAGTTACTATATATTCACCAAATTACAGTGGATTTTGTACTCTTTGAGTGGCTGAAACTTGGTTATATCTTTGGCCATGACAACAAAGTCCATTTAGTAATGGACAGCAGTGAATATTAAGTTAATTTATCTTATGCTTTTGAAGAAAGTCTTCAAACTGACATGGTCAATTATCAGCAGAGAAGTTCTCCCGTAATAAGTAAAGGTAGACAGTAATTATTGGAAATGTTTCAACCTTATGGATATGGCTGAAATAGCTGCATTCCAGGCAAATTTGACAGACTAAAAACCTCATAATAGGCTTCAGTAGAGAGAGAAGTCATATATATGATACCTAAAATGTTGACAAATGCAGTACAAAGAATAAAAGACTCATCTCATGCCCTCACTGTTTAGAAACTTGGAGCATTATTCATTGTAACAAAAACTCATCTACATAAATCAACCAATAATATCTAAACCACACAAGAAAAAATATATAATTCAAGTCAACTATCCAAAGAGATGATGGTAATCAAGTATATTATTTCTGGCCAAATGTCATTCGGTCATCTTCTCTTTGCCATATTGGTGATTTTGCTTTTATAATGGAAAAAAATAAATACTGGAAAAGAAATCAGAAGACCTATATTTAAGTTCTGGATCTACAGGTAACTATATATCATTGAAAGAAAATTATTTTCTTTGAGTACTCTTAATTTTCTTCATCTATTAGAGGAGTGGGACAAGATGACAATAATAAATATAAAAGTGGGCACCTATAGTATTTTTAACATTTTAAAAGCACTTTGCAAATCTTATTTTATCATCACAGCAACCTGGATACGTAGATGCTGTTATCTGCATTTTATGAGGAAATAGAGGCAGACTAAAGTTAAGTGATTTGTTCTGAGGCATATAGTTACTGAGGCTGAATTTGGGCTCTAGGTCCACCTAATTACCATTAATGACCTCTAAATTCCTTTTCAACACAGGAACCAAATCAAAACTTCTATGAAATTATAGAAATAATCATGATAATGATATCACATTGATATTGTATGCTAAGGTTTGGAAAGTACTTTACATATAGTAGCTTGAACTTTAAAGACTCCCATGAGATCAAGGATTTTTTATAAATATTTATCCAAGGGCATGACTAATTTGTACTGCAACTCTAATGAGGACTGACAACTAAGTGCCCTGGACTGAGGTTTCTTTTCTCTTCCCCACACCCCAAGAGGCTGCTCTTGATGCTGTATAATAATCCTTTAAATAAATCAGTGTAATACAATACTAGTTAACTTCTCAGTTAAAGTCTGAAAAAGAATTAATCTGTGCTTTGAAATTAATAAGCATCATTCAACACTGACATTGTTGTTGACCTTGACATTGGAGTAATATGAATAATGACATTAATTCAGGGAGGTTAAATGATTTGTCCAAGATCACCCAGCTAGGTCTAGAATTTTTCATGCTGCGTTTTGTCCAATTTAGCTAGTGGCTAAACCAATATAAGAACCAAAACCTCATGACTTCTTGTCAAGTGATCATTTCAATCTAACAAGCATTTATTAAACAGGTGCCATGTGCTAGGTATTAGGAATAAAAGGTGAGCGATCATAAAGATCCTGTTATCATACAGCTTATAATCCAATTGGTGAGAAATTGATGGACATAGGTCATTGTAAGAGAAGGCAGGATAAAATAAGTGCCAAAATTGTCATACAAAGTATAATGAGAAATGTATATGGGGGGAGAAATTACTTTTTACTATTGGAATGGTGATCTTTCAAGGCTTTCCTGAGGTTGTGGCACCTAATTGATCCTGGAAGTAAGGGTGAAATTTCAACAGATAGAAGCAGTGAGGAGATTCCTCCCTGGAATGGATAAGAGGTTGAGTAAAGAAATGGAGACAGGAAATAGAACTGGAAACCAATGAGGGCGATGGGGGATAAAGAAGCATTCATTTACCTGAAATGTGTTGTCATATTTAGGCACACTATACAATTTTTAAAGTGCTACAAAAATGTTTTACTATCATCATCATTCTCTAACATCACCATCATTATGTGAAGGAATATGAAACATTTCTGGAATGGTAAATTGGAACCAAATTGTGCAGGATCTTAAATACCAAGATCCAGAGAGTTTATAATAATTCTGTAGAAGGGATGTGCTTAGAAAAGTGCATTAGGAAGATTATTTGGGCAGTGGTAAAAAACTTGCTCACACCCATTATATTTCTTTCCCCTGCCCAATATGATGCTACTCTTACTTCTAGGAAGACAGTGGTGTTCCATGTCTTGTTAATAATATTAAAAATAAGGAACCCCAAAGATGATCAGAAATAATTTGTGTCATTGAAGAATTACACGACAAGAGAGAAAAGATGGTCTAATTATGTAGCTAAATTAAGAAATGACATGTGGATAGCCAGGATAGCTGCCTGACCCCAGGCATATACATATACTAAATAGATATACAAATTAATTTTTGGATAATTTACTGATAATTTACAAATTCACTGATAATAAATTATAATTGCATATCACCTACATATCACCTATACCTTGTGAGATTACAAACCACACTTTAAGAATCTGGGCTCTAAAGTAAACTTTTAGGAGGATGCGGCAAAAACATTATACAGAACAGAAAACTATGGATAGATTGCAAGTTCCATCATATTCATCATTCATCATTCAACCTGCATATGTTTATACCCATCATTCATATATACATATATATATATATGTATATATGAATATATATATATTTATACAGAGAGAGAGAGAGAGAGTGGGTAGATGCATGTATGTATGCATATATAATACATACATATAGGTGTCACACATATTTGCCTATAAATGTAGATATATCTGAATATATATATGTATATATACACCTACATAAGCCTGTATATATTCATATTACACCATTTTAAATATATTGATAATTTTTTTAATCTTCCTAGTTTATTTTTTCTTCTTAAAAATTTCTAGGAGGGAATAGAGGAAGGATTCAAGAGGAAATTGAGGCAATGTAAAAACAGAAGACATTAAAATTTTATTTAAAGAAAGAAACATACATGTAATATGATATGGAAAAAATATATGCTAGCTATACTTTTCTGTGTTAATACTGAGGCTTTCTCTTTTTTTTCCTGAGATGGGAGAATTATTGCTTTACTAAAGTAAAAGTTTGGTATTTAAAAAAAAAAAGCTGGTCCTAACCCATTGATTCTCAGCCACTAGGCTGGGGGTATTATCTTCTGCCACTACTGCCAATTCTGCTACTGCCATTCCCCTCCATGACAGGTGCTTCATTCACAGCCAAGAACATGGAACAGAAATTGAACAGGAGGTAGTAAGAAGCACCACTAACAGATATGGGAGGGGTTTCAATGGTGTGATAGCTACAGGGACAAGCCCAAACATCTTTCAGGTTCACATGAAAGAGGCTTTGAGATTTTTCTATGAATTAAAGTAGATTTAGGCCTTTTTTTTTTTTTTTTTTTTTTTTTTTTTTTTTTTTTTTTTTTAGCTAAGGAAGCTGAAGAAATTGAACCAGAGTCAGAAAAAGAATAGAAACATGAAAGAAAAGAAGGGTATCATAATGCTCACTATTAAAGTTACTTTTTTTTCTTCAAAACTAGACTTTATTACTTTTAGTTGGTATATCAGAAGTTGAACTCTCTCTAATCTGGATTATGATATAGCTATTATCCTTCATTTTCATCCTCCTGGTAATTAATCAATAGTAACACCTGCCATTTACATTTTGTTTTAAAATTTATAAAGCATTTTTCTAAAAATGAGGGAGGTGGTACATCTAAAATGGTTTCCATTTTATTAGAAGAGAAAAACGAAGTTCAAAAAAGGATAAATAACCTGACCACAGCCACACAGCTACTAAAGTTTCTGAACAAGGGTACGTGAAAATCTACATAATTTTTGACTTCACATCTTTCATCATACAATAGGGACAGAATAGAGTTAATCATGATACATTTTCAGAGACTTAATCAGTAGGGGAAGTTTTCCTTCACCTTCCTTTATAAGTTAAATCTGTTTCCCAGTTAGGACTGGGCAGACTCAAGTGTCAGTCTGCTCTATGAATATTTTGACCCTAATTTGGGAGAATAAACCCTTTCCCTTTAAAAGTGCAGGGCATATATTAGCTTTCTCAATTTTTCATTCCCTATTTTATGCTCTGATTGACCTATCACAACCTTTCATTTCCAGAGCCATTTAAGACTGTAACCTAAAATTATGATTCTCAAAATACCCAAATCATATAACTGGTCCTTTCAATTAGAAGTTAGAGAATTTTGAGACAGAATGAAGGGACTAAAGTGATGATCAATCTAACAATTTTCATTTTACAAGTAGAGAAACTGAAACCCAGAAAGATTCTGCCAACTTCAAGCCAAAAAAAAAAAAAAAAAAAAAAAAGAAAGAAAGAAAGAAAGAAAAAAGAAAAGAAAAGAAATCTAATATAGCAACTGACAAAAAAGTGTTGCGGCTACACACAAAGGAAATTTCCCATTAAAAATAGATTGATTTATATCCCACATAGTAGAACAATAAAAAACAGTGAGTATGGTAATCATAGAAAGACCAGAAGACAAAGGAAGGAACCATAAAGAGACAATTTGCTCAGGAGAAACCATTCAAAAAGTTGACTTAAAACTCTATCCCCTAGCTATAAAATATCAGGTTAAATTAAAAATCTCCTCTCTTATTTCAAAGATATCATCAATTTTATAAGCATCTATTAACATATATATCAAAAATTACTATCCCATCATTTGACATTTTGATAATAAAAGAAAACCCCATGAGAAGTACTGACTTTGGCCTGTATGCTGTTAAAAAAACAAAAACAAAACAAAAAAACACCTTTTTAACTGAGGTTGTTATAAGCTCACATATCTTTACTATAATTTTGGTAATGCTTCATAATGCATATGGTGCTATGATTTTTAATTTGTTATTTCAGTCTTTTTTAATTTTTTTTCCTAATTTGGGGTTTTCTTAGGAAAGATACTAGAGTGATTTGCCATTTTCTTTTCTAGAATTTTACAGATAACAAAACTGAGGCAAATAGTTTTTAGTGGTTTTCCCAAAGTCATATAGTTAGTAAATGGCACACTTCTCTTCCACCCTTAGAGAGAAAAAAATCAGATCATCAACTTATTCCACTAACTGTGAGGGAATACCACGACTCTATCACTGACTTGGCAGGGAAGGAAGAAACACTACATTTCTTGCTTTTGTAGTGATTCTAATTATAGATTGATTTTTATTCCTCTGGCTTAAGGAGCAGGACCATCTTAAGAAAACAAAGAGCTAGATGGTTGAACTGAAAGCTCTCTCTGTCTTCACACTTGAGCCACTATAGATTAAAAGCTGGAAACATTCCTCTTTTGAAATTCTGAATGAATTTTACCCATTAAAGATGTTCTGAAGCTCTAAATAAATTGCTATATGATGAATGAATACTGAAAGGAGTGACACTGAAACTAGATGATGCAAGAAAAATCACTCGGGCTATTTTTCTAATATGTGCTGTCGATGTAGTAAATCCTTTAGATTTGCCCTACTTATTTGAGCCACATCTTATTGATATGCCAGAGCACAACTGTTTCTTTGTACCAAAGTTCAGTCATAAGTGAATTATTAGGATAAAGTTATAAACTCAGGGAAATGAGAATTTATGCTGAAACTATGATTGTTACTTTTGCATTTGTGAATTTGATTGCCAGGGGTCAGACCTGGGTAATCTGTTCTCACCTGCTGGCTAGCTCCTCAATCAGTAAGCCAATAAGCATTTATTTAGTACCTTCTGTGTGCAGAGCACTGGATTTAGCCTCAAAGGGAAGGAGATAACATTATGCATGTCTCTGGGGAAAAACAAAATTGAATCAGCTTTCATAAATCTATATAAACCCTAGATTATAGATTTGTAATCTGATAATTCATTACCATAGTTTTCCTTTCTTTATATCTTATTTCCAGGTAAGTCCTCAAAAGATTTTATTTAAAATTAATTTTTTCTTTAAACTAATTTATATACTAAGTGTATGATCTGGATTTTTATCTAAATGTATCTAGAATGCTTTTTTTCTTTTTTCTTTTTTTTTTTGCATTTTGCAACCAGGACTGTCATTCAATTTGGTATCTGATGGACAATTTTTATTTGTCTGGCACTGACTTGTGCTTTCTCTTTGTTCATGATGCAAGGAATCCTACAAAAAACAATACCGCTACAACAAAACAAAATAGAATGCTTTTGTGCCTAGGTGAGCTCTATACCTATCTATTGTGAGTGTCATATCAGAGTTATAATGGGTACCAAGATACCTACTCTAGGAATCTTATTTTTATTCTCCTTTTAGCTGCATATGTCTTGGGTAATTCTAGGTTTCTCAGAATTCCTACTAAGTGGTAGTCAGGGGATTGAGGAGGGGATAGGGTGGAGAAGAAAAACTTAAATGAATCAATTAAGCTTCAGATCAACAGATCCACTTAAAAGGATTGCCTGGATTGTGGGAGAGCAGAAATCATTAAAATAGCCTGGCTAGAAAGATTATTATAATATGAATCAGAGGGGCAGCATGGAAGAATGGAAAGAAGATTAGAATTGGCATCAGGAAGGGCTGAAATTCAGTCTCATATCAGATACTCACTACCACCCTTCTCCTTCCTCCTCAATAGGACATATAACATGAAAGGGTTGGTATAGATGGTCTCTGAGATCCCCTTCCTGCTCTCAAGCTATGATAAATTTGACTCTGCACACTATTCTCCTTGTCCCAGTGAGCCTGGGTTATCCAAAGCTGACCATGATTCAGAAGGTCATACTGAAGAATATTTTCCAGTCTCTCTCAGGGCATGTGAATTCAGAGCAAAGCATTACCTGCACCAGTGGTAGACACCAGTTTGGGCTTGCTGCGAGCTCCATCTCCTTTGGTTGTATAGGCTGTTACCGTAAGAGAATAGGCAGTTTCTGGTTGCAGTCCAGAAATGATCATGTCCTGAAATGACATAAGAGAACCAGAGATTCCATCAGGACCCATATCTCCACTGAGAGATCCTAGAACCAACCATTTGATTACTCAGCACATGCTTTAGAATCATCTGCATGAAAAGCATTAGGGTGGGGGAGTGCCTGAAGATCCTCTTACAAATTACTGTTATGAGTTTGGCTTTCATCTGTGCTCATGGCAAGGTGGTTTTCCATGTGATTAAGATACAATTCAATTCAAAAAAACACTTATTAAGCATCAACTGTGTGAAAAACATTGTACTAGGTGCTGCAGCTATTAGGATAAAAAGAGAAATGAGGAGCTTTCAAGAAATGTATGTTGCAGATTGGATTGAAGGAGGTTATTACATGAATACAAGGCCAAAAGATTTTAGCACCATGTCAACACTTTGCTAGTATTCATGATCTTACCAGCTACTTTTTCTAGACTACAAGTTTCATGATATCCCATTGGAATGCCAATAACACATAAGTCAGTGACTTCATCACCTAGTCTATATTTTACTACTTTATTCAGATTCTCCTTAATGTAACTCACTTCATCCATATTGCTGACCTTTTAGATATTATGATCTTAGAGTGGTTCCTTTTCCTTCAGTCTACTTTCACTCTCCTTTTTACTTCCTCTTCCCACTTTGCAAATATAAACATTCACCAAAATTGACTTCTCAGTCTGCTGCTCATCTCTCTGCATATTCTCTTCCCTAATGGCCTTTCAATCACATAACTTTAATCATCAATTATCTTGTTTGTAGCTATCAAGCCACAACCTCTCAAAGTTTTGTTGGCAATCTCCAACTACTGGTAGAATCCTTGCACTCAGACATTCTTCTATAATCTCCAATTCAACTGACCTTAACCCATCTTCTCATCTAAACTGATTGACATTTTCTTTTGTATCCAAATACAAAAAAAAAAAAAAAAAAAAAAAAAAAAAGAGTATCTTTGCATATTACTCTCTCTTTATCCTTACTGCTGAACATCTAATCAATTGTCAACTCCTATCAAACCTTCCCTCACAATGTCTCTCTAAATTGCACCTTCTTTTCAATTCTTATTGTCCCAATTTTGGTTAAAACACTCATCAACATATACATGGATTGTCCTCAATAAAATCCTTATAACTGATCCTCAGCTACAGAATTTCAGTCCCTACTCCTGTCTAACTTTAGTTTAATCTAGCCTACATGTTATTACCAGATCAATCTTCTTAAAACACTTTCCCAAAAGTCCAATATTTTTTCAATAACTGTCATTGGTTATATCCCACTGGACATATTAACATTTTTTACTCTGAAAAACAAGGTATACCACAATACTGTTGCCAGATCCCTTTATCAACTTCCCAGCATGGAAGTTGGGTCAAACTGATATATCCACTATGTCCCTAACCTTGCTTTGCATACTTCCTACTGCATGACTTTTCTCATATTCACCTCATCTACTTTTCTTTCTCATATTACATATTATAAGCCTTCTATGAAGTTTTACTCTACCATAAAGTCTTCCTATAAAACCTGAGCCCATTTTCTTTAAACTCATACCCCCAATTATTTATTAAGCAAACATGAGCTATCATATAATAGCTCTTCATGCTGGTATCTTGTATAATTATTAAGTTCTGTTTTAACTTTGCATGTGTTCATGTATTTTACTCTCAACTAGAACTCTTAAGGCGCTAATAGGCTTAGGCTTTCTAGATTTTTTTATGCTATATAGATACTAGCACATAGTCTTGCTCATGATAAATCAAACATTTTATTGATTGGTTTTAAAAAATAGCTTTGTTCAATCAATGACCAAGAATTTGATTCATTTAGCTACAATCTGTGTTGGCAACATAAAGAATTGGCAATATAGATAATAGTGAATTTGTGCTTTTCTTAAACAAGTCCATAGAGTATTATGCTATGAAGTGAACACAATAGATCACAAAGAGGCAATTTTAAACAGTGATTTTCCCCACTTCTCAATGCCTCCATTAAAAGCACAACTTCTCTGATTAGATTGCAAGGCAAAGTTAGTAGCAGCCATCAAAACAAATGCCTATAGGAGTCCATAACATTCCTTTTGAGATTCTCAGCACCATGCCAGATTCACATAGTAAAAGCCAAATTTTTTAAAAGTGCCACAAAGTGAGGACAACTTCAATAATCTGTTAGTACATGCATCTGTGCAAACGATAAAAATATTTTATAAAGAAATGATAGAGAGGCTATAAAAATCCACACAAACATATACAGTCTGTTTTCATCAAGCCAGTTGACAGTTACTCACATGTTCAGTAGTATCATCAAATTCCCACTGATTGAGAGTAAAGAAGATTGGAAAAACAAAACAAAAACAAAATGAAGAGAAAATTGCAGCCTCAATGAGGCAATTTTGCCCTGTATATACATATGATATGTACATTTATATATAGTTTATATATACGAATATTAGATAGATGCATAGTTTAATATCTAAGAAGTACGTTCAAATACATTTTTACTTTCAAATGTGGAGCAAAAAAATAATTTTTTCTCCCTCATTTAAAGAGACAGGTGGATTACAATACTATAATTACTGAAAGTAGGTAATATTTTCTCATATATATTGCATTGTAATAAACCAATGTGGCATAATGAAAAGCTAATTTGTCTATCAATGTATTATGATGTGATATTCAGTTTGTGTTTAGTTATAGTCTATACAACTTACTTCACATCATTTATTTAAATAAATGTTTCATTAAATCTAACAATGCCCAAAAATCTTTAGGATAATTAATGAAGTTTTAATATAATTACTCTTTGATAATCATGTTTCCCCTTAAAAAATAAATGATGGTCTTGTTTTATTTATTATTTATTAAAGAGGTCAGCAAACTCTGGCCCTTGAGACAAATTCAGCCTACCACTTATATAGTTTGTATCATTCTTAGTTCATGAGGGGCACAGTCCTGGATCATACTGTGAGGATATTCTGTTTTCCCAAAAGCATACATTAAATGTTTATATATAAAACAAAAAAATGGACCTTTCAAAGAATGAGTAGGAAATCATGCATTATGTTGATAAAAACTAAATGCATAACAATCACTTTTATATTAGAATATTATACTCATATTTGTATTTTAAAGCAAACAAGTAAGATATTGAAGTAACTTCTAATAGTCTTCTTACTCAATAGGAGTAAATTGTTCACATTGGGGAGGCATTTAGTATATTAAAACCTCAGTGTGTATTCACTTTTAGAGACCACAGGAGTATTTATTGCAATGCTATTTTTACTTACGAGATGGTACTCTATTGACCTCCAAGGATTAAAAAAGCTTTCCAAATAGCCCAATGACTCACAAAGAGTCTATTTCTCAATGGGAAAATCTGGCTTGACTCACAGGAAACTCTTCATCTCTTCAAAGAAAATCCAATGACTTGTTTTTATGTTTATCACTATCATGAATTCAGTTCTGAATCTATTCATTTTACTAGTCAGTAAAGAAAAATGACTTGTGCTTCAATAGAAGAAGCAACAGTTTTGCAAGTCAAGTCATCTCAGATACATTTAGATTTATGGAGAACATCTTCATGAATCCTTCATGTAATGTACACTACATCTTGAAAGCCTCTACTTTCCCCTCAAATTTGATTAATTTTGTAACTCACTCATATTTTTTTAAACAATTAAAACTGGAAACCAAAATAAATCTATAAAAATTTTGAAGTAATGGCTCATGCAATTAGATTGAGAGCTAGAAGGTACCTTTAAAGCCATCTAATCCAATCCCCTCAATTTACATTTGAGGAAACTGGTCCAGAGAGGTGAAAGGGATTTGCCCAATGTCTCATAATATTTGACACAGCTCAAATTCAAATTCAGATCTTTTAGTATTTCTTAAGAAAATATCAATAAACATTTTACCAGAAATAAGCACCATAGTGTAAAAACCTAAGCCTAATTTCTGTTGATTTAAATGATTAATTTTTAGTGGTGTAAGTGGTTAGAAAAATTTATGAAATTATAATGAAGATAATATTTAGAAGTTGTCTATTTTTGTTTCTGGGCTGAGATGATCAATTACTGATTGCATCTACGAACTTATGAGGAAAAAATATTTTTAATATTAGAGGATTACCTGTGCATCAGCCAGCATGACATCCTTCAGCATGGGCTGACCCTTGGGCTCACCATTTTCCATCCTCACATAGTGCACTTGGTATCCTCTTATCTGGCCATGCTGTTTATTGGGCACAGGTGAGCGCCATGACACTTTAACAGATGTTGAGTTGACAGCCTCTACCTCGACTTTGCGAGGAGGACCACTAGGAACTGGAACAACATCATTGGATAAAAGAAAATTATAGGCACTTGTCCCACCCAGTCAGAGCTCTTTCTTTACTTAGGAAAAAAAAATGGGCAGACCCACTAAGTTTTCTTTGAGGAATACAAATGGCTTCAAACAATGAAAATGCTCAACCAATCTGCTCTACCTTTCAGAGAAAAGATCAAAAAACATGACTGATGCAAAAAAATGGAAGAAAAAAGAGTATCAGAGAAATAGAAAAACATGTAAAAATGTACAAAAGCCAAGGAGGATGCTTTGAAATTCAAAGCATTAAAGTACAAAGAGATATTATATTGAAATAATAATAAAAACTGGTTGTTTGTTGTTGTGGGATATTTCTAAAGGTTTCTGTTTCACAGTAGAACAAAAAAGATGCTTGCTTATATGGCCCATCTTCTTTTATTTTTTTTCTCATACTGAAGGCATTCCATATAGCACATACCAAAAAAAAAAAAAAAAAGTAAAGCATCAGTGTCTCTAAAAGATGCAAGCCAAAATAAATATTTATTTTATATATGAACATATATATATGACATCCAGCAACAAGAAGATAAAAAGATATATTTGAAAAGTTAAAGTCAAGAGAGAAGTGATTTCAGAAAAATAAAAAAGTCAAGAAAATTGCAGAAGATTTGTAAAAGAAAAGACAAAGAAAGAGGCTATATTGCAAGAAGGAGTAGCAAATTGTTCTCTTTGGGGAGAAGCAAAATTACTTGGTATTTTGAAATAAAAGATGACCGAGCTGTCGGAAAAGACGTGTCTTGGGCAAAAACACTGAAGTAATAGCGATGTTGTTAAAAAAAGATGAGCAGGATAAAAAAAGGGGTGTATATTGTTAGCCTATACAAAGACAGCAGACTGAGTGCATGTCAGGAAAGTGCAACTGATGTAGCGAAGGCAACATACCATCTTCATCGGTCCGAATCAATACAGATAAGCTCTCAGGGCCAGGTCCAACATCAGTATGGGCTGTCACAGAGATCCGGTATTCAGTCCACTTTTCCAACTGTTCCAAAAGGTACTGGGTAGTGTCTGAAGGTATTCCCACAATTTCATGAGGTTTGTCATCTTCCCCATCCATTGCTGTATACTTGATGGAGTATTCAGTGATAATGCCATTCTGTTTTTCCACTGGTGGAGGTTGCCAACTTACCAAAATGCTAGTGGAGCTGGGGCTCGTGCAACTAATGTCTTGAGGAGGAGCTGATGGCTCTTATTTTTGGTAGTGATTTAAAAGGAGCGTTTGAGTGAAAGGATAGGAGTGGTTGGGGGAAGAGGGAGTTAAAATAATAAACAAAAGAAAAAATAAAACAAAAATAAATAGCTAAAACACAAGGGCAAATAAATGAAAATAAAATTCACAAACTTAAAAAAAAGAAAAGTTTAGACAAAATATGGGCACCTTGGCTTATTAGCATGAACAAACTGAAAATGAATAAATCAACTGAAATATATTTTAAATGGATGAGGGGGAAATATATGGAAATGGAACCTCACAATATAAAGCCTAAAACAGAATTACCTACCTGTGATTGAAATTCTTCTTCTAAAAATATTCTCAACTTTCCCTCTTCCCAACTTCAAGTTGACTATCTTTCCTTAAAATGGCTGCAATTAGTGCAAGTTAAATTGTTTTGAAGCCTGATTATACTTTGGACCTTTTAGTCCAAATTGATGCTTTATACTTATATAATTTGTGGAGAATGTTTTCCTTTGCTCTCTTTTTCTATTTTTTTTTTAATTTATTGAAGAAACTTGCAATAACTGCTTAATAACTCCTTCCTGTCAATCTACTTTAGAAATGAAAAAGAAAACAAAAAAGCCTGAACAAACATAAAAAGGGCCACTTCTGAGCTCTCTGAACAACTGAATCTGCCTGAATTGAATCAACTACAAATAATGTTTAAATGAAAATTTTTATTCAAACATTGATTGTAGCCAAGTGTACAATAAGCATGCAGAATCAATAGAAGATGAAAAAGCTTAGTCAAAGGTTTACCTACCCTGGAAAATGACAGGCTTCATGATTCTGACTGTTACTTGTACTTACCCCTATGTCAGCTTTCAGTTTTATATTTATGTATATTTATTTTTTTTAACTCCTCTTGAGACACCTTTGCTAGTGAAGAAGGTCCCACCAGCAAATTTTGGTAAAAATCATTTATAATCAACCTAGTGTGTCTTACAACATTTCAATAAAACAATGATTAAAAAAATTTTTTTTAAATAAACCACCTGATAAACCATGGCTCACCTATAAAATTTGTTGCACTTAGCAAATCATTACTAAAAATATGCTATAGGGTATGGGAGGAGTAGAAAATCAAATTATATATCTGTTCATCGCCCAATGAAAAACAAAATTATTAGCATATACTTAAATATACTTCATCAAATAAGCGCAAAAAGAACAGCTCTACTTTTTAAAAAAGGGAGTTCAAATAACAGCACTTAAGAAGGAAGGTACTTTTTATTTTTGAGGATGAGGTTGTTAGAGGTGATATTCCTGCCTTAAGGGCAAAGAACAAGTAAACTCCAGCAGTTGTAAAGGAAGTAAGTGGGAAATTAAGGATGTTGTCATTTGATTTTCCTATTTTGACCATGATATTGTGTAAGCTTCTAATTTCCCCTATATTGAGTCTTTGGATCTTTATTAAGCATTCATATCCTAATTTTTATAGTAGGATAGCTGTTAACATGAAATTTGGAATAAAATAGAAATACAAGTACCCAGATCTCATCCATCATTTTTTAAAGACTAGAAACTTAAAAAGAGTTTATATGTGTTCTCAAAGAGAGGTGTTCCATATACTGTTAATACAGTTCAGTCTGAAAATTTTAGAATAAAGTTTGTAGATTCTCTAGAATTATCTTTTTAGTAAATTTTACATTTCTCTATGTCTCTTAAGTTGTCCAGTTAAATCAGGATTCATTTCTAATCTTTTAATAAAACAACACACTTTTCACATTATATGGTTTCTTCTAGACTTCCTATGCTTTTTTTCATGAAGAAATTTTTCAGTAGCATTTCAAACATAAAAAAGGTGGGCAACATCTTTGATGTTTCTTTAAAACAATTCTTCAGTCCTCAATGTGTAACATAAGAGGTTTCTAACTATGAAAAACTGTCATATTGGAGCACATAGCACTTACTCTTATTAAATATATGACAAAAAATCCCTATCTTCCTACTGTAATTATCTTTTAGCATGACTGAAATTTAAGGGACAGACGCCCCCCCAGGAGATTTTGTTTTTACTTCTTGTTTTAAAGAAGAGCAAATAGTTTTAACACAATAATATTCAATGGATTAAACTATATTATTACCAGACTATTCATATGATTATGTTTTGAGTGAAAAAAACAAGTGATTCCACTGAGAAGGCCTGAAATATTTCTGGTAAACATGGAAAATGGTGGAAGCCTTATTCAGACAAGAGCCCACTTTTTATATATTAAGTACTATTTTTACTAAGAGACTCCTTGAATTGGATCAGTATTATTCACTTCACAAAATTAAAGAAAAGCCCATTTGTAATACATATATTCTGCTTATGTGATAATGTATAAAATGGCTATATAAGAACACCAATTTATTTCAGATAGGTCAACTTTCCCATAAGCCTCTTGCAATTAAAAGGAAAGAAATTTTAAATTTAATTATTTCATTGCTGAGAAAATCTTATTTTCATTGATTACACTGAACCAACTGTAAAACTAGATAGATAGATTGATTGATTTTGGAATAACGATTCTAAATGTGATACTATCTTGAAAACAACTATGAAAGCAAATTTCACCTAAGGAAAAAGAAATTAAGAATTATGGATCTAGAATAAATACTGATTATATTATATAGTTCAATTACAGACTTTATGATAATGTTTCAAATTCCAATACATGTGTCATAGGCAAAATTAATCCCAAAGTAGAATAGAATTTCTTCACATATATGTGAAATATGTATTTATTAAGTTAAAACTTCATCTGTGAGTGAAAACTATAAAAATGCTCTCAGTAGCTAGTCTTAGCTCATTATACCCAGAAGTTTGCTCTGTGTCAACCTTTTAAAATGTTACTATTTTACTAAGTCAAAATTTGACAAATTAAAAGACCTCTTGACCTTTTCTAACATATTCCCCCAAATGTGGGGCTTTTGTACTGATTTCCTCGAAAGGCTTTTCCTTTAGGAAACACAGGAATTAGAGAAATGTGGTCCATTATCACAGAGAAAGGCTCAGAACACCACAGAGATAGTTAATTTAATTTTGTTAGTTCCTTCCTAACCCACAATCATCAACCATGTTGTTTTTGTTTTTTCTTTTTTTTTCTCCTTAAAGACCATCACTTTGGTACAAAGACAAAAAGAAGCAAAGAGAGACACCTACTTGACTGCATGGTTCTGGCTGAGATTTCAGCTGTGGAGGCACCCAGGCCTTGAGGAGAGCGGGCAGCAAGACGGAAATAGTATAAACTGTTGGGTTTCAGCCCTTGTAGACGGTAAGATGTTGAAGGCTCAATGGTAATCCGTTGCTGCAGAAAAGCAATAACAGAACTTGTATGCCTTCATTAAGATTCAAATAAGTGTATTTCAGCACATTTCTTGGGGCAGTGGCTTACTTGAGAACAAGGCTGATAATCTCATCAAAAATCCCAAAGTGTATGACAAAGCATATGGTATTGGAAATATGATACAGAAGCTTTGAAAGGCAAGGACTAACATAACCAAGACAGGTAGGAAAAGACAGCAACAGTGTCTGTTCAAATGAACCAATAGAAGGTAACAATGTTTCTTCTCCTAAGAAGCAAGGCATAGGATTCTGTTCTGTCTTCAGATGTCCATATAATGACTCTGAATGACCACTGCAGGAGTTAAGACATGTTAATGAAAATGTAAAGACTTCAAAACTGCCTTAGATATTTTTCATATTGGGAAACTGAGTTTAATTGCTAGGATGGTATACAAATTACATTAAGCTTTGTACACTATTTCAATAATCAAAATAATATCTATTAAATCACCTAAGAATAACTACATTGACCTTATAATAAATTATAGTTTTGGGAGAATGGGATAATTCAGTCTAAAATAAGCTGATCTTAGTAATATCCTTTCTTTTTTCATTCCCTAACTTTAGAGTTAAGTAAGTCATTAAAAGAATATATATATATATATATATATATATCACAGAGAGACTGTTAGAGACAGAGAAACATGTAGGTATTTTATGTTGTCAAAATTTTTTGATTTTTCCTTTAAAATGAATATGTTCTCAATAATGAAAAGCAAACTTCAGATGACAAAGATATTTGTCCTCAATCACAGAATTATGGTCAGATATTGGTACGAAAATTTAGGAAGGACATTGACCAAAAAAAAAAAAAAGAAAGGAAAAAAGTGAAGATGATGATTGGCCTATAAATCATACCACATTAGGAGAAACTGAGTGCTATCTGGAGATGTTGAGCTTGTAGAGGAAAAGATAAAGGAGAAAAAGCATAGTATTTTCTAATATTTGGAGAATTTTCGCATGGACAAGGGACTCAACATTTTCTTATTCACCCCAAATGGTAGAACTAGAAACATTTTTGCATGAGGTATGTATGGAGGATGGAAAGTTGGGAAGGGATTTATATGGGAAATTGAAGAAAGATATTTTGGTTCAACTTCCTGACAATTAACATTGTCCAAAAATGCTTTGATCTGCATCAAGAAATAATGTATTTCTCATCACTAGATATTTCCAGAAACTGCATGAACATTTATCAGGAAATGTTATATAGAGTTTTCCTGTTCAGGTCTAGCATAAACCATAAGACTTTTGAATTCCCTTATAAATCTAAGATTCTACAATTCTGTGAGCTAAGCAACAGATTAACCAGCAGTACTCCTTATCTGAGATATGAAAGTTCAAATAAGTTTCCAAAGTTGTTTGGGGCAAGGCATAGGAAGAAGACTTGAGCTGAATAATAAAAACAAAAAATCAAAGAACAAAGAATTACGAAATAAATTTGTATGGTTTTGTAATTGTGAACACAAGTAGCAAATGAATTTACCAAGGGGAAAATTGAGAGAACTTCAGAATAAATGGAAGATTTGTGCTGAAAGAGGAGAAGCTGAAGGAGAAGGAGAAACAGCAATTTGAGAAGAACAAGTTGATGAAACACGTTAAGACAAGGTTAGATAAGATGATAAAAGATAAGAGGTTAATAAAACCAGGTGACACTTGCTAATAAGGTGAAAAGTTTTAGATATTAGAAGAGTGAGCGGAGACTCTCAAAAGCAGTTTATCATAGATTTCTAGGAAGGCTATAGACAAAAAAATTACAAAGGACTAAGTATCTTATTTGCAGGAAGTATGGAGAAATCAAGAATTTGATGGTGACTTGAGCAAAGTGTACACTGATTGCATTTTTGCTGTAGCTAAATGACTCTTATTGGAACTCAAAATGAGGGTTTTCCTTCCTGGAAAAGAAGACTAAGGGAGGGACTCTAAGAACTATCTTTACTTTCCAGGTTATGAAGAATAATGGAATATTCCTTCAAAAAATAAAATAAAAGACCTTCACTGTGAACTGTGAACAAAGAGGAAAGAGCATCTGAAAATCCCAGGATAATCCTAACCTGTGCCAGGCAGCTGGAGATTAGAAGAACCTGAGATAAGGAAGAAAGGGAAATGGACAGAATTCTGTTTAAAATGAGTGCCATGATTACAAAATTATGAAAGTCAGCAATAACTCAATTTGAAAAAAATGAAAAGGAATAAAGAAAAAACTGATTCAACTCAACAATATTGGAAACATTTTCTTTTTAAAGAAAATAATCAAAATTTCTTGATAACATAAAATATCTACACATCTATATGAAGAAATTCTCAGAGTGACAACACTAGAGTTATAATTTGTATACCTTTTTAGCAATCAAACACAGTTTCCAGGAGTTAAGCTACTTCAGACTTTGAAGTATCTCCTTTTGCAGACAGAGATGAAAGTTCATTCAAGGCACCTCAGGAAGTGCTTATTAACTACTCACTCCATGTGTAATTCCAGGTCATTTTAGAATAATGAGATAAGTGAATACAAATATCAAAGGGTTTAGAGCAAGAGTTCACAATCAATTTTTTTGTGTGTCCCAGACCTCTTTAAGCATCTGGTGAAGTCTATAGATCCCCTCTCAGAATAATGTTTTCCAATGAAATACAGTGTTACCAAAGAAAATAATTGTATTGAAATATAATTCTCCAAATATTTTTTAAAGTAAATTTTATTTTAGGCAAATATCAAGGATGGGAATTCTAGTCTAAAATTCAAAAAGAAACCTAGAGGTATTCAACATTTTTATTTTACAGATAAGGAAACTGATGTTCCCAAAGAGAAATGATTTGACAGAAATCACAAGTTAATATGTGGCATTACTGAGACTCAAATAATGTCTTTAATTCCATATCCAGTTCTCTTTCACCTAAATCACAATACAACTAACCTCCACAGATATAATAAGTAGATTTTACAAAGGAGCTTGAAAGATTCATTATGTCTACCAAGGATTCTCTAAAGCAGAGGTTCTTAGCTGAGGTCTATAAATAATTTTCCTTAATATTATGATGACTGTATGTCAACATAATTTATTTCCTTTTTAATATTATGTTTTATTTTGGGCATTTAAAAATATGCTAAGAGAGAATCCATGCACTTCATCAGACTTCCAAAGGAATACATGACATATAAGAACTCCTACACTATAGTTTCCATGATGGACAGGTATTTTTATCCTATAGTTATCTGACACAATAGGTCATTGTAATAAATATCAAAAACCAAAGTGTTTATCTTTGGACACACTCATGAAAAAAGTCCTCAATTACTTACCTCTTCTCCATGGTCCCCATCATTGTAAACCAGCTCATAACTAGCAATGGTGTCAGAGCGTGGAGGTGTCCAAGAAAGCAAAATGCTGGTTTCAGATTCAGGTTCTGCTTTGAAGTTTAGTGGCTGGCCTGGTACTAAACAGAGGAAAACAGAAGAATGGAAGAAGTAATTCATTATTACTCTTACTGAATCATACAAGCTCAGAAGTAAAAGAGAACTAAGAATTCATCTGGTTTAAATAAGGCCCATTGATGGAGCTGGGTTGACATAGATATGGAGCTAGAATAGACTCTATTATCACTCACCAATGTACATTAGTGACAATACCTTCTACTACTTTACAGCTTTTAGCTTTTCAAGTACTTCTAAATTTATTGTCAAAGTTGAATTCAAGACCCATCCTAGGGCATAAATTAATCAGTCACTTGATGCAGAATTACTGTTCCAGTTATGGTGAAGTTAAATATAATTCTACAAATAGGTCTTACTGTGGTATAGGCAATGATACTAAGGAATATAGTCAATCATTTAACATTTATTAAGAGGCTACAAAGTGCCAGGACCTAGGTTAAGCTCTAGGGATACAAAAAAAAAAAAAAAAAAAGGAAAAGACACTCCTTGCCTTCCAGGAATTTATAATCTAATGGGGATATCAGAATATAAGAAGAGTATAGACAGCTATCACCTTTAATCACAATCAGAAACATCTTTTTTTTACATCTTAATATTAAAGACATTTCTTCTTCATCTATTACTTGCAAATATGAAAATATTTCCAAATCCTGTTGTAAGCTTTGTACACTATTTCAATAATCAAAATAATATCTATTAAATCACCTAAGAATAACTACATTGACCTTATAATAAATTATAGTTTTGGGAGAATGGGATAATTCAGTCTAAAATAAGCTGATCTTAGTAATATCCTTTCTTTTTTCATTCCCTAAGCAATTTTAAAATACTTAAAATATAAACATAATAGAATTATTTTAAATGCCATTGTCTATTTAATTATGCAAGAGAGGAGTAGAATTAGATACCTCCCAGATTATGGACCTTCACTTGAACACAATTAATAATTTCATTTATATTTAATTAAGTAGATCAAAGGAATGGTAGAGATAGCTCATCTGGGTTCAAATATCTATGCAGATGACATTAGTCCTTCTTTTCTGAGCTCAATCATATGAAAAACAAATGTCAAGTGGACATCAGCACCCTCAGGTCCCCATGGGCCTCTCAAACTTAACAGGTACAAAACAGAATGTGTTATCATTTCCCTAAATCTTCCCTTATTCTTAATTTCCCTAGATTTGTTGGGAAAATCATCATGCTTCCTATTACTCAGGAAGTTATGGTTCCAGTTGGAACTTGGTTTAGTTCCAAGGACTTGGTTTAGTCCAAGCAGCTCAAGATCATCCTCAGATGCTTGTTCTTTCTCCAATCCATATCTAATTACTTGCCAAGGCTTTTCAATTCTACAACCATAACATCTCTCATATCTATTCATTCTATATACATGATCACAACTCTAGCTCCAACTTATTAACCTCTTGCCTGGATAACTGTAATAAATTCCTAGTTGGTTTTTCTAGCCCAAGATTCTTATTTCTTATGTCCTCTACATAGTTTCACAATTAATATTTCTGAAGCACAAATTTAATCTTGTAATTCCTCTGCTCAAAAGCTCCAATGGCTTCCTATTGACACTAGAATAAAAATACAAACTTCTTTTCTTAGTATTTAAAGTCTTTCCCAATCTGACTTTAACCTTTTTGCATGACAGGACTTTCCTTATTGCACTCATGTTCTAGCCAAAATGACTTACTTACACTTTGCCAACATTCCATCTTCTATTTCTGGGTCTTTGCATAAGTTGTCCTCTATGATGAGAACATTCTCTCTCCCTCACTTCTACAAAGTGGAAGCCCCAGCTTCCTTCCAGAATTAAGTCTAGAAGTTTTAAGTCAAGTTTTACTTTTTATAAAACCTTTGTTGTACCTTTCCTCACCATCCTTCATCCCACCATTTGATAGCATTGGTCCTCAACTCTGCAGGATTTACATTGTTCAGCTTATATTTTCTGTTTACTCTGTACATATCCTCTCTAGCATTCCCATTACCTCTTCTATCACTAGTCATACAGGAACTCTTTCAAAGTAAGGGGTATTTTTATTTATTTATTTTTATTCCTGGCACAAGTACCTTTGTAGTACAGAACTTGGTAATCACTAAAGATTTTTTAAATTAAATTGAATGTAATAGTTTTTAAGGTTTGCAAAGGCCTTTTTTTGGCAAAATGTTGGAAAGCTGGTAGTTACTACAAGTATTATTCCTTATTTGCAAATAATAAAACTGATAGATCAAGGGTTTTAACATGAATGCAAAATCTGAAAAAAAAAAAAAAAAAAAGAGACAGGATTCAAGGCCCTTTTGTCTGAACTTAACTCCAACATACTTACTTATCTATTGTGGTGTCTTCAGTCTTTAATAGGACTCCTGTACAATATTATTCTCATTTAGTGCTTTTCATTTAATCTTACATCAGCCTTAAAATAATATTCAGTTGAAAAAAGCAAATCTTAAACTCTTCAAAGACTTTGTTTGAACTGTGTGTGGGAATAAGCAATTCTAACCATTAAGTCAGTTTCTGATTCAAATAATTACGTGTTTTTTCCCCACTATATGAATATTAAAATATATTTTTAATTGGTTTGGACACGTTTCCTAGTGCCCTCAAGCCCAATTGAATAATTTGTGAAACTGCTAAGTTTTTCAATTTAAAAAAATCACCCTATCATTAAGCAACAAATACCATCTAAGTTTTTGGTAAAAATATAAAATAAGAAAAACACAGTTTAGTGTTTGAATCTCAAGAATGAAATAATTTTTATGTAGTTGATAATTTTTTTTGAGTAAGATTTATAATGATCAAGATCATGAATTACAAGTGAGTGGTGCCTTAGAATTTGTCCAGTCACCTCCATTTTACAAGCAAGGAAACTGAGAAAGATCAGAATCCCCTACATTATTATTCAGATGCTTTTCATTAGCAACATATTAGAAACAGATCAAATGGCAAAGGCAACTTCCAATTTAATCTTGATCATTTAAATTATTTTTCTATGAATACATGTACACACATACATACTAAAATGTTCTTCTCTTAAAAAAAAGACTGTGACTGAAAAGGCATGTAATAATGATTTCTAGGAATCCCTCTCTTGTGCCATCACTTTAGATTAATTCATTTCAAAGATATATACCATGTACATATATATATATATATATATATATATATATATTGTTTAAATGTTTAAGCTTAAGGCCAACAAGAATGCCTAATTTATATTTCCAATTTCCTACACCATCTTTTTCTTCTTTTTTTTGAATTATAGACTTTAAAATTCTCATTAATTTGATGCCTGAGGAAAGTATTTTTTGAATAGGGTATCTATATATTTGGAAAATCTGCCCAGTGGGCGACCTAACTTAATCATTCAGCCAGACAGAAGGAGATAAAAGGATATAAAACATCAAGGAAGGAGAATGGAGGGAAAAACATAAACAAGCTAGGAAGTAGAAAAGCAAAAGGGAATATAATTTGTTCCAGAAAGAAAAGTGCATAGGAGCAAATAGAAAGGTATCACTAAAAGTCTAATATTTGGAGAGCTATAAAATTGTGACCAAGAGTCACACATTCTGTGCATAAACCCTCCTGGGGACTCACCTATATATTTATAAACAATTTTGGAACACAAAGTTTTGCAAGGGTGAATGCTGAAAACTATCTTTGCATGTATTTTTAAAATAGAAAAGCTATTATTTTAAAAAAAATGTTCTTTAGTATAATTTTATCTTCCATTATATATATATGGAAGAAAATAAAATCTCTTTTCTCAAAATTTTTAAATTATTTTGCCTTGTTTTTTTAATTTTGCTCAAATGGCACTTTGTGTTACATTTTAATTATATCTCTCTCAATTCCGGGAAAGCACCCCAGACTCTGTTTAGTGCCTGCCCCCCCTCCAGCCTCACCCCTATTCTGTGTATCAGACTGTAGGATTCTTAAGGGGAGAGATCCCATAATTTTCATCTCAGCAAAAAAAAAAAAAATTGTCTTGTGTTTAATAAATTTTTGTTGAATTGAATGGATGACATGTAATAAAAACTGTAACACACTAAATCTAAATATAATATAGCAGTCAATGTGTCATAGGCATCTTACTAAAAAGTTGTTTTCAAGATAAACCTTGTTGGATAAATATTCACCTTCTCATGTTAATAGAAAATTAAATAGCTGTGTGAAAATAACTAGGAAATCTAATTACTTTTTAATTATTTATATTGTTTCTGTTTCACTCTTGATCTATCTTGGAAACAAAATAACAAAACAGTATCAATTTCTTATCCTGAAGCCCTGACAAAATTATTCCTCTGCTTTCTCCCCACCCTACCCCCTCCATTCCCCAATGTATTGCTAGAGTTCAGTACAGTGATCTGAACACATTAAGCTATTGAAAAATTCTCACTGACGCAAACTGAATTTTTTCCCTCATTGAGAGTACTTCCTAAGATCCTCAATTTACCACCATCTCTCACTTTTATAATAATTAAACAGTACATTAGATATAGAGTATATAAAGTTAGATTAAACTCATATTCCTTGTAAAGAGTAAATTAAAATATTGATGGCTAGATTAGTTTGATAGTAGCTTTAACTGAAGTTTTCATATGCAGGTGGATTCCCCCTAAAGTCATCTATTTGCTTTTAAACCATTTTACTAGACCATTTACTTTAATGACACTTTAAACCAGATCTTCCTTATTATTTGTGCCTTTGCACTCTATGAACATTGTGTACCATACTAATATTTTTTCTTTTTAAATTCAGTATTTAGTTTTTTATTACAAAGATTAATCCTTTCCTAATATTCATCCAGAGGGTAAAAATACTCAGGCTTCCTGGAAAGGGAGATTTCAATTAAAGATGGCTTATCCCAAGGAGTCTTTTTGCCACATTCAAATCAAATGCATGCGTAACTGATATTTAAAAAGAAAAAAAAAAAAAAGGCAAAAAAGACAAAGAAAATCTCAGAAACAGCTGTGAAATGAATGAGATTTATTTTTAAATTCTCAAACATTTTTCTTCCCAATGATCATAACACTTTTACAAAAGCAAAGGCTTCTGAGGACACAGACTTTCCAGGTTTATACCATCATGGTACAAAGTAGTATTCATCATAGTTCAACTGAACTCTGTGCCAAATATTGTGGCTACAGAGATAATTATATTATGTGTATATTTTAATGCCCCATAAGGGAATATTTACTTCTACCCTCGCCTTACAAATTGCCTATTATTTATTTTCATTTTATTTTACCCTGGAGTCTTTCAACCTCATCTATGCTTTTTTTTTGCATGTATTTGTAATTTATATCTAGCTGGGA
This sequence comes from Sarcophilus harrisii, assembly GCF_902635505.1. Lineage (NCBI taxonomy): Eukaryota > Metazoa > Chordata > Mammalia > Dasyuromorphia > Dasyuridae > Sarcophilus > Sarcophilus harrisii. The sequence goes on along the minus strand of NC_045426.1, from coordinate 114,213,393 downwards.
GGTCACTTTTTTTTTTTCTCAAACAACATACATATCTAATTTCACATGCAGAATCTTCCCCATGCTGAACATGAATATCAAGAACAGAATATCAAGGAGACCAGAGGGGCATCTCATTTTTTAAGAGTTGAAACCAAGCAGAGCAGCAGATACAGAGTCCAGGTTCTGACCTCTAGAAAGAAAAATATTATAAGGAGTTTGGTACTCCACTGTCCAGCCCTCTAATCAGAGGAAAAGGGAGTCTGAGGAAGGTAGTATTAGTCAAAGATTGAGTTAACAGCATGGTGATATGATTAAAAGTGACAAGCTTAACCTGGGAGGAATATCTTGTTTCCTTTATAACCCTCCTATCAAGTGTAGGGCTTCATATGTCTCCTCTCTAATTGCTACAACTTTATTGGCCAAAAAAACCTCAAAAATGATGTTTATATTTATCTCCAAAGGGGGTGGGAAGTTAAGGTAAAAAAAAATCACCCACAAGAAAAACCATTATCTTCATGTCATTTTCCCCACTGATATAAGTAAAAAGTTATCATATATAAGATATTTTACTTCTTTATTAGCTGCATAAGAAGGATATTGAAGCAGAAGGAAATTTAAGGAAAGCCTAGAAAGCCAATGAAATCTGGGAAACGCGAAAAGAGATTGATATTTGGATAAAATTTAGGGAATATACTTTCCCAAAGAAAGTACACAATGCAATATGCTGAATATTCTGTTTCTAGTATCAGGCCATGCAGGGAAAACAAAATTGGTTCTATGGAAAGTATATAGTTAATGCATGAAGAAGAAAAATATAAGGAATAAGTATCTACTTTAGTAATAAAATTATGACAATACTAATAAAAGCAAAAAAGCAGAATAATAGGTATTAGAAATAAGGCTGCGAAAAACAAATTTCAACTCAAAAATGCTATGAATATATCAAATTCAAAATAATTGAGTAATCATGTATATGAATACTACATTCAAACATCATTAAAGAGCAATAGATAAAAGTTAAATTATATGTGTGGATATCACAATATTAGCAAGATTAGGCCCTTATCTTAAACTTCCATAAGGGAATTAAGCTCTGATTCTCTCTAACCTAAGATATAAAAGAGTAACAATATGTTTTAGTGGAAAAACTGTTAACTCCAGGAGCATTGACTTCAAACCTTGCATCAAACACTGTGACTTTTGGTACTTATTTAATCTCTTGAGTCTTAGTTTCCTTATCTTTTGCAAAACTGGATTAATACTAACTAGTATCTTTTTTAGAGGATATCTTAGATTCAAATGAGATAATACATATAAAAGATTATATAAATGTCTTAATTATTGAAACATATTAATTTTTTCATTTTAATATTCATTATAAACCTTGTGAATTCCTGGCATTTATTTTAGAGATTCTGATAGTTGAATAAGTATTAATCCCTGTTTGAATATCCTATAAGAGATCTAATATTGAGAGAAAATCTAACGTACATGTTAATTATTTTATTTGAATTATCCAAATTTTGTCCTTGTATAATTACAAGTTACTTGAAATATTCCTTCATTTTCACATTTATTCTTTCATTCACTCATTTATTTTTTAAACATAGAGCAAGGCACTGTGGGAAATATATTAAAAAAAAAAAAAAAGACACAATCCTCACATACAACTTGCTATATTCCATTATCTCCAGCCTTCAAATAAGAGCCATTACACTTTTTACATACTTATTACATTATTATAATTTTTATATTATTGGGTATAATTTTAAGAATATATGCATTGCTTTCATAAAAAGATAAATATAATATTCATTTGTTTGAACCATGATTCTATATTCTCCAAGACTATGTGGTTGAAAATACCATTCATAAAATCATTTAATGTCTTTTTGTAAAGATCTATAATATAAATCCTTCCTTCAATTTAGTTCCAGGAAAATAAATTTTCTAAAACCAAATCTGTATGCTTCCTCTTGTCAAAACGTAAAAGTTGTAACACCATAAACTTATCTTTTTGTCTTAAGTGCTAAGAAATGTAGGATTAGATGTGTTTTCCAGGTTTTAAAAATATCTAAATTACCTTGTCTCAAGTCCTGCTCCTTTTAGACAGATTACTATATTTAAATGTCTTGATATAATGAAGAAAATCATTTGAAAATTCAGGGAAAATGCAAATAATGAAATGTGAGCCCAAACTATAATCCAAAAGTAGAATATCTCCCAGAAAGTTATAAACAAATAAAAAAAAAAAAATTCCTGGTCTTGTGAATATCTGCTCCTAATAAAATGAAAAGAAAGATGGAGAAAGAGAGAGAACATTTCTGACAGCACACTCTTGGCTTACCTCCTGTCTGAGTGATGACTTGAATATCACTTGAAAGGGGACCATCTCCAATTGAGGTAAAAGCCAAGACCTTCACAGAGTATGTTTTCTGTGGCACTAAATTCCCAATGGTAGTTATCTGACTATCAGCAACATTGTGCTTCATCCAATTGTTGACATGTTGAGAAGGGTCCATTGTATAATAAACTCTATAGCCTTGGATCTGTCCATTGGGCTCCTCGGGTTCTTTCCATTGAACCAAAATGGTGGTTGAACTCAACATTCGAGCCTGTACATCACGAGGGGCACTGGAAGGTGCTTGCTCTGAGGTCTGAGTTAAGACAGGCTCGCTGGGTGGACCTCGCCCAATGTTATTGACAGCTACCACCCGAAATTCATAATCAGAGTAGGGGCTTAGGCCAGCCACACTGTAACGAGTTGTTGCTACTCCATCGATTTCTTTATAAGCTTCCTCAGAATTTTTAGGTTTGTGCTGGATAATATAATAAGAAACTGGTTCAGGATTCCCTGAGTCCCATGTCAAGGTAATGCTTGTTGCTGTGCTCTCTGTTACTACAGGAGTCCCAGGAGGCTTAGGCAAGGCTTTTAAAAAAAAAATCAAAATAAGAAATAAAATTAATTGGCAGAAAATTCCCATCACTAGCTTGATATTAGAATATTATTTGGAATCTATTTAAGTTATTTTCATTGGAACAAAAAAAGAGTTAAAGATGAAATGGTGAGATCAGAGGTGAACATGAACATAAAATATAACAGCTGTCAGGAATTATAGATATCAGATAATCTAAATTCATTCTACAGATGAAGAAACTAAAGTCCATATGGTTAAAGAGACTGAGGCACATTACATACTGGTAATAAATAATAGATCAATAACTCAAATTCACAGATAATGATGATGCTCCTGATACTGACAGGTAGAATTCCAAAAATGCTTCTAAATTCTAAAATTATAAGCATATCATTATTAAACACTCAATATTGTTGCATCTAATACATTCATTTCTGCATAAAATGATCATACTATTTTAATATCCTATAACTAAATTATTATAGAGGTTCCAATTATATCTTTGCTTTTATGAAATTGTTGACCATTATTATGATTTATTTGATGCTGAGACCTGGGTTGAGAATATAACACCCAATTTTATCTTTATCTTTATCTTTCTAGAAAAAATACTTTTAAATTACTTTATAATGTAGTTTACAGGAAAAAAATTGTCAAGACATAGAAACTGCCTGCAATTAGTTTAACACACACACATCAGGAAGACAGAAGCATCAGTTGCACTGAAAAGCACTTTCATAGATAATGAATAAAAACAAATTATCCCTCCCTCAATAATAACAGAAAGCATTTAGGATTAATTAAAGATTATGCTCCTTACTTGTCAATCTGATAACATCTCAAAGGAGAAATAATATAGAAAAATTGTTATTTGGGATTTTTATTTTAAATGACTTTAAATAATCTTATTCCATGTTGATTCGGTTCTCTTCCCTCATTTTCTTTCCCTGAAGGACAGCTATAATATCAAACTATTGGCATATCAAAAGATTTTTTTAATTATAGGTATATATATGATATATATAAATATATATATATATATATTATATATATAAATTATGTATATATGATTTAATTATATTTGAGTTGTAAATAAATGACAAGGGCAATTATTTGGTGGGAAATACCAAAGTTAATTTTTTTTAAAGTGCCTTCTCAAGTTGACTAATGAAATCTAGAATGCAAACACAAAGCATAAACATTTGGCATTTAACATACCTTTGACTGTGATCTGTGCTATTGCTTCAATGACACCCAGGGTTGACATAGCGACACAAGTGTAATTTGCTGACTGCCTTACATCATTTAGTTCTAGGACATTTCGTCCTATTGGCATGTCATCTTCAGGTGTCAGATCTTCTGCCCCTAGCATCCATTTAACATATGGCATTGGTGACCCCACAGCAACACAGGTGATGTTAACGCTCCCGCCTGGCATGATTTCATGATTAGTGGGTGGGATAGAGAATCTAGGTGGGACACGGCGAACTGGAACAAAACACACAAAAAGATAATAAGGTACAAAAGAAGACAAGAAAGAGAGTTTATTAAACACATGACATGCACTGTACAGACACAATTAAACAATTTAAACATATTTTGATTTTCAAGAAACAAACCAAAAAAAAAGTATATATAAATATATAATACAGACCATACAAGTATGGTATCTGCACACATAAAAAAAAAAATAAAATTTATGTTTACTTGTTGATATCTTAGACACATTCATACAAAAGTCGATTCAGACTTACTAGGGCCCCACGTGACTAACTACATACTAACACAAACACCATGCATAAGATAAACACAGAAACATATACATGCATGCATATATTTATATGCATGCATGTATATGCAAAGAAGGAAACTGGAGGGTCAACAGCATGCTTGAGTTGAGTACCAAAACCAACTTCAATGCTGCGTACTTCCAGCTGATGTGAATAAATGTGCTGGACCACATTGTCACATCATAGCCCTGGAACACATCACCTACAGTACACTGAAAGTGCAATTTGATTTGCTTTCAGACTCAAAGTGGATGCAGCCTCAAGACCTCACACTAACACTGAAATGGACATAGAAAAAAAAAAAAAAAAATATATATATATATATATATATATATATATATATATTCACTGGAGAAGAAAACAAGACAAAACCAGTAAGGATACTGGATTT